>NW_028300951.1:1125000-1791875 GCF_049000335.1 Polistes dominula
TTCTTTATATATAATATATATATAATATTATTAATAATAATAATATTTATAAAATTATAAATATATATATATAATTATTATAATATATCTTATATAATATATAATATTATAAAGAATAATAATTATATATAAATATATATTACATAATAATATAATATATTATATTTATTAATAATTTTATATTAATTATATAAAATAATAAAATAATATTAATTAAAAAAAATATAAAAAATATATATAATTTAATAAATTAGAATAAAATTAAACAATATAATTGTATGAATAAAAACAAATAAAACATCAATCGAAAGAAAATAATTCATTAACAAAAAACCACACATTTAAACAATTGTAAGATAATTAGTATGAAAAGTATATTCGTGATATAATCGTCGTTATGACCGGATACGATATATATGTCGGTGCCTTAGGCGCCGTGACTAGGGCCCAAGAATGATAAAAAAAAAAAATAAAAAGAGTTAGAGAGAAAAAGAGAAAGGGGAAAAAGAAGAGAGTTGTTGAGACAACGAAGAATCTCTGAGTCGGCCCACCTGTTTTGTCCACCCGTTCGCTGTTGTCCATCCGTCTGTGCCTTTTGGTCGTGCCCCAGTTGGCACAGGTGTTCATTTTTAACTCGACATCTCTTCTTCGTTCTTACTCGTGTATGCCCTCACCTTTATGGTTATATGTATGTATATGTATGTACGTGATGTCTCTCACAGTCACATTAAGACTTTCCTCTTCTTCTTCTTCTTTTTTTTTTTTGCACCACTCGTATATACATCGTTCGTTATGGGGCCCAGAGCGCCACCGGGACTGAGAGTGACCATCGTTGAAAATTCGATTAACAGCTGATAACACTCGTTACATGTATATAGATATTATCTAATACTTGTATATTTTATTACATGCATATTTATGTACGATTGTGTAATATGTTATTACATATGTGTTTAATATATATATATATATATTTACTTATTTATTATTTTTATAATTATTATTAATTATTATTTTGTAAATAATATTATTTTATAATTATTTTAATTATTTTATTTTTATTTTTATTATTTTTATTATTTTATAATTATTATTAATATTTATTATTTTATAATTTATTTTTAATATATATATATATATATATTAAAAATACTTATTTATTATTTTTATAATTATTTTAATTGTTTTATTATTAATATTAATTATTTTATTTTGTATTTTTATTATTTTAATTATTTTATAATTTATTTTAAATATATATATTTATTTATTTATTATTTAATTTTGTTTTCTCTACCAAGTGCATGATGCATCCTCTTTGGTACACGCTAAAAATTCATCTCATATTTATTATTTATATTTTTAATTAATTCATTTATTGCATTTGTACATGCACTTGCACATGCACTTGCACATGCACTCAAATCACTCGAATATGATTTGATATATTAGGTCGAGTTATAAGTAATTTCCGATGGGGCTATGTAAAATCTATTTTTCGTATTTACCTATTATAAGTCACCGAAACAAACCGATTTTCGATATCACTGTATAGATGAGTATACAGTTAGTCTTCTGTTAACTTTTTTATGCAGTCATATACAACGTATACAGTGCAGGACTGATAACTGATAGGGCAGTTCAGAAATTGGTTTGTCAAATTCCGTTCTGAAGAATACGATCTTAAAAGATGAACCCAGTGCAGGGACGTATTTCCGACTTTGACCGAACCTTTTTAAAGGTAATATTGAGAACAAAATTCAATAGATACGTTGAACAATTGCAAAGAGTGCAAAAAAAAAAAATAACACCATGAAAGGTGTCTCGCACTTATCATCAGTCGCAGAAATGTCATTCGTTGTCTCCTTAAAAAACAGAAGTTATTTATGACTCGACCCAATAAATCGTAGAGTTTATTTTTCCAACGCGTCACACGTGTTTCATGTAAATCATATCTCGTATTGTTTATTAATAATATACAATAATAATTTGAATGCGCACATATAACTTAGATTACCTACTTTACTAACTCAAGTGTGCGTGTTGTACCGTCCTCGAGAATGCAAATCTCTCTTTCTCTCTCTCTCTCAGTACACTCACATTACCTACAATTCCATTTCAAATGTAAAAGACAAATATAATACGCACAAATAGAATTAATCTATGAATTTCTAAAACTATTATAGATTTATGATGTAATTTATGATGTAAAAAAAAAATAAAAAAAAAAAACAAGAAAATTACATTAATATTCTTAATTATGTGGAATAATAAAATAGTACGTAATTAAAGATAAATATTCTTTGAATAATAATAATAAAAAAAAAAAAAAGAGAAAAAATGAAATAAAATAAAAGAAAAAAGAAATGAACAAGTGGATCTCTAATTCGTGTGCTTTGAAAATTTGATAGAAAATAAGATAACGATCTTGAAATTTCACGATCAGATGGGTTCTCAAGTTTTACAACGAAAGGTGCATCGAATTTCATAGTTTCGATTATGGCTCGACGTGACCGACTTTTGTTCACACAAGAAAGACTTTCTGAAAGTTCATGGATGAAACGAAGGATAAAAAAGAAAAAGAAAAAGAAAAGAAAAGAAATGATGTAGGATCAAGAGTGATGGTTAAGATTGAAAATACAAGACTAAAGATCCAAAATGAAAATCAAAATAAATGCAAATATGACATCTTAAATGAAATTGAATATTAATAACTTACGATTTATATACAAATTAAAAAATGTATATAGGCTATATAAAAATGAATACGATATATGTATAAATGTATTAATAAATTAATATAAAATTTATTAATTTAATTACATTTATATTAAATTTTATAATTATAATTATAATTAAATTAAATTTTGTTAATTAATATAAAATGTATTAACACCTACAATATATATATATATATATATATACAAATTAAAAAATTTACATAGACCATATAAAAATTTATTAATATAAAATTAATAAATTAATATAAATTTATTATTTAATAAAATTAAATTAAAATTTTTAAAATTACAATTAAATTGAATTTTTAAAATTTGTAAATTAATATAAATTTATTAATTTAATTTAATTTAATTTAATTCCTAAAATTGCTATTAAATTAAATTTTTAAAATTGTAATTAAATTAAATTTTTAAAATTGCAATTAAATTAAATTTTTAAAATTGTAATTAAATTAAATTTTTAAAATTGCAATTAAATTAAATTTTTAAAATTGTAATTAAATTAAATTTTTAAAATTGCAATTAAATTAAATTTTTAAAATTGTAATTAAACTACATTTTTAAAATTATAATTCTATTAAATTTTATTATTTAATATAAAATGTATTAATACCTACAATTTATGTATATACAAATTAAAAAAATTTATATTGACTAAATAAAAATTTATTAATATAAAATTAACAAATTAATATAAATTTAATAATTAAATTAAATTTAATTAAAATTTTTCAAATTAGAATTAAATGAAATTCATTAATTTAATTAAATTTAAAAATAAATCACACACACAAAAAAATGAAGAATTGTATTATTCTCGTTGAAAATCGTGGTAGGATTGAAAATCGTGACAAGATTGAGAATCGTGAAGGATAAACGACGATTTATTTATGTCGAGTGTTGTTGTGAGAGTGAGTTTAAGGATTGCGTGAGCAAACGAATAAATTACGATTGCGATAATCGAACATGAGACAGAAATATATACATTTGCTTTTCAGTTGAAATTGTTACAAAGGCACACAGTTATACTATATCAAATTAATTACATACAATTATACGTTATTATTGTTGTTGTTGTTGTTGTTATTGTTGTCGTTTGTATAAACATTTAACTAAATTAAATTTAAATTTCTTGAATAAATTAAATTCATGATTTTAATTGCAATTGTGTACCATTTGTAGAAATAATTTATATATATAATACGATATATAAAAATTTAATAATATAAATGTATTAATATAATATAAAACTTACTTATAAAAAAAAATCAAGAGAAACTATATATATATATATATATATATATATATATATCTGAAATGTTTATAATAGAGAAGATACCAATCGTAAGATAAAACTAACTTCGAAATATATTTCAACGATAGATAGATATAGATAAACGATCTCTCATCCTATATTCTTACGGTAATTATAGATCCCTTACTTCCTTCCTTCCTTCCTTCCTTCCTTCCTTCTTTCCATAGTTTAAACCATGAGAATAACAAAAGAATCAATGACTCCTACTAAATGACTCCTAGTATATTCACAATATCGGAAAAATTCACTCGGAGATTTATAAGAATAGATAAAAATGAAAATAGATCGAGTTAATTGCCACGTACTCACCTATCACCGAACGAGAAAACCTGTGGGATAATCCCAGGACTTTTGAAAGAACAACAAGGAAGAAATTCTTATTTTTATTCCCCCCTAAACCCCCTCCCCCTAACTCCACCCCCCCCCCTCCTCACTTAGAATTGAATAATAAACTTAAATCGAATGACGAATTCTCGAGTATATCGATCTTAAATGGTATCGTCAAATTGGCAAACACGATGTTTAATAATAATAATAATAATAAGAAGAAATATTTTTAAAAAAATTTTTATTATATAATATATATTAAATTATATTATATATATTTAAAAAATATTTATTATATAATATATATTATTATTTTTTATATAATATTTTATTATATTAAATAATATAATTATTATACCACAAATACTATATATAATATACTATATTATACTATATTATATTATTATACTATACTATATTAATATATTAAATAATAAAGGTAAAAAAAAAATAAAATATATATTTATTAAATAATAAATATTTATTTTATATAATAATTAAAAAAAACACTTATATATATATATATATATATATATATATATATATATATATATATATATATAAGTAATAATATATAAAATAAAAATATAAATATAAATAAATAATAAAAAAAAAATATAAAATGAAATAAATAATATAGGAAAAAAAAAAAATAAAAAACCAAAAGAAAGATTATATCCTTTCTAAAGAGGTATCCATGTAATCTCGAACACGATAAATAGCGAAAAGGGGAATCAAAAAAAACAAAGAAGGTAAAGGTAAAGGGAAAAGAAAAAAGAGAGAGAGTGAGAGAGGAAGAGGAAGAGGAGAAGAAGGACGATAAAAGGGCTTAACGCGAGATAAAGATCTTTCCAGCTGGGAGGAGTAACCCTTCTGCTCGATGATCGATAAAAATCGTATGGCCCGTTGTCTTATCCCTTAACTTGTTAAGATCACGATAAAGAAAAAGAAGGGAAGAAGAAGAAGAAGAAGAGAAGAAGAAGAAGGGGATAAAGGGCTATCGAAGAGTTAGGACGAGGTGAAAAAGTCAGTGAGGAAGGGGTGGATGGATTGGGGGAAGAGGGGGGTGCGTATCGAAGGGTTTGAAACAAGCGTAACGTGGCAACGAGCTCCTAAGAAATAGTTTTCACTTTTTCTTATTCTTTCCACCTTCGCTTCCGGGCCGTAAGCAAACCAGCAAACCAGCAAGCAAGTAAGCAAGCAAGCAAGCAAGCAAGCAGGCAGGTAGGTCATCACCTGCCCTGCCGAATACCTGGTGAAGGCGCGCACGCACGAAATACCTGCGGTTCCACATCGCTAAGCGACGAAACCGCGCGTTCCGCGGCCAGATGTTTGTTACCTTAAGACTTGCACCACCGCGAACCAATAAGAACAAAATACAGAAAATAAAATAAAGAAATGTTGTACAAGAGTTGTATGTATGTACATACAACTCATGTAAGTAACCCTTTCGTCTCATTTTATTTTTTTTTTTTTTTGAAACAACCTAACAGCTGCGTACGAAAGTACTCCGATCGAAGTCTATTTCGTATACTCTTGGTCAATAATTTTTCATACATTTTAAAAGTGGGAGAATACAAGTGATTTATATAAGTCATTTTTTCTCTTTCTTTGTGTGTGTAAGTGTGTATGTGTGGGGGAAGATGAGGGGAGGATGAGGGGAGGATGAGGGAAGGATGTGGGGATTATTTCATTGACTGTGTAAGGTCGATTGAATGGGTAGGATTTAAAATGGTTTTTGTTTGAAACGTACGATCTTGAAAGTAATGCGTTCCACCCTTCCCCCCCCCATTCGGATGATGTCATTTATTTGATATCGATCAATGTAAAATAAATTACGAAGAAAAAGAAAGAAGAGATAAAGATAGAGAGGGTGATGATAAAGCTCAGGTGTGTTATACTTGGGTCTTCTTATTTGAATCTTTTTAAAAACGCGTAGTCGAACTATAATGAAAAAATTCTATACTAATTTATGTATCTATGTAATTTTGTAATAATTTGTTAAAAAGATATAAGTTATATTATATATATATATATATATAATAAATATATTCGAGTATGTGAGAAATGTATCTAACGATAATATAAACCGATACAAATCTTGATGGATATTATTTCCGAAGGAGAAGAATACAAAAAAAAAAAAAGAAAAAATGTAAATAGAAAGAGAAAGAGAGAGAAAGAGATAATATGCAGCCAAATTTATCAAAGTTGAATCTTCGTATAATGAGCTAATCGGATGTGTTACACCTTAGTGCCTCTTCCTTCAGATATTTCCATGCGTACATTGACTATGAGTAGTAGAATACATCTCTATATATATATATGTATATATATACGATGAAGGAAATTGGAATTAAATGCCACCCTCTTACACTAAAAAAAAAAAAAACAATAACAAAAACAACAACAACAACAATAACAAAAAGAAGAAGATGAAAAAGAAGAGGAAGAAAAAGAAGAGCTGAGAAAGTCTTCGTGAAAGGAAGAAGAAGAAGATAGAAAACGAGTAAGAACAGAACAGTAAGAGTTGAAGAGAGAAAAGAAGAGGTGAGATGAGGTAAAGTGAGGTGAGGTGAGGTGAGTTGAGGTGAGGTGAGGTGAGGTGAGGTGAGGAGACACGATCGAGCTACTAACAATGAGAGGAAGTGAAGGTCCAACGAGTGCACCTCCTTTCCATTCCCGATTGTCGGTACTTCACCACCGTTAGTTAGATATATCCATCGATGAAAAGAAAAAAGAAAGAGAGAGAGAGAGAGAAAGAGAGAAAGAGAAAGAGAAAAAGAGAGAAAGAGAGATGAGATAATATATCTACCATACGATGCATCGCCATTATCTCGATCAAGCTGACCTAGGCTATGCATCGGTTTCTTCAACCTAAATTACTACCTCTTTCCTACACTTTTCTACCTGTTTTATTTTTTTTTTTTTCTTTACATTCGTTCCTCTACATGACCCTTTACCCTTTCTCTCTCTCTCTCTCTCTCTTTCTTTTTTTCTTTAGTTTCTTCATTCAGTGTCAGTACGTAGGACATTTCAACGTCTTCATCTAATTGTGAGAAACATAAGCATATATTTCTGTCGATGACTAGATGACTATAAGAAGATTCATTTGTTTTACTTACTTTCTTTGTGTGTTTTTTTTTAAATATATGTAGATAGAGAAAGTAATCAAATGATTTGAAATATCAATGAGAAAGTAATCAAAATTATTTGTAATTTATGACGAAAAGTCACTTTATATTTCACAATAAGAAAAGTTTAATATTTAAAAAATTATTCTAGAAAATTAACTAATGTAAAAAGGTTTATATATTTAAAAAATTATTCTACAAAATTAACTAGTATATAAAAAAGTTTATATATTTAAAAAATTATTATAAAAAGGTAACTAATATAAAACAACTTTGTATTTCATAATATATAGACTATGATATATAAAACTAATCATAAAAATACTTTATATTTAAAAAATTATTATAAAAAAAAATTAACTAATATTTAAAAAAAGTTTATTATAAATAATATATTATTATTATAAATTTTGTATTTTTTAAAAATTATTATAACAAACTAACTAATAAAAAAAAAAAACTTTATATTTCACAATATAAACACAAATCACGAAATAAAAACTGTACATAATTAATTAAAAAATAATCCAAAAATTAAATTGATATTAAAAATTAAATAAAAAAAAAAAAATGTTTATTTAAATGACAGGAAAACACATTGTACTATAATATATTTTATCAGATGAATTTTAAATAACATAAACGGATACGAATAGATAGAAAGAGAGTAGTTAGTTGGTTCTGCACTCTTCCATAAATGTGCCATTTCCTCTTTCAACGTTGCATATTAACACATACATACAATACATACAATACATACATACATACATATGTGTATTAACAGAATCACAATCTAATGTGTCTTCTTCGTTATAAACCTAACTGTTACCTTTCCACAAGAGAAGATATATCTACGACAGGATACTTCTCTAATTATTCCGATTGGCTCTACCTAACTCCTATACTAAACAAGGTATTTACTATTCTAATTTAACCCTTTCCTTCCCTTCCCTTCTCTTCCTTCTTTTCTTTCATAAACCCTTGTCATATATTCTTAATACTCACATCCTACAAAATATATTATAATTAAACAACAAACTAAACAAATTATCTTTTTCCTATTTTCAAATATTACAAATGTGTTCAATTGATTTATAAAATTAAATAATTTATGATTGATATACATAAAATCCTTCATTATTCATATACTCGTTCATCCCCCTTTTATTTTCATATTGTTCTAATAAACTAATACATGAATACAAACGTTATAGTAAAGTTCATTGATTAAATTTAGAAAATAAATTTCTTCTTATTTAAATTACCATTTTTTATTTTGAAGTATTCAAAATATTACAAATTTATCGATCAATCCCTTATTAACCCATTGAGTTAATTAAATTATTTGAAGATTATTATTATTAATATATTTATATATTTCATTTGTTGCTATATGAATTATATATATATATATATATATATATATATATATATATATATATATATATATATATATATATATATATATATATATATAAAAGTAATAGATTTGATTTGAAATATATTTATATCGGTGAATGATATAAATATATTTTTGCAATAACATTTCAATTAATTAAATATAAATAAATATATCAATGAAACAAAATAGAAATATTTGATATATTTATATATTTGATATATTTCTATAATCTTCTTAAATTCAAATAACGAGTCTCCCTCGTGAAATATATCCAAATGCTTAAATATACTTCATTTCATCCCCCTTTTTAACTTCCCATTCTTCTAACAAACTAACACACTTATACAAACATCATTATAACATTAACTAATTAAGTTTATCAAATAAATTAATATCTTATTATTATTATACACATTAGAACTAAACAACAACAAAAATAATAATAATAATAATAAATTTAAAAAAAAACGATCAAAATCATGTACCCCTACGAATAAAATAATATAAAAAAAATAGAGAAGAATAATAGCACATCCCTATATATATATATATGTATATACATCCCCATATATAAATATATATATATATAATATATTTTGTACATAGCGTGCCGGCACTCGAGTGTGCGTAAACGCAGGTAATGGGTGGGGAGGGGCACACCAGCTGGCGTCAGAGTGACAAGATCTAAAATTAGAGTGCTCGTTCGGTTGCGTGTCGATCGTCGCATGCGCATATATCGTACGCCCCCTTCCGGCTTCTCCTTATTTTCATAACTTCTTTCGATTCTTTTTTATCTCTTCTTCTTCTTCCTCTTCTTCTTCTTCTTCTTCTTCTTCCTTCTTCTTCCTTCTTCTATCCTTTATTTACCATGTATCCTCTTATCTCGTTCTGTCTTTCTTTACTCAACCCTCCCCCGCCTTGAGCGATCTTCTCAACTTCCTCCTCCTCCTCCTCCTCCTCCTCCTCCTCCTCCTCCTGCTCCTCCTGCTCCTCCTGCTCCTCCTGCTCCTCCTGCTCCTCCTGCTCCTCCTCCTCCTTCTCATCATTCTTTTCATCTTTCTTTCTTATGTTTCTACTTCATCTTGTTGTTCTTCTTGTTCTTCTTGTTTTTTCTTGTTCTTTTGGAATCTTTCTCTCAATGTTATGAATTCAAGTGAGAAGTAACAACCGTGAGAAAAAAAGACAGACAGAGAGAAAGAGAGAGAGAGAGAGAGAGAGAGAGAGAGAGGATCATCAATGCAGATCCATTTCCTTCCTTTTCGTGACACTACCAAGAATTTATCCTTCCGAGCACGCCCATTTTACCTCCCGGGTCTTTTTTTTATATTTTTTTATATTTTTTTTTTTTTTTTACAAGCAAGAAAATGTCGAAGATGCGTTTAAATAACTCACTCTACCAATTCCGTTCAACTTTGATCAATTTTCTTTTTTACAAATCGACTCGTGAGAACGCGAACTTACTTCATCGTTTAGAGTTGTTGCATTTATGAACGTTTGAAAAATCTTCTTGTTTGTACTTTTACAATTGAATATGTCGATTAATCTTATTTTTGTATTCATTGGATTATTCGAAAAGTAGAATAGAATAGAATAATTTTTATTCTGATTTCCCGAAGGATTACCATTCTTTTATATTCCCTTCTAACATCTCCTTTCCTCCTTTCTCCTCATCTCCCGTCTTTGGAGCCTCTTATTCGGAAAGTAATTTTGGTTTTTTTGAGGGGGGGAGAGGGGGAGAAATAAGGACAATTTTTACTAGGATTTTTTAGGATTTTCAAGTGGACATAAACAATTGGAATTTAATTTATCACTTGACATACAAATAAAAATGCTTGACGTTTCATTTTGAAAATTAAATAAGGTTGATAATTAATTAAGTAATCTAATTTAAGTAATAATAATTTAAGTAGTAATATTTATGTAATTTAAGTAATAATAATTTAAGTAGTAATATTTAAATAATTTAAGTAATAATAATTTAAGTAGTAATATTTATGTAATTTAAGTAATAATAATTTAAGTAGTAATATTTAAGTAATTTAAGTAGTATAATATTTAAGTAATTTAAAAGTAATACTAATTTTAATATTTATTATATTAATATTAATATTTTTTAATTATTTATAAATAAAATTGAATAATTTTTTTAACGTGTGATATTATACTTCAAAAAGCAGAAACAACCAAAAACAATTTTTAACGTTTTGGAGACGTCAAAGTTTACAATGGCACATGAAATAATTTCCCAGTAGCACAAAATATTGAATACAAGTGTATTTGTATTATGTATACATGTGTATTGAATATTTTTCAGTATTTTGTGCTACTAGAGAAATGACATCTTCGAGAAATCATTATATGTGTCAAGTTGTTAATTTAAACACTTACCAATCTTACTTATTGTTATTTAACAATTTGCATCAACTGATGAATGCATTTATTGTTTTAAGAAAAAAAAGTGAAATAACTTGTCGAACAACCCAATGAAAATTTGTCTACTTTAAACGATGACGTTTGTATTTATTTATTAATTTATTAGATATAGTTAGAACATGTGTAATATATATGTGTTCTACTATGATTCTATAGAGAGACGTAGGGTTATAGACAGTTGTTCTAAAGTAAACATGTTCTAGTGATATATCATAGATATATATATATATATATATATATATATATATATATATATATATATATATGTATGTATGTATGTATGTATGAATGTATGTATGTATGTACTTACAAAGATTGTCACGACGTGTAATATAGTATGATGGTTAGCATATTATAAGTGTCGACGAACTATGCGTTTGACTTTAGTGTTTATAGAAAGATAATAAAGTGTACGAGTATATCGATTGACATAAGAAATAGTTTCAAACATGCAATGAACTTCCGTACATGCGCACTAACTAATTTCAAAATTATTTCTAACATATCTTTTCTATTAAAAACACTTTTATATTTTTACGGATTATTTTTCTGTTCTTTTTTTTTTTTTAAACACATCTTGCGATAATATTTATTAAATGTTTTATAATATAAATATTTTATTTTATACTAGGGGTGCCTCATCATGCGTTGTTGTGGCTCACAATCACTCCGATAGACACGACTTTAATTAATAAACAAATAATTCGCAATAAATTGAGATATAAACTATCCTATCTTTCAAGTTGAATGAAACTGCACAGAGTGTGTAAAATTTAATTAAAATCGGTTCAGTAATTTAGGAGTCCATTGCGGACAAACAACGTGACACGTAATTTATATTTATTAAGAAGAAGATATATAAATTTGGTTATATAAAATTTATATATTTATAATATATAAAAATTTAGAATATTGATATTATAAAATAAAAATATCTAAATTTTGTATTAAAATTTAATAATAAATAAATAAAAAAAAAAAACTACTTTCAATCGATTTAGATGTGTTTAATGACATTAAAATACGATAAGGATGTATTTGAAATTTGTAATAATAAATTGATAATAAAATTATAAACTGTTTGTTTTTGTGTAAGACAATCGATGAAATTTTTGCATTTGTGTTTGTTTGTTTTTATTTTTTTTTTTTTTTTTTTTTCTTAATGGAAATAATTTAAACGTTGATTTTAAAACATGTTAACGAGGTATAAACTTTCACGAGGTTCAAAGAAATACATAGCAAAGAATAAAACGAAACTTCGTCAAGTTGCAATTTAAAGTAAGTACTTAAGTAAGTAAGTACTAGAAGCGTAGATGTTTAGATAAGTATAAACCAGCAAGTTTATGCGTTAGACGTCGTTTACTTGACTTCACTCTTACTTTATTACTGTTAACAGTGGAAAAAGAAACTCTTACCAGAATGAAATATACAGGGATTTAAGAGAACGTCGGACACAACCATCATTGTTGATATTTTCCAACTAACCATGCTATGTGAAAATAGCTTAAACCTTTTTATTACTCGACAAACAATCCCTTTTCTCTCTTTCTGTCTCTCTTTTACAGAAAAAAAAAGAAAAAAGAACCTAAGTTTGTAAAGATAAAATAAAATAGAATTTCATTTCAAGACAATAGAATGAAACCAACCAAACTATTTATTATCTATCAGATTAATCAAATATTCTTATTTGTTAGAAATATATATTTCATTTTTAAATAGATTTTTTTTTTTTTCAAAATATTATATACAACCAAATTTAATTATTCTCATGAAAAAAAAAAAAGAAAAAAAAAAGTAATTCTAGCAAAGTACTGCAACGAAACATTCCATATTGAAAAACATTATTTTTATATTATTTTATTATAAATTAATTATAAATATAATATATGTGATAATATACAAATATAAAATTATAAAAATGTAATAAATATTATTAAATATAATAATACATTTAAAATATCTTGGCAAAAGTAAATCTTAGAATGTGTTTCAAATTCAAAAAGACAAAATATATATATATATATATATTATAAAACAAATATATTTCAAGAGTATAATTAATCTTTGATTTTTTCTTTTTTTTTTTTTCAATTCGACAAATGTTAAATAAAATATCGAACAATATTTGTACATTGTTTTCCCACTGTAATAATTATCAGGCACGTGTAATCTGTGAAAAAAAAAAAAAAAAAGGTAAAACGATCTTTACACGATAATTTTGTTTGTTTGTATTTTTCTTTTTTTCTTTTTTGCAAAAAGTATCTCACATACGAAAACGTGCGAAAGTTCCACGAAGAAGGAGTAGAATCTTACAGAAGTAATCCTAGAGAAGAAAGGTTGAAGAAAAGAAAAAAAAAAAAGAAAACAAAATGAATGAGGAGGGTTGAACTGTGAATCGTGTTTGCAAATGTGTATGGAATAATGAACAATGAAAATAGTATCGGTCGGCGGTCACGGTGCAATCGAACGAACAGAAACGTTTCTCGCTTGACGTGTAATTTCGAATACGATTAACGAAACGATAGTGTTGGTTGGCACCTTACGCAGCAAAGCCAACGTTCAAACTCCTTTTCTAAAGGTTTCGACCGACGAGAACTTCCGTTCTCCGTGGGCGGGACTTTACTAACGCATCTATAATTGCCTTATTAAACGAATAATAGAAGAAACTACCGGCTGCCTTCTTTTGCTCTATTTCCAAGCACTTATTTCAATCTACATATTATTCTATTCCTCTCTCTCTCTCTCTCTTTGATCTATTTCTTTTATTTTTTATATTCTTTCTTTTGCTATTTATTAATTTTTTTCTTTTTGAAATGAAAACTTCTTTAGAATGAGAGTGATCTGAAAAGTAAATAAACGGAAACGGAGCTATGTAACGAAGCTATGAAACGGCTACTATACTAAATATAGAGAAAAAGAAAGACAAACATATAGGATTGAGCTTGCAAGAGAATGAGACGGAATGTAGCTATACAGTTTTTCCTATTCTCGGTCTCCTCTTTATGCTATGCTTCGTAGCTATCGCTCCTGGTTGTATAAGTGTGTGTTTGTGTGCGACTGCATACTACAAAGAGTGGACACATATTATTTCGATACTAAACCTGATTGTAAGTAGAAGAGATATAAGGGTAGAAGAATAAACAGAGATAACCACGTAGGTATGAGAGAAAGAGAATAAGATCCAAACGAACCGACTCAATAATTTTCGGAAGAAACCTCACTACTTTCCGAAAAGTAAGTTAATAAACAAATATTAAATTACGCCTTTCGTATATAATATTGATGAATTTGTGATATAGCGTATATATACGCCTTTAACAATCAAAGGATTAATAAACAAATATTAAATTACCGATGAATAATTATCAAAACATTTAGTAATAATATAAGTTTGAGTAAATAGATTGGTGAAAGGGTTAAAAAGACAAGAGACTATTACTATTATAAGATATACCTTTTCATTCCCGATTTCACATTATGCAAGAAAGTTAGCCGGCATACACACGCGTGTATGATGTCTCACTTCCTGCCGAGAGAGCAGCTGCCGTGAAATCGCGGATCACGGGCGCGATGTGAAATCGCGTCTGTTCTTTTTAAACAACTGCTGCTCTCCGCGCACTTATTCTTCGATCTTTTCATTCGTCGTCCTTTCCTTTTATGAAAACATTTACATATATACATACCTATATACATATACATATGTATGCACTACATGTGTGTGTGTGTGTATGTATGTAAAAATACTTAGTACAGATTTCGAACATCTTTTAAAACGTTGAGCGCCACACGAATTTTTATGGAAATTCTTGTCAGGCCACAGGTTTTACTTTGTATTGAAAAATAGTTGTGCGTGTCAGTCATTGGTGACTGACGTGGCCTTAACGTAAATTCAACTGTCAGTCATCGATGACTGACATGGCGCTCAACTTGTTAACCATTCGTTTTTCTCCACTTTTTACTTTCTTTTTTTTTCTTTTTTCTTTTTTGTTTGGTCTTTCACATACCTGACTCGTTTTAATTCTTTCCGCTTGTAATTTTACGAGCACCGCGTACTACACATCGTCCAACTTTTTCTTCCTTCCTTCCTTCCTTCTATTTGGACCCATCGCGAGCAGATGCAAACAATTTCTCTTCGGGTAGATGTGTCTTACGATGAATTGTAAAAAAAAAAAAAAAAGAGAGACAGAAAGAGAGATAAATAACAAACAAACAAAATTAAGAGTCATTAATATGTTTTATGATTATATATTATGTATTCACGATAATTAGTCATGATAATTATTTAAAGATAAGGACGAGAGTCTGAGCCACGATTTCGAATGACTTCAAACGTGTGCAAACTGTAAACTTTTTTTTTTTTCAAAATTCCTATTTGAATGGTACATGCGAAAGTAAAAACCCAACACATCTGATAATTGCGTAACGAACAAATCTAATTGCAAAGAGAGTACGTGTTTTTTTTTTTTTCTTAATATTTATTATATATATTTTTTTTTTAATAAATTATTTCATTAACACTGTAATGGTCGATCATACAACTAGCGTGTGATTACTGGAATAATAATTATTGGTCGTTATTTATTTATAATTTTATATATTTAACCCTTTGAGTGTTATAGACGCATATATGCGTTTGGTAAAATTTACTAACCTTATCGTTCGAAGCATAATATGTGTTTGTTAATATTTATGTATAAAGTAATTTAATATTTGTATTAATTAATTAAATTATATTCACATAATATATATATATATATATAAGAAAAACTTTAAATTATTAATTATAATAATTATATAAATATAATAATAAAATAAATATAATAATAATAATTATATAATAATAAAATATATAATATAATAATAAAACTATTAAAAATATAATTTATTATTAAAATCCGATTAATAATAAATTATTCTGTTCCTACAAAACATTTTAGATAAAAGTATTCATCACGCAAAGGGTTAAAATTATTATAAAATTAAATTTGTTATTTTTTGTTAATTTTGTGCTCGTAAAATAAATAAACTTTGTGTAAATTAATTCTTCAAAAATATTGATACGACGTTTAACTGCGTAAACGTAAAAGCCATTAAAGTGTTAAAAAACTACACTGAAACAAATCAAAATAATCCCCCTAAATGACATCATCTTAAAAAAAAAAAAAATAATAAAACTAAATGAAAATATAATCTAATAGAAAAACAAGTATCAATATATACATACATATATATATATATATAAGGACGTATCAATTACAATTAAATTAATGACGAGCTATAGTAAAAGAGTAGTAAAACTGACTGAGATCTTTCATGGGCCCAAGGCGACGGCCCAGATGCGCAGGTATGCGCAGCCGTGTAAGCAGTGCAGCCAAGAGTTGTGCACATCTGCTTGGATCCCTAAAAGTCGAATGCCGCGAGTAATGTTGTTACATATATATAATATGTATGTATGTGTACTATAATACCAGGTATATAATACATGTATATGTAATGTGCATTAAGCATCGCAGGTTCTCGCTATGGCGAAAAGAAGTTAAAAGGAAGGTGGGGTGGTACCACCTTTCCTATCAGAATATACGATCAACTCGGTAGCAGTCACGACCGGCTGGCTGAGATAAGAATCAAACCAAACGGAGGCAACCCCTTTTGATCAGTGAGTTAGTTCTCTCCATTTCTTTCTTTCTTTCTTTCTATCTATCTATCTTTTAATGTTTTAGCCTTTTCGCAGGCACCTTGCGACGATTCCCTTCTTCTTCTTCTTCTTCTTCTTCTTCTTCTTCTTATTCTTCTTTCTGCTGCCCTTACATATTCACCCCGAGAACGATAAAGGAACAACACATTTTGATGGTGTGTTAGTTAGTATGCTCGACAACAATATCGCCATCTGTATCCTCATTAGGTTAAGCGATACAAACAGTCTGTGGTCTCTCACCTCGAAAACTCGTACGGCTGGCATACCACCGTTTGCCTAAGGCTGTCCACCACCACCACCACCACTATCACCATCAACCACCTTCTTTCTTTCTTTCTTTCTTTTTCTTATGTTGTAGATCTTTCTGTTCATTCTTTCCTCGGTTCGTCTACCACCGGCCCGTTTAACGGCCATTATATGGACTATTACGTTACTTCTCAAGTGGAAAACTGCCAACTGGGACGATGGGATATACCTCAGTCCTTAAACAAAACGGACTTTTAATTACAACAAAATTATGCATAACTCTTGGTGTAATTTTTTATAAAATTGAGGAATAAAACGAGACTGCTAATAAATAAGCAAATCTTATTTTGTTAAATTAGGAATAAAACGTGTATGTAGTAAGTTTGATATCTTGAAACATGGTCAAGGTACTTAACCCTATCAAAGAAACTAACTTTTAAATAATATATCTGCATGTAACTCTTAATTAATATATAAGATATTATTATAATATTTATTGTACTAATTATTTAATATATTAAATATTATAATATATAAAAAATTATAATAATTATAATATATTAATATTATATAAATTATAAAAAATGATCTGTGGCTCGATGCTAGAGTCTGAGATTGATAATAACCGTGGTGGTTTGTATCGCGGGTTCGAATCTTACCAGTCCAGAAAAAATATAATAAATTATATAATTAATATAAATATATATTATTATTAATATATATTATAATAATTATTATAATATTTTATATAATATTACAATAATTATAAATATATTAATATTAAAGATTATATAAAAAATATATATTATATAAATATTATAATTATTATAATATTATATAATAATGAAATAATTATAATAAAAAATATTATAGTAATTAAATAATTACAATACAAAATATTATAATAATTATATAATAAAAAACAAAATAACGTATAACTTTGAGTGTAACTTAACAAAAATACAAAATAAATCGAAACTCCCTAATAAAACAAATCCTATTTCGTAAATTTACCTAAGTTAGGAAATAGTTATTATGTAGTTTACTTTAATATCCTAAGACACATGGTCAAGATACTTAACGAATGAAAAAACGTCTTGTAAATAGTATGAAATACAGAAATAAATAAGTAATAAGTAATAGACTGGTATTCCGGAAACATGGCGCTAAGGTGAAGACAAAAGCGTGAAGATGTAAGTAACGCGACGAGCGTGAAACGTGCTCGTTAAAACGTCTCAAACTATCTTCTTCTTATATATATATATATATATATATATATATATATATATATATATATTTATATATATAAATATGTGTGTACCTGTGTAAAATACCTTTCTTCGTGTAAAGATCTCTGTAAATAGAAAGACAGAGTAGGACAATAAAAAAAGAAATAGAAATCTTTAAATATACGCTACTCGAATTATATACATTTATACATATACATATTTTTTATAGAATACCATGAATAATCGTCGTAATAAAAAAACACACGCAACTGACTAAAAAAGAAAAAAAAAAAAGTCGAGAAATATGGGAAAATAAAAGCATATTATGTTATATTTATAATGGTGCATTGAACTAAGTCGAGCTTAGGTTGTTATCGTTGTTGTTTCGAGAGAAAGAAAAAAAAGATAGAAGGAGGAGGAAGAGGAAGAGGGGGATGACAAAATTTAGGGGAAAGTTTCTTCTTCTTTTTTTTTTTTTCTTTTTTTTTTGAAAATGACACGGTACGGTGTGTGGCCACCCACGCGATAGGAATACGAACAGGTAGAAAGAAATGAATGAATGCGATATACGCGCGCGCAAGATACGACAATGGTCGTGTCGTGCATAATGACGAAGAAAAGATAGAAAAGAGAGGAGAATAAGAAGAGAATAAGAGAAGAAGAAGCAGGCAACACAGGCTTTGTATTGAAAGGCAAATGAGAGGAGAGCCATGAGACACGTTCTTGTCAGTGCGCTCTCCTTTTCTTTTCCTCACCTTCTCGTCTCGTCTCGTCTTGTCTCGTCTTGTCTCGTCTCGTATTTTCCTCTGTTCGACACACAACTCCTTTCTATTGCGCACCCACATCCGTTGCCTTTTCAAGTAGCACCCCGAAAACACACCTTACGCAAATTAATGTCGCATGTTTAACGGGGTCCTAGAGATAAAAAGAAATAAAGAAAGAAAATGTCGAAACAAACCGGACATGAACGACGACAAGCCTATTCTGATCGTTGACTTGTGTCATCGTTTTTAAGATAATACAAGTAAATCATTCTTTTGATGATGTTGCCATACTTAAATCTTACACGTCATCTATATTCCTAAACGATTACAATAATAATAATAATAATAATATAAGTGTTGTACGTAAGATTTCAACGGAGCATTCGTTATTAAATAAATTATATTTATTAGAGTTTTTTTTCTTCTTTTTTTTAATTATTATTAAATTATTTATTTTATTATTATTATTATACTAACTAATGTATTCTTTTTTTTAACGATTAAATTGATAATTATATTTTTAGTTGAATTCGAATTCTTTATAAAAATATCTGACATTGTACTTATATAGGATGATTTTTAAATTATAAACCATTTTATTCTATTTACAATCAACATTTTTTTATAATTATATTTTTTACGTATAGTTATAGACAAAAATATAATTTAAAAAAAAAAATCAAAAAGTTATTTAAACTTTTTACCAATCGATACAAGAAGAATTTTTTATTACCGACTAAGTTCAGTCGGTAAGAACAATAATTAATTATTGCTAATTTTGAAATATGCTTTATTTAAATAAAAGAAAATTATCGAAATGATTATACAAGAAAATATTTTCTTTTCATTTTATCTTTCTCAATAAATACTTATTTAAAATTATCGTCGTATTTTAAAGGTCTTCTCGAACAATACATTGCCATCTGTCGATCAATCAAAGCAATATTTTTGAATCTTTTCAAAGATTCCTACTATATCGACCGAAAAGCTAAGACAAAGTGAAGGAACAGTCGATAAAGTAGAAAAAAAATTGATGATATTTCAAACATAATATTAAAAGAACAAATATAATTAATTATAGATTATTATTTTAATATACATATATACGCAAACATACACACAACACACATAAGTCATGGATCGTTCTCGAATAAAATTATGAACAACTTTCTAAACTTTTATTATTTTTACGACGATCATTAAATGTCTAACATTGATTAATTTCAATTTTTAAATATTTACTTTTCATATAAGATACTAAATATTATTCTAAAAATATGCATTAACTAATTACAAAATTAAAATTACATTTGTATCATTATTTATATAAAAATATTACGCCTGTAGGTATGCAACCCTCCAGACGCACTTTGAAAATGTTGCTTGCGAGCGCCATCTGTTGGGACGGAATTTTTTTTCACTTCAAACTGTTTATACACGCATGTATTACGGGTTGCCTATGTTTCGGGCAGAAAAAAAATTCCATCCAAACAGATGGCGCTCGCAAGCAACATTTTCAAAATGTGTCTGGAGGGTTGCAACCTTATAGGCGCGCATTATTATAATTATTAAATAATTAATTAGAAAAAAAAAAGTACGAAATAATATTATAATAATAATATATAATAAATTATCCTCCTACACCTGATAAATATGCACTCGTCTTATTTTCTCGAAACTTGATCCATTAAACGTTTCACTTTTAACTTGTGTGATCTACACACATGTTTTTTTAAAGTGTACTTTAGATGTCTAAAAACAATATGCACTTGGTCCCAAAGCAAAAAAAAAAGATTTGAAACCTGTCAAAATCTTGGTTTTACTGAAACACTTCAAAACTATGAGAATTTGATACAGTAGCGTTTGTTAAATCGTAGCGCACGCCACCTAAACCGGAAGTTAAGTCAAAGGTTAAAGTCAGGTGGTCAAGTGGTTAAAGACAGTAAATGCTATGCTACACTATTGGGATCTCTAGCACTTGAATACGCCATCTGGTGGCTAAATTCAAAATTAGTGTAGATAGGTCGAATTTTGCTACGCCACGCCCCTTCCAGAGATCCCAATCTGTAAAATTTATAGTTTCTTAAGACAAAATATACAATTTATAAATTCTTATTATATAATAATAACACCTTTTATATTTGAATTCAGATAATGGAGTTTGCAACTAATCATTTCTATCTTTTTACAAACAACAAATGAAATAAACAGGACTAATATAATTTAGATAAAACCACGATACTCAACACAGCATATTTTCTGAGTTGCTTTAATTATTTGTATGTGTGTGTATGTGATTTTATTTAAATTGTTTAATAAAAATTGTAAAAATTAATATCCTTTGTAAGAATGCAACTTCACATTTGATTGGTTGACATAATAAAAAGATTGAACCTATCAACGTGATATTTAAATATGACAAGTATTATCGTTTTGTAAACATTTGACAATACTCTTACGTAAAGAAGTATATTACTAATAATAAATGAATATTCAAAATTTGATTAAGTTCATTGAGTGAAAATCTATGAAATTTAGTAGTCATAAAAATGCGTGAAGATCAAACGAATGTAAATGGAAATACGATATTGATAACTGGATTTGGACCATTTGATAAACATGTTGTTAATGCAAGTTGGGAAGCTGTCAAAGAATTGTCTAAATTGTGGCCACAAACAGAATTATGTAACATTCAACTAATAACAAAACAGATACCTGTATCTTACCAATACGTGTCTACAGAAATATCTAAATTATGGGAAGAATATGATCCAATAGTACGTAGCTCTGTGTTTAATTCATGAATTAATTAAATAATAATTATTATTAATAAACATGTGATAATTAATTGTTACTGTTTTCTTTTTTCTTTTTTTTTTTTAGATTGTTATACACGTCGGTGTTTCTTACAAAGCAAGTTGTTTAACTATAGAACATATTGCTCATAATACAGGCTACGTACGACCAGACATAGATGGTAAATGTCCCTATGAATCACAGGACATTTGTCATGCTTTAAAAACTAACATAAATGTTAAGAACCTTTGCGACAGTATTAATGAAAATTCAAAAGAAAGTGGATGCACTGCTTGCATTTCTCACGATGCTGGAAGATATCTATGCGAATACATATTTTATCAATCATTGAATATTAAAACACACAAAACATTATTCATTCATGTTCCTGATCTTAATGTATATTCTAGCCTGCAAACTGCCAAGGGTTTATACGATATCATATGTTTTCTTGTTAAAAATTTAAACGATGATTAAAAACGTATTGAACGTTATACGTAGGTTGAAACATAAATAATGGCAACTATTTATTCACAATCGATACAAAAGAGTTACAATGTTTGTACCTGTTACTGTCCCTCAAAGTAGTCACCCCAGCGTTGTGTAGAACCCATTGCCAGCGATGTGGAAGGCGTAGTATACCATTAGCAGAGCCTGTTCTGTTGATGGTGTGAATGGAGCCGGTCTATTGCCATGTCTCATCCAGTGTTACGATAACGGCGTAAGAAAGCCTCTCATTCGTGCTCATAGCACTCCAAGTGAGTCTGAGCAGCGTCGTGACGCATCCATTTCTGCATTTCCGTCAATTTCATGCGGAACCCATCGTGTCATTCGCTTCAGAACTGTTCCAGAGATTCGACAGGCAGTAGACCACCGTTCCATTCGCACCATCAACAATAACAGGCTCTGCTAACGGGTTCTAAGACAGTAACAGGTGCAAACATGTAACTCTTTTGTATCGGTTGTGAATAAATAATTGCCACTATTTAAGTTCCAACCCCTACGTAATATAAAAAAAATATTAAATTTGACTATTATCTTATAAAAAACCATTGATATTTAATATCTGTCATTTTTTGTTGTTAACCTTAACATTTAATATAAATACATAAATGTGGTAAGTGTATATTTTAGTCATTTTATTATGAACCATCTTGAAATTTCGTTCGTGTAGGTGGAATATTATATCTGAGTTCAAGATATTCAGGTTTTCGTAACATTGTAGCAACGTGTCCTAATTGTATCGTACAATCTGGATTTAAATTAGATGGTAACAATGTACACTCTCTTTCCAATATACACGCTAAACCTTCTAATAATTCTACAAAACCCATAGAAGCTGCTGCTCTGCGTAACCTATTTACTTCCTATTAAAATAGAGATCAACATTGTTCAAATGTTAACAAAAAAAAAAAACAAATTTACCAGATGACATCTTAAACGTACCTTGTAAAAGTTTTGCGTCTTCTCGGGTAATTTTCTAGCGTGTCTTAAAATTTTTTGAATATCTGATTGTAATCCTAATTGTCGAATCCACGAAGGTGCATTTTGTGTGTAACTTCTTTTCTCTGTTGGTCTAACAGGAAAAGAAGCTTGTGCTCCTTGAGCTGAATCAGCTGGACCTAAATTATTGAAATTACCTAACCATGGTATGATATCAACTCCTGGTTCTAGAACTGTTAACATTAAATTAGACTTCTTTTTTGTATCTGCCCAGGAATAAATAAAACCGAACCAATCATTATTCAATAAACATAGAGCTGCCATATTTTCTACCTACAAATAATGATCTTAATTAAATACTTTTCTATAAGACTAATATAATAAGTTATTATAATAATAATAATAATAATAATAAAGAACCTTCAAAGCTCCATGAAGTAATACACAAAAAGATGCATTGTTTCCATCATCGCCATTTTCATCCGTATCAGATTCCTCATCCAATATCACTCCTTGCATATTTGCATTTTTTTCAGTGGGCAATGACAAAATTAAATGTCTGGAAATAGCATTTGGACTACCAACATCTGCCACTGATATAAATCCACAAATTTCAATATTCTTCGATATCATTACACCAGATATCAATTCAAAATCTGTCTTTTTTGTATATGGCTAAAAAAATAAAATATATATATATATATATATATATATATATATATATATATATATATATATATATATATATATATATATATATATAATAAAAAGTTTTGGTTATAGATAATAATAATATACATTTATGTAGAAATTATTAATACAATAAATTACCATGGGAGGTGGAGATAGAAGAATACGTGAACCCAAATAGCCACATTTTAGATAGCCTTGGAAAGACACGTAATTTGTCTCTGCTAATTTTTGAAAACATACTGCGACAGAATGCTTTGTGAGAGGAGAGTCCGGGACTAAAATAATACTGTCGCATCCAGCTAGATCAATTAGACGTTGATAAAGAGGTAAACCTACAGATAAGCTTGGATCTACAAAAATATAAATATATAAATGAAAAATATATATGTATAAGATAAATCTAATATAAAATATTACCTTGAGTTGGTGCAATACAAACAACACTTAATTTTCCTGGATATGGAAAAGGTAATGGAAAAGGATTCATATCTCTTGTCACATTTAAAGAATTTAATGAATCTCCCAAAGACATTGGTCCAATTCCAGGATTACCATCTGTAATTAAAACAATTTGACAAGCTGTAGCATTGCCCCATTCTGCCATAACTGCATTATTGACACCATGTAAAGCTGTTTCGATGCAAGTCTTGTCGCATTCCTCTATAAATTCTATTTTTTCACGTATACTATCATAGTCACGAGTAAATGGACATACTATTTTATAAAGTGATGAAAATAATATCTGAAATGAAATTATGCTATGAAAAATTCAATGATCTTGTAGATTTAAACAAAAAAAAAAAACAAAAACAAATGTAAACACAAATAAAAGAATATATTTATTAATGTTTTACCAGAGAAACAAATTCTAATTTGGAATTAGTTTGTAAGTAGTGTAGCAAAGCATTTATTCCATGAACTGCTAAATCATGTCTTGATAATTGTTCACTTGGAGAATTATCATTTACTACAGAAGATCCAACTGCTGCTGGACGTCTCATCGAAAGAGACACGTCTAATGCTATGACTGTTGGCATTTTAATAAATTCATTTAAATACTTCAATTAAAATATATTTAATATTTTTTTTTTGTATTATCCTTTTAACCTGTTAAATGGAAAAAACGCAATGATTATTATGTTTTTATAGGTTAAGTTTACAAAGTATCTATAAATGTTGATACGTCAAATTTGACAACACATACATTTTTTTTTCGAAATATACAATTAATGTTTTTCCTAATATATTAAATAAACTTACGTATATCGTTTGATTAAAAAGAAAGAAAAAAAATGACTAAAACAATGAAATAATTCTTATGTTCGAATCAAGTGTATTCGTCGTGCCATATCACACGTGTTAATGATAATAACATTTTAATAATATTCGTTATAAATTCAATGTGAAATACAAGTTGATATACTCTCATAAAAAGCCATAAGATAAAGAATTAATTGAAAATATTTAATATTATTATTATTTATCGATATAAATTAATTAATCGTTTAATAACATTTAATCATTTATTTCTATTTTACATATGTTCAACCGAAATGTACATAGGTCTGTAAAATTATTTGCTAATGCATTTCGAATTTATGAAAGAAATCGAAATAATGTAATTCATGTGAAATATTATAAATCGTTCAATTTAATAATTCAACAAGTTTTGGAAGAAACTTTGAAGAATAATATGCACGTTAAACAAAATTTATCTAATATAATAGAAGAAAATTTGGTTAAGGCTACTACTACATATATTAAACAATATGATTCATCTTTGACAGATATCAATCAAAATGAAAAGAAAGAAACTTTAAATGAATTATTAAAATCTATGTATCAACAGCCTGTACATTTATTAATTAATGAAATAAATGATATTGATGATAGGTTTTGTAATCTTTTGAAGGTTATGTCGTACTATGATATTTTTAGATCATTGATATTTCTCAATAATATAATACATTCTAAAATAATACAATTAAATTTTTATAATAAATCTATCGAATTATTAAAAACAGGAATAATTAAGAATATTTTTAATAAAGATGAAATAATATTTTGTCTTTATTTCTTTGGTTTGAGAAAAGATAAGAATGCGACAAAGGATGTTAGAGCATCTTGCAAATATCTCAAATTTGATGATTTGTCCTTATTCGAAAAATGCGTAGTATCTGAGACATTGTTTAAATGTGGAGTTAAATTATTACCAAAACAAATGAAAAATATCGAAAATTTGATAGAAACTGAAGCTAAATTTCTAATTAATAATTTGAATCTTTTGGTACCTTTGTGCAAAGTTTTACGACTATCTGGAAATTCTAAAGATTTTTATCCGAATAATTTAAACAATGAAATAGTTAACTGTAATAAAAAATATAACATAATAACAGCAGTTCATATTTTAAAATTATATTCCAATATGTACTTTTCGGAGGCCAATGTATTAAAACGATTGGTTGAAGATATTATGGAAAGTTTATCATTGATAAACAAAACATTTCAAGTTAAATCTAATACTATCTATAAAAAACAAATCTATAAATCTAAATACATAGATGGCTTTTTATGGAGCATTTGTATATTAAATTACAAATTAACGGATGTACAATTGTTGGAAATTATTAATTATATTAATAACATACAATCTTTTATCTACGACGAACCTAAGGAATTGTTACGTATATTGTTATCCTTATGGATTCTTGGATATAAAGCTGAATTTGTATGTTGTACGTTTATGATTTATAATATTTATATTTTACACATGAATATCTTATATAGACAAATATTTTTTAGATGATACAGGAATGCATTAAAAGAAATATTTTTCTTCAAGCGTACAATAACAAATTTTGGAAAATACGAGCGAGTTTATGTTTATTGCTAAATACCATTCAAATAGAATCTCCGAATATTAAATTACCAAATGATTTAATTACTGATGTATATGTAGCATTGAAAATACAAAAATCTGTTAAAATTGTATGCACAATTGTAAGTGGACTTTCAAAAGAAATGAAACTTCAAAACGTTCTTATCAATTCTCCTGCTAAAGGAATTTATATTCCTGGCGTTAGTTTCGATCATTTAACTTTAGGGTAATAATTTAAATAAATAAATAATTATTTATATTATAATATTTATAATTGCACATGTGTTATCATATATATATATATTTCTAATTTTCACAGGTCATTTCATATAGATTTGTTAAACGACATTACGTGTTTAAGATATTCTAAAATTCCACATGGATTATTAAACTTAAAACTTAGATTGATTAAACAGCTCGGTTATCAGTCTATACTAGTAAATGTCTAATTCTATATCTAATATATAAAATATAATATTTTAATAAGATATACATTTTTACATTATATTTTTTTTACTTTGCAGATCGACGAAAACGATCTCGAGGATACAATTGTTGCCTTTAAAAATATTGAAAAATGTTTGAATCAAATACTAAATATTAAGCAATAAATAATTGATATTAATAAGAACAAAAATTACATGTATTTATAAATATATCTATATATCACATATCGTTTCAGTTCACGATTAAAATATTAGCAAATATTCATTTCATATTATAACAAAATTTCCTAATTAGATCTAATGAAACAACGATATATAATATCTCAAGTTATTTTTTTTTTTACATTCAATTTCTGAAGTGTCAAATAATCTTAACATTAATTTTATATAACGAGATTAATATAATAATTAAATATAAAGAGATCCATCAGCTGGTCCTAAATATCTCATTGAAATTAATATTACATCAATTAAAGTCCATACACCGAGTCCTCCAAAACTAAATAATTTTCCAATACCCTCTTGCCAATGTCCCAAATAGAACCTGTTTTGTTATTGAAACATTACTTATGTCTTTAATATTTTATTATATCAACAAATTAAAAGTAAGATCATTAATAATATAAAAAAAACTAAAAGTGTATATTATACTTATCAGTAAACACACATGACACAGAAATGAAACTTCTTACAATTATTGAATGCAACGTACACTAACAAAAATGCACATGCACGTGCACATTGTTCTCTCTAAATAAGTATAGAGTTTTATAAGAAGTTTCATTTTAATAATATTAAAAATTAAAATATTACCTATCTGCACCAAAACCTCCTAAAGTAATGCTCAATATCAATGCAGTTGACCACTTGTATCCTACCGTCCAATTGCATCGTATATTCTTCGTAAACTTTCTTCTACCCAAACATAATACGTTACTATTAACTGTACAATTTGTTCTAAACAAAAAGAGAAGTATGCATTAGGAGTGAATACTTGTAATATATAATTATTTTATAATATTATTTTAATTTAACATACTTGTAATATTGCTGAGGTGATGCTACAGAACTACAAGAATTTTTTAAATGACACTTGTGTTCCCAATGTTCAGTTAAATAACAATAACGACATATGTATTGTTTTTGAAAAACCTTTGCACCCTAATTATAAACAAACAAACAAAATGAGAAATGAGAAAGTAATCGAATAGATTTACGAAGTGTTAGGTTATTTGATACGTACTGAACAATTAACATATTCCTGTATAGTACAATTTGCAGTATAAACATCTCCATAAATGCAACTGAAATTGAAAGTACAGTTTAAACATTCTGCTCCTAAATCCATACACTTTACTCCAACTGGACACAAACCTAAAATTTCTTCCTACGATAGTGCATACAATTGTTCAATTATATCTCCTTATGTTTTTAGATAATTATGTATAGTTCAAATATACATGTAATGTAATATGTGTATAAAAAAAAAAAACAAAAAAAATTCTTACCTTTTTATTATCATCAACAACAGGCGTAGAATTTGTAGGAGTAGCTTTTATAGTATTATTGGGAAGATCTGTTATATCAAATAATATAAAAAGAAATTATTTTACTATTTGAATATATGAATATATATATATAACAAAATATTTACCACTGCCGTAGCACATATTCACTTCTTTAATAATATGTGATAAAAGCGCCAAAAATATAAATAACACGTTTTTTGAATTAATATGAATTACGTTCATTTTCTCGTAACAAAAGAAATGATATTTTAGATTTTTAAAAATATTATTTAACAAATAATGAATTTATTTGTACACATGTCAAAACATTCATTGACTTGGATCGACCTATCGTTTTTACTATTCATAAACAAATAAACCAAACGAAGAAGAGGAAAAGAAAAATATAACCTATAAGATATATTTTCATTAATTATGTAAAACAATTATATATTATTGTTAATACTAATTTAAATAATTTATTATATTATTATAATTTATTATTATATTTACATTTAAGAGATATAAAATAAATAAAGTGTATAAAATATGATTCCAAAAAATGTATAAAATTACAACCAATCACATGCGTTTATTAAAAACGCTACAACCAATCACATACGAAGTCAGAGAAAGGAACTATAATCATTGATTGCAACCATCTATGTATCCAATTACGCTTATCTAGTTACTAGTGACATTGTAGATGGCATGAAATATTACTTGCTAGTTCTATGCAGTGGTTTATTTTGGTGACTACAGGCTTCTCGTACATTAACAGGCTGCAAATTCATTTCAATAGAATTTTATAACTACGGGGGGACTATGAGGTACGTACAAGATTGTATGTGTTATATGTATACGTTTGCATGTGTCAAATGCATTGTTACTGATAGATGTATTTTTTAATATCCATATGTTGGTATACTAGAAAATAATGTATAATAAGAGAAATGCTAACGAATACAGTACAAATAACGAAGGTTATGTTATCACATAGTTTTAAGTCCTATTCATTTATTTTTTTCATTTTTTAACAGTAACATCAAATTGCTATCGAAATAGAGACATATAAAAATTTCTTTAATACAGTGTTACAAGATGGAGACAAAAGTTTATCTTTTCGATTGATGTATGAAACAAAAGTTGCCATATTTGAAGTTTCACAGATCGTACAATTATTACGAATCATACAATTTTTTTTTTTTTTTGATACATTTGAGAACATAACGTTATAACCTTTTAAGGATAATATTGTTTTATTTATTGACATTTGTTTGTACATATATATATATATATATATATTTACGTATGAAAAAAAATGATATGTTAAATGTCTATATAATTGTTATATTATTGTACTTATTTAAAAACTACTCTTGTTTACATCAATAATATTTGAACGTACACATAGAAAAGGATATCAAAAAAGTTACTTTAATTAATAATACGGTAAGCTTATGCATTTTCCCCATAATATTCATTATTGCAAATTATTCCCTGTTGCACTTCATTCATTTTTAAAATGAATTATCTATTAGTCACTTTTTTACATATCCATGTTTATTTTCATCCAACATAGAAGTAACATGCATGATTATTATTATTATTATTATTAATATTGTATTATTTATTAATGACATGTTTGTATTTTACAGGAATAGAAAGAAAATGAAGATTAAACGAAACAAATCATTAACACCGGAACCTTCTAGCAGTAGCAATGGACCAAAAAAATCCAAATTCGAAATAGAATCGCATATAAATTTGCAAGATTTTTGTGATGACATTTTATTGAATATATTGAAGTATTTAACTCCGTCAGATCTTTTGTCAATAAGCTTGTAAGTTGATGAATCTAATTATATTATAATATATATATATATATATATATATATTTATTTTGTATTTAACAATCTCTTTTAAAACAAAACATAATCGTTTGATTTTAAATTCAATAATATTTTAGATGTAGTCAACGTTTGTTACGATTAAGCCATGACAGAACATTATGGAAAAGAATTGATTTTCGCAAAGATCAAATATCTTTGGCAGAAATAGAAAAATATTCGAAATTCTTTCAAAGAACAACAACTAGTCTATCGATGCGTGGTGATTTGAAAGCCAAAGAGTATATGAAATTGCCACCATCATTTTTTCGTAACTTAAGCAAACAATGCACTCAGCTTAAGGAATTAATTATAGAAGAATATTATATAGATGGTAATAAGGTAAATATTAATAACAAATCTTTTATACATTAATGAATTGATTTTATCTACAAAATGTTTCCAAATATGTGGACATAACTTCAAGAGTGGTTGTTGGTAAATTCAAACAACGGTATTGGTATTTTTGAACAAGTGAGAAGATTTCTATGATTTTTGAAATTGAAAATGCCTGCATTGGTCCAGTATCTATGAAAATTATTCATTTAACAATTATAATATAAAAACAACTATGATTCAAAAACAAAATGTCATATTGAGTATGATCAAATGAATTTTGTTCTTAGTTTAGCATACTGAAACTAATCTTGAAGTTATGTTTGTATAATTTTAAATATTCTATATATATTCATTATTAATTTGTAATTTACAGATTGAAATAACGGATTTTCCACGAACGCTTGAAAAGCTTTCATTCGAAGGATGTAAAATGGATCATTTGCAAACTAACAAGTCATATTTCTTCAAAATTGATCTCCACATGGCTAATTTAACAGTAATTATTTATTATAATGTTAAAATTGAATACTATTGGAATGTATAACGTTTTAACATGTGTATGTGTGTGTGTGTGTGTGTTTTCTTTCTTTTTATTTGCAGTGTTTAATTTTAAGTAATTGTCAATGGCTCTTGCCACATTCTTTATTAGTAATTAGTAAAATAGCCAAACTTAAAGAACTTAGAATGAATTCTTGTCATCGTTTGGGTGAATGCGTGGCTTATTCAAGTTTGGCTACCAGATTTGGATTTAAAAAATTAGAGGTATTTACAAAAACAATATCTTTTTTCCATACAATATTATTGTCTATTATAAAATACTCGTATATTATTTTAAATAAATAACTAATTGTTGTTAATTAATGAAGACTTTAGATTTACGTGATACTGCACTTGGAGATAGCGAAGTTAGTTGCTTTAGTGGTACTAAAACATTGAGACATTTATATTTGGAATATCCAGCTAATTTTTTAAGCTACGGAGACTTAGATCCACCATTAGAAGATGAAAATTTCATTGAGGTGAATAATTTCTCTTTGATATTTTGAAGAAATGAAAAATGAAAGAAAGAGAACAAACGACCGATCTCTCTCAAACATGTAAAAAAGGAAGAGATCAAAATAAAGATTTTATAAATGAAATATTTGGATAGAATTATAAAAACATTTTATATATTATACAGTATGTACCTGAAAATCATTGGGACAATGATGCATATGAAGGACGTTTTATCTCAGACAGGGCTATTCGTGCCATAGGAACTACTGCTAAAAAAGTCATTCACACTTCTCCACATGGGATATTAATATTAGAAGAAGAAAATCGTATATTTAACAATCCACCACTTAAAACATTAGTCGTTAGGTAAGTAAATTAACAGCGAATTGATTTTATATATGAAAACAATGATTTTTTTCAATTATTATACAAGCATATATATATATATTATCATCATCATCATATATGCATTGAATATGACGAATATGTTTATTTGTTTTTTTTTAGGAATTATTCACAGATCACTAATTCTAGTCTTATTTATTTATCAAATCACATATTAAGTTTAGAAACATTGGATGTAACTGGTACATCGGTTACCAAACAAGGTGTTCAAACGTTCAAATCAAAAAGACCTAATGTTAAAGTTATTTCTTCGTTCGATGATACGTAGTTACTCTTTTTTTCTTTTTTTAAATATATTTGTAAGTCTTTATTATCGTGCACGAGCATTCGATGTTTTATATATAATTGTCATACCTTCGAAAAGGCATTTGTTTATAAACAATTACAACGTAAAAAAAGGCTAATTATATTTATATATATATATATATATGGAACAGATGAATAATATCGTAATTATATGTAAATATATCTTATTATTATTATTATTATTATTATTATATCTATTATATTCATTATATAAATATAAACAAAAAAAACTGATCTAAATTAAGCACATAAGTTGATAAAATAATTTTTAAGTAAACAATATAACATGTTGCATTCTTATTATCAAATTTATATGAAAAGGATGATACATATATACATATATACATATACATATATATATATATATATATATATATATATATATTTGTTCTTTCTTCTTTATGTTATTAGATTTATTATGTATGTATATATACATTTAGATTAAGTTGCACATAATCTCTGATAATAATAGATCTATTAATAAAAAAAAGGGGGAAAAAAAAATAAGGAAATTAAAAAAAAAAAAAAGAAAAAGAAAAGAAGAAATTAATTATGTTAATAATATAGAAAAAAAATTACGCGATTGAATTATAGAATAATATTATTATTATTATCTATTTACAAATCTTGATGAATGGTGTAAAAAAAAGTGACGATACGAAGTATCTAATGTTTCTTTGATAAGATATCGATTTATCTAGAAACTAAAAGAAAGATTAGAATTAATGCGATGATAATAATACAAACAAACAAACAAACAAACAAAAAAAACAAAAAAGTGGACATTTTTCGATCTCATTTAAACATCATAGATGTAATTCCGTAATTGTAAAGTATTCATAAATATTCTGATTTTGATGTAACAATAAAATATGTGTCACAATAATAACGATTAATATACAAATAAATTTTGATAATACACAATTATATATCATATTTTTCTGTATAATAATATAATAATATATTGAAAATGAAGTTTATGTTTATGCTGATTATTAATGCGATTATTAACAAGAAAAAGAAACAAAAAAAAAGAAGAATATGGTTATTAAAAAGAAATGAGATAAAAATGTAATTACGTTATAGACTATCGTCATTAAAATTAAAAAGAAAAATTCAACATAAAAGTTATCAAATCTCGTCGTATCAAATAGATGATAGGAATGAATTTCAGTTTTCATAACAATTCTTATCAGTTAATCAAATATTTTGATATATCTGTTATATACGTATATATCTTTTTAATTCTTCCACGAACGATTAAAAGCATAGAACAAAAATTGACGTATCATTCTGTTAACAATTGCAAATCATCATGACTCAAATTTATTTAATAATCCTCTATCTCTCATTGCAGCATCATATAATTCGATGTGTTTCACGAAGAGAGCGTCAGAATAACTTTTGATGGACGAGTGATAGTATCGTTCAATGTCACTTTGAATAATTATTATTTAAAAAAAGATCATTCGGATAATCAGCAATAAGATTGTAACTGTAAGATACATATATTTATTGATTTTATTATAATATTTAATAATTGTTTTAAAACTTTGTTTTCATTTTCTAATAATTTCGAAGAAAATTTACTAAACATATTTATTTATTTAAAGTATTTATATTAATATTGTGTTTAAAGGACAGATGTCAAATTGATATTTCCGATGACAAATATTATTTATTAATATTTTGTTTGTTTTTTTTTTTTTTTAATATTAGTTTTATTAATATTCCTTTACAGTGGAAATTTTATCACGCGAAATTTTGTGTAAATGTGTCCTGTGTGAAACTTCTTTTTATAATTTAGTGTAACAAGCATTAAAGATAATTGATGATAAGACGTATATTATTTACGTATTTAAAATGGTTTTATACATTTAACGTAATGAAATATTATCTCAAAGATAACATAAATTAATTCGAAAAAAAGTACGATAATAATTAATACAAAATGAAACATCGTTGAAGACAACTTTTCGAATGTGTTTCCGCGAGTGTCACGTTGTTTGTCCGCAATGTACTCCTAAACTACTGAATCGATTTTAATCAAATTTTGCACACTCTGTGCAGTTTTATCCAACTTGAAAGATAACATAGTTTATTATAGTTATTTTTCTTTTGTTTCTTTTTTTTTTTAGAAATCCTTCTAGATGATTTTTAATTGATAGAACAAAATCAATAAAAAAGAAAATCTCAAAATGCCTACGACATTAGAACTACTGTTAGCATTAACTGCAATTATCGTAGCATTGTACTACTACTTTATATCGAATTACAATTTTTGGAAAGAACGTGGCGTGGCAGGACCAAAACCAAAAGTGATTGTTGGAAATATTGGAAGAGTTTTGATAGGAAATATTTCTATGGGAGATTATTTGAAAGAACTTTATGATGATCCTAAATTCAAGAATGAACCGATGATCGGAATTTATGCAAAATCATCGCCTGTTTTAATTCTTAAAGATCTGGAGATGATTAAGCATGTTCTTATCAAAGATTTTTCTAAGATATCTGATCGTGGAATTACAACATCTGCCAAGGTATGAATAAACATATTTATTTATGTGATGATAAACAGAATAATATGCTAATTTATTGTAAGTATTGTATATCATTAGTTTTCTTCATTGAAGCTAAACAAAAAAAAAACAAAAAATGAGGAAAACAAAACATTCAACGTTGATCATACTTTGATTTTTTTTTTATCATTAGCATAATTTAATTCGCGAGTTATATCAATAGAAATATGAACATGTGATCCACCTTGAATTATCTATTTAATTTCATACGACAAAAAAAAACAAGTATACACAATTTATTTCAAATACGCCAATCATCACTTTCTATGTATAAATAATTATATTAATTAATAATTATGATGATGATTATTATTATTAATTAATATAAAAGAAGTAATAAAAAGTAATTTGTTATATATTTTCATAGGCTGAACCATTATCGCAACATCTTTTTTCTTTGGAACCGAAAAGATGGCGACCATTAAGAACCCGACTTTCTCCAGTTTTTACTTCGGGTAAATTAAAGGAGATGTTTGGTTTATTAACAGAATGTGCTGATCATTACGAAAATTATCTTGACCGAATCATTGACAGAGGTGAACCGATAGATTGTCATGAATTAACAGCTAAATTTACTACCGATGTTATCGGAAGTTGTGCATTTGGATTAGAAATGAATGCAATAGGTGATGAAGACAGCGAGTTTCGTAAAATGGGAAGATCAGTTTTTGAAGTTAGTCTTTATAATATATTGAGAAATCGACTTAGAAATTCGGCACCATGGCTATTCGAGATTTTAATTAATTTTATGCCACGAGACAGGGTTACGACATTTTTTAAAGGATCTATAGTAAATACTATTAAATATAGGGAAGATAATAAGATCTGTAGAAACGATTTTGTTAATCTTTTAATGGAATTGAAAAAAAATCCAGAAAAATTAAACGGCATTGGTATGTATGTTACCATACATGTTTTATTTTTTTTTTTTTATTTAAGATTTGAAATAATCAACGAATTAATTTGTTTTTGTTTTATTACAATTTAGAATTAACGGACGATCTTCTCGCTGCTCAAGCTTTTGTATTTTTCCTCGCGGGCTTTGAAACTTCATCAACAACGATGACTCATGCTCTTTACGAATTGGCTTTAAATCCTACGATGCAAGATAAATTGAGACAAGAGATTAATAAATTTTATGAACAAAATGGAGAAAAATTGCAATATGAAGGTATAAAAGAAATGGTTTATTTGGATCAAATATTTCGTGGTAAGTGTTTGTTTCTTTTCTTTTATATATATACCATTTCTCTTCTCTTTTTCTTCTTTTCAATTTGTTTGAAAAAAATATGAAATAATAATAATAATAATAATATTATTATTATTTATTTAGAAACTTTGAGGAAATATCCACCAGTAACATTTCTTATGAGAAAAACAATGACGGATTATACGTTTGAAAATACAAAAGTTACAATACCAAAAGATATTCGAATTTGGATACCAATTTATGCGATTCAACGAGATCCAGAAATTTTCTCATCACCGGATGTCTTTAAACCTGAAAGATTTAACGATGAAACGGATAAAACGAGACACGCGATGTCTTATTTGCCTTTTGGAGATGGCCCACGAAATTGCATTGGTAATTAAGATAAAATAATGAATACATCATTTAATTGAAATAATAAAAATTTGCAAAATTGTATTTTTAAACATTGTATTTGTATTCTTATTTATTTATTTATGTTTTTTTTGTTTTCTTTTTTAGGATCCAGATTTGCCGTTTATCAATCTAAAGTAGGATTGATCAAAACTCTGAGAAAATTCAAAGTCGAAATTTGCGATAAAACGCCTATTCCTTACAAAAATAATGCCCATTCGTTTATTTTGTCGCCAACTGAGAAAATATATCTCAAATTTACAAGAGTCAATTAGAAAATTATATTTAAATTTTGTATTTTTAGATTGAAAAAAAAAAAGAACAAAACGTAGAATTTTCTCAAGAGATAATACGCACATATTTTCAATTTGAACTTTTATTCTATTGAGATTTGTTTAAAAGATCAAGAGACTAATGTAATTATTATATATTTTATTTATTTATCATTAAGATTGATTTGAGAATAATGGCAGCTATCGTAAATCAACTTTGAAAGTTACACAGAAGCATACAGGAAAAAAGAAAAAGAACCAATAATAATCACGTAAATAAGAATAATGCACTATCGGTTGTTCGAGTTATTTCAAAGGTCACATAAACTCAATACATGAAGAATCTTCGAGGGATAAACATCATTGGCTCTTCAATATTAATTCGAACGTACAATATTATCTCGAAAACGTTTTAAATAATAATGTACAAGAATAGAACGTAAGGACAAACGTATAAAACTGGTATGTATAATACACATTAATTAATATTAAACAGCATCGGATATTATTTGTTAATTTAAGGTTTGTTTTTTTTTTTGTTTTTTTTTTTGTTTTTTTTTTTTGGCAAATAACGTAAACAAATTTAGTGCAATAATTATATTTACTATAGAATTAATAAAATAAAAGTTGCAAAAGCGTGTTTGAAATACATTTAACGCTTCGAACATATAAATATAACTAGATTTATGAGTGCTTTGTACTCTCAGTCATTGATAATATATATATACATATATATATGTATATATATATATATATATATATATACTCCACTTTCATTATTAATACAAACTTTTCTGTAATCTATATATTGAATGACGAATTATTTCTGTTACAAACTATTTTGTAATGTACAAATTTATCTCTATAATGAGAAATATATAATTCATTAGATAAAAAAGTACAATAAATATGGAAAAAAAAAGTCATCTATGGTATACACTATGCTGTTGTTTCGTATGTATATAATACAATTATAAAAATCGTATTATATAATAATCATCATCAAAAAAATCATTGGTGCAATCCACAATGTAACATTTCAATTATATATCCAAATTTGTAAATATCATTATTTCAATTAGAATTCATATAACAATATTGTGGATTATAAAAATGATTTTTTATTGTATAAAAATCAAATATTTGTTTATTTGTTTGTTTGTTTGTTTGTTTGATTGATTTTTATACAATAAGTACACATGATTTATTTTTATTAAAAGTATTATTAAAATGTTAATACTGTGATGTTTCTACATCCTCTACACCGGAAATACTAGCTTGTTCCAATACCTCGAGAAGTTTTTGCATTTCCATCGAATCCGAGGAACTGTCAAGTGTTCGTTCAAGTGCTCGTACATAAGACATGCACGTTCGACCTTCGTGATCTAAATTTTGCGGATTTGCTTTATGCTGTAATAATTTAATATACAATAATTATTATTAAATACTAAATAGATTTTTTTTTCTTCCAAATGATTTTTTTTTTTTTTTATATTATTTAAATAATATTATCGTTTGTGGGGAAATAGCTACAAACCCAAATTAAAAGTTGAGCCATAGCTAAATTTCCTGTTGCACAAGCTAAATGAAGGGGCGTTCGTAAATCTTCAGTGCTGACAGAGATATTAATATCTTCGTAACTACATCTAGCTAAACATAATGTGAATGCTCTCATATCGCCCCTATATATTTTTAAAATTCAACAAATATATGTTAACTCATAAATTTTTTAAGATTATTATTATTATTAATTAATTAATTAATTATAATGTAAAACATAATATATATATGTATCTCATGCTCACCGACAAACGGAATCAATAAGGATTTTTCCTAACGAAATATTTGGATTAATCGGTGTTAAAAATGATTTCTCTTCGTATTTCCATCTAATCCATTGTTCCTTTTCTTCTCTCGTTGATTCTGGATTTGGTTTTTGTTTTCCATTTAAACAATATTCCCAGATACTATTTACTATGTCATTACCAAGAGCTAACATTACGCTTAATTGACCTGCGCTACATTTAACGCATTATTATTATTATTATTATTTTACATCATTAACAATTAAATCTTATATCTACATTTTTTTCTTATGATCAAAAAATGAACGCTTATAATAATAATCCGACGATACATATATAAAGTGTGTATAAATGTAAATATTCATTATACTTACGACCAATCATCCAAGTCTAATGATCTAACTTTTGAAATATGCGATCCTAAATTTCTATGTATACCAGAACATTCAATGCACATCAGTACACCTAAATTTAAACTGGCCCAATCTGGATCTACAATTATATTCAGTTATTAATAATTATTAATAATTATAATTATATATGGCTCATTTTTTTCTTTTTTTTTGTTTTTTTCAATTACTTACTAGGCGCACCGCAATCGACACACGCGTCATTTCCAGATACTTTATTTTTTATACAATGCATTTTAAAAGCATCCGTCTCATTTTTTTTCTCACCGTCACTATTTTGCAAACTAGAAAGTATTTGTTGTTCAATAGCAGAAATCCAGCTCTCTCTGTCTTCAGCATTATTAGCTTCAAAATGCCATGTTTTATTTTCTAACGAGATGATTGAAAATTCAAAACTATCTTCTGAAAAATGATCATCAATTAATTATACGTAGAATAACTTTTTAATTATTTTCTTTGAAATAATATTTTTATATAATATATATATATATATATATATCAGAAACATTTGAAATATTTACCTTGAGTATTTGATAATTTTGAACCTTTTGGAGTTTTTCCAGGCACTTTTACAGTTACGTATTGTAACAATATCTCTTTACCATTGCTATCATTCATATAATCCTAATATATAAATATTTTTTAATAAATACATTGAACAATACAACAGATAAATAATGAATAATATTATTTGTCAATTAATAATTACGTGTAAACTTGAATGATAAGTTAAACGTCCATCTTCTAACAACGTTACGTATTTCTTTTTCCATTCCTTTAAAGATTTACTACTTCTTTTAAATAAATAACCTTGTTTAACTGGTATCTCTCTGCCAACGCCCATTTCTCCCATGTTATATTTTTCTTTCTTCGATGGTGTAAATATATTAGACTTTCTTCTAAATTTTCTATGAAAAAAATATATATATATATATTATATGACATTTATATATAAATTCATTTTTTAATGAATATAATTAATTAATAAATTAATCACTCCCAAACCTAATAGTAGTTGGAGTTAAAATAGAAGATCTTAATTCTCCATGTTGATTCTGCGTATTATGAAAACCATCATTCATACCTGATTCACTTTGGGTATTACTATTATGAATAGATCTAGAATCTTCATCTTTTTCTGATCCCTAAAAATACAATATTTTCAATTAAATGCTGTTCAACGTTATTTGGAATTCAAACAGTTAAACATTCCTCTTACTTCAACTTTTAATGTATTTGTCATCTCCATTTCTTTTGAAACCAATTGTACATTTTTCGGTGTCATCGGTACAGGATATTTGATTTCATTTTCGATAGAATATTGTCCGTTGCATCTAAAGTTTTTCGTTGATATACTTTGAATAATTTTTTGACAAACTGCAATAATAAATATCAAATAAAAAAATAGATTTTTTTTTTTTTTGTAATCATTAATATTTAAATGTTATAAAGAAAACAATTAACTTATGAAATATTTACCATCTTGAAAAACTCTTTCAACATTTAAGCCATAAATAGCGCACGTTTCATAATACGGACATGTCAAATCGCATGCTAATTTTCGTGGCCTTACGTCTTTTATCACACGTGGATTACTATCGTTAATTGAATCTAAAAGAAATATCTATTGAATGAAGTATGAGTGATATTTAAAAAAAAAAAAAAAAAAACGCTACAGTTTATATACAAACCTTGTACGCCAACAAGTATTTTTGGTATTTCTGACATGTTACGAAAAGAGCACATTCTATTGTAAAAGTGACATAGTATAGAAAAACTTTCTTCACTTTCCAAACTAAATACTAACAATAGTGCATCTATCCAAGCAGAAAACTAAAAGATAAAAGAAATAAGAAAAATATCTATAGATATTTAATTATAAATCTTGAATTATTGTCATTCAGTAATATTGAATATTTAAAAAAAAAAAAAAAAGTACCTGCGTTTCTGGTACACCACCCTCATCCCTTATTAAAAGCAAATAACTCTGATCATTGATAAATATTTCTTTTTTAAAACGTCCCCCTTCGGGAGATTCTTCGTGCATAAACGAACCAGTTAAATATCTATGAACTAATGCAGATTTTCCTGAATCAGATGAACCAATAATTCCTAAATGTAATTCTGGAACATTTCTAGCCAATGTCCATTCATGACTATTCACAAATGAATCTAAAATCATTATTAAAGTATATTATACTATAAATATAATTTATACAATTAAATGACCAAAAAAACAAAAAAAACAAAAAGAATTTACAAAAATTGAATAATGTACCTTCAATAGCAACGACATGTTCACGTATTTGTTTAGCAATATGCGTATCTGATATTAAATCAATCAAATCATAAATGGCATATATCGATGGATGTACACTTTCAAAACGTTGAATTTCCTGTCGAATTGCTAACGAATGATCGTGCCCGCTTTGGCCAGTTGTCATTTTCCTCAAATTATGTTATTTCATTTAAATGAACTATTATTTCATATTATAATCACAACGTAACATCAATCAGCATTGTGGTATATACTTAATAATTAAATAACCTCTACATAATTCAATTATTAATGGCCGCTCGATTATCACGCAACATATGTCAGATTTTAAGTATTTATAAACATTATTAGATTGCAACGAATAAATTAGGTTACATGAATTAAACTCCACCTTTCCATGAACATTGCAGATAACTTCGTATAGGCGAGTTTTTAAATTTAAGGAATATTTTCATTCCTCAATTTTTTCGACCAATCAACGTGAAGAATGAATGCATTATAAAATGCGCCATTTTTAAATTACATTTGATTTAATATTAAATGTTACAAACTTATATTTTTATTTGTTATAAACTACTTATTATTATTATTATAAAATAATACATTTAATAATAATTCTATTTAATGAACAGAGAGACAAGAAGAAATCAATATTTTTCAATGACAATTTATTATTAATACGTATTCGCTTTTACGTTCACCAAAATGGCGTATACGCAAATAAATCATTTCAACGTGTAACTTTAGATGAAGTTTAAAAGAAAATGATAAAGACAAAACTCGAGGCATACAGGCGTAAAAAACATAGAGAAGAAATGATAGAATCGTTGAAAAGTTCGATAAAAGGTATTTTATCGTGGAATGAAAAATTCTAATGTAAATGTAAGACTGTCGAACGACCTAACGAACGAAGAGACGGAAAAGTTATGTCAGGTATGTATTTCAATGAAAATATTGTTATTTTTATTTAAATATTATTTTACATTGTAATTTAATCTTTTTCTTTTTCTTTTTTAGCCTGTAGTAGAAAAAACCACAAAGCAAAAAGTAATATCTAAAGAAAAAATAGAAGATTTAGAGAGTGCAGATGATGTAGATAATTTGGAAGATGATACGGAAGATAATGCTCAGTGTCATTTATTATCTACAATAATATATTTTCTATATTTTTCCCTATGGATTGTTTTATATATTATTGCAGTACAAATTGAATTTGGTGCTGTTTATTTTGTGATATCTGCTTTAGTATTAATTTGTTTAAATACGAGATCGAGACCTAGAAAGAAGGGTGAACCCAGTGCTTATTCTGTCTTTAATCCAAATTGTGAAGCTATTGAAGGAACCCTTGACGCTTCCCAATTTGAAAGGGAAATTAGATATGGTGCATCCAGCGTGCACTGATACAAATATACGAGGTACATTCATTTTTTTTTTATCAATTTCAGATAAATGTTATATATTTTCTACATTCTTTTCTTTCTTTCTTTCTTTCTTTCTTTACATATTCAAATAGTACAGAAAATTTCTTTCATATTGGTAATATCACATTCAAAATGGAAATGAAGAAAACTTGTATAGAAATGTTTACATTTGAAATTATTTGTTTGTTTGTTTTTTTTTTTTTTATATATATAAAAAGTTTACAATACATCATTTTTGTGATCAGCAGTCTGAATTAAGTGGTAATATTTTTCCATTACCACAGTCTATTGAAATATAAATATTTAACTTTCATCTACTATTTTATTTTGGTTTTTTTCTTTTTCTTTTTGATTACCATTCTTGTAATAATTGGACAGCTGCATTGTAACATTGTTGTAAATCGCTTAAATAACTCAACATGAATGGTGATTGTTCTGACAATATATGAAATGACGCTAAGTCAGTCTTTGAGCGAAAATATTTGTCTGGACATAAAAGTGATCTGTCCAAGTCCATCAATATGTCATTCATTATTCTTGTATCCAAGGATCTAAAAATACAATGGTCAATGATAATGTTAATATTGTATAAACTAAGTACAAAATTTCAAATGTATTTACTTGCTAAGATCAGTCGTATCAATCCTTTGGTTAAGTACTTGTACTTCAGACATTAATTTGTCAACGTTTTCTTTAATTTCATCTAAAATAGAATATTTATAATAATTATTTAATATCTTGTATAAAAAAAATTATTATTAAGTACCTTTTATATCCAAAAATGTGGATACATTGATAGTTTCCAATACGTTGTTAACAGTGTCGTTAAAGTATTTAACATTCCAATGAAAGACTAAACTCTCTGACAATCTCCAAATGGTGTCACCTATTAATTGCATTAATGGAATACGATGGGATTTGAAACTTTCATTGTTAACAGTATTGTTGTTTTTCTAAATAGAGAGAAATAAGATGAATAAAATATACATTTTTAGAAATATTTATTAAATAAAATAAGTAATATATGCATTAATGTATACATTAACGAAATCACTTACCATAAATGAAATGACAGCATGCGGAATATCTAATGCAAGACGTGGAAATACAATTTTTTGATATGCTTGATTATCCAAATCGAATATGTTATTGTTTTGATAATTTAAATTTCTGATAATTTTAACTTCTTGAAGAATGATAGATTGTATCACATCTGATCCGGCAGAGATAAAACTACCATTACCTGTAACACACACAAGTAATTAGTAACATCTTTAAAAAGCAAGCTTTTTAAATCGTTTAATTTATCACAATTGATGACCAACCTTGTAAATTGTCATCATATAAAGCTATATAAGCAACAATTTTATGACGTATAAAATTAGACATCATAGTCGGACAAATATCTAAAGAACCCAAAAATAAACAAAATATGAGGGTACGACGTGGTTTCCAATTATGTTCAACTCGTAATTGATTTAATACTTTAGCCAATTCTAATGCAATATCAATTCCATTTCCACTTGCTGATAAAATCACGAATCTGTCTAAATATATTTATAAATATTGGTTTTATATAAATTGTTAATATATATATATATATCAAATATTATAAATAATAATAATATAAACTCACCACGTTCTCGTGAGCCGTGAGAAGTAGCAAGAACAAAGGAACCATTTGTAACAATTTGATGAAAAATCGGTAAATCGGATAACACTTCGCCAATTTTTAAAGTTTCAATATCTTCTTTACTGACGGAATTTGTCCAACTTCTGTTTGATAAACAATTAATTTGATTAATCAATTGATAATAACAATGAATAATTATCAAATGTAATAATATTAAGAAGAAAAAAAAACGGTACGTTTGGTAGGACGATTCTCCTAATTTTTGTAGTAAAAATTGTTGAAGATGTTCGTTATGTTTTAATCCATTACCGTCTAATTCGAGTCGTCTTCTTTGAGCGCGAAATTCTATCGATCTTTCAGAAGCAAATCGGCCAAGTAAGAAACCACAAAGTAGACAAATAAATCCAACTGAGAAAAGAAAGGAAAAACACATGCGTTTCGTTACGAATTCGCTGGATTCGCCCAATCCACGAGCCATTTGAAAACTAAGAACACGATGCATGTTGTCTTCTTGATTATTATATTGAAGAAAAGAAAACAAGAATGTGATCGAATATAAGTTGAAATCTTCTAAGCGCGAGTCACCAAAATTATAATTTTGTTTTCAAATTGGCATATTTTCTTTGTCGAAATCTCTTGATTGTTTCTTCTTTCTTAAATTGTTGATTAACTGCAAAACAAAAGTATTATTCTTATCAATGATGATATTATATTTTCGTATAAAACTAAATTACAGGAGTGTATTTTTATTTTTCAAGTTACGGTTACTACTATTTTTAAAGTTGAACTGTCCAAGCTATACTTACTAATTGTAAGATATTTCTTTCTTTTTCTTTTTTTTCTCTCAATAATAAGTGCACATATTAAAAGATTTTTTTTTTTTTAAACACTATATAATTAAGGAAAATAATAAAAATAAAATTAGAAACTCGTTGTTACTATTCATATTAAGAAGAATATAACATCATTTGAATTATTTCGAATTAACGTAGAAAAACACAAAATCTGTTTCGATAAAAATAAACATCGATTAATTATCAATAATTTTATATTCTATGATAACAAATAATACAAAATATAATAAATTCATTTAAAATGATGTATTTTGTATAATGTGAACAAACAACGTGAAACACACGGAATATAAAAAAAAAATGTGAACGAACGTTGAATGAAATTGAATTGTCAATTGATTTCCCGCGCACTTCAATCGACCAATTAAAATAATTATCCTTTTCGAGGATGTTCGAGATATCTCGAGGATCACCGTGTGTGTGTGAGAGAGAGAGAGAGGAAGAGGCGGGTAAAAAGATGCAATTCGATATATCGATTGAAAATTAAAATACTTGGCGCGTATATATGTGCAAATTAAAAATGAAAATAATTTAAACAAATATATATATATATATGTATATATACTTTAATAAGGAGTATCTTCTTTCTAACGGAATTCGAAAGGAACTAGAGAAATGATGATGTTTGTGTTACGTTGTCAGCTAGTATAAGGTCACACCTTCTTTCCGTCAACTTCCAGAAGCAATCCGAATCCCGACGCATGTCCGTTTACTCGCGAAACTAGAAGAAATCGATATATTTCTTCCTCCCGTTACTTTCTGACCCTCTTCCTCCTCCTCCTCCTCCTCCTCCTCCTTCTCCTCCTCCTTCACTTAATCTTTTTTTAATCAAAACTTATTTAATTTCAGTTCTTTTTTAATCATTTCCCCGCCCCCGCCCCACTTTTCTTATTAACTTTCGTTTTGAGAACAACTTTTACGATTTTTCCTCGTGTTCTTTTTTAAATAAAAAAAAACAATCACAAATTTCTATCCACTTGTCGGAGCCATATTTAAATTATTAGTAATTTAGTAACATCCTAATTAAATTGACTTAACAAAAAAACGAGAAGATAAACAAAAGATTTATAAAAATTCCTAACAATTTAATTAACATAATTAGATTTGTTCTTTTGAGAATACAACAATGACGTGTGTTTAGTAAATCTCTAAAAGTATAAATGCGATCATGTGTGTTTCTCTGTGTAGATTAGTGTTTGTGTAAAAACGATATTTATAAAATACAAGAAACCGTCTGTCGTGTTTTCTTCAACCGAACTCGTCGTCGTTCTTTTGCCACCCCTCTTTTAAAACCAGTTTTATTTCGGATAATAATAAGACACCGTTCTGTGTTATACTACTTATAAATAGAGTTTTCGATGGTATTACGTGCACCCACGCAAGGTTGTTTTTTTTAAAACTATAGAGACAACTACTTCCACAATTTTGTATGAGAGATCTCAAAATACGCACAACAATTTTTCATCCAGTGATACGCTGCGTTCCTTCTTCTCCTCTTCCTCCTCCTCCTCCTTCTCCTCCTTCTCCTCCTTTTCCTCCTCTTTCTCCTTTCGCGTCTCCATTTTACACCAAATAACAAATTTCATTTATATTTTTTAACGACTTTTTCTTTTTATGCATTCTAATTGCAATTTTCATTTTAATTTGTTGATGATAAAAGGTTCATTCAAAGGATACAAGTTTTTTTTTTTTTTATACAAACTAAGCTAATTATTTATTACTTTTAGATAGGAATTAATTATTATAAAAATATACATTTACATTGTTTTAATTACAAGGTGTAATCAAATTGTAAGGATTTTTATAATTTTGTACAAAATCGTTCACAGCAACTATTCGATCAATTCAACGACATTTATATCATTATTAGAAAAACATTATTTTGATAGTTAAAAGGACAAGTTGAAAACTCTATATAAATGTTTATAACAAATAATTGACTTGTTACAAAGAATAAAACCTTATTGCAAATTTATAAGATAAATGAAATATCTTAATTTAATAATAAGAACGTCCAAATTAATATGAAATATTATAATAATATATTACAAAATGTTTTACTCTATCAAATATATATATCGTATCATTATTAAATATATATATATATATATTTCAGGTAGCAATGCAAAAGTTTCAGAAATTGAAAAAAACCTTTTGTTTCATCAATTACGTTTATACATATAATTTACAACAAATTATGCAACGTGCAAATTATTTCATTTGTAATAAATCTACGTGTCTGTTTTTAATGTGATAATTTAAATGACGTTTTTGACGAAAAGCCAATCCACATTTGACACAAACAAATGGTTTAATTTCAGAATGGACGAGCTTATGCCTGACCAATTCAGATTTGACTCGGAATCTTTTCGAACATTCATCACATTCATAATTCTTTTCACCTGTATGCGTTGTTACATGGGTTAACATTTCTTGACGTCTACGAAACTTTTTATTGCAATAACTGCATGGATGTGGAAACTCATTAGTATGCAATTTACTATGAATATAAAGTGAAGCTTTAGATTTAAATGTTTTACCACAGGAATCACAAATGTAAGGTCTTTCTCCTGTATGCGTACGACGATGATCATCTCTCGTAGCTTTAGATGCAAACGAATTGCCACAAATGTCGCACGTAAAATTTTTAAGCTTCGCATGTACATCTCTTAAGTGTCTTGAAAGCCCACCAGAATCACGAAACTGTTTTCCACATACATGACAAGTAAATGGTCTTTCATCCTTGTGTATCCTCATATGTCTCAAATAAGAATCTTTTAATTTAAAATATTTCCCACACTCGACACATTTATATGATTCCTGTGTATTGGAATAGGTTTTTTGTTTTTTCATCTGTTTGTTAGATTCTTTAGTATCGTTTAAGGAAGTTTCACATCTCTTAGGTTTTTCTGATTCACCATTTACATTAGGAAGAAATGTCATCATACACGTATTTTCTTCACGATCCATAATTGTGATATTATTTGGTTTGTACTCTTCTGATGTTTTTTCTTTCACTTCAACATCATTATTCTGTTGTAGATCGGTTATCGAAGAATGATGATCAAGCGTTGTATCCATTACGGCTATCCAAACAGAATTACAATCTCCATTAGTATTTGATTTCTTTTGTTGTAGCTGACATCTCTTTTTATACGGTTTCCAAAATATATTGTGCATTTCCAGGAACATTTTAAACGTTGTCCGGTTGCCACTGGATCTGGACAATAGTCAAGGTTTGTGACTACATTTATTGATTAAAAGACCAGAAAATCAGTAATTAGATTTATAAACAAAATACCTGTTTAAATAATTAACAGTTCCTTCTTTATGTGTCTCATTTTTAACTTCATTTTCTTCACTGGACTGTTATTAATATTAAATATATATATATATATTATAAATTATTGTACAAATAAATAAAAATCAAAGTATGCAATTAATACTTACAAAATTTTTGTCATTAATATTAGATAAATTTATTTCCGGTACAATTTCTGATTCATAAGTTGACTGTGGTTGAAAGTACTAGAATAAGATCAATACATTTGAAAATAATCATTTAAATAATAATTTATTAGAACAGAAATCATTGTTCATATGATATATACTTAATAAAAACTAACTTGTTTGTTATCAAATGAATTTTGTATTTCAAGTAATTTGCGTTCAGCGTTCATACATTTTTCAATGAATCCGTGCCATGTTAATATCATGGCAGCACAACGATAACATAAATTCAAAGGTAATGTATCATTCTCAGAAATCTGTAATATAATATCAAAATTGTTAATATATCAATATTATGAGATAATTGTGAATAATGAAAAATATATTTACATGTATAGGTAAATATCTGTGTATTTTGTCACATATTGAATATTCCATGCCTTCTCCTTCAAATATTGGAATAAAGTGATCATATACCTTAGCACAAAATCTACATAATCTTGACAACGACATTCTTTCTAAAGATTCGTTTAAATTACATATAGACTCGTCGTTATTAATATTCATATTTCTTTGTTGATCATTGTCAACATCGGTTACTAAAAAGAATTCATCTTCTCCAGGTTCCATTTCATTATGTTGATCTTGATTAACAACAATATTTTTAACAGTTTGAAGCAAAACCGAATCATTTTCGCAAGTTTCCAATATAACTGGATTCTCTGTCTCCATTGGATCTGTTTTTAATTAAATAATAATAATAATAATAATAAGAGAGAGAGAACAAAAATCTTAATATGCAATTACAAAGTAATAAAAAAAAAACAATGCAATATACTTACATGTTTATAAATACTATTGTGTTTTGTTTATTAATATTCTATATCACAAATAATAAAATATTTCAATAATTATATTACAAATATAAAATCATTGTGTATAAATATTAAAAAAAAAAAAAAATGTAATAATTAGCAGGAATTTGTAAAAAAAATTTATACCAAAACTTTAAGGGATGCGTTAAAATGTTACTGCCACCCGCACACTATATATATATAATTCATTTATATAAAATTGCTAATATACTAATGTCATGTGTAAAAATAAAAGAAAAGTGCAAAATAATCTTTGATCAGACATTTATCAATAATCAATTTTTGCAATTATTTTTATTTATATTTAATTCGACAAATATTAAATATATCACGAATACAATTATTACAATATTCCTAAATATTTATTTCATAGTTTTTTAATTCTAGATATCTAGTTAGATTTTTAGCTAGTTACTTTTTCATATCTTGCAGTTGATTAACCTGTACAAATTAAAACTAAACTTTCAAATTTACATTTTCTAATAGTGATTGAATTATAATTGTTATAATAAAGGACAACGATTTAATAATGTATTAAAAATAATTGCATTGTTTTTCATTTGTTTTTTTATGTAATTAATAAAAAATAAATAAAAATGTCGGAAAATAGTAAAAATTTACGACGTTCATCAAGAATAAAGGCATACAAAAGTGAGCATGGAAACATTCAGAAAACTAAACGTATGTATTTTCTTTATTATTTAGATTATTATAGATTTTTTTATTTAGAAAATATGTTATTAATTACATTAATATTAATTATAAGTAATAAATATATTATGTATAATATAAGAGTGAATACACACATAACCTTACTTTTCGTTTTGAATTATTACAGAAGTACAACAAGATGTGTCAATTAACCCCTCAATAGATCAAGAAAACATTTTAAAAGATATTAGTGAAAATATACAAAAACCAACAGGTATGATAATTTATTATTATTTTACATAATTTTATTATATATATATATATATAATTGTATTAATTTGTACATGTATTGTTTTAGAATTATTTAGTGAAAATGATGTTAATGGTAAGAATATGTATCGGTTTCAAACACCTAAGAGAAATAGTATGGTACAAAAAGCACAATTGTCTCTTATGTCATCCACAGAAAAAAAATCTCAGATAGCCAAAGTTAAAACTAGCAAAACTGCTAGTGCAAAACGTAATACTAATAATAAATCAATCAACAATAGGAAAAGTTATTCTAAACCAGGTACGACACATACTTTCTTTTTCTGTTTTGTGTTGATTATCTAACATTTGAAAAAAATATTTTAATAATTAAAAAATTCCTTTTTTCAGATGAAGAAGTAATAATATCAAGCGATGAGGAAAGTGTGTCAGAAGAAAGCATTTATATACCTTCAGAAGATGAAATAGTATTAGATTCAGATCTTGAAGAAGTCAGTGATTATTGTAACACAAGTTACGAGGACATTTATATCAAAAAATCTCATTTAAAAGCTATGCAACATAGAACCAAACTACAATCTAAACTAATTAGTACTCCAAAGAGATCACAGACTAAAAATAAAACTCCTTGCAAAGATTACGTAAGTTTTATAGAAATTACATTAAAATTATTATATTTTATTTAATACGAATTATATTAAAGAATTCTATTTGTTTTTAGTATATGAGAACTGATGAATATTTTGAGAATCAATCACATAAAGCTATTACGTCCAATCATACGCTTGCTCGTCTTCGCAATTCTCGTTTTACTCGAGATAAATTGCAAGAATTATTGGCTAATCAGGATCATATTACTGAAACACATAAGAAACTTATTTATTCACTTTCAAAAGATTATCATGATTTCTTTCCTATGTGGTATTTTATTATGGAGTAAGTTTTATAAATATATAAATAGAAATATTCTAAGATTCTTGATTAGTATTTATAAAGAGATGATTTTTAAATTTTAGAGAAGGGTATACTCTGTTGCTGTATGGTTTGGGATCGAAAAGGAATTTAATCAACGATTTTCATAATCAATTTATTTCTAATCATCCAACTTTAGTAGTCGATGGCTTTTTTCCTAGTTTAACGATCAAAGATGTAAGATACATTTATTTTTATTATTACAACAATATTATATCATATAAATTGATATTATTTAATAAAATAGTGTCATTTTTCAGATTATCGATAGTATAATAATAGATTTATTGGAATTGAGTGTGCCAACTGGTATAACAGAATGCATCGAACTTATTACCAATGTATTAAAGAAGAATCCAAAAGACAGATTATATTTATTAATTCATAATATAGATGGTATAATGCTGCGCTCTAACAAAGCCCAAGATGCACTTTCAACTCTTGCAAGAATACCTAATTTTTGTATAATGGCATCCATCGATCATATAAATGCACCACTTTGTAAGTAATATGCATTACATTAATAATGAATTTCTCTTTAGAGAATAGATATTTAATTCTATATTCGTTTAACTCAGTGTGGGATCATACGAAACATTCAAAGTTCAATTTTTATTGGTGGGATACTACGACACTTTTGCCATATGAAGCTGAAACTTCGTATGAAAGTTCTTTATTAATACAACACAGTGGAACACTTGCTTTATCATCACTCATCAATGTGTTCCAGTCTTTAACATCAAATGCTCGAGCAATGTATAAACTTTTAATAGAACATCAATTGGATAATAGTAATAATAGTGATTTTTCAGGTAATTATTTGAATATATATATTACATTGAAAATATCATTGAAACAAATGTTCCATTTTACATGTTTCAATTTTTTATTGTATTTTTTTATTTTTTTTTTATTTAGGAATGGCATTTAAGGATTTATATCGAATAGCACGAGAAAATTTTCTTGTGAGTACCGATTTAGCTCTGAGAGCACAACTAACAGAATTCATAGATCACAAATTAGTACGAACTAAACGTAACAAGGATGGTACGGAATGTTTGACAATTCCATTAAGTAATAATTTATTGAAACAATTCCTTGAACAAAACAAAACTTAATATTTTACTGTATATATTTATTTTTATATAGTATAATATAAATAAAAAAGAAAAGCATATAAAATAAGTTAGGATAAGAACAATTAGAAATTAACAACAACAACCAACAACAAAAAACATGATATATTGTACAAATATGAAACGTGATTACGATGTGTGTAATGTGTGCACTGCATCGAATCACGTGATAAAATTAAATCCGTGATGAATGATATTTTGAATAATATAATATATTCAAAATATTATAAATACTTTAATTAGATATTTTGAATATATTATAAAAAAAAAAAAAACATATTTTTGTATTATTTTTTTAATCAAGAATAAAAGTGATATATAAATATATATATATATAGTCGGTAATGTAGAACGCGATAGAAAAATGATAATGACAGTCCCCTTCCAATTGTATAGTAAACAAAAATGTGAATACTCGTTAAATCTATAGAGTATTTAATCTGTGGTAAGAAATGAAAATAGTGGTGTTGTCGAGTGGTTAGTAGATGATAGTACACGAAGAATAAGTTAGTTATTGTAATAAATGATTATACTTAATTCTAATTAATATTTTCTCTTTGTCGTAATAATGTTAATTAAGGAAGAAAATTCGAAGACATTTTTTTCGGTAAGAATTGACGGTAGTGAATGGCGGCGCCAGTTGTATTATCACTTGCTCAGATCATTCTTACATATAAGTGTGAGCATAGCGAGAGCATGACCGGGAACGCATATTATCTGCAGACTGGATGAAATGTCAGACCTGTGTCGGGGGTGGGTGGATACATGGATTGGTGAGAGGTTAAGCGCAACGAGACCAATTCTAACTATTAGTGATTTTGGTACGTTTTAATATCATCTTACATTAGTATTTCAATTATTTACATTTTTACGTGAATTATGTTATTCGAAGAGATACATGTGTATGTTCGTGCGTGTATACACATATGTGTCTGTCTCTCTCTCTCTCTCTCTCTCTCTGTGTGTGTCTATCTATGTGTGTTGCATTCGTTGAGAACAATTTGTCCGTAGAAATTCTTTTCTATTAATAGTCGAATACTTAGGATAACATGGATTTATTATTTAACTTCCTACTATGTAGTAATATCGTTTTTTTTTTTGTTTTGTTTTATTTTATTTATTCTCAGATTATCTTAGATTATATGTTAGATTTGTCTCTTTTTTTTTTTTGAGATAATTTATAATCATAGAGAGTAAAAGAGAAACCGGTTGTATTAGATATTTCGTAGCGCTGCCAATTACGCATTAAATATTATAAACAAAACAAGTTGACCTTCTAAAGATAAGTCAAACGACCTTGACTTTCGTGTACTATACGAACACGAATGCTGTTAACAGCAATAACTGAATAAACGGTTGCTAGGCTAGTGGCTTATGAATAAATATGTTGTGCATGATCAAATAGTTCATAGATATTTTTGAGATATATGTACATATCTATCTATCTATCTATCTATCTCTATCTACAAACGAATTCAATCTGTTACAGTTTACCAGTACGTAATGGATACGATTAGTTTTTAAATCTGACACATTTTTGTTTGTTTGTTTGTTTGTTTTTCTCTTTTACTGTTATTTTTATTCACGTCTCTTAATTACGCGAATGCGATTGTTTTGTAAGAATTTATTTGTTTCTTTGTTTTTTTTTTTTTAATTATATCAAGCTAGAAACAATAACAACAACAACAACAAGATGGAAGGATCAATGTAATTTGTTTTATATGTTTGATTTATTTTTATTGTATTTTTATGTTAGTCGAATAAGCGATGATTTCTTTTTTTATATGAATCATCAAGATTCTTTAATTAGAATTCATTCATTTTGGCACTAACAAATATAATGATATATTTTCTAAATGATTATCTCAAGTAAAAATACAAGAAGATTTTAGAGAAGATTTATTATAACATATGTGTCATTTGTAAACTCTTGTTTGATATCATTGTAATATTGATTGTCATTATAAACATGTTGGTATTTTTATTTACAGGTAATGCTGTTGGAAGTTATCGGAATTCTTAGTAGTCACATAATTATTCTCTATAGTCAACCAGTCTTGTTCTATTTTACGAATAAATGTACAGGTAAGATTATTATTTTCTTTTTTTTATATAATTTATACAATATTTTTATATCTTTTGTCACAAAAATATATTGAACAGATATTACATGTATATACATAGTTAACATTTTATTAATAGTATATATATTTCTTTTTTTTTTTTGTGATACAGGTTGGCATCAATGTTTCCTGTATTCTGTAAAATATAATTTGCAGCGTATGTTCGGTGAGTGACAGTAAATATTAATAAATTATGTTTCATTTTATTTCAATGCGAAAGAATACGAAACTGAGAATAATGGTCGTATTCTCAAGCAATGTTTTATTTATTTTTTTAAATATATTTATATATTATTATTATAGTACTCATTGTTTATAAGAATAATCTAAGAATGAGCATCGTCTTCTTAAATTTAATAATAATTATGAAATATTTTCTTCTTCTTGTTTGGTGTTGTATTACATCAAAAGTTAGAATATTTTTCATATACACTTATAGTTTTATTCAAAAGTATTTTATAACAAATTAGTAATATTCTTTACAACAATTTATTCATTTTACAAGTACATTTATACACAAACATAATTTTTAACAAAATATATTATTTCTAAATGAAATCTTTATGAAAAAAAAAAAAAATACGCGTTTAACATCGTTCGGTAACACGTTTTCCTTCATTATCGATCGTTGATAAAATAAACGAGTACAACTTCCTTTCCTTTTTTTTTTTTTTTTTTTTCATATATAAAATCATAAGAAATACATGATAGTTAAATGCAAAATCATGTTTTCAATTAAATCAAATCAAATGAATTTTTGTTTAGATAACAATCGTGTCTCTTTGTCATTCGAAAAGGCCGCGATAATAAATAGAGTGTGAACAATGAGTTCGTGTTTTCGTTCCACTCTCGATAGTTCTTCCCCTCTTTACTTTTATTTGACATTTTTTTTTTTTTTATTATTTAAATTGTCCTTTTATATATAAACTAGTAGAGAAAGATGTATTTGATACACATATCTGTATAATAACGTTTATTAAACACATAAGTATTTAGTTATGTTTGAGAGTGTATATAAGCGTGTTAACAAGATTACAGCTTGAACAATATCGTATGTACGAGTCTCCTCGGAGTTTGCTACGTTTACGTCAGATTTGTGGGTGTATATATATATTATATATAAGTGTATGTGGACGTATAGTATGTATTAAAGGCATGCACGTGCCTAACCAATTTCCGCTTATTTTACCTAAATCGAGGTCGTGGAGCCGTTAAGCGTCGAGGATCAGTCACGATCAACGAGTCGTTGTAACTGACTCATAAAAATGATATTCTGTTCTGTTCTTTTTTTTCTCTTTTATTACGATGAAAGAATGACGATGCTCAAAAATAGTTATATTTTTAAATGAATTTATTTAGTTCATTTATTTTTAATATGTTATCTTTTTCAAATGAGTACTCGTAATATATGTGTAACAATTTCGTATTAGGTATCAAATATAATCGATCGATACTATCGATTGACATTCTTACATTTAAGTATATAAATATTATCTTACTTTTTTTTTTTTACAAAAAAATAAAAAAAAAATTAACTTGGAATTATAAAGGTTTTGTTTTGAAAGATTTGGGTAATTTTTTTTTTTTGATACAGTTTCGGTCGATAAGGAAGGGTTGGAGTGGGTAAAAGTGGGGACCGTTTTTATTAGAAACTTTGGATTAAGAATTTTTAGATAATAGTATATTTATTATTTAATATTCTTTAATATTAAATTATAATTAATATTTTTTAATATTATTAAACTATTATAAGTAACTTATTATAACTAATATTATTAAATTACTCTATCTAGTTTTATTATTATAACTAGTAATATTAAATTATTATATAATAGTAATTTAATATTATTACTTATAATTATTATATATAACTAATATTATATTTAATTTATATTTTGTTATATAATTAAATATTAAATATATTAGTTATAATTATTATATTCAAATATATATATATATATATATATATATATAAAATTAATAAGAATTATTATAACTAGTATTATTAAATTACTATATCTAGTTATTACTATAACTAGTAATATTAAATTATTATATAATATTAATTTAATATTATTATTTATAATTATTATAACTGATATTAAACATTACAACTATTTAATAATTTTTCGTAAGCATAGCTTTTTTTTTGTTTATAATTAATAACATCATGTCCAACACATCTGTCCATAAATAAAGATAGATAGGAGGATGGGGGTGGGGGGTAGGGGCGGAGGATAGGAACCTAAAAGAAAAGAAACAAAAAAAAAAGATAGGTGAATATAGAATATAAAAATTTAGATAGATTTTCAATGTAAATCGCGTTTAAAGAGTAATTATCGTAACTCACATAAGTACTTCAGACAGGTAGTTTACAAGCGTGCAAAGTGGAGACGACGAAGTACGTGCGAGAAGGTCTGCGTACTAATTACCGTATTTTACGTCTCATCGTAAGGTACATATAATCGTTGCATGTGATAGACAGGGACAGTACTTATATACATGTGTGTGTGTGTGTGTATATAAAGCATCACGCATATATACGCCATGCATGCATGAACTCGCTCGTTCGTTCGTTCGTTCATTCGCTCGTTCACGAATTACCAGTTTATTTCCCTATCGAATAAAAGTTGTTGGTTCGAATAAGAAAAAAAAAAAGATAAAAAAAAGGGGAGAGAGAGAGAGAGAGAGAGAGAGAGAGAGACAAAGAGTAAGGTAAAGCATTCAATTAATCTTATAACGGTCGACTAATTATCTTAAGTAAGTACTCGCCTAATCGATCATCCTTAACTACCGTCAACGTTCAATTTCTTCATCGATTTGCATTTCATATTCTCTCTCTCTCTCTCTCTCTCTTTCTTCTTGTCCCTATTGTCACCCTTGTAATTTCGTAACATTGATCAATTTCATACGTTAGAGGGTTAAGATCAATGAATAATACTTAGTATCAAGCATATTTAATTACAATACTTGAATACTAACAATAATTTGAAATGATTTTCGGTAGTAGTAGTAGTAGTTATCTCTCAATTCGATAAATCGGTGTTTAGGGGTCTTTCAACACACTTAAAAAAAGAGAATATATAAAGTAAAGACACACTTTAGTCGTAGATTGGATCTTTTTTTTTCCTCTGTTTTTAAAAAGAAGTAGAAGTAGAAGTAGAAGAAGTAGAAGAAGTAGAAGAAGAAGAGACTTGAGAAGCTTATCGCATTTTACGGGCCACGTGTTAAAATAAAACGACGACCCTTCACCCCGCATCAGCTTGGTTGGATGTTACTTTAAAGTCGCGTATGCGATGCAACAACGTATGGGTATATGATTTTGTGTGTGTGTGTGTGTGTGTGTGTGTGTGGAAGAAACGAACAGAAAAAAAAATAACAAATAAAAAAAAATATATGCGAGTAAGAGAGATAGATGAATATAAAGACAGACAGAGAGAAAGAGAGAGGGGGGGGGGTTGAAGTGGGAAGGGGTGAGAAAGAAAGACGGAATATAATCCCACCTCGGGCATATTAAATATCTGCGACAGAAGAGGAGACGACTGTAGGGGGTGAGGGTGGTTGATGGTGATGGTGGTGGTGGTGGTGGTGGTGGTGGTGGTGGTAGTGGTGGTGGTGAATGCGCAACTTTGCCAGACTGCTCGGTTTTACCCTGCCGTCAGCCGTGCGGTGCGGGCTTCACCCTTGAAAAGAGAGCGACCAGCAGGCACAGCCCAAGCCAGCCCTTAAAGCGTTGCTCTCCCTTCAAAGAGGAGACTCTGTCTTTATCTTTCTCTTTCTCTTTCTCACTTTAACTTTACTCGGAGTATCCTCTTGCTCGCCTGTTATTTCGAGAATCGTTCTCCTCCTAACCGGCATGAATCACGAATTTGAAATTCCCCTTTTGTGTATAGTCTCTTCTTTCGGAATCCTTCCAGAGTAGTAGTAGTAATAGTAGTAGTAGTAGTAGTAGTAGTAGTAATCCACGAATAATCGTTATCAGTAAAATCTTACTCGTTTATATAGTAGTTTTTACTTATGGGATTATTTATTTTGTAATAATTTTATTAGATTATCTTTGATAAGAAATATTATTTTTAGAGTAATAGGTTTTGTCTATTAATATAGCAATTTAAATCTGTGTTAAAGATAACGTTGGGTTACAATATAATTTGTTGATTATTATTATTATTATAATAATAATATAATAATAATTATTATATATAATAATATTACATTAATATTATATTAATATTATTATATATAATAATTATGTGTAATATAATATTAATATAATATAATAATATAATATAATAATAATAATAATAATAATTATTATTATTATTATTAACATATGGATTTGATCGTATTGAATTATATTGTATTATATTTATTTATTAATAATATTCTGATTATTGTTTTTAAAATGATATTAATTAATACAATTGAAATATATTTTTATGTCTGTTTGTTTAAACACACACACACACACACGCGTTTATTTTATAATATTCATTCGTCAATAATATTCTGATTATTTTTTTTTTTTTTTTGAATGATATTAATTAATACGATTGAAATATATTTTGATGTCCCCTTTGTGTTATTTAACACACACACACGCGTGTTTATTTTATTATATTTGATATAACCGTTAGTCGGTAAATATACATAAAATCGATAAATTGTATAAAATGTTTGTCCACTTTGAGGATGCTGTCGATTCTTTGCCAGAGTTCCCCAAACTCTTTGGTAACGTTATTGTGAAACGTCCTGTACATGCTACTTTCACTATCGCGGCCAAGTTTCATAACTGTTATTATCGAGGTCATACGTAGGCAGAAGAGAAGACAACGATGAAAAGAAAGAAAGAAAGAAAGAAAGAAAGAAAGAAAGAAAGAAAGAAAGAAAAAGAATGAAAAAGAAAGAGAAAGAGAAAGAGGGTTAATATGAAATAAAATTTGATTGGTATTAAAAAGTATATTCATTTTTCTTTTTTCTTTTTCTTTTTTCTTTTCATACACAAATAATTATCTCATTTAAAATAAAAAAAAATAAAAAACCAAATTAGAATAAAGATAGTGATGAAAGCATCATTTGCTTTTCATAATTTCATCTGTATCAAATATAATCATTTTCTATTATCTCAATTGAACGTTTATGTTATATTTAATTTACAAAAAAAAAAAAATGAAAATACAAAATACAAAATTCTATACACACAAAGAGAAAACATTGAAGAAGAAAAGTTTACAGAAGGGAGGATGTCTTCTTCTTTGTACGTGTTATTGCCGTAACACGTGTTACTATCGATATTGCATCGTATTTCAATCGTTTACAGTAAACTTTTCCCATATATATATATATATATATATATATGAAAGGGTTGTTCGATATAATACAATCATCATTTTGTTTGATATAAGAACAATTTTTCTGATTTTATATTATCAAAGTTTGTTAGAAATTTGTTAGATAATTTCGGGACTAAAAGTAACATCACGTTTCATTCTATAGAAGATTTCATAAAGTGTGTTTCCTTAAGTGTGGGTTACCTATAAACTATAACATATATATATATATATATGAATACTATAATCTAGGTATACATTTAATTGAAATATATATATTAATATTTTATATATATTATTATATTATTTGTATTTATTATATTATATTGAAATATATATATTTTATTATATTTTTTATATATATAGTTATATTTATTATTTTTTATTATATTATTTATATATATATATATATATATATATATATATATTATTAATTATTTATATTTATTATATTATATATATAATAATATACATATATATTTTATTGTATTATCTATATATATATATTTTATTAACACGTTGAATGATACGTCAGTCACCAATGACTGACACTGAAATTCCACATAGGCCATGTCAGTCATATGTGTCTGACACTCACCTTTTCGTTTAACCGTATAATTTTGCGTGGCCTGACGAAGATTTCTATAAGAATTCGTGTTATGCTCAATATGTTAATTATATATATAGAGATTAATATATTTCAAAGAACAACACAAATTTAACAGACACACATACATATGTATATATATATATATATTAAGGAGGATTTTCTGAAGGATTAATACTCTTGGAAAGTTTAATATAAATTTGTGAGTAAAATTCAGGACCAGAAGCATAACGTTTATCGCTTAATACGCGAAAGGGGAAAACGGTAAATGGAACGTTAACTCTTTGCCGATGAGTCATTAATGCACAGCGAATGTTCGTTAGGGCGTAATCGGTCACGTCAATATACCAACTGTGTGTTAATATGTGTATCTATCTATCTATCTATTTATCTATCTATCTATCTATCTATCTATCTATCTACCTCTCTCTTTTTATTCCTATCTCTTCTTCTCCTATATCTATATATATATATATGTGTGTTTCGATAAAGTAACATATGCAATTTATATACTTCGAACACATTTATATATATATATATATATATAATATGTATTCATAGCACATGCACACAATGATAGATTACAAATCGTTTTATTCGACTATTCCGCTACCGATGGTAAATATTTTCACGTTTATTTGTATCCTCGTCTGTTTTCTATCGGAATAAAATCCACTCTAGAGAAACAACCCAAAAAAAAAAAAAAAAAATAAAAAGAAGAAGAAGAAGAGGAGGAGCAAACGAATAAAAAAAGTAAATAAATAAAATCTCCTCTCATATGTGTGTTGTATCGATCGTTAGGAGTATGTTTACAAGTACATAGTACGTAACACGTGTATATCGATAATAGGTATTTAAACGAGTCAATTTGTGTAATTATCCTTATTTTTCGTTGATTTTATTTGGATATGTATTTTTTTTTGTTTTTTTTTTTTTTGTTTTCTTTCTTTGGTTCGATTGATTAAATTTTATTTTTATCGCGTTTCATCGATTAAATGGAATCCAATTTAAACTAAATAGGTAATTTATTTTGTTACAAAGTTTTTTTTCTATTTTTTTTATTTTTAATTTGAACGCGTTGTTCGATTCTGTCGGCAATTTATTTTTATTTTTATTTGATTTATTTATTGATTTATATATATATATATATATATATATATATATATATATATATATATATAAAATACACTTAAATATATATACACATTTAATTGAAATATATTAATATTTTATTTATATATTTATATATTTATTATTTTTTATATTTTATATATTATTTTATTATATTTATTATATTATTTATTATTTTTTTATATTTTATATATTATATTTATTTTTATTATATTATATTATTATATTATGTTATATAATATATGTATTTAATATATATATTATAGTATATTATATTATTTATTATATTTTATTATTATATTATAATAGTATATAATACAATATAATAGTAATATAATAGTATAATATAATAGTATATATATATTAGGTGGACTATAAAGTAATGTCGTTTATGCTGATATGAATTCTTTTTATATTTTTATAAAAAAAAAAACTAATTGATCTTTATTAATAGTAAATTAAAAACAAAATTGCAAAACGTTGTTGATAACAAGTGGTTTGAATGTCTAATTACATTAATGAATAAAAATAAAATACAAAATTGTATTAGTTTGAACTGATAAAAAAGAGACATATTACTTATCCGATCCACCTAATATATTTCTTTTTATTTTCTCTTTTATTTTTGTATATTTATCGAGAATTGACAAACGGACGTGTTTAAAAGATCAATTCGATGAATTTAAATGGTTGTTCCGAATGATCGATTAAGACGACGAGATAACCAGGGCCAAAATCCTGGACGTAGGGGAGAGCCTTCGAGATCGACGAAGGGGGCTGCGTCAGGGTTGGAAGTTGAGCTTTGGGTTCGGTATTATATTGGGGGTGGTTTGGGTTGGGTTGTTGGGGTTGCTGTACGTGCATTGCGCAAGAGCATTCACCCCGCTCAATACTCAACGAACGGTGTACCGAAAGAGAACGAATGAACGAACGAACCAACGTACGAAAGAACGAACCCAACGAACGAACCAACCCAACGAACCAACCCAACGAACCAATCCAACGAACTGCTATGGAATGAAATCGTTTGCTTGTATGTTCAATTTATACGCGATAATATTATATATATATATATGTATATATATGTATATTTTCTTTTTTAATGAATTATACATATGTACACATACACATACACACACATGCATATCGATTAACTTATCGCACTTTTATTACCTTTTTGTTGTTTTTTTTTTTGTATTTTAAATGGAAATTAATTATTTTACGTTTGCTTATCTTTCTCTCTTTCATATTTCAATTAGAAAAATATTTCAAGTATATTTTTAATTAATTTATCATATTTTTTTATTTATCATTATTATTCTTTTTGGTTTGTTCATTGAAAGGTGAGATTTGTTAATTTCTTTTACTCTTATATTTGTTTTGTGTTGTTTGTTAAATATTTCAAGTAGATGAAAACGTTTCAAAGTATTTCTAATTAATTTATCATACTTTTATTATTAATATTTTTATTATTTTTGTTTGGTTTTATTTATTAAAAGCTGAGAACATAAGAAATGTCATTTCTGTTGTTCCTTTTCATTTTTATTTTCTTATCAAATATTTCTATATCGCTATAAGTATGAACGTTTAAAGTCAATTTGAAACTTGATAAGATCTCATAGAGAAGGAAATAGTAGGAAATAGGAATAGCAGACAACTAGACAATTTTGGTCAAATATTTGACAAGAGAAGGATAGATAGAGATAGTTCTAAGTCCGATCTAGAATAAAAAAAGAAAAAAAAAGCTCTTTACTTTTGGATATCACAGTATTTTCTTATCTTGAAAGAATCGTACAGTGACTGACCCCCCTAAGTAACTTACCTTAGGTGTTACTTCTCTTATTCTCGTCGTATTTTTATTTTTTTTTATTTTATTTTGTTCAAACTAGAATAGAGTTAGCAAGTTTAAAGGTGTTGCAGAAAATTTCTATCTCACATGTGTCTTACTACTACAACACAACACAACACAACACAACAACACAACAACTACCATACTCCTCTATGATATCTATCTATCTATCTATCTATCTATGTATATTATGTATATATGTATATATACATATATGTATGTATGTATGTATTTATTTATGTACGTACGTACGAGCGTATGCATCCTACGAAACGGGGCTTTGGATATCAAACTGTTGGCCACCGCCTGTTGATATTAGCATTTATTTATATCTCTCCTGACCTCAAATATGTGTAACGTCCCTTCCCCTCCCTTCCCACCCTTCTCTTCCTTCCTTTCTTCCTTCTTTTTCTCTCTTTTACTTACGAAGCAGCAACAGCAGCAGCAGCAACACCAGCAGCAGTAGCAGAAGTAGCAAGATGAATCTTACTAAGGCATCTCCAATTTCGAGGTTACACCTTTTTAAGATCATCGTGTGCAACTTAGTTCAATTCTTTCGACATATCTTCTCAAATATTTGTCAACATTTGTCATTTACCTTTTCTTTTTATTTTTCTTTTTTTTTCTTTTTTATTCGACACATTTATATTTCATTATTCTCGAACGTTTTTCATATCCATTGTGTGTTGTCCACCCACTTATGGGTTTGAATAACTTTCTTCTCACTTTCCTTTGTATTCGAAGAAGCAGCAATAGCAACAGAGAGAGAGAAAGAGATAGAGAGATAGAGAGAGAGATAGAGAGAGAGAGAGAGAGAGAGAGAGAGAGAGCATGCTTTCGAATCCCAAGAAAAAGACCTTGTTCCTTTCTAAGGAGTGCCGCAATATGATCCTTCTTCACCACCTCCTTTTCCACCTCGTTTTCCTCCTTCTCCTCCTCCTCTTTTTACTACTATTCTTCTTCTTCTTCTTTTTTTCTTATTCTTTTTCCTCATTCAATGATATTATTCTAAAAACTATGATTAATGTTACCATTACTTCCCATTAGAATTATATGTAGTATGTTGGGATAACTTTGATATTATTTGTGGACCAATTTTGGGTTTGAATAATACAACCTCGTAACTTTTCGATACTGTAATAATAATTCTATACAGCATATAATATCGTTTCTCATCTGTAAATATTTATTATACGTACGTGAGGGTTTAGTAATAACAAGAAGCAAGTATACGTAAATCGTTTAGTTTGAAGGAGTCTTCATATATTTATGTAAATTTAATGATATTATATATAGGGGATATTTATAAATAAAAAAAAAATGAAGGATTATAGATATATATATATATATATATATATATATATATATATATATATATATTTTAAAGAAAATATTTATGAGTACTGTATATATCTTATGTTATTTTTCACTTTACAAAGAAGTGATCATCTTCCTGTTAAAATGTATCAATGATTTCATGGTTTATAGTAGTTTCTTTTTTTATTATTATTATTATTATTTTTTTTTTCATTATTTTAATCATAAAAAAAAAATAGTTCTTAGTTTGAAATTTATTCTTGACGTCATAACAATTTGTTTTATACCATATTATATATATATATATATATATATATAATACTAATATAAATAAAATATAAATATATATTGGTATAAATAAAATATAATTTAAATATATTTAAATATATTTAAATATATATATAAAAATAAAAATAAAAATAATAATAATATAAATAAAAATATATAAATAATAAAATAATATATATATATATATATTTAAATATAATAAAAAAATAATTATTTAATATAAATATATTATATAAATAATTAAAAAAAAAAATAAAATATTAATATATATTGGTATAAATAAAATATACATTAGTATATATTACACATATATCAATGTATTATATTTGTTTGATGTTCTTTTTTTAAATAACATAGGTATACCATAAAAATGATTTTACAAAATACCAAATTACTTTTCTGAACAATCTATTCAAATATTTGATATAACTTAATGTCCCTATATACCCTCGTATATATTTTCTATAAACATATGATATAGAATGTACGTAAATGTATATAAACATACATCACACATGTAAACATATATATATATATGAACATGTGTGATGATCGAAGTATCTATTCGGAGCATCGTCGTCGTCGTCGTTGGTTGGTCGTCGTCGTCGTCGTCGTTGTTGTCGTTGTCGTTGTTGCATATGGTTCGTGTATACATATTGCGTTTATGTATATATCCATCCCAATGGTCCGTGATATACAGAGATATTCGTAACTGTGTCAGTGGATAAGTCCATAAAAATGAATTGAACAGTAACGAGGTCGAGAAATAAAGTAGAAGGCCTCGTACGTGTATAAGTGTGTATGGTACACAACACACACCATATATATATATGTACATACTTTTAGTTGACGACGTTTCGTTTTCTCGCTTTCGTCGTCCACTTTCACTCGACTTTCGGAAATAAAAAAAAAAAAGCTCGTCGTAAATAATCAACTAGTATTAAAAAAAAAAAAAAACATTCACAATTGTACTTATTTATTATAATATACTACTATGTGTTTTCGGTATTTTTTTTTTTTTTTTTTTATCTTTGATTGAAAGTAATAACACAAATGTTCTAATATAATGTTGGTATCATTAATTTTTTTTTAAATAATAATAATAATAATAATTAATTATTGCAATAAGTGTAACAACTTTCGTATTATCATTTTTTGTATATATATATATATATATATATATATATATATATATATATATATATATAAATTATTGCAATAACAAAATATAATAAATTATGAAATAATATTCATCCAATATATTTAAAAATTAAATTATAGAAATTAAATTCTAAGTAACATCAATATATATATTAATTAAAATTAAATTATATAATATATTATAATTTATTACTATATTATATTAAACTTAATAATAAATATATATATATATATATAATATTAAGTTATTGCAATAACAAAATATAATAAATTATGAAATAATGTTTATCCAATATATTTAAAAATTAAATTATAAGTAACATCAAAAGTTGTAACACAATATTCGTATTATCATTTTTTGATATATATATATAAAATAATTATAATAATATTAAATTATTACAATATTAAATAATAAATTACGAAATACTTTTCTCTTTATTTATTTTTTTTTTTATTTCAAAAAATAAATTATCTGATATAAATCATTATTGTGGGAGGAGGGATAGGGGTTTATCGTTTAATCGATTATTATGCTTTATTAATTAGTTCTTCATAATATAATGAATAAATATTAATCAGTGTTGCATTTTATAATCATTTATTCATCAAACATTAATTATTCATAATTCTCAACATTTTGTCATGTTATTAGTCCTTAACATAATTTTTACACATATACATAAAATATATCGGTGTGATCATCACGATTTGTCGTATTCGATGATGATGATGATAATGATGATGATGATGATGATTTTTTTGGTTTATTTTAATAGTATTTCGTTGATTCCTAATATAATTTTAGAAATTAGTTGTGCAACACACGAGATTGCTTTTCTAACCGAATTACAAAAACGAACTACTACTCGCGGTTGCTTATCGAGGAAAGGAGGTCGAATCGGGGCCTTACGAAATGTGCCTTGTGCGACTTATGCTTCTTTCTTTCCTTCAAAGATCCGTTGTATATACAACCTCTCCTTGATTTCGTACAAAATGCATACACATATAAATATAAAATGTACGTGCATATGTAATAATAATAATTTTTCTCTTTATGTGCACAAACTGATTTCACATTGAAAATCTTTGATTATTTATTTCAATGCAGTGATTATATCAAAAATATGAATTTTTTTTATGTTTTTTTTGAATATTTTTTTGGAATATTTTTTGTTGTTTTTTTTTTTTTTTATTATTATTCGAAAATATATTACAAATGTGTTTTATTTTAAACGATTTTTATTATTATATTCATTGATGATAACCTGATTTTTTGCTTAGCTCACTTTTATAATTACTTGTCACGTATGACATTGAATTTTATCTCGCATGGACTTTATATTTTTATATTGGCTTCTGGTCGATAATATAAAAATGTCCGGTGACTGCATTTTTTTCTTTTATTATTATTATTATTATTATTATTATTATTATAAAATAGTCGGAAGTTTGTTTTTTCTTTTATATTGAAAAGACAATATATATAAATTTCATTTGCTAATATAAAATGCATTAGGTGTTTTATGTATATTTCAATATAAAAAAGAAAAAAAACATTATTATTTATATTGAAAGAAAAATTTGCAAGTGCAGAATACATTAGATGCTTTATATATTTAAATATAAAAAAAAAAATTATTATTATTTATATTGAAAGAAACATTTGCAAGTGCAGAATACATTAGATGCTTTATATTTTTAAATATAAAAACAAACAATATTATTTATACTGAAAGAAAAATATTAGAAATCTAATTTACAAATATAAAATACATTAGATGCTTTTTATATATTTAAATATAAAAAAACAAAATTATTTATATTAAAAAAAAATATTAGAAATCTCATTTACAAATATAAAACACATACAATGCTTTATATATTTAAATATAAAAAAGAAATTTTATTTATATTGAAAGAAAAATATTGTAAATCTAATTTACAAATATAAAACACATTAGATGCTTTTTATATATTTAAATATAAAAAAACAAAATTATTTATATTAAAAAAAAAATATATATATATATATATATATTATAAATCTCATATACAAATACAAAACACATTAGATAGATGCTTATATTAGATATAATTAAATATAAAAAAAAAAAACACCAAATTATTTCAAATTACATTTAAAATAATCACACACACACAAACACTCACCTATCTTCTACTTTTTTTCTCTTATACAATACAACGTTAAAAAAAAAAAAAGAAAAAATCAGAACGAATAATTCAATCCCAGTCAGGGGTCTCGTTCCAACAAACTGCAGTAATTGATGCAATTTGTTTCTCTCTCTCTCTCTCTCTCTCTTTCCCTCTCTCTCGTTCAGTCTCAGTTCTTTTTCGTCGATATTGATTTTTTGTAATGACATTTATTATTTTTTTTTTTTTTTTTGTAATCTTATAAGTTGGAAGATTCTGATGTTTACACCTGCGCTTATGTCGGTCGAAGAAAGACGATACACATCGACGAGAAGAGCCCACATGCCCACTTGCATTCAGCTGCACAGAATTACATAGAGGAGGAGGAGGAGAAGAAAGAGGAGGAGGTGGAGAAGGAGGTGGAGTGGGGTGGTGCATGTGTAAAACGACTTACTACTATCTACCTAACCTACTCCACTTATAACTCTTTGCAAGAAACACTTCCTCATTACATTGAGTGAGTGAACGTGCTGCGCCCACGTTGTGGTGTTGGTTGGTTGGTTGGTTGGTTGGTTGGTTAGTTGGTTGGTTGCTTACTTCTTTCCACTCTTATTCCCTATCGATTATTTTTCTTTTTTTCTTATTTCTTTCTATCGATATCACGTTGTTGTATTTTATCTTCTTCTTCTTATTTATCCCCACTACTTAAGTTAATTCGAATATGCCACCATTTACTATTACCACGATCTTATTTTCCATTGAACAAAACCAACTTTAGTTTACTTTATTTTACTTTACTTTACTTTACTTACAATTAGCTTACTTTCGAGAAAGGTGTATATATGCATTTTAATCGATTCGCGATTCATTCTCATTAGAAACGTTCCGATTTCTAATCGATCGTGTATGTTTGTTCACTTGTTTTTTTTTTTTTTTTATACTTTCTTCTTCGTTGCATGTTACACCTTTGAAATGTCAAACAATTTAACACATCTTGTTTGAGTATCTTGATGTGATGAAGTCTCTTAACGTGTTGTGGATCATTTTGTACAGTTATTAATTTTGTATATAATAATTTTAATTTTTTTAATATTAGGTTATTTTTTTTTTAATAAATAAATATTTCATGATATTTATTACGTTGTAATATAATGAATATTTTATTTTATTTTATATATTTATAAATTTGATTATATCAAATTTCAAATAATTTTTTATTACTATGTTATTATATATATATATATATATATATATATATATATATTTTTATAATATAAATATTTTTTATTTTATTTTATTTTATATATAAATTTGGTTATATATCAAATTTCAAATATATATATATATATATATTTTTTTTTATTTATGTGTGTGTATGTTATTATAATAAAAATATAGAAATAAACAAAAAATTTAATAATATTTCGTATATTTTTATAATATAAATATCTTATTTTATTATATATATATATATATATATAATATATATAAATTTGATTATATATATATATCAAATTTCAAATATATTATTTATTTCTATATTATATTATACATAATATATGTTGTGAGTGAGAAGATTGAATGAGAATACATACACACAGTATCTTCTTGGATTTCTCTCGATAAGAATACAAAGTTTACGATCGGAAACTGACGTTTAAAGAAATGTTATTTATCTATATGTTCTCTTTTATTTCTCTTTCCATCGAAAATAGTCGAGTTGCTCTCGATAGAACGAGAACACACAGGTGACGGGTCAGCGATAGGCTGTTTACCTACTTTAATTTACCTTAAGCTTGTGTTTGTGTCTTCTCTTTGTCATATAATGCTTTGATCATCTCAACACTATCGCTTTATTACTCATTTATTAGATTATTATTATTATTCTTATTATTATTCTTATTAACTAACACAACACATACCTACAACACACATACCTACAACACATACCTACACTACATACATATATATACATATATACATATATACATAGGTGTATAATAATTCAAAGATTTATTTTATCTCAATTTGATTTACTGCAGATTAACACTCGTAGTATTTTTTTATAAATATATAAATATTGCATAACATATGAACTAATCAAACATATCACAAACACACACACAATTCACACATGTTCATAATCATTTATTCTTTTGTATTATTATTATTTTTTTTTTTTGAATTTTTGTTTAATATTAGATATTGTGTTTCTAATTATTATTCTAATAAATCCACTTTGCAACTTTACATTTAATAACATTAATCATCCAAATCGGATTTTATTGATATCTATAATAAATTATTATTATTATTATTATTAATGAACTTACATTTCAACGATTGAAACTTATCCTAATTTATTGACTATCAATAATAATAATAATATTTCCACATATATATATAGTATAATAATTATAATGATTTTATTAGAATCATTTTTCTTCTTTATTGTAGCATATATTTTATTTTAATTCATCTTACGTCTAAGCTCATTCATCATTTCAATCGGCTTATTAAAATTTAATTGATTAACACTAATGAATATCACACATACACATACACACATATTACAGCTACATACAAGCATGTATAAGCTGTAACTATTATATTTTATAATTGGAAAAGAAAATATTTGACTTGACAAACAATTGCATAATTCATATAAAATTGAAAAAAAAAAAAGTGAAAAGAGGGTACTTTCGTGAAGATTCTAAAATGAAGATATGCATGGTATATTTTTTTGGGGGGGGGAGGGATTTTTCAATGACGTTTCAAAGAAGTGTTAAATAGAAACAAATTAATTAACAAATGGTAAAATAGTATTTTTACTTCATATAAAATACTATATTTTTTTTATATATATATTATATTAATAGATTTATATTAAATTATATTTAATTAATATTAAATTTATTTTTTATAATTAATATTAAATTTATATTAAATTATATATATATATGTATAATAATAAAATTATTTATGTATAAAATATTTATTATTATATTGATAAATTTATATTAAATAAAATTTCATTAATATTAAATTTATCTTTTATAATTAATATTAAATTTATATTAAATTATTATTATTATTATTATTATTATTATTATTATATATATATATATATATATATATATATATATATTAATAAAATTATTAATATAAATAAAATTTATATGATTTTACAATTACTTACAAATTTGTACGATTTTAAAAATAATTCAACTTTCAAATTTACAATTGCGTACTCTCATTTTTAAATTTATCAAAGTTCCTTATCAACATTGATGTAAACTTTGTTAACAAAAAAAAATATTTGACAAACGGTGTTAGAAGGGTTTTTGCTAAAAAAAAAAAAAAAAAAAAGAAAAAAAAGCAAATAAATTCAAAATGAAGAAAAATGACGTATCTGTCTGTGTGTGTGCTAGCTAACAATTTTTTAAGAATCCTCCTCCTCCTCCTCTTCTTCTTCTTCTTTTTTCTTCATCATCATCATCATCATCGTCATCATCATCATCGTCATCTTCTCGACCTGACTTTTAATGATCAGTTTCGTTCGACCAGTTTTTCGGTGTGAAACGAATGAAATATCGACTAAATATAACCACCACCGGGGTCAGGAGGAACCTGGTGGTAAGTAAAATAAGAGAGAGAGGGAGAGGGGGTAAAACCGTTCTCTGTGCTTGCTGATCGGAATAACGGGGGGGGGTGGGACGGTGAGGGAGAGGGGTGCAGTAGGAGGAGCAGGAGGAGGAGTATCTCGATGCTACTCCGAATGTAGGGCAACATCTGACGGGGTGGGGGGGGGTTCTCTTTTCTTTTCTTTTCATTCTCTTTTCGTCTTCGAAAAAGATTTATCGAACGAATGAACATCAACGTAAACACCAAAAGAATCCCCCCAGATTACGTTTAATCGATAAATCGATCGATTTTTTTTTTACAAACTTTTTAAAATCTTACGTTACTATTTGACGTTTATTTTTTTTTTTTTTTTGTACATTTCATCATCCCTATTATTCGATATTTTGTTCATTTATTCTACGTTCATTTATTCTGAACGTTTCATGAATGCTTTTTTTAAAAATTTCATTGAAAAATACAACAACAAAAAATATATATATATATATTTTGCAAAGAAGGTATATTGTTTAATGTTGTTTTGTATATTGTTAATATTAATATCTAATATTATATTAGGGCATAATTAGAATTAAGTATATTGTCAAGGGGAACGAACATGTAGGGGGGGCCTTTGGGGTAAACACCCTAAAGGGGTATACCTGAAAAATAAACTTCTTCTTCTTCTATATATATATATATATATTTTGCATATGTTCATTTTAAAAAATCATCATGAAAGTTCTTCTCCTTCTTCTTCTTCTCCCTATTCTGATTTGTCAACCCTTAAAAAAAAAAAGAAAAAAAATTCCTAATGCCATATTACCATTTGTTTGGTTTCGAATTTCTTTCTCATTGTGAACTATCAAACTTTCCAATTCACGACGAATTATCTCAGCCCTCGATCCGAGTGTTCCAACAAAGACGTCGAATCCTAAAGATGGTAGTAGAATGGTGAAGATGGTAGTGATGGTTATGGTAGTGCTAGTGGTAGTGGTAGTGGTGGTTGAGGGTTGAGGGGGAAAGGTTGAGGTGGAAGAAGAGATATATCACAATCCTTACCCTTCCCACCTAATGGGTAATCTTCTTTGTGGTTCGTTCGAAGCTTTCGTGGAGAGCACGCTTTCACTACGGAAAACACTTTCGCCGACTCTGATCGTCATCCAACTCCTCCTCCTCCTCCTTCTCCTTCTCCTTCTCCTCCTTCTCCTCCTCTTCTCCTCCTCCTTCTGCTTCTTCTACTCTTACTCGTACTACTCGTCATGTTGAATTGCTCTGTTACTTCGTTGCCTTTTGCTATTTTTCTGTTTGCAAGTGATGATATAGTAGCGATTCGAATCAAGGTCTATTCTTAACGTTTTACTTTCACGCAAATTTATTCTCATTTTACACGGCATTTAATTTTTATATTCATTTATCATTTCAAATTAGATTTGATTTATTTTGTTAAATCGTTGAAGAGAGAGAGAGAGAGAGAGAGAGAGAGAAATAAAATCTACGAAGAGAGAGATCAATTGAATGAAGTGGTTGGTGGTTTAAACTAAAAAACATTAACGATAAGAAAGTACTATTTTTTTTCTTTATTATTATTATTATTATTATTATAAAAAAATATATATTAGAAATATTATTTAATTCATTTGAGCACCCACTTGAACAACGTGTGTGTGCAATCATCTTTAAGTTAGCCTATTATCAGTTATTTTAAGTAAAATATTTGTTCAAATATAAGTTTTTTTTTATATATTTAAATTTATAGTATTTTTTATATTAAATAAATAGTATGTTTATTATTTTAAATATATATAAATTACGTGTCACGTTGTTTGTCCGCAATGGATTCTTAAACTACTGAACCGATTTGAATCAAATTTTGTACAATGTGTGCAGTTTTATCCAACTTGAAAGATAGGATAGTTTATATCTCAATTTATAATTCGCAATTATTTGTTTATTAAATTCGTTGCTGATTGTGAGCCACAGCAACGCGTGGCGGGACACACCTAGTTTTAAATATAATTAAATTAATATAGTATATAATATAATAATATAATTAAAAATAATTAAATATAATTACATAGTATCTTTTATAGTAAAATAAAATTTGCCAATTAAAAAATTAGCAAAATAAAAAAAATAGAAATGGCTCCTAGGAACCATGTTCCTAATCGCCGAACCCAAAGTTATGGTCTCGAATGGGTTAAACAAATTTAACTCGTATTTTAGATTGTTAATAATATCGTAAAATATATTATTGTTTACAAAAACTGAGGAGGAAGAAGAAATGGTTTTGATCGTGAATCGATGGGTTGTGAATAGTGGAAGGAAGAAAAGGAGGAGGAGGAAGAGGAGGAGGAGGAGGAGGAGACCTTGAAAAGTTTAATAGCAACAACGATAACGATGATTCTGACGACTATGACGGATAGGTCTAAGGAAACTAGTTCAATTAGAGAAAACCGCGGAAAAGGAGATATCTCTGTGAGTGTAGAGTAGTAGTAGTGGGTTTATCGAGGTATGAGGGTTTTGGGGGGCAAAGCCACATCGGCAGCTCGTCAAACAAGCGCGCCCCGTTCTCAAACGACTCATTGAACTCTTTTTTTTTCTTTTTATTTTATTTTATTTTTATTCCAAAATGCAGACTTTAACTTATCGTCCTTGCAATAAATCACCTTCACGAAAGTGTACGAACAAAACGAAATATAAAAAAAAAAAAAAAAAAAATAAAAGATTTTTTACTCGTTTACACGTTGAGCGTCACGTGAATATTTATGCAAATTCCTGTCAGGCCACAGGTGTTACTTTGTATTAGTAAGACACTGTGTGTCAGTCACCGGTGACGGACGTGGCCTGAATGTAAAGTTTGGTGTCAGTCACAAATGACTGACGTGGCGCTTAACGCGTTAAATGACGTTTGAGAAGAGGCTCGATGAACGAGTCTCACACACACATACAGACACATACACACACACACACAAAGAAAGAAAGAGAAAGAGAAAGAGAGAGAAAGAGAGAAAGAAACACAACGTGCCGAGGCTACGACCGCGTTTCTCGCGGTGGTTTTAAGTGGCACGCGCCTACCTGCCCTCACTTTGCCCTCACTTTGCCCTCTCTTATTCTCTTCTCCATTCTCCACCTCCACCACCACCTCCATCACCACCTCTACCTCTACTTCTCTACCTTTATCTGCAACACTACTACTACTACTAGCACACTCTACCTTCTTCAGGTTGACTTTCTTCTTTCTGCACCTATCTCTTTCTCTCTCTGTCTCTTTCACACACTCACACACACGTATACCTGTGAGATGATCAACACAACTAACATAAACTGGTGACAAATGGGAGGAGGGAGAGGGGGTGGGGGTGGGTGTTAACTCTCATACAACGTGGTGCCATTCTCGCGTGTACTACGAGAAATCTCTCATCATCATCGTCATCGTTATCATCATCATCATCATCATCATCATCATCATATCGTCATCATTATCATCATCGTTGTCGTAGTAGTAGAGTACGTATAGTTTTTTCTTTTGAAGTATATTTCCCTCTCTCTCTCTCTCTCTCTCCCCCCTCTCCCCCAACTCTTCTTCTATTTTAAAGACGCACGTGGTTCTTCTTCTTCACTTTCCCCTTTTTCGTATTGCACCTTTCTCTCTCTCTTTCTCTTTCTCTTATACACGGTGAATAAGTTGTTTTTTTTTTCTTGTAATCATTTTCCTTATCCTCTCTCCTCTCTCTCTCTCTCTCTCTCTCTCTCTCTCTGTCTTTCTCTATATCACCTTTCCATGTCTCTTTATCTATTTTCTTCCCTTTCTATTTTCAATTTAAACTCACGTTGGGGATTTAAGGATGACATAGATAGATTGCTTGCTAATTTTCTTTTATAGCTTTTTAGTATAACAAAGATAGTTAGAGAAAGAGAGAGAAAGAGAGAGAGAGAGAGAGAAAGAAAGAGAGAGGGTGGGAGAGAGGAGAGGGAGAGAGGGAGAAGGAGAGGTCAGGAATCATCGACTATTTTATTATTTTTTTTATTTGTTTTCTTATTTTACACATATGTGTTACCCATATCCATTTATTATATATGAATTATAATACATTTAAACACTAATGGTTAATTAATTGTATAATATAATATTAAAATAATAATAATAATAATAATAATAATAATAATAATATTTAATTAATATATCAATTTTTGATAATATCGTTAAAGTAACATTGCATTTATTTTCACATATGTGTCCATATATATATATTAACACATATAAAGAATTACAATTGACACACTAATGATAAAATAATTCTATAATATAATAATAATAATAATAATAATAATAATAATAATAATAATATTGAAATAACATTGAATTAATTTAATTGAAAAATAATGTGTTTTTTATGTAAACTCATTTGAATGAAACAATTCATTTTGTTCATTTTTTTTTTTTTTTGATTTACCTTAACCCATTGACTGCCAGACATATTTAGTGCTGCGACTTGTCTTCAATTTTTAAAACCATAATAATATTAAGTTACTGATACAATATTCTAATGGTATTTACAATAATTGATAATTAATATTTTCTACACCATAGAAATATTTTATTCAACCTATTTAATAATTCTTAACGTTATTAACGATTTGTTATTAATCTAAAAATGCAGTACACACTACGAGATATCTCGTAGTTGGCAGTCAATGGGTTAAACCACTTTCATAATTATCGGCACATATGACGTTTTATGTATATCTCTTCTTTACTACACGTGCACTAATACACACACATATATATATATATATATATATGTGTGTATAATAAAGCTCACAAACGATCTGGAAAATGAACGATGACGTTGAAGGTATTTGTCAGGCGTGCAAAACACAGAAGTGCACTGTTTAGAAACAGGGTCGCATCACTTGAGAAGTGTTGCCTCTCTCTTCTCCTCCTGACCTCTCCCTCTCTCCCTCCCTCTGTCTTCTCTCTCTCTTTCTCTCTCTCTCTCTCTCTGTCTCTCTGTTTCTCTTTTTCTCTTTCTCTTTTCGTTGTAACATCGCACATAACATTCCTTTCCTCTCGTCCTCCTTCGGTCGTGCTCATTATCGCGCTTTTCCATTATCCTCGTTCGAATTTCCACGCCCAACGACTGGTTTCTAGCAATGCACTGATGCTGTTACTGTTACTGTTACTGTTACTGTTACTGTTGCTGATGCTGCTGCAGTTGCTGTTACTGTTGCTGACATTGAAGTTGAAGTTGTAGTTGTAGTCGACGATGTTCTATGCATCATACGCATCCTTGTTTTTTAATAATACCATGTTTTTTTTTTTTATTTTTTCTTACTTTTTCTATTATTATTATTATTATTATTTTTAGTATTATTATGGGGAAATGTATATAGGATTACGTGAACCGAATTGAGTACATTTTTACAGATGTTTTTGGTTGTTGTTGTTTTTTCTTTAAATTTGTTTATTTTTTCTTGTAATTAATTTCTTTTTATTTATTATTATTATTATTATTATTATTATTATTATTATTTATTTCTATAATTAACTTATTATTATTTAGTTCTTAATTTATTTTTTTATTTATTATTAAATTATTCTTATTATTTATTTTTACTTGTTAATAATTTATTTTTCTTTTATTATTATTATTATTATTATTTAATCTTATAATTAATTAATTAATATTCAGTATTAATTTTATTTTTATTTATTTATTATTAAATTATTCTTATTATTTATTTTTACTTGTTAATAATTTATTTTTCTTTTATTAGTATTATTATTATTTAATCTTATAATTAATTAATTTATATTCAGTATTATTTTTATTTTTTATTTATTTATTATTAATTAATTTATTTATTTTTATTTTTATTTTTATTTTCGTGATTTTTTTTTTTATAATGGCATTCGTTTAAAACATATTACAAAATTATAGATAAGGAATAAACGATAATAGGAAAAAGGAAAACTATTCGAAAATAAATAGTATATACATATATGTATGTATATATTACCATGTTTGATAAAATAGATTATATGTGTGTAATCTAAAGACACACAATGTATATATATATATATATATATGTATATTTATAGGAAGGTTTGAATAAAAGCAATTCCCCCTTATAACGAATCAGGTTGATTTTTCTAAGAACAAGTTGTGTTCGATTTCACTCGTTTAAAGTACAAATTTTAATTAATATACATACATATTTGCATGTGCATGCATGTGCATTTATATGTGCACATATATAAGTGACCTTGTATAAAAAAAAAAAAAAATCGAGCTTACATATATACGCTCGATAAGAAAAACAGAGAGACAGACACGCGTTTGTATGATTCATTCTTTTTAATACAATTCACTGTGTACCGTTAGTTCTCGTTCGTATGTAAGTTTTTTTTTTTGCTTTTTTTTTTTTGCACTTACTATAAATAAAAAAAAAAAAAAAAAAAAATAGAGAGAGAGAATGATAAAAAAAAAAAAAAAAAAAAGAAACAACAAAATCCTTGATCATGACCTACGATTGAATTTATATCTTTTCCATAGGATAATTATTATTTTTGTTTTTTTTTTCAACAATTTTTATTTTTAACGCGATACACATATTTTTCATTACATTAACATATAATTATTAGAACATAATTGAATTATATTTGATTAACATTAATGAGAATTTTCATTCACGAATTTTTCATTAAATCTAACAAATTATTTTATATAATAAATAAAAAAAAATAAGTAATAATTAATCAAACAAAAGAAATATAATGAAAAACAAAACTTAAGCACACAAACAAAAAACAAAATGACAAATATTAAACGAATAATATAATTTTTATAATATAATTATTTTTATTAAACAATGAATGAATATTATAAATAATTTAAATATAATATTTTGATATTTTATATTTATCAGTATAAAAATATAAATATTATACTTTTTATATATATATATATATATATTATATTTATATTAATTATATTCTAAATATGATTTAAATATAATTTAATTATATTTGACTATCATTTACAAATATCATAATTATCAAATTCTTCATTCGTCTAACAAATGATTTAATATAATAGAAAAAAATTTATTAACCATTGTTTTATATTTTAAATATAAAATATCAATATTATACTTTATATTTATATTAATTATATTTTAAATATAATTTGAATATAATTTAATTATATTTGACTATCATTTACAAGAAATGTTAATTATCAAATTTAACTTTAACGTAAGTTACTTTAACCAAAACCATAGTAAACGATATTAAATTACACAGGTTGTATGGCTTTCTAAAACGTTCGTTTAAACCAAACTCGATCTGATGCTGATGCTGATGCACTTGCTGCACTTGCTGCATTTCACGTCTCTCAAACATGATGGGGGGATAAATCATGCCAACTGCTCGTTAATTCTTCAGAAAAAAGTGAGAGCGAGTTATACTACTCTCTCTCTCTCTCTCTCTTTCTCTCTCTTTCTTTCTCTCTCTTTCTTTCTCTCTCTTTCTTTCTCTCTCTTTCTTTCTCTCTTTCTCTCTGTCCTGTCTGTTTCTCTCTTTCTGTCTCTTTTCAGAATCAAATAAGCTAAACATTCGAGTTAGGTTTACTTTAATCGAAAAGAAAACGTTCGGGAAAAATGTTTTTGTTGTTTTTTCTCTTCTTCTTCTTCTTCTTCTTCTACTTCTACTTCTTCTATTTCTACTTCTATGTTTTCTTAGATCTAGATCAACGATTAAAACGACTCACGGATTTGTGAACCGTGTGCAACAACCCCCCCCCCCCCCGCACCTCCCCCCTTTCCACCTCTTTTTCTCTTCTTGTATTGACTTACTTTATCATATATGGGGTGTACTAATATTTTTGTTGTTAGTTGAATTGAACAAATTTTTAGAACTAGAAATAGACAATTATTTGTGATAGTAATAATTTTGATTTTTGGTTTTTTGGTTTTTTTAATAATTAATTGCAATTAATGAACTTTATCAATAATTATTATTATTTAATTTAGTTAATTTAATTAATTCTTTTTCTATTTTATATTATTATATATATATATATATATTTTGCTAAATTATATTTATAATATATTAATCAAATATTTTATATTTAAAATACAATTAATATGAGAATATTAAAATATAATATTTAATAATTTTATAAATATATAAATTAATATTTAATATTATATAATAATTATTATATTATAATGTAATATAAATATACAAAATATAATTATAATAATAATAATAATAATAATTATTATAATAATAAATCATTCATTCAATATTTATTTTTGTTTTTTATTTTTTGGTTAAACATTGAACAACCAACTTTCGTTTTGATAAATATATAATGCATAAAAAACATACATATATATATAAATATAAATAAAAAAAATATATACGTAAGTATATTTTACAACATCGTAAAGTATCACCTTCGAAGTCGTTAAAAAGAACGACATACCGTTCTTCTTTCGTAATATACACGAGTTACACGAGAAAATTGGACCGATTTTGTAAAAGGATTTTATAACAAGTAAAGTTTCGACATGTTGCAACAAACTGCACCAAAACGACGACGTGTTCTCTTTGCAATATAACTGCAACAGCAATATATATATATATATATATAACACTGGATATATAAACGTAATTTGTTTTTAATGTTAAAATCAAAGTGAACAGAAATAAAAAAAAAAACAAAAATAAAAATAAAAATAATAATAAAAAAAAAAACAAACAAACATAATATTCATGAATGTTAAGTAGATATTTAAACGTTATTCTAATTATATATCTATTGAAATTATCTAAAGGTCAGCGTATATATAATAAAGATAATTATGTAAAGATAAATATAATATATACTTTCTCGTCGAATTAAAATACAATGGCAATTACGCGATGCTTGACGACAATGACGACAATGACGACAATGACGACAAAAAAAGAAAAAAAGGAAATTATAACGTTTTAAATAAAAAAAAAAAAAATAAAAAAAATAATTAAAAATTTGTGAACTACAACAACAATAATAATAATAATAATAATAATAATAATAATAATAATAATAATAATAATATTATTATTATTATTATTAATATAATATTATTATATTTAATATAATATATTATAATTAATATAATATTATTATTATTATTATTATTATTATTATGTGTGCAAACTAAAATAATTTTAACATGTCGATAATAAAAAAAAAAAATAAAAAGAATAAATAAAAATTTGTGAATTACAACAATAATAATAATAATAATAATAATATTATTATGTGTGCAAACTAAAATAATTTTAACATGTCGATAATAAAAAAAAAATAATAAATAAATAAATAAATAAATAAATAAATAATTCTTTTTTTTTCTTTTAAATAAATTTTTCTATCCAAATATTTTCTCTATGAAAAGTTAATGTATTTTTTTTTTGGTTCCTCTTTTTCTTTTTCTTTTTTTTTCTTTCTTTTCAAATAAAATGATTATTAATTATGCATACAAATTGTCGACACAACGGCACCGGCGACTCATAAAATCGAGACAGTACGTAGGTGTAATTTAAACCCATATACATATATATGTTTAAGGAATATACGTGTGTTTGTGTGTGTGTGTATGTTTGTGGTTGTTGTGTTATGTGTCTTGTTCTATCTTACTATATGACCTCGTCTCGTAGCATGGTTGAATAGGCCTGTCAATGGGTTCACTTCATTGAATTAAATAGGCCATTCGTGCACGGACGTAATTATTCATCTTGCTTTTCTACGAATCTCTTTCGTTTATTATACTTCTCCTGCCCTCCACTCCCCACCCCACTTCAACCCACCCCATCCTATCCCCCCCCCAACTGTTATTGTTCATAAAAAAAAATTAAAAATATATTTTTGAATATTTATCAATTAATTGTATTTGAATCATCGAAACGAAAGAAATCATTTGATACGGGAACAGTTTAACAAACAACAGAGAGAGAGAGAGAGAACCCCATAGTCTGTTGGTTGGTTGGTTGGTTGGTTGGTTGGTTGGTTGAGAGTACAACGACCGAGGAAGAAAGATTATGCGTTCATTTTTCAAGGGCATGTCCGTTCATTCGTTCGTTCATTCGTTCGTTCGTTCGTTCGTTGTTCGCCTTGGAATCGTTCAGACTATCTCTCTTTTCCTTGCATTAAATCGCAAATGACGATATCACTCTCTCTCTCTCTCTCTGTGTGTGTTGTGTGTGGGATTTAACTGAGTAATTCATTCCATCATGGGGGAACACTAAACTATGCAACTAAATCTTTAAAAAAAACTTACTTAAGTATTTTTACTATTTTTTTTTTGTTTTTTTATTTTTTAATTCTATTAAAAATAAGCTATTATAAATATATTTCTAAAATTTATTATATATAATTAAAATATTATAATAATTATATAAGTTATTTTTCAAATAAATGTGTACCCCAAAGGGTGGGGTAGGCACGTGTTCGAATCACTGTTTGTTTGTCTTTGAATTCATTCTGGTTTATTTCAAAGTAATGTGTGCATACATTTTTATATTATTATAATATTTAATATTAATTTTAAATTATTACAATATTTCAAAGTAATTTTTAAATAAATGTGTACCCAAAAGGTGATACGCACGTTCGAATCAAATACAAAGTGTTACCAATTGCCATGTTACAAAATTAAATATAAAAAAATTATAGAAAAATGTTAAGATAAAAATAAGTAGTATCACGTTTTGCTAGTACCTTTATCTATTTAGTAATAAATTACTGTACAGTAATAGTAGTAGTAGTAGTAGTAGTAGTAGTAGTAGTAGTAGTAACTGTAATAGGGAGCTTGTTGTCTCCCTTACAAAATACCGGTGTTTGTATTTGAGTTCATTCTGGATTATTTCAAAGTAATGCATAAATTTTTATATTATTATAATTAATTATTATAATATTTAATATTATATTTAATATTAATTTTAAATTATTACAATATTTCAAAGAGTAATTTTCAAATAAATGTGTACTCGAAGGATGTTAGGTACGTGTTTGAATCAAATGCAAAGTGTCATCAATTGCCACGTAACAAAATTAAATATAAAAAAATATAGAAAAATGTTAAGATAAAAATAAGTAGTATCACGTTTTGCTAGTACCTTTATCTATTTAGCAATAAATTACTGTACAGTAATAGTAGTAGTAGTAGTAGTAGTAGTAACTGTAATAGGGAGCTTGTTGTCTCCCTTACAAAATACCGGTGTTTGTCTTTGAGTTCGTGAAGATCTCTCTCTCTTTCTCTCTCTCTCCTCTCTCTGTCTCTCTTTTTCTTTCTCTTTTTGAGAGAAAGAAACCTAGTCGTGCAACCTACCTACCTACATAAACACGATGCTCCGCTTTGCTTTCCGTTCTCCTTATGAGAACCTTCTTCTGCTGCATTGCACCTCCTTGTTACGAGTGTGTTGTATTCGTTCTTTAGTACTTCTCTCTCTCTCTCTCTCTCTCTCTCTCTCTCTCTCTCTGTCTCTGTCTTTTTCTCTTGTATGTTAGCGCATGCGTTTATATTATACTTGTTTCGTCGTGTCGTCGTCGTCGTCGTCGTCGTCGTCGTCGTCGTCGTCGTCTCGTAGTCCTAAAGAGAGAACAAGAAAGAACATCAAAAAAAAGGAAAAAAAAAAAAAAAAAGGGTCAAGAGTCGCGAGAACAGGCAACCCAATTTTGTCATCAACGAGAGAAGAAGACTACTTTTATGCATTTTGATAAAGATATACATTTCACGAGGTTAAGGTCACTTAGAGTTACTTTCATAAGGTTTTTTTTTTTTTTTTGTTGAAAACTCCAATTATTATTATTATTATTATTATTATTATTATTATTATTATTATTTATTAACTTGTTTTAAGAATCTTGATTTGTTTTTTTCGTTAACTTTTAAAATTCATTCTGCTGATCAAATCGTATCAATTTATTGTACGTTATTCATGTAAATGCATGGATGAATACTTAAAATAGAATATATATATATATATATATATATATATATATATATATATATATATATTTTTATAAAAATAATAAAAAAAAATAAAAATAAAATAATACAATTACTATTATAAATTTATTTTTTACAAATATAATTTGTATAAATTTGTAATTTATAATTTTTCTAAATATAGTAGTATAATAATATAAAATATAATAGTATATATATATATATATATATATATTTATAAAAATAATAAAAAAATAAAAATAAAATAATACAATTACTCTATTAAAATTATATTTTATAAATATAATTTTTATAAATTCATAATTTATATTTTTATATAAAAATAATAGTATAATAATATAAAATATATTAGAATATACATAATAAATATATGTTAGAAAAATAATTTAAAAAAATTAAAAAAAAAAAAAAACTAATATACCTATAACCAAATTAATTTTTTACTATACTACAAAAAAAAATAATAAATAATAATGTACTATTATATATATTTTTTTTTCTTCAACAATTTACTCAACAATTATTTTTTTTTAATTTTTTTTTTTTATTAGATAACACATTAATTATGATATAATATAATTCCACGTGTGTATTATGCACTATGTATTATGTATTATGCATTATGTATTATGTATTACGTGTATCATCTGAGTTGAAAAGTCTTGAGCTTTAACGTAGAATAATTTTTAGTGTTTTGTTTTTTTTTTAAAAGAAAAAAAAAATTCTTTATTTCTAATATTATTTTGTTTTGTTTTGTTTGTTAAGTAAAGTATATAAAAAAAAATTGTCTATATTTTATATTTTTTGAAAAATATAATCATTCGTCGTGAACGTACGTATCGAAACAAAAAAAAAAACAAAAAACAAAAAAATAATACAAGAAAAGAAAAACAGGTTGTTCGATAAAAGTTTCTTGACTATTGCAAATAGAAAAATAAATATGTAAAGTATGTTGGTTAATTTTAAAATGTTCTTAACATGCGTCATCGATAACAACACGTTTTAACAGGAAACTAGTTAATGAATTGTTAACACAAATGATTAATTAAAAATAGAAAGAAAGAAAGAAAGAAAGAAAAAAACAAAACAAGTGAACAAAGTAAAAAAAAGTAATTATATAATCTTGAAAATACCATTAAATGTTTCATGACGTAAGAGTAGAAATAAAATAAAATAAAATAAAATAAAAAAGAAAAAGTAAATATATTAGATAATTGACGAATAAACTCGTAATAAAAATGAAAGTTTGAATCTTTTGTTAAGTCGAATGAAAATCTAATCGATTAAAAAACTTTTTCATTAGTTTTAACGCCCATTTATTATTATTACGTGCCACACACACTTATACACGTAAGAAGTTTTGAATTTTAATTTAAATAAGGAAATTCTCTCAAACTAAGCAACCAACCAACCAACCAACCAAACAACCAACCAACCAACCAAGCAACCATACGGTAGCATAATGCAACTACTTTGAAATTAATACCGTTAGATGGGATTAATTAACGAGATGCATCTGATTAAATAATCATAGTTGAAAAAGGTATTGAATTACAAACGCTATACTGAAATCTTTCATGAAAAACAACTATCTCTTTTTCTTTTATTTATGAATTATAAATCAAAGACACACACACACACACACACACACACACTTATCATTTTGAAAAAATAAACTCTGTATATGAATTTATCTAAAATAATACAACTATTCATTTAAGATAATTAACAATGTTGTCATGTTAACACGTTCGTCGCCCAACCCGTTTTGGTTGAGTTTCTCGTCAGGCCCCAAAATTCAACTGTCGCGCCGCCATAACGTAAAAAAGCGATAAGTAGAAATATCAATAATACGATCCGAGTATTATTGTTATATTATATTATTTTATGATCTTGTATTTACCGAAAATAATAAAATATAAAATAATTTTTCTTCTTATTATATATATAAATTACGTGTTACGTTGTTTGTCCGCAATGAATTCCTAAACTACTGAATTGATTTGAATAAAATTTTGCACACTGTGTACAATTTAATCCAACTTAAAAGATAGGATAGTTTATATCTCAATTTATAATTCGCAATTATTTGTTTATTAACAAAGAGTCATGATTATCTCTGTTAGTTCGATAAGATTCTAACAGATGGCGGTATAAGGTAATTCGTTCGACTTAAAGACGCGTGTATCGGACGTATTGTAACACTTAGTCACAATTGGCAGCCCTAGTAAAATATAAAAATATTATAAGAAGAACGTCACCGTATACGGTGACGAAGCCCCCAAGAAAGCATACCCTTCGTCACCGTATATGGTGACATGGCTACGAACGTGTTTAACCGATTGGTGCAACGATAATAATCTTTCGATGACAAAAATGTTCATTGCAAAATGAATAAATACCTTGTATTAAATAATAAACCTGTTTTATAGAGAGATAAAACCTTCTATGTGTGTTCTATGTGAGTGAGAGAGTATGTGTGTTTGTATGTGTGTGTCCCTGACGAGTCCACATATGGGGTTGTAGAAATTTGAACAGACACAACAACAAAAATTCCTAGACGTGCAACGATCGAAAATTCACATTACAAGTTTTGCAATATACTTTACAAGTTTTGTAACCAGTACTTTAGAGTTTATGACACTGAAAAAAAAAAAAAAGAGAAAATCATTTGATTTCGTCAAATAAAAGAAGATGTTTCAGAATAACTCGTTTTAAAGTATATATTTTCAAATTCAATGTTATATTGTTGATTTGCAATTAACTTTGAAACTAACTGAACTAAAGTAAAATCAAAACTATTAAAATTTAATGTTAAGATTTATTTTTATTCTGCGTGATTTTGTTTCAATTATACAAATAGTATACAGAAAAGTTTTTATCGCGTTTATTTTTATTTTTTTTTTATTTTTTATCGCTAATTTAAGATTTTATTATTTAGAGGTTATCTTAGTTTGTAGATGCTGTAAATTTTTAATAGATAACGCTGTATTACAATTCAATTATTTTATATATTTTTTTTCAGGTTTATTTTGGACATAACTAACCTTACTTTTTAGATTTTTTCTGTCTAGTACTATTTTGTGTGTTGTTATTTAAATATTATATATTTAGGTACTGTAAGGTTTCGATAGATGGCATTGTATTACAATTCAATTATTTCACATTTATTTAGGTTTATTTTTGACATAACTAACCTTACTTTTTAGATTTTTTCTGTCTAGTACTATTTTGTGTGTTGTTATTTAAATATTATATATCTAGATACTGTAAGGTTTCGATAGATGGCATTGTATTACAATTCAATTATTTCACATTTATTCAGATTTATTTTTGACATAACTAACCTTACTTTTTTACATTTTTTCTGTGTATTATTATTATTTCATGTATTGTAATTGTAATTGGGGTTATTATTTTGTGCATTGTTATAATTAACTAAATAATTTTAGAATTACATTTTCTAACAAACAAAAAAACCACAACAACACTAACCCCCAAACATCCTAATAATACATCTAAAAATTGATTCAAATAATTAACCCTTCTTTATAACTTTTGCCATAACAATTTAAATATATATATATATATATATATCGGTCAAATGTTCGCAAAATAGAAAGTTTTGAATAATAAATAGAAGAGTAAAAAATATTAGAAAGGAAAAAGAAATAATAAACCAGGATAAAGGAAGCATTTGAAATTTAGATCGTTTATCGTAGTAAGATCTAGCTTAGGGGATCTCGTTGTTTTATTCTAAACGTTTTCAGTTCCCTCTTCTTCTCCTCTTCCCTCCCTCCCTCCCTCCCTCCCACTCTTTCTCCCATGTCCCCCTTTTCGGTCCCAATTCTAGAGTCGACCGATTAACGCGGAATATCTCTTTCGATTGTTCTCCACCCAAGGATTTCTCTCGGTGGTTAATGGACTGTCTCGGCCTTATACATTTCTCTCTCATACACACACACACACACACAATATATATATATATATATATATATATATATATGCATACATATATACATATACAATCTATAATACAACTTAGTCTTTCTCATTCGTTCCATTACAGTGGTACAATCGTACGTAGTACACTCCTATATTTACATACGCGTAGACAATTTTTTACATTTAAACTGTTAAGAATTTCTATGTATACTATTCGTGTCAGGAAAATAAGAAGAGAAAAATTATTATGGTATTTTTTTTTACATACTTTTACCACTTTCTCGTATCTTTCATTCTCTTGATTAGTTGTACAAAACTGTATATATATATATATATATCAAAAAATAAATAGAATTGCAATGGTGTTTTATCTTGTAAACTTTGAAACTGTAAATGGAACGAGTAAGATTGGGAATATTTTTGATTTGACAATAAATAAATTGAATTCAAATTAAATATTTGTTAAGTTGGTAACTAATAATATCATGTATCTGTATGTGTATGTATTTTATATCGAAACAATGTGATAAATTTGTAATTGAGAAAAGTTTTACAGGTCGTTAAAAAATGGTAAATGAATGAGTAAGATTTGAAATATTTTGATTTGACAAAAAAGAAATTGAATCCAAATTAAATATTTGTAAAGTTGGTAACTAATAATAGCATGTATCTGTATATGTGTATATTATATTAAAACGAAGTGATTAATTTGTAGTTGAGAAAAGTTTTACAGGTCATTAAAATTGTAAAGGAACAATTAAGGTTTGCAAATATTTTGATTTGAAAAAAAAAGAAATTGAATTAAATTAAATATTTGTTAAGTTGGTAACTAATAATAGCATGTATCTGTATATGTGTATATTATATTAAAACGAAGTTATTAATTTGTAGTTGAGAAAAGTTTTACAGGTCATCAGTTCATTACAAATTCTAAAGATACAATGAAAATTTTCCCACAGTTTTATTTGACAAAAATGAAATTGATTCAAATTAATGAAACATTTCTAAACTTAATAATTAATCATCATATGTATCCGTGTGTATACTTGTGTATGTATATTCTATTGAAACAAAGTGACAAATTTTAAGTTAAAAAAAGTTTTACAGATCATTAGGTCATTAAAAATTGCAACGAAACCATTAAGATTTGCCAAAATTGTCATCAGACAAGAAACAAATTGAATCAAATTAATGAAACACATTTCTAAATTTAATAACTAATCATCACATGTATCTGTGTGTATGCTTTTTGTGCATGTGTCTGTGTGTGTGTGTGTGTGTATTGTATTGAAACAAAATGATAAATTCTAAGTTGAGAAAAGTTGAACAGGTCGTGTTTCTAAGATCTTTTAGCCGGTCCTCGAGCAACGGATAATATTGCGGCATGGGGAGTGAAAGCGACATGGTGAACTCGCTTACGAGGTTGCTCATGTACTTTTACTTGATCGGAGCCGTATTATAGTGACTACTTACCTAGCAGTCCCTGGCATAGTTACCACCAGAAATATCGTTGGAAAGCTTGCTTACTTGCTTGCTTACTTGTTTGACTCTCACACGGACTGCTGACTGACTCTCGTTCACTACCCACTCGCCATATGAGATAAACGCGAATGAGTTCACTATTGAACAAATTCTACCAACAGGATGATGATGGTGCAATTCATTCTTTTATTTTATTTTATTTTTTTTTTTCAATTTTTTTTTTTTTTAAAGGTAAATACAACTTGTTTCATGAAATTGGTCTGAAATAATTCGTTTCAATTTTATTTTTCATAGCAATACTTGAATTATTTCAATTTGGGAGAAAGGAAGGGGGGTTAAGGATAGTTTTGTATATATATATATATATATGTAAATCTTAGGAAAGTGTTGTGTTTTTTTAATTAAATATATAATAATAAATTGTAATTATATTATTAAATTACATTAGTTATTTAATATATTATAATAATTTGTAATATAAAAATATATAATAAAAAATATCATACCTAATATAATATAATATATATATATATATATATATATATATCGGTGCGACATGAGAAAATTTCGATTAGAAGTGCGGACTGCACAACAGTGTTAATAAATGATTAATTTAATACGAATATATAAATAATAATAATAATAATAATAATAATATTATAAAAATAAATTCCATATTGCAAATTGCTTTCATCAATTCAAAGTACATATAACAACCAAAAATATAAATCAATTCTCATGGAACAATTTCTCTGTCTGTCTGTCTCTCTCTCTCTCTCTCTCTCTCTCTCTTTCTCTCTCTCTCTTTCCCTCTCTTTTGTCTCACTTACTTCCATAAGTAAGCGAAAGTGAATGAATCGTGAGATGGTTTAGACCTCTCCCTTCCCTTCCCTTCCCTTCCCTTCCCTTCCCTCCCTCCCTCCCCCTATTTCGAAAGCAACAAGGAGAATAGCGAGGGTGAGACACACAGAGAGAGAAAGAGAGAGAGAGAGAGTGTGTAGATGGTTTTTGAAGGGTTCGAATTCGTTGTAAAATGCACCGAAAAAGAATTAAGTACACTTTCTCTCTTTCTCTTTCTCATTCTCATTGGTTATTTCTATCCTTGTCCTGTTCTTTGCAGAAGGATCAGAGAATCTAAATGTGGGTCTGGTCAATGGGGTGAGGAGAAGGGGAGGAGGTTAGACCAGTATTATTTGGACAATACTTAGCCAGACTATTCATTGTATACCAGACGACATATGGCGATCTATTATTCACTCTTAACAATTTATTCTCTCTCTCTTTCTCTCTTTCTCTCTCTCTTTTTGCATACTCTCCCTCTTGATTCCTCTTTCTAACTCGATCTTTTGAAAATTGAATTTGGCACGATAATAAAATTATTCGTGAAATTATTGAAAATATTCATCACAATCGAGTATAACGATTTCGAATAACATCAAAAATAAATCTTAAATTTGTGTGTGTGTGTGTGTGTGTGTATGTTTATGTGTGTATGGGTGTAGGTGGGTGATTTAATTAAAAAAAAAAAATTAAAATTGTAATACCATGGAATTATTAAAATCGTTATATGTGTAAATAATAATTGAAGATTATTATTCGAAAAATTAAATGGTTTTCATAGAACGTAATTATATATATATATATATATATAATATAAATTTATAATATAGTAATATATTTATATTACCAATTACCTTATATTATCTATTATATTTATATAATATATTATTTATATAATAATATAAATTAATATCTAATAATATAATATAATATAATATTAATAAATTAATATATATATATATATATAGCGATAATTTCCGAATGGCAGCAACGTGGAGCCACCGGACGCCATAGTATTAATAGGAATACACGTATATGCAAATTTTGAAGATGTTTATATTTCATAAACAATGTACATATAATGAAACATTTCTAATACAATATATTATTACTATTATTATTATATAAATTAAAAGTTAATATACAAAATACATGGGGGGTTAATATTTAATTCATTAAAAATGTTTTGTGTGTGTGTATGTATATGTGTGTATGAAAAAAAAATGAAAAATAGAGTACACAAAAGGCCGTACCGGATTTTGAGAAAAAATATTTGGGTCGCCTAGGGTTAAGTTGATATCCCTCTTGTTAGGACTCGACTGACGTGTTACACACACACATGCATACATACATACATATATATATATATATAATATGTGATATACATACGTCATTTTACTTACTCATTAGAGTAGTTTCCTCCAACGATCCTACTACACAACGAGAGCTTTTGTTCGCGAAAAATTGAACGTCGGTAAACGTCAGATACTCGAGCTTTTCTCTCCACCCTCCCCTTCATTCCCTTCATCCCCTTCATCCCCTTCACCTTCACTCTCTCTCTCTCTCTCTCTCATTCTCTCTAATTTTCTCTCTCAACCCAGTTTTCTCTCTCTCTCTCTCTCTTTCCTGTCCTTCGTAATTCAGATCTATCAGGGAAGTTGAAAAATGAGTTATCGCAGTTGGCAGAAGTGGAATTCGAGTTGGTTCGTTCGCTTCTGTGTTCACGATAGACCACCCTCCGTTCTTTTTCCTCCCCTACCCCTACCCCTCTACCCCTACCCCTCTACCCCTCCCCCTCTCCGCCACTCCCCCTGTCCTTTTTGCCCTTTTCCTCTCGTTTTCTTTCTCCCGATTATCCCCTATCCTCCCATTGCTTTTCCAGCCAAACCGGTGAGAGTATGGATCCGGTTTGGTAACACCAACACCATTATCAACACTACCATCGTCGTTCCCATCAAAAGAGAGTAGTACGCGGAAGATGAAGAAAAACTTGAAGGGAAGAAGAAGAATTCCTTTGGGTTTTTTCTTTTTTTTTGTTTTTTTTTTCTATTTCTTTCTTGGTCTATTTTATTCTAGTATTTGTACTGAGTAAATGTATTTTTTGACAAGTTGACTTTTTGAAAAGAAGTCGTTTCGATTTCTTCAAATTTTGAGTTGTTGTTAAACCTAAAATAATTTTGTTATATATATATATATATAATTAATAAAATAGTATAATAATATATATTAATAATTACTAATTTGGTAATTGATTACAAATTATTATATATATATATATACCATATTAAATTATTATTTAATATTATATTTATATATAAAATAATATTATAAAAAATATAATATAAAATATATATATATATATATATATATATATATATATATATATATATTATATATAAAATAAAATATTGTATAATAGAAAAAATATAGTGTAATTAATAATATAATAATATATATAATTAATTACAAAATATTTAATTTGGACACGTCGAATATTCTTATAAAAATATTTTTATATCTTGATTAAACGTATAAATATAGCTGCATATATTTAATAATTTTTTATTCTATGTTTATAAAATGAAAAATACTTCAAATATACTTCGTACGGAATTATCCTCCAATGTATAATTGTCCTCTTTTCATTTTTATTTCTTTTCTTTTTTTTTTTTTTTTTTTTTAAATTTATCGTAGACAGGACTAAAGATATGAATTTTGGAAAAGGTGAACGAACTGATAATATTCATTTTGAAAAGGATACGAAGATAAATGGGATACTTAAGTCTATCACATCTTATGTTAGAAACTAGATTAAATTTATCAACGATCCATATCTATTTAAAGATACGCTTTGACGCGAACGTCATTGTGAAAAAGGATGAATATACATACATATATACATACATATATACATACATACATATACATATATATATATATATATATATATATATATATATATATATATGTAGGGGACAGACCGTTCTTTTCGTCTCGTCTGGGAAGGTCCGATCGTTATCGAGGGTGAAACTTGAGGATGCAGAAAATTTGTCGGCTTTTTTTTCTTTTCTTTTTTATTTTTTTCTTTTTTTTTTTCTCCCCGAGAGAAAAATCTCTTAACTTTGAACGAACAACTACTCATGGAAACGACGTAACACGAAACGAAACGAAACGTTTTGTCGCATTCTTCTTTTTTTTACATTACACTTTCTATTTATCTAATTAATTTATAATTAACAAAAAGAAAACAATTAACACAAAATAAAAACACAAGATGATGATGATGACGATGATGAAGAAGTAGAGATAAAAAAAAAATAGCTTAAATCAAACTATAATATTTCTCAATTCCCATTTATAATAATTAAATTTATCTTTTTAAATACCACAAATGAGACGCGATGATTTTAACTGCAACATTAAATAAATAATGAAAAAATAAATCGAAAAAAAAAACAAGAATTTATTTTTTTCTGAACACGTGAATTTTTAAGGAAATTCCTGTCAAGCCACGGGCATCACACTTTGTATTGAAAAATAGTTAAAGGTGCCAGTCACATGTGACTGACATGGCTTGACCAGAATTTTAACGTCAGTCACATGTGCCTGACGTGGCTTGAACGTAAAGTTCAGTGTCAGTCACATGTGTCTGACAAGGCTTGACCAGAAGTTGAACGTCAGACACATGTGTCTGACAAGGTCTGACCAGAGAAGTTGAACGTCAGTCACATGTGCCTGACATGACCTGACCAGAAGTTGAACGTCAGACACATGTGTTTGACACGACCTGAAGGAGAAGTTGAATGTCAGACACCAGTGTCTGACAAGGCCTGATCAGAGAAGTTGAACGTCAGTCACATGTGCATGACACGGCTTGAAGAACGTGTGTAAAGTTTAATTGTCAGTCACCGATGACTGACATGGCGTACAATTTATTAAAAGAATAATAGTGCTTGTTAATCGATATCTATCTAATCGATCTGTGCATGATGGCACCTGGTCGACCTAGTGGTACAGTTTGACAAGTGGGAGTGGGTATTAACCTCGTAGCAACGCGACACGAACCGATCGAGGCTAACGATAAGTCTGGTGGGGCGGAAGAGGGTGAGGAACGAGGGAGGGGGTATCCCTCCGATAACTTTTGCTCGAAGACCAATAAATCCCTCGGTAAGATTAGAAAGGGGATGGATGGATGGATGGATAGATGGTTGGTTGGTTGGTTGGTTGGTTGGTTGGTTGGATAGATGGTTGGATGGTTGAATATAGTAAGTCGATTTCACCTGCTCCGATTGGTTCGTTCACAAACTTTAACGAATCATCTTTATATATTCTTAACTTTTATTTATTTTGTTTTCCTTTTACCTTATTTTTCAGTTTACTTTAACTAAGGTTGTATCCTTGTCGTTGTAAATATGATGGATTTATGATGAAATATTTAAAAAAGTAAAAATTCAATTGTCAAATATTAAACTTTGATCGATAAGGTGTTGTAATCAATAATATTGAAATTATTTTTGTGTTAATTATATTTTATATATATATATATATTTTAATATTAATTTAAAATAAATTTATATATTAGATATTTTATAATAAAAAAATCTTTTATATATATATATATATATATTGTTATTGAATTTTATATATTTTTTTAAATATTTCATATATATTTATTTTAACTATATTATGGACACAAGAGTAATTTCAGTTAAATCAAAAATATTTCAAAATAAATTTGCAACAATTTTATTACAAAAAAAAAAAAATAAAATAAATAAAAAAATAGACGACAATTTTGAAACGTTCAAAGATCATCAGGAACTTGACAGAATTCAAAGTCAACTTTGACAACTCTCACAACGTTACGATTCTCACGTTCGATTAGATTCTAAACGAAGAGAGAACACCAACGTGTAGAAGAAGAAGAAGAAGAAGGGGGTCATCATGAAAGAGAGAGAAGATGATGATGATGATGATGAGAAGGAGGATGAGGAGGAGAAGGAGGTGGAAGAGGATGAGTAACGAATGGTTCGCGTAGGAGAATCGAAGCCCCGTTTCTCTCTCTCTCTCTCTTTCTCTCTGTCTCTCTCTTTTAAAGCCACTTTCGTTTAAACTTACAGTTTACACGAAGCTTTATTCGTGGTGGTTGTGCTCTCTTCTGCTTACAAAAAAAAAAAAAGAAAAAAAAGAGGAACACATGTGAAGAAGGGGAAAGAATACGTGAAGATTGTGGTTGGTGGTGATGGTAGCAACAGGGTGAGGGGAGAGTAGGGAAGGGAAGAAAGGGGGAAGGTAAGGAAAAAAAGGAGTAGGAAGAAGAGAGGGCTTGACAAAAAAGATCTACATATGTATACACATATATAACACATATGTATGAACATGTTAAACGCCACGTCAGTCATTGATGACTGACACTAGACTTTACATTCAGGCCACGTCAGTCATCGATGACTGACACGTTCAGCTATTTTTCAATACGAAGTAAGACATGTGGCCTGACGGGAATTTCCCTAAGAATTCACGTGGCCCTCAACGTGTTAATATATATATATATATGTATGTATATGCGTGTACGTGTGCATTTATATACATTTGTGTATGTAAAGTATACAGTTAGTTACGTACTACTTTGTATGTATGTATATATGTTCATACATATGTGTACATATGTGTGGATATGTGTGTATATATGTATAACGATAGGTAGAGAGAGAGAGAGAGAGAGAGATGTGGAAGGAGGATGAGGTGGAGGAGGATGAGGATAAGGATAAGAGGATAAAGAGGGGTTAGAGGTGGGAGGGAGGGTGGGAGGGTTCGAGGGAACGATTTGGACAGCGACGGCCCTGAGCCACTTGCCACAGTAGGTCAGCTCTCTTCACCTCACTTCTTCTCCTCGTCGTTTTTCGAGTCTCCCATTATACGCGCCACGGTTCTTCTCCTCATTACTCTTCGACAAATGACCGCGATCTCCCCTCTCCTACCTTCTATCATTCTATATATATATATAGTATTGTATAGTATAGTATAGTATTTAATACAGTAATGGAAAAAAATTGTATAGTAAATTTGGTTGAAAAGTTTTGAGCTGTGATAACAAAAAAAAAAGTAATATCATTTTCTGGTTTTTTTTTGTTGTTTTTTTTTTTTTTTTAATTTGAAACGACAATTTATTTCTATCTCAGATAAAATAAATTGAGAGTTCTTTAAAATGAGTAAAATTGAATAAAAAAAAAAAACACGAACTTTATTATTAAATTATAAATAAAAAAAAATATTGATTAAAACGTATTATGTGAAAAGATATTTTTCTGACATTAGAAATATATGATTCCAATAGAAAATTTCATTTAGAAATTTATCTATACAGTTATCGAGCAACATACTTTAAAACTATATATGCTAGTAATAATACATTGGGCTTTGTGTTGGCATACGGGAGAGGGTCAGGTATCCGGTCGAAACATCCGTCCAATTCAAAAGTCGGTGAAGAGTAGAAGAGGACCTTTCCTGTTACTCACGAAACAGAAACAGGGAGAGAAAAAGAAAGATAGATAGAGAGAGAGAGAGAGAGAAATTTTCTTGGAACGTCAGAAAAAAGGGGAGGTAGAATATTTTTTCATAACACGATATACAATTTTGACATTTTGCCAATCGTATATAAATTCCAAACTCCAATTGGTATACAAATATATATATATGTATTTAAAATATTGAAATACTTGGAAGGTAAGATATATTGTATGGTACACACACATGTATAAAGTAACGACGATCGGTTAAACAGATAGGATTGGAATCTGGTTTAGAGTTCTGCTCCAATAAATACAAACACCGCTTACTTGATCTCTCTCTTTCTAACTGTGTGTCTCTCTTTCTCTTCCTTGGTTTAACACCTACGAATTTAACGGATTTACAAGCATTATAAAAGCTTTTACCTGGTTAAGTGTATGGAAATGTTGTCGGGTTTTGTTGGAAGTCCGGAACAGCTTAATCTTTTATTGTGCATTGTGCAATCACATCGTCTTATTACAAACTACCCCAAGGAGGGTGACCCCCCCATACGAACATATAGAACGTCTTTCCCCCCTCCCCCTCTTCTCTCTATTGTTTTTTTATAATATTTGAATTACATGATATTTACCAATGATTATTTTATATCTAATTGTTGATATAACACAAAATTATTTATATAATATATATTATTATTATTTTATTTATTTCTATAATAATATTACAGTATATAAATTAAATATTACTACTGTGTATAATATATATGTATAATATACTGTAATATTACTACAGTATATATTAAATATATAAAATATATATATATATATATATATATATATTTAATATAGAATATTATTATATTATAATAATATTAAAGTATTATCTAGTTATTTATTATTTATATTATATTAAAAACATTCTATTATATAATATATTATTTAATTCTATAATAATATTACAGTATATATAAAATATATATATATTTATTTAATATATAATATATAAATTAAATTATATATGTATACAGTTGTTGCTGAATTTCTTACTAGTATATGACGTATTATTTTTTTTTTTATTTCCCCCGGGGATTTGAACTCGGGAACATACGATTACTGGTTGGACAATTAACTGGATGGTGATTTGCCTCACTGAGCCATGCGAACTTGTTTAAATATATCTATAAATAATTAATATTAATATATAAAATAATTAATATATATGTATATATTTGTTGTTTTGTTCTTGGTAGCAATGGGTGTATATGGTCTCATAAGAATGAAAGCGAGCAAGTAAAGTAACAGTAGCATTACAACCAAGCATGAGTGAAAACATATCACGCACTCTGCAGTGAAAATGTCGATTTGAAAGTTCTCTCAGTTTCTATATACATACATATATACATATATATATATACATATATGTATATAAGATACATATATACATAAACGTTGATTTTCACTTTGAACGAAAGTGCGATAAAACCCACCCTGTTAATCACAATCGTTTGACATCGATCAAGGAACAGAACAAAAAAAAAAACTAGAAACTGAAATTCTCTATTTCCTCATATTTGCATACAATTTCCTCTTTCTCTCCCCTTCCCCCTCCGCTGTCTTTTACTCTTTCTCTCTCATTTCAGTCTCTTAATTTTTTTTTTTTTTTTGATTTCAGATGTCCTTCATTCTTCCTGCCGTCCTCGGATCGCGTTGTTTCGGAAAGGAACGAGCTATGACGTTAAGTAAGTCTTTTTCTATTTTTCTTTCTTTCTCTGCTTTTTTTTTTTTTAATCACTATATATATAATTTTAAAATATCCAAATTTTTTTATTAATTATAAGAAAAACCAAAAAAAAAAAAAAAACAAATCATCTGTCAGTTTTATTCTAACACAGATGTTAACTCAAAACAAATCAATGTTTTTTGTTCTATTTTTTTTTTTTTAATTTATTATTCATCTTTATGAATCTGTTTTATCATCATCATCATCATTATTAACATCATCATTACTATTATTATAGTATCAATTGATCGATCGATCGATCATTCGGAGGAGTGAAAGTTACGTCAAAAATTTGTAACCCATAATGTGTTGTGTAGTAGTAGTGTGTAAGTATCATTACGAGATACACACGCAACGTTTCGACTCGTTAATCAGTATGACATCGATCGTAGGATACGTTTTTGTCTCTCTTTTCCACATATGGATGAACTCACGAAACATATATACATATATATATATATACATAACAACGTGATTCTTTTATCTTTAAAGTATATCTTTTTCTTGTAGGCGGTCAACTATTATAAGCTCGGAATTATTAATTGTACGAAAAGAATAAAAAAACTACACACACACGTGTATGCGTGTGCGTGTGTGTGTGTGTGTATTATTTAATTTTATTAAATGCAACCTCCCCATACAAATATATATATGTATGTATATATGTGTGTGAGATACTCGTGAAATACACGTGAGATCTCTAGCACTTGAATACGCTATCTGGTGGCTAAATTCAAAGTTAGTATAGATGAGGTCGAATTGCTACGCCCCCACGTGGGATCTGTAGCACTTGAATACGCTATCTGGTGGTTAAATTTAAAGTTAGTGTAGATAGGTCGAATTGCTACGCCCCCACGTGGGATCTTTAGCACTTGAATACGCTATCTGGTGGCTAAATTCAAAATTAGATTAGATAGGTCGAATTGCTACGCCCCCACGTGGGATCTTTAGCACTTGAATACGCTATCTGGTGGCTAAATTCAAAATTAGATTAGATAGGTCGAATTGCTACGCCCCCACGTGGGATCTTTAGCACTTCAATACGCTATCTGGTGGCTAAATTCAAAATTAGATTAGATAAGTTTAATTGTTACGCCACGCCCCTGCCAGAGATCCCAATATAAGTATATCTAAAGACATAATTACATAGATATAATCATATACCATATGATAATTGAATATTACTTTTTTCATTTCATTTTCCTCGAATACATCCTACATATTATGATATTTCATAATTCTAATAATCCTCATAAAAAAAAAAATAAAAAAATTCTTTACACAAGAGATCAAAAAAATTAAATTCCACGAACAAGAGAAATTAATTAAAAACAATATCATTTGCAATAGTTAACACGTTGAGTGTCACGTCAGTCATTAGTGACTGACATTGAAGTTCACGTTCAAGCCTTGTCAGACACATGTGTCTGACGTTCAACTTCAATTCAGGCCATGTCATGTACATGTGACTGACATTGAACTTCACGTTCAGGCCTTGTCAGGCACATGTGTCTGACGTGCAACTTCCCGTATAGGTCTTGTCATGCACATGTGACTGACACTGAACTTCAGTTCAGGTCATGTCAGAACACATGTGACTGACACTGAACTTCAGTTCAAGTCGTGTCAGTCACATGTGATTGATGTTTAATTTCCAGTTCAGGCCTTGTCAGGCACATGTGTCTGACGTTTAACCTCTGATCAGGCCTTGTCAGGCACATCTGTCTATCGATGCATATACCGTGTGTTTGTTAATATTAATGTTAAAATAATGTAATGTTCATATTAATTATTGTATTTGTAGAAAATATTTGAATTAAAAAGTAATCAATACTGGAAGGTTTAATTGAAATGAATTAACAAAAAATTTGATTAGAATAGAATAGGATAGATAGATAAATAGATAGATAGATAGATAAAGATAAGTGCGTGGTTTGACGCGTGCGCATTAAAACTTAAGGATCATCGATGTTAGGAATGATATCTTTTATGTAACCGAGGCCAAGTGTGATGTCACTTTCGCATATTCACAATGGCCGCGAAACTAATACCAACATGTTGTATGTGTCCTATACTCGACACTACTATGTACTTAACTTAAGTACATACTTATTTATATTTGTGTGTGTTCATATATGCATTCACATATATGCATGTACATGACAAATTGTCAGAGTTTGTTTCGTTCTCACCTGCTTTTAAATTGTTCTCCCATTTTATACGACATTCGATTATTATTATTATTATTATTATTATTATTATTATAATTCAATCATCGTGACTTTCGATCCTAACCAATATGGAAAAAGGTTAACCTCTTCAAGGACGACTTGCATAAAAAAAAAAAAAGAAACAAAAAAGATGAAGAAGAAGAAGATGATGATGATGATGATGATGATGATAATTTTTCATTGATAAAATTACATTTGTTTGTCTTTTTTTATTTTTTATTTTTTTTTTTTTTTTATTTCTTCAAAGATGTTCATCCTAATACCTTCATCTCATCCCTTTAAAAAAAAGAAAAAAAAAATCTCATTTAAAGGTTGCGTTCTTGAATAGCAAATAATTATCGTAGAAATTTCAAGGAACTTTATTTTTCAGTGTGCTGATTAATGCAAATGTGAATTAAATTTATGGAGGGAGGGGGTGGGGGGAAAAAGAAATATAAATTAAAAATGGTAAATTAAACATGGTATTAATTTTAATTATATTATATAATATGATTAATATATAATATTAAAATTATTTTATAATATTTAATTTAATTTAATTTAATGTAATTTAATAATTATATTTTTATTTTAAATTTATTGAAAAATTTATTTTCTTCTTATTAATTTATATTAAAATAAATAATTTTATATAAATAAAATATAAATATAATAATATAAAATATAATATAATATAAACCCCACTTTTATTATTAATATAAATTATATAAACTGTATTAAAATATAATATATTTTATAATATTAATAATTATATTTTAATATATAATATTATATTTAATTTTTATTAATTTTGACACTATCCAACTTACTTACGATACAAAGTTTTTTTATTATTAATTATTTAAATTACCAACATATAAATTTCATATAATCTTTTAAACTTAAACCCCTCCCATTACCACTATCATAATTATTTCTACAATAATTACTAAAAATAATTCACTTATTCACCTAACATTTTCCACTAATTTATGTTATCTCAAAGCTTTCAAATCAAACAATCTTTTTCTCAAAGTTAAACAATAAAAATTTATATTAAAGATTAAAACAACAGAGAAAACATCATCGTCATCATTATCATCATCATCATCATCATCGTCATCTGTGCAATTCCTTGTCCGATAACTTCCGGGATTGCGCAATTGATCTACATCTTTACACATACTCACACATACCACACATTTACGTGATCGAAATTACAATAGAGAGTTATAGAATGAGAGAGAATGTCAATGTGTATGTGTGTATTGCTCTTCTCGTTGGTGGAAGCATCGAAATGGTTATTTTTGACGGTGAGGTCGTTTAGGACGCGTAAAACGAGCACTCGAGGACATCCTCTGAACGAGGTAGTACCTCTCACTCTATATCACACACACATACACATACAAACATATATATATATATATATAGATGGCGATTCGTTCTACAAACAAGCCAAGCCCATATATCGGAGTATGTAAACCTAACCCCGGTACTGACCTCCAGCGTTTCCTCTTCAATCGATCCTATGCATAACGTTGATCATTCTAAAAATATTATATCATCATGCACATTCCATTTTATTTTATTTTTTTTTATTTTTTTATTTTTTTTTTTTTTGTCGTCGTCATTAAAAAACTTTACAACAATATGACACGAACCATCCTGAACCGAACAGAGGTTTTACAATGCAACAGACAAAATTAGAAAGCAAAATTTTGTTTTACTTTCTTTTCTATTTTTCTATACAAAAAAATAACCCCCATTACTATTAAGGGATTATTAAAGAAATAAATGATAAATGAACCGCGAACCTAGCAAAGGTTTTTTCTAATATAAAATTTACACATCAAATAACAAAAATACAAATTTATTTATTTATTTTTTTTTATTATATATTATTACATTTATAAAATTTATTTTAATATTTCACTTAACCTTCTATCTTTCTATACAAAAAATTAACCCCCACCACTAATGAGGGATTATTAAATAAATAAATAAAGAAAGGATGAACTCTGAACCGAACAGAGGTTTTTCAATACAACACAAAAAAATCAGAAATAAAAATTGATTTCACTTTTCTTTTTATCTTTCAATACAACAACAACAAAAAATAACCCCCACCACTACTATAAGGGATTATTAAACAAAATAAAAAAGACAAATATTTAATACAATTTTTGTGTTATTGAAAACAGGTGTACTACAAAGTACCATGAACTTTTGTCCCATGATGATTTGGTTGGTCGATAACACACACGCGAATGTTTGACGTGACAATTATATTAAATAATGAAATTTAAAAAAAAAAAAAATCAAAATTCAGATAGAAAGTTATAATAATCCATTTTTGCAGCTCGTTAAAACGAACTTTCAATTGTCATTTGCAGGATAAAGGTTTTTCGTTAGCAACAGCAGCAGCAGGAGTTCGTTCATTCGTTTGATTGCTTTGGTTGGTTAGTTGGTTGGCTGAGTTTTATTGGTCTGATCAATTCACCTTTTTAAAGTGCAGACGGGAAATCAATTTTTAGAAAATATATATATGTGAACTTTTGATCAACAAAACCTTTTTTTTTTCTTTAATCTAAGGTAAATGTAAAACTTTAGATAGAACCTATCAACAAGGTAGATTTTTCAAATCATCCAAGGACTTTAACCAGACTTCAACCCTTCTCTCACAAACCCTTTTCTCTCACTTTTATCTCTTTCTATATATATATATATATATATATATATATATATATATATATATATATATATATATATATATAAATTATTATATTTTATTTTATTATTTTTTTAAATTTTTTTGTTATCTTTTTTGTACTTTTTTTTATATTTATTATTATATATAAATATTATTATATTATATTTATTATTATATTTATTATATTTATTATATTTAGTATAATATATATATATAATATTAATTATAATATATACAATAATTAAATATAATATTTATAATAATATTAATTATAATATTTCTATTTATATAATATAAATTTATATATATATATATTATTATTATTATTATTATTATTATTATTATTATTATTATTATTATTATTTTATATAATTTCTTATATAAATATTTTTATAATATAAATTTATATAATATTATTATTTAATATAATTTCTTCATTCTCTTTCTCAGGTTATAGCAAAGTATGTAGTACTTGAAATAAATAATGAATACAGTGTTATATACAAGACACCCTGTATATGTATCTATATTACAACGGTATCGATAGTCGATAGGATCGATATTATGGTTAGTTTTATATAGATAGGGATGGATAGGATATTGGATAGTAGATGGGTGCCTCGAGGCTCGACCTGAACTCACTCACTCACTCACTTTGAGTGAAGGCCATGGCCGTCGGCTAATCCTCCCCTCTACCTTCCCCTCTACCTGTCCCTCTCCCTACCCCTACCCCTTCTCCTCTCCCATCCCTTCTTTTCCTACTTGCAAAATTGTCATCCATTATCACCTAACTAAACCAACAAAATCTTCAAATTCAAACTAACCCAATACAAATAACTATCTCTGTGCGTGAATATTTCATATGAAAAAAAAAAAAAAAAAAAAATACAAAAACAAATAAATAAGGGTTGCTTGTATGTGTGTATAGAAGTAAGAGGAATGGTTTGGAAGTTGGGGGTTGTGGTTGGTAGAGTTGGTGGTAGTGTGGAAGGTCAGGTATGACGTGACTTTAAGAAAATCTTGAAAGGAAAATTCATTTGCCTTTATTTTTTTTTTTCTTACTTGAAATTCTCCCTGATTTTGCGATAACTTAAAGTCCCCCCCCCCCCACCTCTCCCAACCCTACCCCCAACCCCTCCTCCTTCCCATCCCCAACCCCTTCTTCTTTTCTATCTCCACCACCCACTTTCCCCCTCTTCTCGGCTCTATTCTAGTTCGCTCATTCTCGTTGGTGGTTGTCACGTGACACTAACACGACACCGTGCAAGGCCGATCGGCTTGATTCTCTCGACACACACACACACACACACTTTTTTCCTTTTTTAGTCTGATATATATAAAAAAGGGGGGAAGGAAACGCAGGTCATGCAGGTCATAAAATTATATTATTAAATATTTAATTATTTAATATTATAAAATATTAAATTATATTATAAAAAATTTAATATTATATATATATATATATACATATATATTTTTTTTTATATTTTAGCTATATGATATTTTTATATTTTATAATATTAAATAATTACTCTCTTAATTTTTTTTATAATATTAAATATATATATATATATATATAATATACAATTAAATTTTGATTTTTTTTTAATTTTTATTTTTTTTATTTTATTTTTATTTTTATTTTTATTTAAAATAAAAGTAATAAAATTAGTCTATCAAAAAAAAAAAAAAATATCGTAAAATTTCATTAGAATTGTTTATACAAACAAGAGTAGAACGAGGATCGGATATAAATTGAGTGGGTTGATTTTTAGGGTGAAGGTTCGCAAATGGAATTAATCGTGATCGAACAAGATATTATATCTTATTAATGATTATTATTCTTTTTTTGGGGTAATGGTCGTTAATCGTCCCTGAAAAGCAGTTTGAAATGATCGGAGAGTTGGTTTGTTACTAGCATGCGCATAACACCACCCAACGTCGCCTCCTTGGCCCGTAATCGAGGTCGACCTCATTTTGATTACATGTGTATACTAAACGTGCCCATCTGCCCATCGCCGGAAATGCATAACCAACCAACTATGACGACAATCATTTACAATATTACATTATAATAATTATCTACCAAATATAATAATAATAATAATAATATTATTATTATTTCATTTCAATATTCAACTGTATAACATCAAATTCACCAAATTTTCGTTCAACAATTTCGACAAATTTCTTCTAATTGGAATTGGTTAAAAAAAAAAGTCATTTTGGTTTTTTTTTTTTTTGTATGAAATTACCTTCTTGCCAACCCAATATTATTTCAATCCTAATTTTGTATTTTGAATTAATTAAATACAAAGAATGTTAGTTTGACAAATGTTAATCCCCTCCTCCCCTCCCCCCTCTACCCTCTCCCCCTCTCCCCCGCACCCCAACCCCACCCCTTCATCAGTTTCAATAAAAACGTGCCAGGAATTTGTGTATCCTTGGATGTTACTATTCTCAAACAACAAACCGTGACATTTCTTTTGTATATTATATTTTCTTTTTATGCCTGTTCAAAAATAATCTTTTTATGGTATATCCCAAAAAAGAAAAAAAAAAAAGAAAAATGAGACTCAACATATCATAGATTCGTTCATTCATGGTTTCAGATCCATTTGAATGATTATTTAGGATAAAGTAAAGAATTTTTGGTTGAGTAACGTGAAGAGAAAAAGAAATGATGAAATTTTTGTAGGTTCAGTCATCATTCCATTAGAAATCTTAGATTTGAGTAAGAAAACTAGATACAGAGCGAGAGAAAGAAAGAGAGAGAGAGAGAGAGAGAGAGAGAGATAGAAATAGGGGCTAAAATATTAATGATAAAATATTGATACGAAAAATAATCGAATATCCTATGAATACCACGATCTAACGGTCTTCCACCTTGACCGAGTTCAAACAAGGTCCGTCCGTGTCAGATCCCCTCTGTCTTGACTTTGACTTCATTTTATCATAAAAGTCATTTCCACGATCAATCGTTTGACCATGAAGCCCGTGAGATTATCCAACCGTTCTTTTTCTTTTTCTTTAGGTCGGAAACTCATTAAGACAAACCCCCTCCCCTCCCCTCCCCCTCCCCCTTCCCTCCCCCTCCGCCCCCTACCACCACCACCGGTTGGTGATATCAAGTTCGTTGCAAATCAATTTGCTACTAAGCTCATTGTTTTATAACGGTTGAATAGCATTTGTAGCTGGTACGCAAATGGTTGTTGGATCGAAGGTAGTAATGGTTTTGTGTTGATGATGGTAGTGATAGTGTGTTAGTGTTGGTATTGGTGCTTTTAACGTGCAACATGCAATAAAGTGAACACATATGTATAATAAATAATTTGTATATAGAATGTTATTAATTAATATAATAAATTTATAAATATAGACACCGAAACAAACATTGCATATTATAAAATTCACTAATAGAAATAGTATATATATATATAGATTAACACATTGAAATACTATGCAAGATAGGTGTGTGTATGTAGGTAAGGTGTTATTCACGCTATTCGTGGCAAGGTTAATTATCTCTCTTACTAGCTAGGAATCAATGTTCTCGATACCTCGATTGAGAAAAGCATCATCGTACAAATGATGAATGTACAGTTAACCCCTTTGCTGTTTCTTTAACAACACATATTTTATTTCCACCATATATAACATAATTCAACATACCAATAGATACTAGTCTAAGATCGAACCTATCTAATGTATATCCTCTTCTTCTATATACCTGCCTTATATTTACTTGTATATATATATTTGTGTGTGTATGTATGTGTCAGAACTTAGAACACACTTCGGATATTCGTATTACATTGACCTCCTTCGAAAATGCACTTCTCTCATGATGTTTCTCTTTTAACGAGTGGTATTATAGTATTAGTTTTATTTTCATTCGAATTTCAATGAATTTTATCGATCATGCTAATAGAATATTTTCAATCACACGTTTCTATCAATACTATTTACTTACTCTCTCATTTGTATGTAATATCATGAATAAGTATATATATATATATATATATATATATATATATATATATATATATATATATATATGTTACTTTATTATGTATGATGTATATATATATATGTTTTATTTAAAATAACATATATATTATATATAGTAAGCGCGCGCGTAATATATATATATATATATTATTCGTGTTGTATTACATACTATATATTATGTACTATAATAAGCTATATATATATATATAATAATAATAATAATATAATAGTATTTTAAATTATGTATTATATATTCTATACTATGTATTATATATAATATATATAGAGTACGTAAAAAATATATAATGGCGGGATTTAGTATTTGCGGCAATGAACTTTCGAGTTCCTAATGCCAATTAATAATAATAGTACGCCCCTAATATATATATATATATATATATATACGTGTTGTATTTAAAATACGTGAAAAATGATGAATGAAAACTAGTTCCTTTTATTCTTGTATTTTATTTTATTTTTATTTTATTTATTTTTTTTTAAAGAAAATAATGATCATCTTATCGATCAAGTTAGATTTGAAGTACCACCCTCTTATATATTTTATTCAAGTATAGTTTAGTATTAGAGTATAGTATAGACGAGATTTAAACATCAAGCTCGTTTGTATTTTCGAGCAATCGTAAGTGTGTGTTCAGTCGTATAACCGGTAGCTGCTGAATTCGTTTTATTGAACGAGTAGCACCAGTAGCACCAGCAGCAACAGAAACAGCAACAGCAGCAAAAGTAGCTACGCCAATAGCAATAGCAATAGCAATAGCAATACCAGCAAATACAGCAACACATAACGACGAAGTGCAGTTTGTTCCGTGACCTGACCTCTTCTGAACCTTCTATACCCATTCTACCTTTCTCTCTCTCTCTCTCTCTCTCTCTCTCTCTATCTCTCTCCCTTTCTCATTCTCTCTCATTCTCTCTCAGTTTGCCCTAACGTAATCACCTCTTCATGCAAGCTCCACCTTCTGTCAGTTCAACTTTTATACTACTAATACTAATTCAAACATCTTTCTTCTATATTCTTTTAAACATTTCTTTCTCATCTTTTTATTTTAAAGAAAATATATATATATATATATATATATATATACTGTTATAGTATATAATGTAAATTGTAAAGTATAATTATACTACTACTACTACTACTACTACTACTCTACTGCTACTAAATATATATATATATTAAATTAATAATTAATAATAAATATTTAATTATATTTATTATATATTTTAATAATAACAATTTTTAATAAATAAATAATATAATAATAAAATGTAATAAATAAATGAAATAATATTTAATATTTAATTCCGATTACTATAATTATTATACTACTATACTATATATATATATATTTATTATATTAATAATAAATAATATTTAATTTTTAATTTTTATTAATTAATATTCAATTTTTTATTTTTTTTATAATTAACTTACATTATATATATATATATGTTTGTACTGAAGTGCATTTAATAAAAGAAAAGAAAATGAAATGGACGTTCGTACAAACTGGAGGATGGACCATACATATGTAAATATATATATACTTTTTAACATTTTACGTATAGGGGGATGCACACACAACCACATATGGTTCACATGGTGTGTCTGGGTATGACAGGAGTTTATAGCAGCAAGTGCTTAGCGTTCCCATTTATGAGCCCTCCGAGGTGGTTGTTACTAATTTGTTCGTACTACGATATATAACTATAAGTGTACTATAAATTTAACTTCTTGTCATTACCAACGTAACAACCCCTCACCTCAGCTTCCATTTCTATTCTCAACCCCCACACCTTTCTCTCTCTCTCTCTCTCTCTCTCTCTCTCTTTCTCTTTCTTTCTCTTTCAATACAATATTTGTACGAGATGCGTGAAATAGAAAATTAATATTAAATAACAAATTAATAATAAATATTTAATTATATTTATTAAATATTTCAAGAATACTTCAAATATTAAGTATAATCATATATATAATATAATTAAGAATATTTCAAATAACAATTTTTCATAAATAAATAAATAATATATTAATAAAATGTAATAAATAAATTTAATAATATTTAATATTTAATTCTAATTACTATAATTATATACTACTATACTATATATATATATATATAGTATACTATATATATAATAAATAATTATATGTAATATAAGTTAATTATAATGAAATATAAAATAAAATATTAATTATTAAAAATTAAAAATTAAATATTATTTATTATTTATATAAGAAATATATATATATATATATAAATATAATAATAATAGTATATAAATAATAATAAATATTATATATATATATATATATATAGAAATGTAACAATATTATTTTATTTATTATTATTAGTTAATCTCGTTAATCAGATATTTATTGATATCATTTATATTTTTAACTATTGAATAATTTTAAAAAATATAAAGAAAAACAATTCCCCTTTTTATGTCAATCAAAAATCGAATTGAAAGTACATCGAATTTTTGTTATTTTTTGTTTGTTATTCTTTTTTATCACATCATCTGTTTCAACATTTTACATAAAAAAACACACATAAAACGATATTATATCAATGTTGTTAAATATGTATATGTGTGCATGTATATTAGGTACTCCGCAGAGATTCGAAAGTGTGCAAATAGAACGAGTGAAGGGGTTGGTTGGTTGGTTGGTTGGTTGGTTGGTTGGTTGGTTGCCGCAAATAGTTACTGAATTCCAATTTACTTCGAATTTCTTTTTTTTTCTTTTTCTTTTTCTTTTTAACGTTCTAGTTTCAATGATAGATTTATCGTTGTGCATGCAAAAAAAAAAAAACATAAAAAAAAAAACCCAGATAAACTCATCATTGAGAAAATGTGTATATCGTATAAGGTAAAAGCATGTTAACCAATATGTTGGCAAATATTTCATTCGATTAATACGCCAAAAAAAAAAAAAAATGATCCAAAAGTATTTGAAAGTATAAAACAACTCTGATTGAATATGATTTTTTGTTCTTCTTCTTCTTCTTCGAAATTTTTTCTCTTTTTTCTTTCTTTTTTTTTCAATTTAATTTCAATTTAAGGATACCAAAGGGGAGGGGGTAAAAAAAGAAAAGAAAAGAAAAGAAAAAAGAAAACAATTAGAAATGTTAATGCGTCGTGAAAGGATGTTCCGAATAATTTTAATATGACTAAACCTAACCGCCCTCCCCCACCCTGCCCCTCGCCACCAGCCCCTCGCCCAGCCCCTCCCCTCCCCACCCCTCTCCCCCAACGTTATGCATGACCCATGCACACATTACACACTGACGTAACACAATATGTATATGTATAATATGTGTATGTGTATGTATGTGAAATTAATTTGGTTCGACGAGCAACAGGCTTAACACCAAGTAAGCAGCAAGAGCACACTCTCAAGCTACGAGAAAGTTACGTGACCTGTATAAAGTACTTTTTTCTCTCTCTCTCTCTCTCTCTCTCTCTCTCTATCTATCTCTCTTTCTTTCTTTCTTTCTCTTGTGGTGAAACGTTCCGAAAAATATATCCACCATTCGGATACTTTTTTTTTTTTGGTGTCTTTTTATTTTGCAATGCATTATATGTATAGCTAGTAAAAAGGAGAAATAGAAAGAAAAAAGAAGTGAAGAAGAAGAAGAAGAAGATGATGATGATGATGATGATGATGATCAATTTATTTTTATGGGGACACACGTTACTATATATATATATATTATAAAAATTTAACTTTTATTATTAGAATTAGTTTAATTATTATTATTATTAAATATTATTATACATTTATATACTATATATATATAATAAAAATATAAAAAAAATAAATAATATAATATATAAATAAAATAATAAATAATATATTAAATAATATATTAAAAAAAATATATTCTAAAAAATAAAAATAAAATTATAAAAAAATAATACTATAAAAAATATATATATATATAGATAGTATAGTAGTATAATTATAGTAATTAGAATTAAATATTAAATATTATTTAATTTATGTAGTACATTTTATTATTATATTATTTATTTATTAAAAAATATATATTTTTATAGCATTATTTTTTTATAATTTTATTTTTATTTTTTAGAATATTTTTTAGAATATATATATATATATATTTTTTTTTATAGTACTTTATATAGTACTATATATAGTTTTTTATATTTTAATATAATTAATACATATTAAATAATAAGTTACATATATATATATATATATATAATTAGTATAGTTACTGTAAAAGTACTATAAAAGTAGTATATATATATTTAAAAAGATTTCAGAGTAAAAGGCAAGAACAGTTTTTAAATGAATAGAATTAAGCTACAATTAATTAAATAATAATTTGTCGCTTTAGTTATATAAATCTAAGAATGAATTAATTCATTGGTAGTGTTAGGCTATTCAACTAGTTCTTTTTTTTTTATATATTTCTCTTTGTATAACGAAAATCAAGCATATCCCAGTCTTTTTTCTTATTTTTTTTTTTTTTTGTAATTGTGTGGTTTGGTGATGGTGGTTGATAGTGTGATACACTAACTGGACACAAAGAGAGAACGAAATCTACCTACCTACCTACCTACCTACCTACCTATCTATCTACCTACCTACCTACCTCTGTTGTGTCTGTTGATGCCTCTGTGCCTGCTGCTGGGAAAGAAAAAGGAGAGTCAGAGAGCACCAACCAAGTCACAGCCACTCTTTTACAGTCGAGGTTGAATTTTTATTTAAACTCGACACTCTCTACGTATTCACATTCTGGCCTTCATCATCGTCGTTTCTCTCTTTCTCTCTCTGTCTGTCTGTCTCTCTCTCTCTCTCTCTCTCTCTCTCTCTCTCTCTCTCGTTCTCGTTCGTTTCTTCTCTCTTCTGTACATTCGTTCGTTCGACAATGAAGTTTCGTAATTGGCCGACTATTAAAGTTCATACTTCGTTCTTCGTGATACTTCGGACTTTAAAAAAGAGATTAATAAAAAGATATAAAAGAAAATCGACAAAATTCTAACACGTTTCTGGGTGAAATCACAGATACGTTAAAGAAAGAAAAAAAAAAATCATTTCTAAGAAATATGAGATCTATGTGTGAAAGAGAGAGAGAGAGAGAGAGAGAGAGAGGGGAGGAAGTTATAAAGAAGAAGAAGAAAAAGAAGAAGAAGAAAAGAAAAAGTTCAATTCGTGTGCTGTGTAAAATTCGAAAGTTTTCAAATGAAATCGACTTTATTTACGATCCATTACTATTATTTACTTATTAAAAAGGGTTTGCTCGATAGAAAAAAAGTATTTCTCCTTTTATCGATTTGTAAATATAAATATACCTAAGACATATTTCAAATTCAATAGAAGTATATTGTTTTATTTGATAATTATAATAAACGTTTGTATTATTAAATGTTGTTGTTTTCATTAGATTCTTATAAATAAATTCCCATTGGGGGGAGGGGTAAATTAATCGACGAATAAATACGAATAAATAGCGAAAACGTGATAATCGTATCAATTCATTATTATTTACCATTTCTATTAACAAATTCTATATATATATAAATATACATATTATATTATATTTTAATTGTTCAATTAAATATATATTAATATTAAATATATTATTTTTACAACAAAATAAATTTAATTATATATATATATTATAATTATACATATTTATTATTATACATACTTATTATTATATATATATAGTATACATATTTATAATTATATACATATATATATTTTAATTATTATATTTTAATTATATATTAATTATTTATTTTTATTAATTAATATAATTTATTTTTAATTTTTATTTTTTAATAATTAATATATTTTATTAATTATTATATTTTAATTATATATGTTTACTTAAATTTTTTATTTTGACCATCTATAAAATTATATAAAAACTACTGTCAATATAAAATCGATAAAAACTTTCTGAATAACCCCCCAATAATTTTTTATTTCTACCATTAGCCCCTCTACTACCAACTGCTACTTTCATTGGTGGTTTGTTCGTTAAATTAGCACGTACCTTTCTAGAAGGACGAATCCTAGTAGATAGGTAGGTAGATATATATATATATATATATATATAGATAGGTAGATAGATAGTAAGTACTTACATATATTTGAAACGAAGAGAAATTTCTATTACAAAACCATCACGATGTATTCTTGTATATGTCGTCTTCGTTGTTTGTGTTACTTACTTGCTTTCTCTCTTTCTCTCTCTCTCTCTCTCTCTCTCTCTCTTTCTTTCTTTCTTTCTTTCTCTTTCTTTCTCATAGGATAATTCTGTTAAAGCGAGAGTACAAGAAGAACTGATTTTATGCCATTAGAATTACTCACACAGAATGAATTCCTTCTTTTCCACTTAAAAGGTCTCTCTCCCCGTACATGTGCATATTTACAAATACCAAGGAACTTTGGCGACACGTTCCTCCTTAAAGCTCGTTGTTTTTTTCGTCGAAGGGCACATTATTTGCTTTTCCCCGTCCTCCTCCTCCTCCTCCCCCCTCCCCTATTGTCCCTTATTTTCTCCCCTTTAACTTTGACCTTTCTTCACGATTTTCTCCTCTCGTCGTCCCATGTCGCATCGATGTCTCTTTGTCGCATATAGTTGTAGATGTATTAGTAGTTGTAGATACACACACACACACACAATGAGAAAAGGGTTTCAAAACCATTTACAGGGTGTTCTCAAATATATTCCGATTATATTTTTCACAAAAGTTTTATTCAATATTAACATTTCTTTTTTTTTTAGTTACTATCTTTAACACTAGATATATACCACCATTGTCAGTACCACACTAGTCAAAATGACTGGTGTATACAACAAAATGCTTCTTGAGTTTTTCAGTCTTTATTTACTCTTTAAAAAATAACAACAAGAATGTATTTAACAATAATAATTTTAATAGATAAATGAATTTATAGATATTTTTAAATAGCAAAACGTTTAATTATTTACAGAACTCAAATGTTACATATGCGTGAAGTAGACATTTTGAATTAAAATGGTCTGACCAATGAAAGTGACCCATTCTGGTATATCTAGTGTTAAATAAATAAATAATAAAATATTCTTAACGAATATTTTCATTTGACTAATATCAAAATTGAAGATTTTTCATGTTTCCTGAACGTTTTCTTCTATTATTTCCTATTATCGATGTTTTATTATTCTATCATATCGTGTGTGTGTGTGTGTGTGTCTTATAATATAGGACATCACATGTATACTACGAGTCTTACATATGTGTGGTTAGAGAAAGAGAACAAGGAGGAAGCGAGGTACAAAGGAGGAGAAGAGGATATCGAAAAAGAAAAGGAAGAAAAAAGAGAAAGCAAAATAGAGTTTACATTTTAACCAGCTTGTGCTTTCGACTGGAGGAGACTCAGGGACGGTTTTTTTAAAGGGGGTCAAGGGGACCCTCTCCGCCCCGAGGGCCTACAACACAAGAGTAACATCAGGCACCTTGTTTAACTCACTTCTCTCTCTCTCTCTCTCTCTCTCTCTCCCTCTCTTTTTAACTCGTTATTGAAAATTTCAAAATTATTTTAAAAACGTAAACATATCTTCTTCTTCTTCTTTTTTGTTATCTTTTCTTTTACGTTAAAAGTTATTATAAAGGTGAAATAAAATACTGTTGTGTTCTTCTTCCTTCCTTTCTTTCATTCATTTATTTGTTCATCACGTTTTTGTCAAATCAAAAAGTCCGGACATTTTTTAATACAATAGAAATTCACCGAAAATCGTATTCCTTTCTTTTTCGAACGTGAAACACGCACACATACACATATTATTATTCTCTCACAATGTCACGAGCACTGTGCGTGATTCCGGCACGACGTCACGGTCCCATTGACGCCGACCCCCAAGTACTACTACCTTAAACACCCATAAAACATTTTCATGACCCCTTTTTTTTCCTCTTATAATTCGACAACTAAAAAAACAGCAGCAGCAGCAGCACCAAACGACAGTAATAGTAATAACATCAATTTATTTTCTACTGTTCCGGTGACTCTTTCTAACCTATCATCGATGATTATCGAAGGACCTTTCACGTTTGCCCCGTAAAACAGTTAACTCTCTGCCATTCGTGAAAGGATCTTGTAAATATCACGTTCCTAATTATTGCAATCTTTTTTCTGTATGTGTCACCCGGTACTTTAAACGAAGAAGAACAAAAACGAACGATTATTCTCTCTTTTGAACGATTGATCAATCAGAATGCAACTGATGATCGATCAATCAAAATCAACCAATCAAAATGTACTAATCAAAATCAACCAATCATCATCATCATCATCAGCACATTTGTTCCGTTATTTCGAAAAAAAGAAAGATTCCTCTAAACTCTTTCTCTCTTCCTTTAATCACTATGATATTATATCTTACATCATTTTTATGAAACATCGAGTATAACCTTGTCGCATAATAAGCGTAAAAAAAAAAGAAAAATGAGAATAAACCTATTGCCGTTGACGATGAAATCCAATATCTCCTATCGCATGTAAAACCGTCGATAAAATGGTGACATTGATTCGGGCCGAGGAGGCACACAATGGGTGCGACTGTGCACGAGAAGAGACCCGTTCTAAATTCATCGAAAAAGAAAAAGAAAGAAAGAAAAAAAAAACCCTCGAAGAGGACAGATGTGCGCGTGTGTGTATATTGTATTACCTCCTCCTCCTCCTCCTCATCTTGCCGGGGTTTGCTCAGCAGCTTGCTTGCTCGAGGAAAAAATAATTAAAAAAAAAAAAAAGGAATCAAGCGTCATACACTTGAGTGATATTTTTTTTTTGTTCCAAGGGAGATAGAAAAAGCTGGATCAGTTTACATTACATAATTGGATCTATTAGAAGAAGACGTCAGAGTAATATAAAGCAAGGTTAGGATAAAAAGGCATCGTATTTTGTTAAGACGGTTCATTTTTAAAAACGATCAAGAGACATGATGACGTTGATAGTAAAGAGTATAAAGAAAAAAAAAAAAAGAAAAAAGATAAGAAGAGAACAATTTATTCATATATATATATATATATAGGCATAAAAAGCACAGAGCAGATCAAAGCAGAGCAGAGCAGAGTAAAGCAGAGCAAAGTAACAGCAGCAGAACAGAGCAGTAGCAACACGGCGTCGACGCAGAACGCTGGGAAACCTTGGCTTCGCCCGTCTTCGTAGACGTTCGTTGCGCGAGCTCCGTCCACGAGAGCGGCGCGAAGCACACGAGGTCGAAGCGAAGCTAACCGAGCGTCTAGGCGAGTACCGTCGAAGGTATACGAATGATAACGTAAACGACCGAGGGTGGGCTCATTGGTGGGGGGTAAAGAGCGAGCTCAGTTTCTCGGTTCAGTCGAGCCAGCGTCGTGGTTGGAATCGGTTAGGGTGAGTGGCGGGCACCGTCTCTCTGTCGGTGGGGAGGGGAGACTAGAAACTCTTTCACATACAGGTTGTGTCTCAAAAGGCAGAGAACATATACACATATATATATATATATATATATATATATATATAGAAAGTGATAGAGAGAGAGAAAAGCCGCTCTTTAATAACGCGTACACGAGGTAGTCCCAGTCGATGGTGGCCAGCTGCCGGAGTAAGGTTCACAATCGCAGCTGTGCGTCTTCTTCTTCTTCTTCCTCTTCTTCTTCTTCTTCTTCTTCTTTCCTCTCCTCTTCTCTTCCCCTCGCCGCTCTTTTCCTTATTTTCTCTATCTCCCTCTCCACCTTTCTTCTTTCCCTTACTATTGGATGTTGTCCCTTTCTTACCCTCCTCTCCCCCCCAATCCCTTCTTCTTTACCTTTGAGAGAGGAAACACTTCTTTTCCCTTCTAGTGAAATTCTATAACATCGTCCTTCCAAAACCTTCTCGTTTATTCTCCTGTTGTCCATGGTAGAGTGAAGATCCTCTTTCCCTTGGAATATTATCTCGCAGTCGTTCTCGGTTTTTTTTTTCTACGAAAATATAGTCTAGTTGGATGGGAACCTTGTGTCACGAAAGATTCATCCTTTTTTTTATCGCATTAGCTAACAGAAGTAGTAATACTTGAGTGCACGCATATATATACGAATATATATATATATATATACAACTTGACGAAAGACACTTGTAGTGAAATTACTGTGGTGATAAGTGCGCGTGCAAAGTATAAGAGGACGGAAGGAAGAAAGGAAGAAAGGAAGGAAAGAGGGGCGTTGACGGAAGAAAAAGAATTAAAGAATAAAAGGAAGAGGAAAGATAAAAGTACATACTCGTCGACCGTCTGTAGACCAACGACGACGACCACCATCTCAAGGCGATTTATTAAAAGCTGAACGTGCGTGCGTGAGTGCGTGCTTGTATGCATGCGTGCACGAGTTAGATAGAGAGAAAGAGAGAGGAAAAGAAAAGGAAGGAGAAATCTACTGGTCGTCCTCGTCCCTTAAAAGGAAAAGGAAACAGAAAGAAAAATACATATATATATATATATATATATATATATATATATAAAGAAATAGTAGAAGGAGAACAGCTGGCTATTCTGATCCTTTTATATCAGAATTTTTTGTTGTTGTTGTTTATTTTTATTATGACGGAAACGCGTGTTCCATAAGGAAGAAGAGAGTATTATTTTAGCGCGTATGTGTCCAGTGGAAGAAAGTGAAAAAAAGAAAGTAATATTTGTGGTCTTCGGTACTCAGGATAGTTTTTTTGCTGCTTCAAGAGGACCCGAATCATCTTTTGCCAGGATGGCACTCGCGCGGTACGCATTTAACATTTTTTATTTTTATTTTATATAATATTAATTTTAATAGCCAATATATATTTGAATCAATCAATCAATCAATCAAGCAACCAACCTAACCAAACTAAACCAACCAACCAGGCAGGCAGGCAGGCAAGCAAGCATCCTAGGCTGCTGCTGCTGCTGCTGCTGGCTGGTTGCTTCCGTCTCCTCTTCTGCCTTAGTTGGCCTTCGTCTGTTCTGCGAGGGCAGGGCCTGTTGACCCCCCTCTTCTCCACTTTTCCCCTATCACATTCCCCTCCACTAACTCCTCCTCCTTCCCCTTCTCCTCATTCGTCTCTTTTCTCCCCCTATCTCGTTCGAAACTCACTCGTCACGCCTTTTATATATACCCAATCAAAACTATTTCTTTTTTTCTTGTTTGTTTGTTTGTTTGTTTATTTATTTATTTTTTTTTGTTATCTTTATACACTTCATATGTACTTTGTTTTTGTTTTGTTTTGTTTGTTTTTTTTTATTTTTCATAATTATTTTCTTATATTGTGTATTTCATATTCGTTCGCAATAATAATATATTAAAGTTAATTTATCAGGTTTTGAAGAAGAATTTTTTTTTAAATCCTTTTTGGGCCTCGTGGATCCTCCTAATACACGGTTGATGATATCCTAGAAGAGAAAAAAAAAGAAAAAAGAATTAAAGAAGAAGGAAAATATAGAGAGTGTTGAAAGAGAATACACATGAAAAAGAACAGAAAAAGGTTTAGTAAAACAAAATCATAATTTATTTTATTATTATTATTATTGTTATATTAGCGGGTGGAGTTTGAGAGGGAGGGGTGGGGATAAGTGGTAGAGCGTTATAAGAAAAATATGTACAATGTGTTATCCTTCTCAAATGATAATGGGATCTCGTACAATGACATAGTAATGGTTCCGTCAAGAGATTAGCGGTGGTTCGATAGGCGGTCAACGACCGGCCCTGCTACGAATATATATACACCTCCTCCACCTCTTCCCACCCCCTCTTGTATGTGCTTGCCATGCGTGTTCCTCTGATATATATATGTGTGTTAACATGTACGTTGTACTATTGTGTATGTGTATGTGTATGTGTATGTGTATGTATGCGCACTAGTTGAAATGAAAAGAGGGTGAGCCGGGTATGTCAGGGGTTGGTGGTGGTGGTGGTGGTGGGGGGGGATACGGGAGCTCAGTTTTCGGTGATCGGGTTAACGCAGCGACCATTGTTCTTCTCTTCTTTATCCCCCCCCCTATTCCCACTCTACCACTTCATGTTTTTTTTTTCATCGTCTCTTTTGCATTATCGTTTTATCGTGTTTCCCCTCTACTTGTTTCCTTATGCTCATAACTCGGAACAAAGTTCTTGGTCAAGTCAATGTAGTTATTGATGGTGATGGTGGTGGTGGTGGTGGTGTGGTGTGGTAGTTGTGTGGTAGTAGTTGTGATGGTCGTCATGTCTATCCAAAGAAACCGAATGCAAGGTTAATACACCTTTTTATGTCGAGTCCGCGAGCCTTTTAACGGATGCGGGCTCCGTCATGGTTCGACGATTTGCTTTCATGTGAACGCATTTGACCCTGAATGCCATTCCGTTGGAATTTAAAAGATGAAAACGCGTTCTTCCGCTTCTTTTACTATACATATATATATACTTTCAAAAATATTAATTTTATTCCTTTTTTTTTTTTTTGACTATATATTTTATTACAAATTTATTCTGAAATTAATTTAGATTTTGATATATTCGACCTCGTATACGAGTTGAAAATATTTTATTGAATAAATATGTTATTTAATAATTATACCAAAAAAAAAAAAAACGTGTTAAAGTATGGTGATTATTCTAGTGAGTTTTTTTGGGGTGGGGAGGAGGGGAATGGGCGGGAACATTTGAAATTCAAAAGTTCGAGAAATCGATCGAGGTAATCGTTCTTTTCTACATCCCAGTCTGCTGACCGTAACAAAATGGCTAGCTAGCTCTCTAGCAGTCAGCTAGGTAACTTCTTGTATATGGCCACTTCGTGACAAGACTTAGCGATTAGAATTTCTTTCGATTTTCTGACTAGCTAAGCCCTTCTTCTATTGGTCAACGTTCCTTGCTGATCGAATAACGCGATTGCACGTTCAATCAACGTGATGTGAAAAAAAAAAAAATTATAATATACAGTACCCATTAGGAGATTTAACTGACTTTTTTTTAGATATTTAATTTAGTTAATCTGTTAACCGGGCGAAGGACGTATTAATACGTCAAACGTATTTTACGTCTTTTATATATAAATGAAGGACAAAATATTTATATTTCATAGTGTTTTCATTTCTTTTAAGCATAAATAATAATAATAATAATAATAAATATAATTAATAATATAATTAAATAATAAATAATAATATAAAATATATATAAAAAATATATAAAAAATAATAAATAAATAAATAATAATAAAAAACGCTTGGTAATTAAAAAGGGAATTCCCCGGTTAACAGGTTAACACTAAGCGCCAAGTGAATTTTGATGGAAATCTTCGTCAGGCCACGCACTTCAAAACGAAATGTTGAAACGAAAGTCGTCAGACGCCGGTGCCTGACACGGCTTGACGGAAAGTTCAATGTCAGTCATTAATGATGACATCATTAATGTTGGTTTTTTTTTTGTTCTTTTTTTCTAAGTTGCTTTCTAATCTGTTTTCTAATCTAGAACGTTATCGGAAGGAATATTTGTTGAATAGAAAATTTTTTTCCTTGTTGATGATAACTTCCTCTTTTCCAAGTATAGTATATATTAATACTTTAGTCATATTGCTTGTTATATTTACTTCCTGTTGGTTACCAACAGGAAAGTATTATCGTTCAAAAACAGTGATTCACACATCAAGAGATTATAAATGTACGATGAGGTTACTTTAAACAAACATACAAACAAACAAACAAACTCATACAAATTGTATTTCTTTTTAATTTGAATTTTATTTTATTTCAATTGATTGATTACTATTCGATGGCCTTGACACTGTTACTAATGGAATTTTACAAAATAATTTGTATAAGAAATTTCTCGTTGAACAGTTGTGTTTAGGTGCACTTACACACACACATATATATATATAGGTTTTGTGAACTCAATAAAAATCATCACGTATGACCTTACACACAACTTCGATATACAACTAAGCAAACAACGAGTACAACGTTTATTACTTAGCTTGGGTTGAGTTTGATGTTGAAGTTTTGTATATTAACTTCCATCGTCGTCATCTTTACCATTACCAACTGTTGTGACGATGATAATGACGGATCTTGCGTAATAATCAAATACTTTTTTTTTTTTTTTTTTAACCAATCGTATACAATCGTTACATTTGTATAAATATAAGTATATATATATATCGTTCGATTTCTTAGTAATTATTATTGATCGATAAAGTTATCTCATCAAAAATTTAGTAAAAAAAAAAACAGCAACCACTGTTTATATATATATATACTTAGCTATATATAAATTGTAATAAAATTATTGAATATTTTTTAATTATTTAATATTATTTTTAAATATTAAATAATTATTTAATTATTTATAACAAATTATAAAACGGTATAATATATATATATATATATATATATCTAATAAAATTATTTTTAATATTTTATTATATTTTAATATTATATTTTAATATTTTAGTATTTGTTAATATTAAATAATTATTTAGTTATTTAATAAAAACAATAAAACCATATAATATATATATATATATATATATTTTAAACACAGTAAGCATATTCGAGATACTTTTAAACTTCTACAATCATACACTTTATATCACTACTACTGTCTGCATTTATGCGAATATATATATATATATATACATATGTATGTGTATATGTATGTGTATTCATTGCTACAGTTTACGACCCGTCTCGTAATAAAGATTTACGTGTTTCAAAGTTAATAATCTCTTTATTGATATAATACGTTTAAACCGGTAACTATGAACAAAATCATCTTTCGACATATATCATTTAATTAACTTCCACATCCACCCACCCACCCACACACACATACATACATACATACATACATTTTCACACCTTTCAAAATTACATTCTTTCCCTATACTTCTCTAAAAAAAAAAAAAAAAGAAAAAAATATTTAATATGTATTCCAAAAAATGAGATATTACTACAAATAATATTAATTACATTGATTAATCGTCAACTTCGTTATAATCGTCATAGTCGTCCGTCATAGTGTAGTCTCCTTTGTATTATTAATAATAATAATAATAGATAATCAAACATGGCGTTAAATGAGTTGGAAAATCATCGACCTTGTCCGATGTTATCGTAATACCCGTGCGCCATCATTTTTTTTCTACTTCTTCTTCTTCTTACGACACATGCATACACACACACACACATAACACATAACGTAAAAACACGGGAACATGCACATGTATGATGACACACACACAACATACATGCACGTGAAGGTAGAAAATGCATATACGGTGTCGGTGTCCTTTATTCCGGTAACAGTTGACCTAGCATTGTTATCACATCGAGCACCTCTTCCTTCCTCCATCCCTCCCCACCCCCACCCCTCCCCACCTCCTTCTTCCCCTGCCCCTGTCTCTGCCCCCTTCTCTCATAAAAGCTTTTTCACACGTAGGAAGAAATCTCGTAAAGGTCGTTTATTTTATTTAGTCACTTTATCATTCTTATTCATTCTATCTTGTATTATTATACGTGTTCTTTCTCTCTCTCACTCTCACTCTCTTTCTTTTTTATTAAAAGAAAGATAAAAGATGATAAAGATCGATTAGATGATATCAGAGTTCGTTGATTATCTGAAGAACTACGTTTAATAACAGCTTGACCGATAACATAATGCACTTATGTGTATTTTTATCTTCACACATATGCACACACACACACACACATATATATATATATATATACGTTTACTCGTGTCGTGTTTATTCGACAGTTGGTAGTATATAAATGGTATCAAGTATAATAGTAAGGATAGTCTCAAATTTCGAGGTTAAGTTCCAAGAATATAAAAAGAAAAAAAACTTATAATGACTACGTCAGTCAAGTGTGGACACATTTGACGTGTCCATTTGTTTCATTATCAATTACTCCAAGTATGTGTGTTATTATTATAGATCATAAAAGAAAAAAATAATAATAATAATAATATTAGTGAGCAAGAGATAGGAAGAAAAAAAAAATAGAAAAGTAGAAGAAGAAGAAGAAGAAGCGAGGCCAATCGATGTCGTCCAGTATTCTCGATGAAATCAAATGAAATAAAGTCACAACCACAAAGGACAAGGTGGTGGTATAAACCGTATTATAACACACACACACACACATATATATATATATACATATACATATAACCTAGAATATCACGTGTATATATTGAAATACTATAGAGATAGGAATACATATGTAGTAATAGTGAATGTAAGTGAGTGAATGTGTGTGATATATATGAAAGGAAAGAAAAAGAAGAAGAGAGTAGGGTTGGTTGGGTGAGGTTTAGGGGTGTCGAATCCATCAGAGTCTCGACAGGGTGCTTAAAGGGAAATGAAAGATACGGTTGGGTTGGTAATTGTCACTTTTTGGGATTCGTTTTCTTCCTTTCATCCTAACCTTTCCTTCCTTCCTTCCTTCCTTCCTTTCCTTTCTTCTTTTTCCATTTGTGTTGTTTCTTTTCTTTTCTTTTCTTTATTTTCTATTTCAATCACTCAATAGAAAACTTCCGAGATTGATCATTTATCCTAAAGCTTTTACTTTTACCTGTATCTCAAACTCTTTCCCCCCTATCTCTTTGTGTCAGCGTTTGATTTCAGCTGGAAGGTATAGGTGTGTAGCTACAGCAACAGCAACAGCTACAGCGAGTTCCACGGAATGCAAAACTCGCTGAAGGTTTCTCTAAGGGAGCCCCGACGACGACGACGACGACGTAGACGACGAAGACGACGACGACGACGACTTCTACGAAACGTCCTTGCTCGATGGAACTACTTTTTCTTCTTCTTCTTCTTCTTCTTCTTGGTATTGCCCCTACCCCTTTCATCCCCTCTTCCACTTCTCTTCTTTCTCCTCCTCACCCTTTTTAACTTGTGAAAGTTTCTTTATGTTTTTTTTTTTTTCTTTATTCAACGCTAACAGCAGCACACTTTTTCTTTCTTCGTTTATATTGGCTTTTGTCTTTACCTCGTATTATTAATATTCTTTCTTTGATTTTCAAATAGATTTGAAGCAGCAGGTACGCCCTAAAAAAAAAAAAAAAAAAAAAAAAAAAAGAAGAAAATTTGTTCGTAAAAGCGCCATTTATGTAACTTTAAAAAGCTTCCTTTTAATTGGTGCTCCTTACTCCCCACCACTCGTCTACCAACAACCAATCAGTCGTTGATTATTATAATAAGCTTTACCTCATTGGTTAGATCTTTTCTAAAGTGTATTATTCGTCTCCGCCATTTTAAAAATATGGTTGCAAAATGAAAGACACACAAAGAAAAAAGAAGAAGAAGAAGAAGAAGCTGGGCTCTGACTTTGAATATCGACGATGGGTCGTCTTTGTTATTAAGCTAAAACGAAAGAAAGATATAAAAAAAAAAAAAAATAGGAGGGTGGGGTTGAGGGGAGAAGAAGGATAGAGTAGGATAGGGTAGGGTAGATTTATTACCACGTCGTGTCCCGGCATATAAGAGTCTCGTGACCGCAGTCTTTGCCGCAGCTTCTAAGAAAGGTCTTTTGGAAAAGACCTTCGCCGATATGCCTTTTGGAATTTCTCCAACGTTGCGTGGAGAGTAAGAAATTTCTTTTTTCTTTTTCTTTTTTTTTTACTCCCTTGCTTGGTCGATAAAAGCAACATCAATAGCAGCAGCAGCAGCAGCAGCAGCAGCAGTAGCAGTAGCAACAGCAGGAACAGGAACAGTTGTTGTGTAGTAGTTGTTGTAGTAGCTGTTGTAGCACCGAATGATGGTGTTTTGTGGTATATATATATAACATGGTTTAATATAAAAAACTAACTCTCTCTTTCTTTTATTCTTTACATCGTATTCCACGGAAAGTTTCATTCTCCTCTAATTAACCCGAATTAAACTTTGAACTCCCTCTTCCCCTAATAAAAGGAGAAGAAGAAGAAGAAGAAGAAGAAAGCCTTTAGCACGTTCGTTTCATGTTGTTGTTGTCTGCCGAAATATCTTTCTATTATATATTAAACACCGTGTATATTTCTTTGTCCATGTTCTTTTCTAATGCAACGTCGTGATGAGAATAATAACAAGTGAATGATAAAGAAATTCATCAAAAATAGTAGTCCTCTCTATGTTCTATTGGATAAAATCTTTCATTTATTTAGATAGGATCTTCTTCTTCTTTCTTGATATTCTAAAGAAAAACTTTGAATTGACTACTATCTTATCAATCTTTCTAAATCTTTTCTTGAAAAACTCGATTATATTACCCAGCTAGCTAGCTAGGTAGCTATCCTAGTAGCTCCCTGTATACCCCAACTCGTTTTGCCACAGCTCAGCAAAGCAAAGCAAAGCACAGCAGAGCAGAGCAGAGCATAGCAGGGCCAGTGCCCTGGTACGTGGGATATACCGGACGACCTTGGGCCTCACGGCCAATTTGCGAGGTCCGCTCCCTCCAGATGGGCCCTTACTGAGAGACTGAGCCCAGTTTTCTTATTAGTTGGGGGAAGGAGTTCAAGTCGTCCAATAGTTTATAAAACGCCGTATGTCGTTGTTTATAATAAAATCAAATCCAATAGGTGAGGGTAGGTGGGACAAGTAAAACACACCTATAATAAGATAATAAACTACTCAAACAAATTCTTTTGATTATATTATATTAAGGTTGGCAAGAATGTAATTTCAGCTTGCACCAATATTTCTTTCATTATTCTTTTGTTAATGTTACAATTTTGTTCTTTTGAGGTTTGCTAGTTGACACTTTTAGGTTGCTATAAAAACAACAACAATTGTTAGTTTAACACGTTGACGCCGGCGCGTACCACCGGTGGCCCGCATTAGACTGTCTCATCGGGCGGCGCGTACCACCGGTGGTCCACCTTGGTTCAGGTTTGAACAAACAAAATTCACGCGCCGCCAGATGAAGCACATCTTAGATTCGAGTGCTGGCCCACAGCGCAGACACTAAAAATCGGCGCCGGCGTCAACGTGTTAAAAACAATTGAGTTTTATTTCACACTAGATAACCAACATTACTTTCTTGTCAACCCAATAGTTAAGTAAAGTTGGATATTTAAAATAAGATGTAAACGCGTGACGTTTAAAAAAAAATTGATGATATTTGTCTCATGTTGAATCTCGTGTTGCATTTAGAAAACAGAAGAGTAAACATGATGCGTGTCACGTTGTGTGTTGACGACGTCGTTAAATCAAGAAAAAAAGAAGAAAAATATTATAGTCTCGGATAGTTGGAAACATATCTCTCTCTCTCTCTCTCTCTGTTGAGAGAGTGGAGAGAGGAGTAATGTTTCAGACATAACCTCTTCTTCTTCTTCTTCTTCTCCTCCTCCTCCTCACGCGCAAGCACACGTTCTTTCGACTTGATGCGGAAGCGAGACTTGCGTCGCGTGCACGCGCACATGTTCATGTTCATACCTCATGTTCATACCTCATGTTCATACTCATGCTTATGCTAGTCGTTTGGTTGAAGTTGCGTTGAGTATTTTACATAATGAAGAAAGGTGAATCGATTGAACGTTAATCACGTGTATATGAGTTTGTTGTGTGTGTGGGTTTGGTATTAATGACATTGATCCCCCATTAGGAGAAAATAATATGCTTGAAGTATATCAGTTAGTTAGTCAGTTAGTTAGTCAGTCAGTCAATCAGTCAGTATCACGTTTCTTTCTATTCAATTTGATTTTGATCTAATTTTTTGTGTGTACTATTATCTACTGTGACCCTGAAAAGCAAGAAATGGTAGGAGGAGGAAGAGGAGGAGGACTAGGAGTTGATAGAAATATAAGAGAAAGACTGTTGTTGGTCTTGATGATACTTTCGAACGATTATTAACTACCATTAATTTATTTCTCTTTCTTGTTGGTTTAAAGAAATCCAATGAAATCCTTGAATCCGACAAGGTAGTCTACTTGTTCGAAGTATCCCTCAAGGAACTTTAAAGTATCTCTTACGTTACACTTATTGTTGTCCCTCCTCCTCCTCCTCCCTCCCTCCCCCCAACTATTATACCTTTCGTTCTTCTTGTTTTGTGTTTGCATTGTACAATGTAGAAAGTATGAAAAGAGAAAATAAAATGAAGGAGAGAGAAATGACAAGTACGACTACGACTACGACGACAACGACAACTTCGACGTGTGTAAAACGTACGTAAAGCCCAAGCCGTGTAACGGCCTTGAAGAGAGTTAGCCTTTGTCTTATCACGCTCAACTCGCAACAAGCAAGCAAGCTTCAGCCTTGACTTCTCTTTAAGTTCTCTCATCATTCTTTGGTGTCGTTATTCTCTTCGTCTACTTTTACTATTATTACAATTATTACCAACACTACCATTAACTACTACTACTATTATTATTATTATTATTGTGCTAACTTTTATATTAAAATTGATTGTTGATTTAAGTTTACCTTGTGATCATTTAAAAATATGCTAGGTGTTTGTACTTCTATATATATTTTTTGTTTACTGAAATTTATTCGATAATGGCACATATTTTGTATATAAGTATGCACACACTTATGCAATTGTTTAAATCTTAAGATTATGTTAAATATTGTTTAGTTTAATTTAAATATTTTATTTGTTCTCTTGTTTTTATTTAATTTGCTAGTTATTAATATTATATTGGGATCTGTAGCACTTGAATACTCTATCTGGTGGCTACATTCAAAATTAGAGTAGATAGGTCGAATTGCTACGCCCCCACGTAAGATCTCTAGCATTTGAAATACGCTATCTGGTGGCTAAATTCAAAATTAGAGTAGATCAGTCGAATTTTGCTACGCCACGCCCCTGCCAGAGATCCCAATATAATTTTTTTTACTGAAATATATTCGATAATGTTGCATATAAGTGTGCAATCACTTATGCAATTATTCAAATCCTAAAATTAGGTTAATTATCGTTTACCTTAATTTAGATATTTTATTTGTTTTTATTTTTATTTAATTTGCAGGTTATCAATATGATATATATATAATATATAAAAATGTAGATTTCGTTTGTACCTAATCTCTAATCAAACTAACCTAAAAACACAACTTGCAACTTTACCCAATTATCTTGAAATTTTGATACAAGATTGCATTCACATACATCTTTTTATTACATTAATTTATTTATAAAATAATTAATTAATTAACTTAATAAAAAGAAAAAGAATACAGATAAATTCAGCACCATCTGTTGGTCATAAATTTCGTGTGAGTGAGCGAAAGATTTGAACATAACCTAACTTATCTATACAACAACGTCATATTTTGACTCACATTGATAAAGAAAAATGATTCATGGTGTATTTGTTTCATATTAAATTTCTAAAAAAAAAGAAAAAAGAAGAAACAAAGAAAAAGATAAGGGAAAAATATATTTCCAGACAATTTATGAGAAAAAGAAAGACACGAACGTGATATTCTTCTTCTTCTTCTTCTTTCTTCATAGATACCACCATCCTCCGACGTTACTTGAAACTCGTGGTTTCCACTTCGGTATTCCCTTGAATACTGAAAGAGGTGGGCACCACAGAGTAAAAGGAGGAGGAAGAGGAAGAGAAGGAGATGGAAGTGGAGGTGGAGGTAAAGCTGTAAAGCGAGATCATCGAGTGAAATTCTAAACCGGATGACACGCCTGCCGATAGTTCGAAAACTTCATCGGTGAATTAAACTGCGATTTGACTAGAGACACCTTCACATCATTCCCATCCCCCTTTTATCAAGTGTCTATCAATTTGTTACATTACACACACACACCCTCCCTTTTCACCCAATCCATGGATTCATTTTAAACCACCAATGTGGTTCATTTTCAATCAATGAGAGATTCATGATAGATCATTGCTAATTCCTTTTTTTCTATTGTCCATAATTCTCATACTTTTGTATTCCGCATTCCATGAGATAGACGACGATGGTTGATCCTCATGAATTTGAAAAAAAAAAAAAAACAAAATGGAAAGAATAGAAAAGAACAAAATGAACAAAAAATATTAAATTATTCAAATACAAGAAAATGAGGGTTGGTTGTACCAACCGTCGTCCATTGTAGTACATGTTCCCCAGTTTTACATTACACTAATACTTTTACTTTGAAATTTCTTTTAGAAACAAATCACAGATAAGAAATAAAATATGCACAAACCCAAAGGTATGATGATGATGATGATGATGATGATAAAGATAGTTGTAAAAATAGTATATCGTTGTTGGTGGTAGTGTAATCGAAGGGAAAGTAACGCGATTTTGTTCGAACTTTGCTTGGGGTAAAAAAAAAAAAAAAAAAGAAGAGACGGATAATTCCGTTCTTTTCATAAAGAATGTATCTGTTATACGTCTGAGGGAAAACGGGAATGGTGAACTCGAGTTATAGAACTGAGAATCTCTCTATCTCTCTCACTCACTCTAACAAGTATAGATGTATATATATATATACACGTACATACATTTACATATACATATATATATACGTAGGAGGAGTGTATCTATATGGGGGAAAGTTCTCGTCGTCGGGAATCTGAAATGACTATGTCCCACACCATTCGCGGAAATCTATTCTCGTGAGAGATCGAGAGAGAGAGAGAGAGAGAGAATTTCAATATTCTGTAGCACGAGACTCGTTTCCGGGAAAACTATCCAGGCAAAGGCACCAGGCAGGCAAGCAGGCACAAGCAGCAGCTACTAACAGGACGTTGAAGGAAAAAGAACGAATAAGATGAAGGAAAAAAAAAAGAAAAAGGTTTGATTGAGAAAGAAAGAGAAAGAAAGAAAAGGAATTTATTGAGCGAAAGTTTCAATGCATCTTAAGTCTATTCCAACTCATACTAACTTGTATTTATTATAATAATAATAATAATAATGTATCGTTTGTAATCTTAAATGTGTCATAGTTAAACTATTACATGGGTTATTTATTTTGTTTGAACAAAGTTAGCCAACGAGTTTAGTGTGTAATTGGCTTATAAAATAAGATTTTTTTGAACCCATGGGGTTTGGAAAACTTTCATTTTCTTATTGTGTTCGTGTTATTAATAGAAATAATGAATGATACATATACATATGTCGTTTAAATATACAATTAAATATGTATTTTAATTTATTTTAACACATTACATCCGCCATAATACGAAAATGCATTAAGAAAAACATTAAATTAACTGTGTAACCAAATTTATTAGGTTAGCAACTAAAGTCATTGCTTATTTTAAAAAGCCATCTATCGATAAAATCTGTAATCATTTAATTGCCAATTTAATAGAACTATTTTTGCAAAAATTGTTTTTTTTTTATTAAATAAAATAATAAGAATTGTAAATATTTTCATGAATCACGTAGTACAATCGATTCGATTTTAACAAATATGTCTCACTCTGAAGTTGCAGTTATTCCGAAAAAAAAAGAAAATAAACAATTTCAAAATGCGTCCCAAAAAAAGGTCATTAATAATGAGTTAATACAGTGTAACAAATGTTTATATAATTTAAACAAAACTTAAAGATACAGTAGAGTAAAAGATGCAATTTCGTTTCAATTGATATAAAAATGGAGGAGCCATATATAACCGACGCCATGTTTAATTGACATTACTATCAGAGAGTGTTACCATCCCCATCTCTAACCTTTTTATCTCGATATATACTTTTTGATACAATCATTTAGTTCAATATATATATAAAACTATAGTTTGGCAAAGAATATAACCTCAAAGTAGAATATCAAAGTTACAAAGAGGTTAGGAAGTTACAACGAATAGAAAGATAGTTAGCTAGCCAGCCAGCCAGCCAGCCAAACGAGTTAGGGGTAGGGTGGGGTAGGGAAGAGGGGGTAGAAAGTCGACGTAACCAACACATACACACACACTCACACACATATATACATACACATCAAAAGTATATCGTTTCTTTCTCAGGGCTGATTTGGCAACGAAACGAACCTATCATCGTGGTCGTCGCGTTTGGTCGCGAGAGTGCTCGCGTGTAATTATGTGGTTTCGTCTTAGTATGGGTGGTGATGGTGGTGGTGGTTTTCACCTAACTTCCTCGTTTTCACCGGTAAGAGAGAATATTCTCAAGGAGTGACAGAGAACCAAGAAACCGCGTTCGTGATCGTTCTACTTTCCCCTTTGGGCTCACTTCTTCGAGTTGTTCGACGAACTGTTAGTCAGAGCTGGAGGTTAAGTGGGGGGGTCATAGAAGGCCCACGCCTTCGTTAGAGAGTCCCCGGAAAGAGTAGGCCTTCTGATAGATAAAGAACTCTCCAAATTTAATCCCTATAGGATTTATTTGATTGTTTTATTTTTGTTTTTTTATTCTTTTGTTCAAAAATTATTTAAATATTTCATATTATATAATATGTTTCATTAATGACACGTATAATTGCATTTAAATAATTTATTTTTTATTTTAATATATCATATCTTTAAATATTTATTATTTATTTATTTATAATGTAATAAAAGAACATTGTTGAAATTTCGCAAACAACATTTTACCAATATTTAAAATACTACAAATAAATATTAAAAATAGTTAAACTAATACCAATACTAAAATACATTTTATATAATAATAATAATAATAATAATAATAATAATAATAATAATAATAATTAGTTTTCTATAATTTTATATACTATTGACAAATAAGAAATACTGAGAGGTCGCAATCGATACCACCATCACCACCACCACCACCACCACCCACGCACATATAAATCTCGAAATAGATACGATGGTTGGATTTAATCATCTATCGAAGTAAATTACAAACAAATATATATATATATATATATATATATATATATATATACATATATATCAAAGTGTAAGAGAGAAATTGGCGAATCGCCCTCAGATCGATTTCTTTTCTTGTCGAACGACAATCATCGTTCGTGTTCGTACATCCGTGACCAATCACACGCAAGGTGCTATCGCAATAGAACAGATAGAAATACATAGGGTTTGTCTTTACTCCCCTGACGAAAAAAAAAAAAAAAAGAAAAAAATGTTCGCCAATCTTGTCCTCTTGTTTCCTCCCTCTCTTCCTCTGTTTTGTTTTTCTTTTTCTTTCTCTTTTCTTTTCTTTTCTTTTCTTTCTTTTACCAGTCGTTACGGACTATCTAGCGCAAACCAATGTGGGAGTAGCAATGTGGAAGTGAAAGTTGGAAGCTTGTATTGTAGAAGGGAAGAGAGAGAGAGAGAGGGAAGGAGGGAGGGAAGGAGGTTGAATCAAGGGAGGGGAAGAGGAGGAAAGTCCTCCTTCGGAAAGTGTCGTGTTTTATATGTTCTTTGATACGGAACAAAACGAGGATAAGGATTAAAAGGAAAAAAGAAATAATTAAAGAAAAGATGAAGTAGAAATATTCAAACATTCCCTTTAGTTTCCTTTAGTTATTTTTATTTATTTTTTTTTTTCTTTTTTTTTATTATTAACAAACGAGAGTAAGTCAAGAAGAAAAGTGCTTTCTTTTTCATGCTATACATAAAAATAATCGTTCAAATGCACAGGATAGATAAAAAGATAGATAATAGATAAAAGAAATAAGAGTGTATGTATCTGTGTGAGAGTGAGAGAGATAGAGATAGAGATAGAGATATTGACAGAAACAGGAAGAAACGTTCCAGTTTTCATCGTATTCCCTTGTCCATTGGTTGAGATATAGTAACACGAAACATTTATCGACGAGAAAGGAAACGCGAAATCGCATTTGGTCGCGTTTCGTCGTCTTCCCCCCTCCCCTTTATCATCTCCTTCTCTTGCTCCTCTTGCTCCTCCCACTTCTTCGTTTCTTCTTCCCCTCGTTTTTTTATCTATATCGAAACAAGGGGGTATTTTATTTCATACGAATGCATATGCATATTTGATCACGTCGTACAATTGTATCTTTCAAAATATATCAATCATTGCAAATTGTTGTTGTTGTTGTTGTTGTATGTGTTAACGTTTTTATTATTTATACTTTAAATTCTGTTGATATTTAAAAAAAAAAACAAAAAAAATAAATAAATATTATATCATATTTCCTGTTCGGTGTTAATAATCGATCATTTGAAGAATATTAATGATCTTATCCAGTCGTGAAGTAAAAAAAAAAGAAATAAAATGAGAAAGAGAGAGAGAGAGAGTACATTAGTTGAATACAGAGGTGAAAGAGACGGGTTAAGAAAAGGGGGTAAGGGGAGATGGGGAAGGAACGATCGTGAAGGAAGAAGTAATAAAAACGGAAATGAAGAAAAGAAGAGAACCCAACAGGGGTCCGATGAACCTGCGAGGCTAATGTACTCTCTTGGACTCACCGTGGGCTCTTCGACGATGTTTTCCTTAGTAGTTCCGTACTTGTGCCACACGTGAGAGCTTGCCATATCGCGTGCCCTGCATACCCTTCTTCCTTTTCTCTCTCTCTCTCTCTCTCTTTCAATTCCTTTTTCTCTTTCACTCTCCCACTTGTATTCCCCTCTTTCTATCTGTTCTCCTCGTCTACAGAACAACAGCGCCACCACTACCACCCCCACTCCAACTGTTCTATCCCCACCACCACTTCTACATCTATCCCCACTCTTCCACTTGTCAGGAAACTCTCATGCGCGCGCACACCCATACTCATTTCTCTACATACGTACCCATCATGCATATACATAAGGTACGATAAGCTATCCATCCATCCATCCCTATTCCCTTAACTATACTTTTTACCATAACACAAGCCCACCATGAGGAGGAACCTTTTGCGCTACTGCTTTTGCTTTTGCTGTATGCTGTTTTTGCCTATAACGAGAGTAGTTGCTCATCCCCCTGTTTCTATCTGTCTATCCCTCTTTCTTCTCACTCTCTTCACTTATCCACCCCTATTCCTTTCTCTCTGACTGTTTCATGATCCCTCCCATCTATGTTACTCGTTGAAGTCTCGTTCTTGATCACAGATGATCGACGTCGGTTCATCGATGATGATAAATGGGATCTTCATTTGTAGATTATTTTACTTTAATCATGTCGATTCAATTCTTAGTATCATCAACCAATCCTTATAGTTTTGTTTTGTACATCATTAGTATTGTTTTAATTCTTATCGTCGTCGTCATTCCTGTTATTACTCGATCGTTCTTTAGGTTATACACGTCATTTTGATTCTACATAATTTTAACTTCTTTTCTTTTTATATAAATATATATATATATATATATATATTCATAAACCAAAGTGACTATTTTTATATCCAACAAAAAAATAACCTTGATTTGTTAACATATTTTACCTTTGAAGAATAATTTCCACCCATAATATGTTTATTTCTTTATTTGTGAATTTCTGCAACATTGTTTTTTAATTTTTTTATATTTTTTGTCTTCTTCTTTTTTTTCCAGGCTTGCGGTGAACGACTGTGCACCCCAAACCTCGCGAGTCAGCTCGAATTTGCACAGCAGCAGTAGTATGGCAGTAAGCCGTGTTCCGAGCCCACCACCGCCGGAAGTGAACACCCCTGTTGCCGAGAATTGGTGTTACACACAGGTACGTACAACCAACACGCCCATTGTGTTTTAAACCGAAGCTGTACTGAACACACAGTGTCCGTTTCCAAGACGACCGACTAATCGACGACGATAGTATATGTCCCGTTCGTTCATTCTAGATTCCACTCTGTGTGTGTGTGAGGAGATCGTGTCTCTAACAAATACACACAATCAAACATAGAAAGAGAGAGAGAGAGAGAAAGGAAGATACAAATTGTATTTGTTTCATTTTTGTTTTTGTTTTTTTTTTTATAAATCCGATAAAATTCAAAAATTAGATAAAACCAATGTGAAACAAAGTTTGATAAATTTATTCAAGATTTGATATTTACAAGTAAATCTCTTAACGTAGAAATAAAATAATCCAGATTGCCGCCATCTTGTGCCATTTGATATTCTTTCTTAACTTATTTGAAAATATTAATTAATTCAAATTTATATTTGTAAATATATTTCTAAATAATAGAAATATAACGCAATATAATAATACGTGACAAGGGGTTTGTTTAGGTATGACGTTTGTAACATTATCGTTTGATAAATTAAGCTTGAAATCTTCCTTTCGAATAATCGTCCTTTCCAATTAAAAGAGGTTAACGAACAATATCATCCTCACGTCGTACGTACGTCATCAATTTTACGCGAGACACCGTTCGAGAATAACAACGTCGAAGAATCTAAAAGGGGGATATCTACTTTATCGACAGTCTGACTCTTCCATTGGCTTATCACTGTCCTAGGAATATAGATATATAATAAAGCGAACGGATGATGAAGGGAAACCACCACTCGATTCAAATATAGTTTAAAAAATCAAAAAAACTTTGAAGAGTAATCGTTTCAGATTCATTTTCTTCTTGTTTATCAACATTTAACGAACAATATTATGAAAATATTTGTGTAATAGTTAAACAATGAAAATCAAATTCATTGACTTGTCCTACGTATGATTGTTGTTATCGTTGTCGTCATCATCATTATCATCATCATCATCATCGTCATCTTCTCATCGTATAGCAATTTCTTCTTGGTTCGCGAAGAGAGTACGCGTTCCTGGCACTCTCGTTCTATTTTTACTGCTCGTCCCCTCACGATGTGAACGACCTGCAACTAGATATCTCGTTTCTGTCTCTCTCTCTCTCTCTCTCTCTCTCTCTCTTTCTCTATCTCTTTTCTCCTTTCCTCTCTCATTCGGATTCTTCGACCCGAACGAGGAAACGTTTGCTGAGTTCACCGTGAAAATTCGCCAACCACGGAACTAACTATCCAACTGAGGGTTGGAGGGGAGGGGTTACTCACGATACAAAAACCACCACCATTACCCATTTTCAACTTCCGCCATGTTGGATAGAATAAACTCGTCGAAATAAGTTCTTTTTTTTTTCTTCTTCATTTTTTATAAATAATTATAATAATAATATACTCCGTGTCGTTTAAAAATTGTATCAATTAAATTGTTTGAACAGTTGTTGTTGTTATTTCGGTATTCGCATGATTCCTAAGGAAAAAAAAACCCCCCTTTTCTTTTTTAACATTTGTTCATAAGAACATTAAATATGCACGCAACTTCTTTATCTCTACTTCCCCATCCAGTTAAGGTTCATCGTTCGAACGGGTATTCCGGGTTCAAGGCCGTTCAATGCGAAACGGTCACACGATTATATCATCGGCCAAAATTATTTTCTCTTCTGTCGTCGTCGTCGTCGTCGTTGCTTTTTTCAGCATTCATCATTCTCCTTCCTATAATCTGCGATCTTTAGAATTATCTTTTCCAACAAAACACAAATTTCAATTTAATTTAACTTGATACAACAATATTGTGTTTTTTTCATTTTAAATATTATTCAATTATTCGTCTAATGTATACAATTATCTAGAACAATGATTGTTTCTGCTATCGGTTAGATTTTATTCATGAAATATTCATTTGTTAATTTAGGAAAGAAGAAATAATCATTGTAATTAATTCACCAATCACTTTTTCTTTGTAAAATCCGCCATTATTTAATCATCGAGCCAATAAATAAATTAGAAAAAAGAAGTTTCATAGAACAATGATCATTAAAGGATTCAAAAGATCTTGAAGGATAGTTTAATTTTAAATCATATGTTAAAATAACCGAGCAATAAAAGAAAGAAAGAAAGAAAGAAAGAACTCAGACAGCATGTCCAAGAGAGGAGATCCTACCGGAAGTGAATAGAGAAGTTAGTTGGGTTGGTGGTGGTTGAACCCATGAACACATCAGCGGGGCAAGGCAAAACAACACGACACGTTAATATGGCACAACCAACAGTGGTACAGCACACACACACACACACACACACACACACACACACACACACACACACACTGTGTGTTGTGTGGTGTGTTCCCGTAAACGGGCACGGCTGATTCAAGGCCGATCGGCATCATGCCTGCCGAGCAGCAAGCAACGTGTGTGTTGTAGCGTCAGACCGAGCCTTCCTCGACGTTGTTGTTGGGTTGAACGACTTCATAGGCCGACGACCGATGATTCCCCCTTTTCTTCTTCCTTGTCTTCTTCTTATTCTTCTTGTCTCTTTCTCTTTCTGAACAACCCACCTGCTCTAACGCATACCGTATTTTAACGTCTCCTTATATATCACCAAAATGTATGGGAACCTAAGGACACCAAGATAACAATCGTTTTGAAACCTAACCTAACCTTTTCAAATGATTACAAACAATGATTTTATTATCTTACACTCCACGATTCATTTGTGGTTAACTTCAGTAATTCATTTCAATTTGCAAAAATACAAGTGAGAATGTACGAGCCAATATATTGGTCCTCTAACGAGTCATCATTGTATTTTATATCTTTAGCATAATCTAAAAGAAAGGATATTAAAAGAAGTTTGCAAGAATTGTTGGTTAGTTGTTCACGTTACTTATCGTTACCATGTGTTGATTAATTGTACTTATCTTTATTAGATTTTTCTTGAAATTACGAAATAACAAGTAGTATGCATGCAATAATGAAACTTGGAGAAAAAAAAATCCCCTTTAAATTTCGATTAAAACTATGTTCGTATCATCATCGTATGCCAGCAATAGGAGAAGAACATGCGAGGTCAGCACTAAAGGAACTATCTAGAAAGATAGATTTGGCTCTGGGCTTAGTTTCGTTCGCCAAGGTCGTGCACACAAATGACGTCAGAGATCATTGACATCTGGGGGCTCGACCTCGTCTTCTTCTTCTTCTTCTTATTACTTATTCTTCTCCTACTCTTCTTCTTCTTCTTCTTCTTTTCCCTTAGGCGTTCCCTTTGCTTCGTCATCTTGTTGCCATGCATTTTTTCTTTTTCTTCTTTAATACATATCTCAAAAATGTACACATTTACCGTTTAAACAATTATACTTTTGTTACATTTTCGTTTTAAAGTACCATCATTGTATTTGAATTAAAAAAAAAAAAAAAAAATGGCGTCCGTTTATTCGTCGTTAATAAAGATCTCTTTCTTATCGACAATGAATGAAGATAATTTCTAAATAATTATTTTGTACGTTTAAATTATTTCGCACCTTATATTCTTTGGTTATGTTGGTTATTTGTTTGGTTGTTATATTGTTAATGTTGAAACCTAAAAATAATAATTGAAAAGAATTCATTTCTTTTGACGTTAATATTTAATAATTCATCTTTATCGTATAGTCGAACAAGCATTTTAGCAAAGATTGAAGTGACTATAAATGATACTCCTTATCAAATATTACGTAAGCAAAAAAAAAAGCCGAAATTCGATTGTTCGACCCTGACTTTTTATTCCTCAAGCCAACACGTGTAAATACTTGTAGTACTTCGTAGCTCACTCGAAGTCTCAAGGACAGTCTTGATATAGTTATATCCGTCCAGCTGTGTTCTGCTGCTGCTGCTGCTGTTCTGTGTACTTTGGGGGCCGCATATCTCACTTCTGTTATCTCCATTTTATCTTTTCTTCTGTCACGCCCCCTATCTGTTGTAACGTTTTACAGTTCCGTTAAATCTTCACGCGCCATATTTGAATATCAAATTCAAATAAGATTATTAATAATAATAATAAGCAGGATTGTATTTTAATAGTACACGTTTATCTGCGTTAATTTTGTTTATTTCTTTTTTTTTTTTTTTTTATTTCACGAACATATAGAAATTAGAGAATAATTAGATTAAGTTTAGATTCCACGAAATAGACTCTGACGTGGTGTCGCATTTGAAGGTCTTGTGTGCACAGGTGAAGGTGGTCAAATTCAGCTACATGTGGACGATAAATAACTTCAGCTTTTGCCGTGAAGAAATGGGAGAAGTACTCAAGTCGTCCACCTTCTCGGCGGGAGCCAACGACAAATTGAAATGGTAAGTGATATTTCTTGGATGAAAGAAGACAATCAATTAAAATTATTAAATCCTGAGATTTGACTTTAAATGATGAATTTTTTTGTAGGTGCCTAAGAGTAAACCCTAAGGGGCTGGACGAGGAGAGCAAAGACTACCTGTCCCTGTACCTCCTTCTTGTTTCCTGCAATAAATCAGAAGTCAGGGCAAAGTTCAAATTTTCTATTCTTAATGCCAAAAGGGAAGAAACCAAAGCAATGGGTATGTCCAACAAAATCATTTATATTTTTTTTTTCTAATCAAACTGATTAAATACGATTGTTGTTTAAATATTGTCAACAGTTTATCCAACAACAAAATTCCAACTGATTACAAGAGAGTAAAAAAAAAAAAAAGAAGAACTTTGTAAAAGAAAAAAATATAATCCATTTTAATTTATACTTTCAGAGAGTCAACGAGCATACAGGTTCGTTCAGGGTAAAGATTGGGGCTTTAAAAAGTTCATTAGGAGAGATTTTCTATTGGACGAGGCCAATGGGCTTTTACCAGACGATAAACTCACGATATTCTGTGAGGTATATACCTTTGTATGTTAATTATCATATTTTTAACGAATTATGATTATTAAAAATAACATTAAACGATATTATTTATTATTATTATTTTAGGTCAGTGTAGTGGCAGACAGCGTTAACATTTCCGGTCAAAGTAACACGATACAGTTCAAAGTACCGGACTGTCGACTACCTGACGATCTTGGTCTTTTATTTGAGAACCAAAAATTCAGCGACGTTACGCTGACTGTTTGCGGAAGGGAATTCCAGGCGCACAAAGCCATTCTCGCTGGTGAGTTTACAAAAATAAAATATAGAAAAAAGACAACACATCCATTCTCCATAGAAGAGGAAGAAGGAAGACAAGAAAAAAATCATTGATCAACCAATAAACCAAATAAATGATTTCAAAGTGTCGAATGTATAGAGTTTGTCAATGTGTCAAGTTTTAATAATTGATTAACTTGACCGTAGGAAAACAGGATGGTGAATCATTGATGAACTATACCGTAGAGACACGACACGTTTCAGATCGTTCAATTGTTTTACTTATAGATAGGTTGTGTGTGAGATGAATCATTGATAAAATATATTCCATAGACACTTTTGTCAATTATTCAATCGTTGTATTGATAGAAACCAGGAGACATCAATCTTTCACCTATTTCATAAAATATGTTCTACACCGAAGTGTTAGAAAATTGTTATTTATTTATTTATTTATTTTCTTCTTCTTGTGCAGCACGAAGTCCTGTATTTTCGGCGATGTTCGAACACGAGATGGAAGAGAGAAAACAAAATCGTGTTGACATAACGGACGTTGAACAAGAAGTATTGCGAGAGATGTTACGATTTATATACACCGGTAAAGCATCGAATCTTGAAAAAATGGCGGACGATCTCTTAGCAGCCGCTGATAAGTATGCATTGGAAAGGCTAAAAGTAATGTGCGAGGAAGCACTCTGTGGGAGTTTAGCAATTGACAATGCTGCTGACATTCTCATACTCGCTGATCTTCATAGTGCTGATCAACTTAAAGCCCAAGCCATAGATTTCATTAATACGTAAGTTATCTTTTAATCTTTTTAAAAATACATTTGTGTGTACACAGAAATAGATAAACACATTTTCTCAGTATAATTTGTCTTAGGAATCATCAACGTTATGAATTTAGCAATAAAAATATTATTATAAGAATTGTTTGATGATATTATAATATAAAGGATGATTTGATTAATTGGATTAATTTTTGAAAATTGTTTAGACACGCGACAGACGTGATGGATACGTCGGGATTTAAGTCAATGGTAAATTCCCATCCGCATCTGATAGCCGAAGCCTTCCGTGCGTTAGCAACTCAACAAATTCCACCTATCGGACCACCAAGGAAACGAGTTAAACAGAGCTGAAAGCAATCACCCCTTACTCCGGGTACAACATCGACTTCGCCCCCACCACTTCTACATCCTTCATGACTTTTGTGTACAGTGATGATAACGAAGTAGTGCGCTAAATAAATGTTTCCTAGTGTGCGGCAGCTCTAACTACTCTAATTGGTCCAACTTTATGACGCGATTATATAATGCAACAAAATCTACACATACATATGCAAACACACATAAAAAAGAAGAAGAAGAAGAAGAGGAAGTAAAAAAGAAACTTCAAACAATATCATCATACCCCCCACACACATACACAAATACACGTACATATATTAACATATATTCGTTGTGTGAGAAGAGAAAAAAAAAATAAAAAAAAATAAAAATTGCCGCCGTCATCGTCGTCATCATCGTCGTCGTCTTCGTCGTCTCTTAGAAAAAGAGAGAGGAGGATGTGTTTGAAGGAATGGTGGACGGAGAGGGAAGGAGGAAGGAAGGAAGGAAGGGAGGGAGGGAGGAGGTTTTATCGTCTTACGCTCATTCATTCTGAATTTTGGTGTCAGTGATAATAGTGTGCGTGTGCCGCGTCTTCTTCTTCTTCTTCTTCTTCTTCTACTTCTTCTACTTCTTGTTAGAAAGACAGTGATTAATTAAACAAATAAAATAAAGTTTAAATGTACTTCTCTTTATTGGACGATGATGAACGTAAGAAAAAAAAAATAATAAATAAATAAATAAACAAATAGAACTTTGAGATAGGCGACGATGAAGTTATTTGAAAATGAACCAAGTGAGGGGATGAGAGAAGAAAAAAAAGCAAGAGGATTATATGTCGAAGGATTATTTTGCAAGAATCTTTCTTCCCTGTCAACAACAACCAATCAACATCATCATCATCATCATCATCATCATCGTTGTCATCATATTGTGTCGTCATCGTAATCGTCATAGTAAATGTTCCGGTTTTTTTCTACCGTGCATTTCGATTATGCGATGAACGGTGTATTCTCACGAACGAAAAGCCAATTACTATTACTACTACACTACTACTACTACTACTACTATAACTATTACTACTATTGCTATTACTACTACTACACTACTCTACTACTCCTACTACTACTATTTACTACTACTATTACTTTTACTACCTTCTTCAGTTTCTAAAACAAAATGTGGACGTTGTTTTAAATATACGACGATGATGATTTAAAACAAAACAAAAAACACAAACAAGAGTAAAATCCGTAGGCACGAATGTGTTGTTGCGAAACAAATATTTCGAACGATTCACAATTCTTCTTCTCGCCATTGGTTTTACAACTCTCTCTCTCTCTCTCTTTTTCTTTTTGTTTGTAAAACTTTTATCGATAATTTTGCTTTTTCTATCCCGTCTGAAAGAAAAAGAGAGAAAAAAGGGAGGGGGAGTAGAAGAGACAAATGAAAAGATACAAAATTGCAGTCAGATAGAATGAAGGATACAAAGAATGTAAGAATGTTGTAAGAGATTTGAATGAATGGATAGGACATGTTGAATAAATGGGAATATGAGTGACATGAATGAGTGGGAAGAACACGAAATTAAATAAATAAGAAAGAATGAATGAATGAATGAATGAATGAATGAAAGAAAGAATGATTCTCTCAGATTGAAAGAAACAATAAACGAAAGGTAAATGAACCATAAAAAAAAAGGAAAGAAATGTAAAGTAAAGTGAAAGATAAAATTTCATAGAAAAGCACCATCAACTATCAATAAACCCCCAAAAAATTAAACATAGCTACAAACAAAATACAGTTGTTGACTGTTATTCTAAAAAAATATTGAAATCCTATACCCGCGCTGAAGAAGAAGAATTGTAATAGACGTTTGCGACCACCATAAACCACTACCATTACCATTACCAACACCATCATCACAATACTTCCTCTCTCCAAGAAAACAAAAAAAAACAAAAACAAAAAAAGTAATTTTTATTCCACAAAATAATATTTTTCTTCAAATCATTTTTATTATATTTCCAACTTTCTTTTCTCACTATAAACGGATCAAAATAAAATGCTCCACCCATACCCCATCCCCCACAACACCCTCTGCCTGCGCCTACCTGTCCAATTTATAGTTTATTATTATTATTATTATTATTATATATATATTTTTTTTTATTAGTTTAATACGTTAAACGACGAAGAATAAGAAAAAAAAAAAGAATGATAAGACGGAAGGATGGAAAGGAAAGTTTTTAAGGGTTGTTCATTGGAAAATTCTCTTCCACATTAATGGCGAAATGATTCTAGTTAGCGTTTTTTTATGATCTCTTTCTCTTTAAAACACATACGATTACATTATTATTATTATTATTATTATTATTATTATTATTATTATTATTAATAATAATATGCGGTTACACTACTATGATTACTATTAATGCTACGCAATCTGTGCTGTATCAACCCTCGCCCCTCCCCCTCCGCCCACCCACCCTCCCACACTCCATTCCTTACTTGTAATTATTTTTCTTTCATTTCCTATCTTATTTGATTTCTTATATTTTTATATAAGCATTGATGTGAATGCTCTTCTTTGGTAAGAAGATAATCCTTGGATAAAAGATGGAATTCATCTTTTTTTTTTTTTTTACCCTTTTTTCTTTTCTTTTCTTTTTGAAGTGGGGTGAAGGTGGGTGTAAGGGATGAAATGTTGTTCATCGTTTTATTTGCTATTTTTTTTTTTTCTATCTTTCTTGGTTTTGTTCTAATTTTTTTATTCTTTTTATCTGTCTGTCTGTCTGTCTGTGTCTGTTCTGTGTTTTTCGTTTCTTCTGTTCATTTTTTTTTTCTTCTTTCCCCCTCTCCACTTGTTTTCCCCCACCATTGTGGTTTTCTTCTCCCTCTCCTAAATTGTTTTTCAAAACGATTAAGCACAGTTTGTTTTGTTTTCTCAAGTATTGCATAGTAGCTAATAAAGTGATAGATTTTTTTCATAATTATTATTAATTATTAATTATTATTATTATTATTATTATTATTATTATTATTATTATTATTATTATTGCTGTATTAAATTTAAGGTTGTCCATAATTTATCAAAGTCCTATGTTGATTATTATTATAAATTGAAAAAAAAAAGAAAAAAAAAGGAAAAACCACAACTAATAACAAATGTCTATATCGTGCATGTTTCCAAGAATTATACGTGTATTAATTAATTAATTAATTAATTAATTAATTTAAAAAAAATCAATGAGAGAATGACAGAAGAATTTTATTAGATATCATTAATATAATTATTATTATTATTATTATTATTATTATTATTATTAAACGAAAAGAAGAGAGAGGTGTGTGGTTAAAGTAAAAAAAAAAAAAAAAAAAAAAAAGGAAACGAAACAAAATGATAAACGAAGAAAAATTTGAACATTGTATAAAATAAAAATTTAGTCAATTATAAATATCAAAAATTATTCACTTGTTTTCTCTCTCTCTCTCTCTCTCTCTCTCTCTCTCTCTCTCTCTCTCTCTCTCTAATAAATTATTTTTTATTATTATTGTTATTGTTATTATCATCATGTGGAATATTACAAAAAATTATGCGGTTTCGAAATAAACGATGTAAAATTAGTCCTCCTCTTTTCCGATTGGTTTTATTCTTTTTGGGACGGCAGAGGGGTGGGGGGAGGAGGAGGAGGAGGAGGAGGATGATAGAAACCGAAAGATAATACGTGAATCAATCAAGATACGAATTTTCAACAATTTGTTACAATTTCATTTTGTAAATTAACATGAAAATAAAAAAAGTCACACATGCAATAATTGTATGTGTGTTGTGTGTGTGTGTGTGTGTGTGTGTGGTTCAATTGAAGTTACATAATTGTGTCATTGAATTTTGTACAAATATGAACAAAAAAAAAAAAAATAAACAAGAAAAAAAATAATAATTCTCAACGATGATTAATTTATGTTAAATTAAATTAACACGTCACGTTTTGTTATTTATATAAACAAAATGATAAATTGAAACAAACAAAGAAAGAAAGAAAGAAAGAAAGAAAGAAAGAAAGAAAGAATTATGGGCAACCAATTTTTTGAAAATAAAATTAACAAAAATATCATCATCGTGTTTAGAGGTTAAACTGTGTAATGGCTAACCGATCCTCCGATTTTAGTTTAATTAATCGTCTCAATCATATTTTTTCATTATTTAATATAATACATACTATTTATGTATATAAATATGTATTTACAATTAACATTTAAAAAAAAAAAAAAAAAAACACAAAAAAAGTAATGCGAGGATGATTAATGCCATACATGTTCTGTGATAAGACCACTTGTAATTACTGCAATTGTTTATCATTGCTTCTCTCATCCATCCCCCTCACCCACCCCCTCGTTCTTTTTTTTTAGAAACAAAGCAAAAAAAAAAAAGAACAAAAATAAAAAATGAAAATGAAAACCTCTCTCTCTCTCTCTCTCTCTCTCTCTCTCTCTCTTCGATTAAAATGATGATGTGATGATGATGATGATGATGATGATGACGATGATGATGATGATGATGATTATTTGGCAGCCAGTGGAGAAATAATAATAATAAGAATAACAACAACAACACAATAATACAATACAATTTGTTAAGTGAAATCAATAATCATTATTATAATTATTATATAATCCGGGCAGTCCCAAATTTAGCATAAATAATCATCTCGAAAAGAATAAAAAAGAATAAAAAAAAAAACAAAGTTTAACCAGTTAAGAGTGTGGCGATGAATCTGTGCGCAGAGTGCACTCTGGTGTGTGTCGCGATAATCAAGCGATGACGGATATAGTCGTCAAACACAGAGAGTAAGTAAGTGGTTGCGCTGTTAAAAAATATTGAGAATAGTCAAAAAGACGACTTTTTGACTTTGTTTTAGAAAAAAAAATGAACAATTTTGTTAGTAACGTGAAACACACAATTTCTTAATATGAACATAATATATTTATAAATAATAAACGGAAAAAATTATAGAAAAAAAAAACAAAACAAAAAACAAACGAATATTTATCAAAATTAAAAATTTATTCTTGACTTTTTGTTTTTTTGTTTTTTTCTTTTTCACGCCTAAACATTTGAAACATATTCAAATTTACGGAATATAATTGAATTTTTCGTTACTCAAAATTACAATTGAAACATCAAATAAATTTGAACAAACTTTTTTACGCATGACGAATATAATCGTCAAACACGTTTAACTGATTAAGAATATTTACATTTACGAATAAAAATGGACTTTTTCGTTAGTCAAAATTACAATTGAAACATGAAATAAATTGTAACAAACTTTATTACGCATGACGGATAATTATAGAAGAAGACGTCATTAAGACAAAATTTGATCACATCTCTCCGTCTGACGGATATAATCGTCAAACACGTTTAACTGGTTAATATAATTCTCTTTCGATTTTAAGCTTTTTACTGTACATATCTCTCTAAAAAAAAACTGTATTTTATAAGTGAAACACCCGAAGGAAAAAAAAAAAACAAGACTTTAACGAAACAAATAAAATATAAACAATAACAAATGAAAATTGACGCATGTTAATAAACATATGACACAACACACAACCAACAATAAATATACACTTTTATTGTACCGATAAAAATGAAACAAAACAGAAATATCATTCGTAATTTATTATTATTATTATTATTATTATTATTATTATTGTTATATTTTACAGACTGTGTGCTAAACTCTCATGTTCCTTGAAAGAAAGAAAACAAAACAAAACAAAACATAACAAAAAAAAAGAGTAAAAAAAAGATGACAAAAAATGACTCAAAAAAAAAAAAACAAAAAAACAAAAACAAAAAATCTAGCGCATGCGTGAGTGGACGCTTTTTAAATTTAAAATAAAATTAAAAATAAGCGAGAGAAAAAGAAATATAATAATAGTAGACCAACAGAAATTAAATAAATAAATAAATTATGTCGGGAAAGAATTTATTATTATTATTATTATTATTATTATTATTATTATTATTATTATTATTAGATAGGAATTTAGGAGAACGGCACGAAACAAATTTACTTTTTGTTCTTTTCATCCCGATATATCTTTTAACACATTTATATAAATAAATAAATAAATAAATAAATATAAATATATATGTGTGTGTATGTGTGCGTGTGTGTGATATGCGTTAATTTAAAACGAAGGAATTAAAATATATATATATATATATATATATATATATATATATATATAAAAGTTGCACACATGATGTTTTAAATGGCATAGACATTTTTTTAGAAAAAAAAAAAAAAAAAAAACAAATAAACAAACAAACAAAATGAAAAAAAATCTTGCCGGAAGTGAAGAAAAAAGAAAAATAAACATAGTTAAGAGACTTTTTCCACAATTTTTTACACACGATCGTTCTTTAACGAGAGATAAGAACAATTAGTAGATTGATAAGACTATTAATTAACAAATAAAAAAAAAAAATAAAAACAATGATAAGAAAACGAAAAAAAGAGAGAGAGAGAGAGAGAGATTTTTGAGGGGCCCCTTTTTGATTTTGGCCGGGGCCTCCGTGTCGCCCAACCTGCGTTTCTCGTCTGTCCTCTTCTGTGTCACACACTCACACTCATATACACAAAACACTTTTTAGAGAGAGAGAGAGACAAGAAACACAATTTTGTCACGTCCTTTGAAAAGAGAGAGAAAAAAAACACAAAAGAAAAACTGTATAAACTAATAATAATAATAATAATAATAATAATAATCAATCTTTGGGACTGTACGGCGGAGACATATTTACACTTTATACACCTACGTGAAACTTGTGAACGTTTAATGTTAACTTTAATTCTTCTTCTTCTTCTTATTATTATTATTATTAATTATTATTATTAATTATATTATTATATATAATTATTATTAATTAATCTGATTTTAATTTTTTTCTTTCTTTTTTTCTTTATCCCTTTCTAAAAAGGGAGGGGGATGATAATGATGATGATGATGATGATGATGATGTGAGTTTTATTATCAAATACTGTGTATGACATTATAAGAAAGAAAGAAAGAAAAAACTAAACTAACATAAGAAAAAAAAAAGAAAAACCAGTTTATAAGTAGATTAATAAAAATGGAATGATCATTTTTATTTCGTTTTTTTTTTTTTTTTGTTCTTCTGATAAAATCAATTCGCAATAAGATTTAATTCTATGAGCGTACGACTGCATAATTTGATATAAATGATAAGTACAATTTAAGAGACAAGTGTTACCTCATCATGGAATTCAGCACATTCGTGTCACAACTTTTTAAAGTGATATAAACAATACAACAACAAGAATAACAACAACAAAAATACCACTGTGCGTATTACTATTGTGTGTGGGTACATCATAACACATACACACAATATATATATATATATATATATATTATACACTTCCATTGTATGTTGCATTTAAAAATTCAAAGAGACTTTTATAACATGAATGGTCCAACCAACCAATCAATCAATCAATTAACAAACAAACAAACAAACAAAACAAAACAAACCCCCCTCCAGTGGTAATAATCGTTTTTAGTGCACGAGTGCTGTTCATCAAACCCAATCTTCATACAAGACATTTATTCATTTTATTTCCATTTAATTTTAAGTCATTGCACCACCCCCTCTACCCCCCACATCAAATAAATGACATTTTCATGATATAATATAAATCATGTGAATTTTTTATGCCTGAGTTTTTTCATTACCCTTGACAACAACAACAACAACAACAACAATAATAACATTCCCTAGTAACACAAAATATTGAATATATATTTGTATGTAATTTAATATATATAATATATATATGTGTGTGTGTGTATTTAATATTAAAAAAATATATTGAATCTTTTTTTTTTTAATATTAAACACACATCTGTGCAATATTTTTCAATATTTTGTCTTACTAGGGTAGAGGGTCGGCAACCTGCGGCTCGCGAGCCACATGCAACAACTCCTTGAATGTGAAACTGCAGCTCTTTTTAATTAAAAGAGTGTTTAGTAACAAAAAACAAAAAAAATAACATTAAAAAATTGTTCTGAATCGATTAACAAGGATTATTAGTTACCGATGAATAAATAGATTAATTTTGTTGTTCTTTTATCAAAAAGTATTATTTATACGAGGAGTACTATTTATTGTTGACAAGAAGAACAAATTTGTTGGTGGCACTTAGAAAAAACATTGACATTTTGTCAATTGTAATTTTGTCGGCTTTTCCGATTCAAAAGGTTGCCTTAGATCCTCCTGTAGTAGGGTTGCTATATTATTATAATTTTTGTTTGTTAATTTATCATTATAGTATTTATTATAGGTCCTTTATTGTTTCACATAATTTATGATTTTTGTGTATTTTTTTGTATTTCTTTAATTAAAATCATAAAATAAATTAATTTACATTATTATCTCGTGATAAAAGTAAAAATACGAAAAACAAAAACAAAAACAAAAAATTCAAATGGGCAATGACAAGAAAATCCATTTCTTCTTTGATAAGATTATTAATTGATATATCATCAGAATCGAACAACCAATTTTCACTTAAAATGGAAATTATTAAAATGATACCGAATATGTATTAATTATAGAGATGACAAATATTTCTTGGAAAACAAAACAAAACAAAAAATAATAAATAATAATAATAATAATAATAAAATTAATAAATAAAATTATTCCTAAGCGAATGAGAAACGTGCAAGTGGTGTGTGTGTGTGTTAGAAATTTTCTTATAGAGAAGAAGAAACAAACAAAAAAAACAAAAACAAAGAAAATATTTTATGCTAATAAACTTAATAATAAATGAAATGATTAAACACACACATACGTTCCGTAAATGCGTTTCAATTATATAAAAATCATTGGATAAACAAAATTATAATTCAAATGATAATTAGTTTGTTGTAACACAGATTATCATTTAAAGTGTATGTGTGAGAAGTAAAAGAGAGAGAGTGAGAGAGAAAGAATGAACGATTTTTGCTGTGCGTCTGTCAACGCATAAAGGTATGTTTGTGTTTATGTATAAATATATATGTATAAATCTATATATATATATATATATAATATAAAACTTATTATTAGATTATTAATATCTGATAGTCATATTATTAATTATTATCGGATAAAAATGAGAATAAAACTACTAAAAAAAAAAAAAAAAACAAGATAAAACTAATTTGACAATAAATGTTGCAGATATTCGCACGTATATCTTATGTATGTAAAAAATAAAATTATAGAAAGAAAGAGAGAGAGAGAGATAGAGTAAGAGTGAAAGTGAGAAAGATAAATTATCAAACGGGCAATTAAGTAAATAATATTATAATAATATAACATTATTAATAATAATAGTAATAATAATAATAATAATAATAATAATAATAATGTGTCGCATAGGTACAATGTATATTTTGTAAGTTATATTAATAAATATTAATTATTGAAAAAGTTCTCTCATAGAGTAATAATGTTCTATATTTAATATTTTACAATTTGTATTTAAGAAATTGTGATGAAATGTTTTTGCAAATTAGCACACTATTATTTAATCGTCAATTTGTTAATGTTATCAATGCTTCAACGACATCACCCCTGTGTTCTCTCAGCGTTTGTTCTGCTAAATGACGATTTATTTCCATTTCTTTCATCTGTAATAATTAAGTTAAATGGTAAATGATATTCTTCTTTTTTTTTTTTTTTTTCAATGTTTTATTTAATAGAATAATCAATGAGAAAAAAATGATGTTATGTAAAGTAGTTCAATGCAAAATTTGGCTTACAATTAGATCAACATCTTCCTTTTTGATGGAAACCTTTAGAAGTTCTTTCTCCTTTGCTTTCTTTTCAGCAGCTTCTTTGTTACGTCGATCACCAATTATACTGAGTGCCTGGGTTTAGAAATTTGTTTTTTTTTTTTGATTTTCTATTTAATGTTTTATACATTCAAACAAAAATACACTTTATATCTTTTTTCTTTTTCTTTTTTGTTTGAGGTTAGTTTTGTTGTTTTTGACTTGTAGATCACTTTGAAACAAACTTACTGTTCATAGGTGTATTTAAAGCAATGTATAAGATAGTACGAGATTAATTTGATATATTTATAAATGTTAATAAATTATTAAAGTAATCATAACAAATAAATAATAATAATAAAACACGTGGATGGAAAATATGATAATGGTTAGAATGTGTAACTTACGCATGAAAATCCATCGGACGATGATATTTCCTTTTCCTCCGCGTAATCGGTAACCCTTTCCAAATCTGCAGCACCGCTATCATATTTGGCAGCTTTTTTCTGTGACTTTTCTTGCTGTACCTCATCCGAATCTCCATTTACATCCTCATCCGCCATGTTTAATTTTTTTCACAGCATACTTTAAGTTTATTCAAAATAATGTTTCCTTTCACTACCGCGACATATTACACCATAAACAAAATATTTGATAGAATGAACATCTTGTAAGAAAAATTACTATCTAACTGTGTTATCGAGTGTCGGTAATACTAAACTTCTATTAGATAGACGGTCGGTAACTTCTACTTTACCACGAGTCGGTATTCTGTAGTAGCGCGCGCTAATTTTAAATTAAAATATATTTCATAATTAGAAATTACATTAAATAATTAAACAATAAACATTAAATAAATCTCAATTAAATGATAAAGTTAATTTTGCATTTTTATTTTTATATATAAGCAGCCATATTTGAAAAAAAATTTTTAATAGAAACAAATATAATTATTTTTTTTTTTTTTTAATGTATTTTTGTCAAAATGTATAATCGAATTGATTAATTTTAATAACATACAAATTTGAAATTTATATGTCAATATTATTATTATTATTAAAAATTCTTAGATAAACGAGAACTAATCTATCTATAAATGTGTGCGTATATACACATGATCTTTGATCTTGTCTTCATACCTCTCTCTCTCTCTCTCTCTCTCTCTCTTTATTTATGAACTCGCATTCCATTGAGATTCTTGGACGCGTCAGCTTGCATCTGTCACGTAACATTCGCGTAATTCGATTCACACGCTTCCTTTTTATATTGTATCAATGTTAATCTAGTTGAATATCTTCTTCACATGAGATCGAGATAATAAATAATACTCTTCTCGATGCTAAATTTCAAAATGTACAACATGACGTTGCGACAAAATTACACAATTACGTTAGTTATTAACAATAACAATATAACAATAGAAAATACTGCTCATACAAATATATATATATATAAATCTAATAAAAAAAAAAAACAAACAAAAAAAATTGTAAATTTTTACAAGATTTAAACTTTATAATTTATTCATAGAAATAATGGTGTGTATTACAGCAAAGATTATACAACACAACTCTTAAATATTATTATAAAATAAAATGGCGTAATTTAGAAAAAGAGAGAGAGAGAGAAAAAAATAAGACAGAGAGAGAGAGAAATATTTGCTGATATTATATTATAAGACGACAATGAGAGATGAGATTTTCATGATGATTCGATTAAAGTGTGTCGTGTTAACATAAAACAACGACGTTTAGTTAATAACATTGTAAATACTTTCTTTAAGTCTTTCTCTTTCTCTTCAGATTTTGCACGGACGTTGTTCTCTTAGCTGTTTTCTTCGTAGCTGTTGATTTGGTTGATGCCTTTTTTGCATATTTATCTATCAACGAATCGAAGAAATTATTCGATTGTTCAGCTCTTTCTCTGTTACGATTTTGAATAGCTAATGCTAAATTATTAGCAGCTGCATTTTCTTCATCTTCTATTTGTTGCATTTTGTTCAATCGTTCAGCCTCCATGGCTTCTTTGGCCCACTGAAAAAGAACAAAAAAAATATATATTAAAATTAGATCATTTTGTAATCATTTATTTATTAATTATGTTGAAGAAATTGTGAGTAATTGAAATCGAATGAAATATTTTGATTTCGATTAGAACAAGATTGATGATCAAACTTCAACGTTGCAATTAATAATATGCTTTATTCGTTCGTTAATAAAATAGGTCAGTCAGATTAAAAGCAACGATTAAGAAAAATAAGTTAAGTTGATCCAGATACGTAACAGAAACTACTATCGTTTAATAAACTCCAAATGGTGGATTAGAAACGCACTTGTAATTTAACTAAGGGTGAATAGAGATTCATTTTCTATTTTTGTAACACGTGTGGGTCCTACAATCGTGTTTCATCTCAAAACTTATTAAATAACTCTCTCTCTCTCTCTCTTTCTCTCTCTCTCCTCTTGTATGCACATATTTAAATAAATACGTGTTGTAATACAACACCCGGAAATACTTCTTCTTCTTCTTCTTGTATACATTGGAAATCATTTCAAGAGACGGATAGATTTTAATTTGAAACGTGTCCAATCGAATATAATAAATCCCTTTGTTATTTCTCAAAGCAAAGAAGGATTACGACGGATTCTCTTGACGAACGAATTTTACAATACCCACTACACTATTTGGCACATTTCGAAACACGCTCGTATTATAAATCATTTGAAATTTTCTTTTCTTCAATAGAAAGAATCAAAACACATGAGTTGAACATTACAAAAAAGTTTGAACAAACTTTTCGCTTTTCTCTGTTCCAATGATTTGTTGTTTTCTGTTATGGTTGATTCGCACAAAATCTGTAATCATCGATGATGTTTCATATCGCTCGTGACCTACTCTAAAAATCTGTTAACGTGGAAATTCCGTTATTTATAATTTCTGGCAAAGTTACTCTCTCTCTAAACGTTGCAAGACTAATGTTAGGAACTTTAGTTACACAACCGTCTTACGCAGAATTTCTAATTCGTTCATGACACAATCTTCAAAATTATCGGCCAAACTTATCTCTTTAGAAAACTTATAGAAGATCACTAAAATGAAATACTAATCTTCAAATCAAAATAACAACAGAATATTATTATTATTTATTTTTATTTTACAAAAGAAATAACAAATCTGAACAAAACTTTCTTTTTCTTTCATTTAAATACAAGTCTCCTCTCGGTAGGAACGTGCATTTCTTCAAGGTCAACATTCTATTTGTATTTGGCACCGTTCATTTGTCTCTTTCATTGAAAGATGTTAATCTCAACACCTGTTCTCTAACCACGATCCATGAATCTTTTCTTGAACTTGACTCTGACGATTGACTTAATTGAACAACTGATTGACTGACTGACCGATTAACTAAATGACTAACTGACTGACTGACTGACTGACTGACTCATTGTTCAGTATACCTAGACAAATGATATTTTATCACTTTCCAGGATGATGATTAATTGTCATCATCAAATATATTTCAACTTACAACGAGCAGATTTGTATGATATAATTGACAAGTGGTTTTAGATTTATCTATCTATCTATCTATATATCAATTTATCAAAATCAAAATTCATTTAAATGTAGTTATCATCTGTATCTACATTTCTACACACGCATATAAACATTCGGTTGGATTTTGTAAATGAAATGAAATAATAATAAATAGATTGACGATAAAGATATTGCGTTGTGGAATTATCGAAAGCAAGGTCATTGCATAACTAGAATCAACGTGGTTGGACGATGGCATTAGTAATTATTTCATTACCACTCCGGATGCAATGCGACCCTCATTGCTCGTTTATTCCAATTGTCCTGCACTGTCTGTGTCTATTTTTCTTTCTCTCATTCGTCATAGACAAATCGTACGATTAAATATTTTTCTTTTTTTCTTTTTTTTTTTTTTTTTTTTAATTATTATTGTTAGATCAATTATGACGTTGAAGCATTGAAGATTCGTCAGAATAATAAATCATTATCTATACTTATGTAAAAAGAATAATAATTGTTTACGAAATAATACGTACGCAATTGTGACTCTGGTTCTTGTCTTGTTCAATTAATAAACGAGGAGTTTGAACAATTAAGATTTGATTGACATAATTAGAAAATAGAAAACTAAATATACGATGGATGCCGATCGTGACCTCATAAATGCTTAACGCGGCTTATTTGAACTCTCTCGTGTACAAAGTTCTTATTACATTATCGGCTCATACATAATAGTAATAATAATAATAATAATTACTGATGATAATAATAATAATAATAATAATTATAGTACGATAAATACGAATAGAAGTCAATGCGATGTTGTGTGCACGTTTGTCGTATTGAACTAATGTTAAATCGTTCATGGCAAATGTCCATCAGCTAAAATCTCAGCACGATGATATTCAAAATAAAAGTGAGAAAGATAAGAAAAGGTGTAAGTTCAACAGATATCGATGAACTTGGTGGACACTGAGGAAACGGTTTGTCTGTAGTAGTAGTTTCTACTACTGTCATTGATGATTGTTGTGTATTTTGTTCGTTATTTGGTACAATTGACGGTTGTAATGGTCCTTGTATGGTCACAGTTGGTTCGTAATTAGGTACTTGATGCAAATCGCTAGGTGCAGCAGGTTGAACAATTTCAGGTGGTATTACTTGTTGTCTATTCGTGAAAACAATATCTTTCATTTTGATCTTTTCAATATCATTTTCTGCGAGCTCTGGGCCGAAAGATGGATTAGGAAGTGGATAATTCGATTCTATGAGTATACCATTTTGCGTCCAATATTCAGGTGGTTGAGTGGATAAGATATTTCTTGGATCTAACATAGGAGGCATAGTTTCTCGATTAATTGGCCTTGTATCAAATGGAAACGTTGTCCTAGTTGGATTGGAATATTCCTCGGAATAATCTAATGGTTCGAGATATTCATTATCGTTTTCTGTGACAATTCGCCAAGGTTTCGTTGATGAATATCTAGAAGGTTGTTCCGTTGTCATAACAGGAAGATAAGGATCAGCGATTGTTGGTGGATATTGTGGTACTTCCGGTTTATTAGTCGTAGTGATAATTACAGAATAATCAACCGATGGAAATAATTGAGATATTCCTTCATTATGATCGGAAGTAATGGTGACCCTCACGGGAGCATACAATGGATAATGTGTTGTTTCAAACATTGGTGAGGTACGTTCAGGTTCTCTCGTTTCTTCAGTTGTTATTGTTGTTGCTGGAACAACTGTAGGAAAATGTAATCTCTTACGATGATCTGGCATTGACGACCAATCCGTTGAAGTTTCCGTTTGATGATTTACAACCATGCTATCGACAGAAACTTCATCAAAATCCTTCCATTGTGAATCTTTATCAAAACTAATGCCACGAGCATCGAGAAACTTGCTGATAGCGTTCGGACACTTGAACTCAGGATTTTCACTGAGAAATATTCTCTTTAAATTCGACAAGTTTTCCATAGCTTGACTGTTCAAACATTCGAACCGATTACCGGACAATCGAAAATCAATAAGACTCGGCAGATTTTCGTACACTTCGTCTTCGATTGTCGTTATCTCGTTATAATTTAAATCCAAATAAGTCAAATATTCCAAGCCTTTGAACCAAGATCCTTTGACAGTTTTCAAATGATTATCGTCTAAACTCAATTGTTGAAGATTGACCAAAGATTGAAAAGCATTAGGTTCAATATCCATGATGTTACATCGCGAACATCCCAAAACCCAAAGATTATTGAATCGTGAAAACATATCACCAGTTATAACAGGAATTTCCATTTGTCTTATACGAATCTTTTCCGTTTCTGATGGTATAGAAAGTAAATCGTCAGGACGTCCTCCGACACACGAATATTCCAACATATCATCGTTTTCCACGTGAACGCACGTTCCTGTTGCATCATCGATACTCGAACAAATTATTAACAAAGTTAATCCGAATACAATTCTATCCATTTTATTATTGAAAGGTTCGCGAGATATCATTGTTTATTATTTCATTCAATTATTATTGTATATCGTATCATGAAATTATTGTTTTATGGTAATATCAAAATCATCGTGCTGAAGACTTTAGCCGATAGACATAACGTGAATAGAAATGAGGGCGATCCTCGATCCGATTGTCCCGTGAACTAATAGCGCTCTTGCGCGTTCCCTGGTTACTTATTTACCAGTACTCTCCCCCCACCTAAAATACTTCTCTCACGGCATTGCTTCTCCTTCTCTAGCTACTTTCAATGGTCGAGCGACACTGTCCATTGATAAAAATAGAAATGCTAGAAAATAGAGCAACGAGAGTTTGTTTGTTTGTTCAAATATTGACGTGACGTTCAATGAAAACGTTTTCGACTGAAAGTAGAAGAAGAAGGATAAGCATTCTACTAATTCAACATAACACTATGCTTCCTTTGATGTTAATCAAATTTTTCATTAGACTTTTACGTCATAATCCAATGTATATGGTAATTCATTCAAGGGTAAAGTATAAGTTCAACATTTTTGAATAATGAGTAAGCATCCAATAAATTCTCTAATGAAGGAACTCACTTATTTCTATATATTTATGATTTATATTGTCATTAATCATACCTTCCTTTCTCTGCGTAACTTCTTTTTTTACTTTCCTCTGTGAAAGCTTTGTACTCCGGTACTTCTCCTGCTTCTATCAATTTATTTATTATTGCGTGATATCTTGGCTCCTCTTCGCAATTACTGAACGGCACAACCACCAAGATGTAATCCATATCACCTTTACCTATAAAACATTGATGGATTTATTATCATGTATAATATAATATAAGTTTGAAATAAATGAATACAAACTCACCGTCGATGTAGGCCTTTTTTAAATCTTTGATTTCAGTTTCAGAACCTTTATAGGATTTTTCGTAGTTGCTAATAGTCTCTTCGGTAATTGGTTTAAACAATGTTTTCCAGTAATCAGCCCAGTTACGCATAATAACTTCTTCACTTTCCTCGTCATATTGGCCAGACTCATTGTAGATTTTTCTTTTATCTGAATCGCTGAGAATGGAATGTATTCTACCGAGTACTTTAAATTTCTCAGTTGCTTCAGCCTTGACATGTTCCTCAACACGATCAGGATGCACAAGGAGGGAAAGCTTGTGATAAGCTTTTTTCACTGAAGAAAATAAAGAATAAATTTCATATTAGAAATCATAATAATTCATTAATCTATCAAATAATTTCTTAAATCACAAAGAAAAAGAAAGAAAACAAATTGCCCTTAAATTACAATTTAGTTAATATGTTTTTTATTTGAGGTTAGGTTTTCATTAATGTCACATTTATTTACGCTTACCCTGTTTATCATCAGCATCTTGTGAAATATTTAATACTTCATAGAAATTTCGCGAACCGAAATATTTTTCACACAAATCTAACAAATCAGTCATATTTTAATTTTAATTATATCAGTTAGAACAAAAGAGATTTGTAAAACACTTATTGATTAGTCGCAGAACTGTTCAAATTTATAGCAACAATATTTCGTTACTGTCAATATTTAAGAATATATTATTTTATCACGATTTTTCTACACAAATGACTATTTCAATAAATATCTATTTAATGATTAATGAAATATATTATCACTATGGTTGATACTTTGAATTTATTCTTACATTTGAAATATTATACTGACGTTAAAACAAATACTCCGCCATGTTTTTGACAAGTGACGCTCTCTACTTCTTGGCGCGCAAATTCAAATCGCGTATATATTGCATATGATATTTGAGCTATGTTTAATCTTTCATTATGTTAAGTGAATAAATAATTATAATAATAAAAAATATGAAAAAAAAATAGACAAATAGGTTTATCAATATTTAACTTTTTAATTGTACAATGTTCAATTGAAGTATAATTTGAGAGACAAAATAATACATTTACGTAATATTAATCATATAATATATAATTCTATTTGTCATGAAATATTTATTAAATAAATTTATGAATTAATCACTAATGATAAATGATAAATCAAATAATAATTAATGTTTCATACTTTTGTCTTACACGTAAATGTAAATATTAATCTATGATAAATCTAAGTTTGATCTTAATTTATTATTTTATTATTCAATCGTTAAGTTTAGTTTAGTTTAGTTTATAACACGGTTTGCAATCTTATAACAATTATATACATAAATTTATTTTTATAAATATAAGTTATTATCGTACATAAGATATTAATATATTCTAATATATTTGTCAATCATAATTATTTCGATCAACATTTTTGTTTTTGTTTTTGTTTTTGTTTTTTAAACATTGATAAAATATTCGACCTTTGCAAAGGCAAAAAGTCAGCGCGCATGTAATGCAATTTTATGAAGAAAAATTAAAAACAAAAAATACATTTCGCATTTAAAACCTGAATCTATAAAAGGAGAATACAAGTACTTCATGTTTATTATAAAATTCGTTCATTGACAACGAACAACAAGTGATGAAAGAATTAAAAGAGACCAGAAGGCTTTCTTTGGCTTGATATTCTCCACACTATATCGTGCTTAATTGCAGATTGTACTTTCTACGCGAATTAGCTTACACGAATACCTTCCTCTCAATATTTTATTTGTATTTCTTTTTTTTTTTTAAGAATTTTTGTCGTTTCTATAAATGTTGAAATTCATATGTTTTATTTTATTTTATTCAATTCAATCGTAAAAAAAAAAAAAAAAAAAAAATAAAGGAAGGCTCGTCGTCGCTAACGCATTTTATTACTATTTCTATTATTTATTTATTTAATTTTATTAAAAGATACGCGTGTACTACAAAGCATTAGACACGGTGTTTTTTCTCTTTTCTTCGTATTACAAACAAAAGATAAAACACACAGGAGTAGGTACTTAATGAGTGATACAATTGTTGTCCTTTGACATTATTCAAAAATACAGAAATGCGAGTTGAAAAATAATCGACAGAATATAATATGTGCATTGAAGTTTATTCGAAAGAAAAAAAGAAAAAAGAAAAAAAGAATATTTTCTTTAATCGATCTATTTGTATAATATATTTCTGCTTTTTTTTTCTTTTTTTCTAATTCAATTTTTGTTCTTTATATATATTTTTTTGTCATTTTTTTTTGTTATAATAATGAATGATTTTTCTAGGTACGTCGTCGTTGATTTCTTCCCATATCCGATATTATTATAATAATATGTAAAATATAATTGTGAATAATGTTTTAAAAAAACATTATGTTACATCTTAAAATAAACTCTGTGTCGATGATGATTATCGATATTAATGAACTTTTGAGCATCATCTGCGTTTTGTACGCATTCAAATTCGCGTTAACATATATATTAAACTTTGAATATACGTGTGCATTACAACAAATCCTTATATGGACGATGCAGCGTGCAAAAACATTATCTCCTTTGGAGATACAAAAACATTTCTCGATGAGAGATTAATCTTAAACATCTTTCATCATTTATAATCTCTATCCTCTTTAAAGTGGATATTGAATATTTTTATTGTTATCTTTCTTTTTTTTTCTTTTTTTTTTTTTTAATTATTTTACTTCGTTTTCGTTATAATAATTATTATTACTATTATTATTAGCATTATGTCTATTATTATTAATATTATTGTTTTTCTTTTTTCCCCCCCCCCTTGTTTTTTTTTGTTTTTTTGTTTTTTTCATTAAACCAACCAATATCACCTAGAGTAGCAGCGCGCCATTTTGAAATCAATGTAATTCGATTATATACGATGCTACTTAATACGATTGATAACCAAATCGGAAAGTACTATCAAAGCTTTTTGGTAAGGGCTTTCGGCTAACGATTGAATCAATCTAACAGCTTCGGCACAGTGTTTTCTTGCTAAAAATTTCGTTTGTTCAAGACCGTGCGACTTGTGTACCAATTCGTACGCTTTCTCAACGTCATTTGGTTCTTGGAATCGACGCATGATCATTGCATTGAGTTCTGGATACTGGAAAATTAATAGAACAATATTATTTAAATTATATAATTTACAAATTAGATTGATCATGTAATAAAACACTTGCTGTGTAATTTTGTTTCAACGAACGAATTCAATTGTTTATCATTACTTACCTTTTCACAAGCGAAAAGAACTGGAGCAGTAGCCAAGCCGAGTTTCAAATCGACTGCCGTTTTTTTGCCCATCATTGCAGAGGATGCAACAAAATCTAGAAAATCATCTACTAATTGAAAGGCAATTCCAATATTTCGGCCATACTGATAAGCCAGTTCTACTATTTCGTCGTTCATCTCAGTTGCTATTGCCGTCTACGAAATCAAATATACAATCAAATACAAAATTCATTTTCTTATATTTATATATTACATTTTTATTTGTATATTTTCATGTTCTTATTTTTAATTTACCGCTTTAAGAGAGTTAGCTATCAAACTGGCCGTCTTTCGAAACGTTTTATTGAGGTAGTGAGCAAATCTTTCATTTTCTGTCTCCTTTGAACCAAGTTGCATCATTTCACCTTGTACCAGGTCTGATATAATCTAAATATAATAGATATTTCAAATGATTAAATGACTTTTCATATAATGTACTTCTTCTTCTTCTTCTTATTTAAAAAATTCATTTCTACATACATCAGCAAGTGTAATAGTTATTTCATTGTGTTGATGACGAGCAAGTAACATAGTAGCAACCACGAGAATGTAATTCCCAGCAAATGCCACCTGAAATATACATTCAAAGTTCAATTATATTTTTGTAATATATTACAATCTTTATTTTAACTTTCTCCCTCTGTTACTCATTTATAAGGGTAGTTAATAATCTATTGTCTATTTCTATTGAAATAATATCTTATCCCATATAAATAATATTTATAGGTTTAATTATAGTCGTATTATTATTGTATGAAAAAATTATTTATAATATATACACAACTAAGCAAATCCTGCATAAATAAATAAATAAATAAATATATATATATAAATTATTAAATTAATTATTTAATAAATTATATATATATATATATATATATTATTATAATAAATTATTAAATTAATAAATACAAATTTTTTCTCTTTCATTTTAATTATATATAATATTAAATTATAATATTTAAATAAAATTTAATATTATAAATGATAATTATTTATTATTATTAGAAAATTAATATTATAGAATATGAAATGTATTTGTTTTCTTTTTAAAAAGTAACTCTTTTCCTTTTCATATTTCGTAATACACACTCGAGCACGTGTGTATGTTTAGAAAGATAAATACCTATTTCGTTAAAAGTAGTATATTTTTCGAAAGAGAGGATGTAAAGAAGAAAAAAAAAAAAAGCGTGAAAAATAGGCGTCCTCTTCATGATGGTGTTTAATGATAGTGGTTTTTGACATAGCCGGATGTGAAACTTTAAAATGACGACGATTGTCAACGCGCGATTCGAGAGACAACGAACAACGAAACAAACGTACCATGACCTCTTCTTATTCTTCTTCTTCTTTTTCTTTTTCTTTCATGAGCTACCACATTTTCTTTTCGATCGTAAACCAACTTCCCATTCTTTTGTATTTTAGATTTAAAAAAAAAAATAAACGATAAGAATAAATACGAAAGACTTTCGCGGTTTTACTATAAACAATTTCGTTACGTGAGTTATGTCTTCATTGATAATTTATTATTATTATACACATGTTGTGTTGCATCTTATTTATATTATTTTACACAATTTTACATTCTTTCATAAATTTTCTTGTTTTTTTTTTAATTCATTGTTCAAAATAGATTAACTTTTGTCATAGGTTAATATAAAATTAATTAATTGTTTATTAATACGTCTTCTCACCCACCATATATGAATTATTATTAAATAAATGGCAATAGAGGAAAGTAAAATTAATTATTATATATTAATATGAATATATAAATATAAATATAAATTATAATAAATATTATTATTATTATTATTATTTAAATTATATTTAAAATATAATTTAGTAATAATAAATTAATAATTAAAATATAATTAATATAAATTTATTAATTTACTTATATATAGTAAATAGTATATATTATATATATAATAAATTAATAAATATAAATTTATTAATGTCTACTGTATATAATTAATAATTAATTTAACAAATAATCAAACTATTATTGATATAGTAAACTAATGATATTATTTTATTTTTAGATATTGGTAATACCAAATTAAGAGAAAAGAAATCCACCATTTTGACAAATTTCATATGTGTTAATTATTAAACAAATTAAACGAAATTGTGTTTTTCTTTCACACACTCTTACAAAAATAAAATATTTCGTCAGATTTCTTTTTTTTTTTTTGTCACGAAAAAAAGAAAACAAAGATGTAGAGACGATAAAAAAAAAAAACATAAAAAAAACAAAAATCACGAAATTAGTTAACAAACCAAAAACGTTTTCCCCTGTGCTTGCTGATTTTTTTTTCTTTTTCTTTTTCTTTCCTTTTCTTCGTGTGATTTTATTTTTGGCACGAATTACGGCTTACTTTTTCACAACGTGTCAAGAAAGAATTACAAATTACGCGTTTCTCTGTTAGTATGTCCGTCTATCCGTCAGTCTGTCTGTCTGTCTGTCTGTCTGTCTGTCCATCTGTCCGTTTATTTTCTCCATTCTTTCACTTTTTTCACCAGTGAATTGAGTCGAGGATGACATACCGATACGGCCTTGACGTTCTCTGGAGTAACATAACGATAAGTATTATATACGTGTACTTGAGCAACACAACTCTCTCGATTAGCGTCTCGTTAATAATATGACTCCATTACGCAATTCGTTAGACGCATATTCGTTTCGCGATTTATTCGAAAAGGAGGAGGAAGAGCAGGAGGAGGAGGAGGAAGAGAGAAGGATGAAGGCATCATATCGACCCCCTTTTTGTATTTTGAAGTTTTTTTACACTCCCTTCCCTTTCAGTTTCCCTTCCACCATCGTCCTATCTTCCACCTTGTTTACATATTTTCTCTTTTATTTCTTTCCTGTCATTTTTCCAAAATTCCACTTCCCCAAAAAAATTAAAACAAAAAAAATAAAATAAAAGAAAAGAAAAGGAAACAATTTTAACGATCTATATAATAATAATAATAACAATAATAATAAAAAAAATAATAATAATACGATACGGTTAACCGCGCCTAGTGGAACCAACGAAAGAACTTTTCCTTTGGGACCGCAACAACAACAACTCTTCTTCGGTGAGTTCAACGCCAGTAAATGCATCACGTGTGTGTGCGCGCGCGCGCGCATGCATGCATTTTGCAATGGGACGCGTAATCGTAGAAGGCGCGGAAAAATGTCCTCCTCTACTACGAATAAGTTATACTACTACTACTATCTATATAACTATTTACTACTGTCAACTGGTGTTCGCTATGCAATTAGAAACTGCAAACCAATGCTAAAGAAGTTTCATTTTTTTTTTTCACTTACGCGATGACACGCGCCTCTGTTTCGTAAGTTTGTCAGTTTTAACCCTTTCAATGCTAAATACATTTAATTTTAATATTTTTTTTACGAAGAAAATAATTTATTAATTAATTAATATAATCATTTTCCATGATTTTACATTAACCACTTGACATACGAAATAAAATACGCGTGTAATGTTTTTTGTTTGGAAATTTACATTGCTCTTTTATCAAATTCAATATGGTTGATAATTAATTAAATAATATTATAAATTAATAATTGAATAATTTTGTAACGTGTGATACTTCATAAAGCAGAAATAGCTGAAAACAATTTTTTGACGTTTCGGTGACGTCATTGTATGTCCAGTTTGTTAATATTAACATATTAACAAACACGCGTAATTACTGTGGTAATTTTGACCAAACGCATATATGCGTTCATAGCACTGTAAGGATTAATAATACATATAATATCTGATGCTACAGATAATACATACATAAACAAGTTTTACTACTGTATATATGTATATGCATTACATGCATAAATCGATTGATATCGAAATAACGTGATTGATTAATTACAGTGACTGATAATTATCACATGTCCGACTCTATCATATTCCTATTTCACTTACGAGTATATTCAAATCATAATAATAATTATCACAATCACAAAATCCCTGAAAAAATTTCATTGAATAATTTTTGGGAGTATTTGACAAATTGAATTTTAATTCAAAAAAGAAAAAAAAAAACAATAAAAAAATTCAAGGGATGTATAAAGATTTTTTTTTCATTGACACCATCAATTCATGAAAAAACTATGAAAGAAATGTTGTTTCGTGTGTGTGTGTGTGTTTCCTTCTTTTTTTTTCTTTTTTTTTTTTTTAAACTTTTTCACAAAATTCAATTCCGGTCTTCAAGTAAAGTAACTTCATGTTAACTTGCACGTCACGAAACGCATTGACCTCTTTCCATTTTTGACTCTATTTCGGAAATACATTTAACGAAGAGAGAAAGAAATTCGTCCTCGGAAGGTCAACACCCCTCCCCAGTCCCCAGTCCCCAGTCCCCAGTCCCCAGTCCCCAGTCCCCAGTCCCCAGTCCCCAGTCTCCAGTCCCCAGTCCCCGAAATGAAAATGAAATAAATTATGAAAATGATATTGTTTAAAAAAACAAATTGATTGTGAACACTGTTGTTGATTTCAAAGAATACATCGGAAGGTCAACACTCCTTCCCAGTCCCTAGTCCCCAGTCCCCAGTCCCCAGTCCCCAGTCCCCAGTCCTCAGTCCCCAGTCCCCGAAATGAAAATGAAATAAATTATGAAAATGATATTGTTTAAAAAAAAACAAATTGATTGTGAACAAACTGTTGTTGATTTCAAAGAATACATCGGAAGGTCAACACTCCTCCCCAGTCCCTAGTCCCCAGTCCCCAGTCCCCAGTCCCCAGTCCCCAGTCCTCAGTCCTCAGTCCTCAGTCCCCAGTCCCCGAAATAAAAATGAAATAAATTATGAAAATGATATTGTTTAAAAAAAAACAAATTGATTGTGAACAAACTGTTGTTGATTTCAAAGAATACATCGGAAGGTCAACATCCCTTCCCAGTTCCTAGTCCCCAGTCCCCAGTTCCCAGCCCCCAAATGAAAATGAAATAAAGTATGAACATTATATTGTTTAAAAAGAAAAAAGAAAAAATAAATGGAAAAAGAGAAAATTGATTAAACACCTGTTGTTGATTCCAAAGAACATTTGCCGATGGTGCCCCTCGACGAACATCAGCTAAATCGATCATGTCATCGTGAAGCAACGATGCATTGTGGATCATTTCTACGTACATCGCAAGACTTTGTTGAAGGTTCGTTAAAGTGCTGAAAAAAATAAACAAGTCGTGTATTAATAATAACAACAACAACAACAACAACAACAACAAAATATTCAAAGAAACAAATAAAAAATGAGAAGAAAATAATATAAAAAATGTCACATTTCCAGTTTTTTTGTTGAAACTTTTTATACACTGGTCTTTTGAAAAAAAAAAAAAAAAAATGGTGGGTTTTTCCGAGTTACTTTTTTTTTTTTTTTTACTGACACACTTTTCACATACACACACACACACACACACACACACACACACACACACACACACACACAAGCAGACACACACAGATTTAATCAAAATATAATATTTGAAATATTGGAATCTCTGGCAGGGACGTGGCGTAGCAATTCGACTAATTTACTTTAATTTTGAATTTAGCCACCAGATAGCGTATTCATGTGCTAGAGATCCCAATAAATTTACGTCATTTTTTTATTTATTTAATTTTATTCGAGTTAATCAACAGACGGGTTTTTGTCGTCTGTTTTTTATTTTTATTTTTTATTTTTTTTTAAAGGAGCACCCATTTTTATTATTAACCGTGCCCCTATTGCTTGACTATAATAATCGACTGTAAAATGAACAACACTTAAATGGTCGCACGTTTACAAAGTCAACTTTGTATGGTGAAGAATTAATTGAATAAAACTTAGTTAAATTTACGAAAAAAAAATTAACATCAAACAAGAACAATTTAACATTACATTTAATTGTATATCATATCAAATATATAAAATGATAAATAAATAATAAACAAATAATATAGTTATTCCAGCTATCACACACATGTTGTGTAAGCTACCATTGAAGTGTTCATTATTATAATAATCTACAACTTACGTGACTTAACCTAACTTTTTTAAAAATAATTTTTAAGAATTCTACAAATTGAATTTTAATTGAAAAAAAAAAACAAAAAAAAAATTCAAGAGATGCATCTAATCTGGTGTCATTGACACTTCAAATGTAAATCAAGGATTAAACATCGACAATTATCATATATATATATATATATATATATATATATATATATATATGTATATATATCAAATGATCTACAATACGTCAAATCATGTCTGTGTTTCCTATACCAATAAAACGTGACTTCCGTTGTAATAATATTAATCATACATTAAATATAGTAACTTTTATCGACCCACGTTGTTACTCCAGTTTTTCCATTCACCGCATTCAACTACTTTTCATTTTATTATTCAAAGCTACGCGTCCTTGTGCGCCCATTTTTCTTCTTTTTTTTTTTTTTTTTTGATCCATACCGTTGTCTCTTTCATAACGATCGTGTTGTGATATACAATATTTTATCGTCGTAAAATAATTATCGTAGTTATAGATAATTTCTTAGGTGTTCATTTTTCCTCACTAACAACCCCTAAAATCTTGATTTTTTATCAATTTGTATATCAATGGCGGACGACTGTTTAAAATGTGGGTACATTCAAGAATTATGACTTGAGATTGATTATTCGTTTCTTTTTTTCTTTTTTTTTTTTTATTACGGTTTCAGTAACTTTATAATATATAATTATTGGATTGACAATTTTTATTTATTATATAATATAAATAAGGTTTTTATTTTCTATTTATGCAATTCTATTATGCCATTCTATTTATTATATAATAAATTGCAATATTGTGTATATTAGAATATAAAATATATAATAATAATAATGTAAATATATATTATAAATATTATATAATTTATATAATTTATTATAAATATTAATTAATATTATAATAATTAATAATATTATTATAATATTATATAATTTATATTTAATATTATAAATTTAATTTTAAAAATATTAATTTAATTATAATATATTAAATTACATTAAATATTATAAATAAAAATTATATATTTAAATATATATATATATATATATATATATATATATATATAAATTTTATACGAGCTATAACATATTTTAACAGGTAACAGAATTATCGCAAAAAAAAATAAAAAAATGCTAAAGTATAATATATATATATATGTATATATATACACTACTGTATATGGTTGTAGAAAAATTTGGAAAGTTTTAGAAAGTTATTTTTGTAGCGAGTCGAGTAATAATTGTGTTCTCTCTTACTCGTACCCATTCAGTATATATATATTTTTTTTTATTACGTAAATAGATTGATTTAACGATATTGTAAACAACAACAACAGCAAGAAAAAAATAATAAAATGTAATTAGACAAATTTTGTTACGATTTATAAGTAAATAATTATACAATCGATGTGTTTAATTAGAAATTTCAATAAATAATTCATAAATAATATTTTATATACTCACGTCGTTTCGTCCTTATGATAATTTAAAGCACGTGACATAAGGATTATGCACGTTGGTCTTATCGCTTTTCCCTTTCCACAAAAATAATACTTTGCTATCTTTTTTAATTCGTCCTGCATCGAATATCTGTCAAGGATCTGCAAAAAATAATATCATGTGTATTATTATTATTATTATTATTATTATTATTAAAAATATATTAAAAGATACGAAACAAATGTAATCATCATTATGATAAATAAATACATTATCAATAATTATTATTATTTCAATTATTTATTTATATATATAATTAAAACATTATTTATAAGAAGTTTTAACAAAGAATTAAAACCTAAACACAAAAAATGCATTATCAGTGATAATTATTATTAAAATTATTTAATTAGAAATATTATTTATAAGTTTGAACCAAAAGTAAGCAAATAAAACCTGAACAAATGTATTACCAATAATTAGTATTATTTTTGTAAATTATTTAATTAAAATATTAATTATAAATTTTAACCAAAATAACAATCATAATCTGAACAAATGTATTACCAATAATTATTATTATTATTATTATTATTATTATTTAAATTATTTAATTAGAAATATTATTTATAAGTTTTAATCAAAAGTAGTAAATAAAACCTAAACAAATGCATTACCATCAATATATTTATAAGTTTTAACAAACTTAACAACTTACAAATCGGAAAGAAAGATTATAAATAAATAAGGGGTAGAAGGGGTGAAGGCAATTATATAGGAAGAGAGATACATTAAATCGTTTAGATTCTAATCGTGTTCAGGATGAAAGTTCGGCCTGGAATTTGGCCAAAGTTCGAAAGGAACGCACATACTCGTCGAGAGTTTCGTAAGCTTACGTCATAAAAAAAAAAAATGTTCCGTTTACCTCTTTTAATCACGTCAACGGAAACTATAGTCTTCTAAGACATCCAAGGTGAAATAATTCAATTCATATATATATATGTATGTATGTATGTATGTGTACATGTGTATGTGCTTGTTTAAACGGGAACACAAAAATTAATAATTCATTTTGGATTGTGTTTAGTCGAAATATTCAATGTCATTGAAATTTTCTTTCCAAATATTATAATTTGGTTCTATTTCAGTTCTATTTTTCTAATATAAAAAATAACAAGTTATAAACTAATGATAAATTCATAAATTAATAATTTATCGTTTAGTAGATAAGCTTTCTTTTTCTCTCTCAAAAAAAAAAAAAAAAAATAAATGGAATATTTTTCGTACGAAAATAAAGTCTATCAAATTGAATATATTTTTTATTTAAAAATATTAAATAATTTTTTATTTAATTAAATTTTTTGTAAATTTTAACGAGTGTCGAATAATTTTAATTAAAATCTAATAAATTTGACGAAAAATTGTCAACAAATTACAATTTACGATCGATCGTTTATAACAAACAACCAGCAAAAAGAAAAATATTTAATTGATCAAACAGAAACATTTCTGTTTATAAATGTTTAAATATACATAGACAATTTGTCAAAATATCATCTTCAATTTGAACATAAAATAAAATAAAAAAAAAAAAAAAAACTAAAAATTGTTAAATCTAACGATGAACGAGAACAAACATGGTGGTGAGATTGTATAATTTTGATTGAATTTCTTTGTTTATTTCATATTCTCTTTCTTCTTTTTAATTTATTTTATATAAATTAAATTAAATGAAAAAATAAATATTGAAATATTAAAATAAAATGAATTTTTTATTTTCTAAATAAATGAATGTAACAAAGACCTAGAGTTGTGTTCAAATGCAACTTTGTGTTGAAATTTTCCATACAATTGATAAAGTGTTGTTTTTTAGGTTAGGTACAAATGAAATCAACATTTTTATACAGAACAAATTTTGTGATTGTTTACTAAAAGTTTAATTAGAAAATGAACAATGTTACTATCGTGATTTGAATCAAACCGAATTCGTGCCGAAAGCGAATGAGAAAGCAAGCAAGCAAGCAAAAGCAAACTCGGTTTCACGGCTTCACGGTCTGCATATGACCGAGACTTTTACTTATTTTAAAACTAGCATATGTCGTATCTGCACGTAGTATCTCTACTGCATAAATATTTACTGCACGGAATGTCATGCATAGAAAGCTTCTTTCACACCATTTATAAAATCTATACGATTGTCATCCCATTAATCAATTTGTTTGTTTGTTTGTTTGTTTTTTTTCATTTTGGTTAAACGATTGTTTTCTATCGCAAAACTATGGAGGATAGAGGTAAGGAGTATCAATTAGGGTGGCGGCGCCACAGTAGCTTCAGGGTAAATTTTAAACGAAGCGCCAAATAATTGAGAAATAAACAAAACAAAAAGACAAATTTCGCAACAACAAATTTTACCCCATCATTATTTTGTTGTTATTTTATTCACATACTTTTTCATAGAAAAATTAAATGATAAAAAAAAAATCAATAAACGTTACTATTTCATAGTTCATAAAATATAAATCGATCTAGTTACACGTTTTATTATTATAATTCTTTAAGGTTATGTTGACAACATTATTTTGTACTACACGCAAGTAATTGAAAATTTTCAATAATTAATTACTTTAATCGCTAATAATATTACATTTTTTTGTAACTCGGCATACTTCAATTTGTTTACCATTGCTACATTCATACCATAACCTTTTGCCTATACCAGCGCCCCATTATTCTGGAAGGTTTTTGAACTGTTGTTATTTATAACATACGCTGGACACCTTGTCAAATTTTGTGTGTGTTTGTGTGCGACTGTATATTACAAAGCGTGGACACATATTATTTCGATACACGAAATGTTTCTAGGAAGGAACGATAGAAAGGTAGAAGAATAAACAGAGATAAACACGTAGGAATGCGACAAAAGTACAAGGTCAAAACAAACCGAAGGTCCAAATAAAGAAAGAAGGTGTGCGTGGTCTGTTTTTTTGTTTTTTTTGAAGTGAAAACTTCTTTAGAGTAAGGAGTGATTTGAAAAGAAATGGGTAGTTCAGGCAACGAACCGGTAGATGGCGAGGTAACGGAACCTGTATACGGATAAGGCAACGAAGCAAAAGGGCCACGATTTTTATTGCTTCAATTTGGAAAAGTGTACATTTTATCAGCTATTCCACCCAGAGACCATACCCCAATGATCTTTATTATATATGGTAATAATAATATTATAATAATATAAATCCTACAATTATCTTACTCTTGAAACTGTGCATTCGTCGTTTCATTCTCTCGAAACTTAGATTTTTGAAGGTTTCACTTCACACGTTGTTTTTTTTTTTATACACCAATCATTTTGACTAGTGCAATAGAAATAGGTATATTGAAAATGGTGGTATATCTAATCTGTTAATCAGTTAAGTGCGTTCGACGTGTATACACGTCGTTGCTTGTCTTTAATTCAAACTAAATTCCACACTCAACTGGTTCAATAAATTCGAGAAGGGGCTTAATAAATTATTTCATTTAATATCGTCAAAGGATCCAGAATTATATTAATAAATAATTAATTAATTAATTAATTAATACTCTCTTTAGAGAGTCCAAGTTTTATACGATGAAATATTTATTCATGAATATTTATATTATTTATTAGATCTCGAAAGAGATAAACTTTTGTCTGCATAGGCACGAGAGAGTACAACACCTCCTCTAACCGTATGAAGGTAGACAATGACTTATCGTCACTTTGAAATTTATGGCTAACGAACCGATACACCTCTCCTCCCCTCCTCCTCTTCCCATCCTTCCCATGACCATTTCTTAACATGGAATATACCTTCCGGTATTCTTTTACGATCCTTTAAAAGAAGAATCGATGAGTGAACTCAAAGATAATTCATTCGTTCTTCTCTTTCTCTCTCTCTCTCTCACTCTCTCTCTCTCTTTTGTTTCCTATTTTTTTCTTTTTTTTTTTTTCTTTATTTCCTCTTGCAATAATTGGTTTTCTTCTGTGTTCATCAATTTGTTTTTCTTTTTTGATAAATATTTTCTATTTTTTTTTTTTAAATTATTTTTACAATATTAGGAATAATGTTTCAATATTATTATCAATTGTTCATGTATTATAAAATAAAAAAAGAAAAAAATAACTAGGAGACACATGTTATATATCGACATTTTTGAAATGTTGAAATGTTGAAATAATAAAAGGAAAATATTCGTAGAATTTTTTTTTTTTTTGTTGCTCGTTTTACCTTTTTTTTCTTTTTTTCTTTTTTTCTTATCCTACTGTCAATAATCTATTTTCTTATTCTTTTGTTTAATAATTGAGGTCAAATTTTTTTTTATCGTTAAAATGCACATTTGTTATTTTCATTTTTGTGACAATTTCACATTTGTGTGAAATATTTCAAGCTTAGAAAATGCAAATGAAAAGAAAAAAAAAAAAAAAGAAAATGAAAAGAAAGAAAGCAAGAAAGAAAAAAGCAAATAAACGAAGTGGAAGAAATAATTTTTTTTTTTTTTTTTTTTTTTTTTTTTAACGAACACGATAATAAGCTCGTTATCAACGAATAAAAATTATGCAAAGAAAGAAAGAAAGAAAGAAACAAAGAAACAAAATATAACGAACGAACAAGATAAGAAGAAAAAAAATGATAAAAAAAAAAAAAAAAAAAAAATAAGACAAGTAGAAAAAATGAGTCTTCATTAGCTCTAATAGCTAATATCTAATAGCTTTATAGCTATAATTAGAAAACGCATATTATCTACTTAATAATTGCCATTATTTTAACAAAAATTATAAATTAAAACTCATTTAGATAAACTCAAGCAATTTTGACTTGATTAGTAGTATCTTGTACGTATATTTTTAATCGCATTGAAATGCTAACTCATCAAATATCTCGATTCGAACATAAATAAAGTTAGGCCAATTTCAAAAGAAACGGCTCAAATAGAAATAAAAAAATAAGGTTTCTTTTTGTGTTATGTTTTTTTTTTTCTTACCGATCTTATTTGATGATAGACAAGTTTAATGTCATCTTCAACTAGACGATAAGGGTCGATTTGATAATCGGGCAAGGATCCAGGCTGAATAGTTTGCATTGAACTCATCGATCTCGCGATGCCTATCCTGCATAATCCTCCACTTGTTGTAGTTCTGTTCTGCAAAAAAAAGGAAAAAAAAAAAAAATACCAGGAAATTTACATTAGAATTGTCCTTCTATTATTTTTTTTAATTTTATTTTTAATTTTTTTCTTTAACCTCATTCCATATAAATAATGGAACAATTATTATTATTATAATTGTATAATTAGTGTTAAGGTGATAATGCAAAAAATATACAGTTAATATTTGCTTATTAGATAATATCATTCATTTCATATCTTATTAATTTGATTATTATCTAATTTGATAATTGAATAAATTAACAAAGTGTTGAATTCAAATCTAATTATATAATATTTATAATTAATATTATAATATATATTTTTATATATAATTTAATGTGGAGAAAGTAAAAAAAAAAAATGTAAACCAAGTCACACCACATGATTGTAAAACTGCTTGATTGAATGAAGATTATTTATAATATAATTTAATGTATATAAAATATATTATAACATTAATTAATTAATTATTATATTAAATATATATATATAATATTTAAACGCCCATTTTACGCGGCAAATTTAAAATGAGTTTGTAAAGTAGTACGTCTGTACTACTTTTTTATATATATATTTTATATTTAATATAATATTAATTATTAATATTATAATATATCTTTATATAATTTAATGTATAAAATATGTTATAGTATTAATTATAAATGTTATTTTAATTATATATGTAATAATAATTATAATTATATTATTTTTAATTATATATGTAATATTAATTATTATATTATTATTTTTAATTATTATATTAAATAATATATAATTTAATAAATATTAAAAATTAAATATTATGTATAATATTTTAAACGCCCATTTTACGCGGCAAATTTAAAATGAGTTTGTAAAGTAGTACCATCTGTACTACTTTTTTTTTACATATATTTTATATTTAATATAATATTAATTATTAATTATAAATAATCATATTAATTATATATTTAATGTATGTACTATCATTTTAATTTTATCACCCATATTTGATTAACATTTTCATTTACTGCATACGCAATATATAAATGTGCGTTATTATTATTATATAAAGTAATCAACCATCTGTAATAAATAATTAATGTTATATTTGTACGTATATAACTCGTGGTATTTGCAATAGAAAAAAAAAGGAAGAAAAAACGAGAGGAGAAAAAAAATGAGAAACAACACCAAACATCGACAATGCGGATATTCGTGAAAGGAATAATAGTTGTTTTATGTTACAACATTATTTTCACCAATCAACTTTCTTTCTTTTCTTTTCTTTTCTTTTTCAATGTATTTACTATAATCATTATTATTTTACGTCATTTTTAATGAAAAAAAAAAAAAGAAAGAACAATCTTTAATGAAACACGTTACTTTTATTTTCATTAATCGACGTACATTGCACGAATATGTTTCATTTAATTTGATTTGATTTGATTTGATTTGTTATTTCTGTGAATTCAACAAAAACATTTGTTGGATTCAAAGAGAGAGAGAGAAAGAGAGAGGGAGAATGGAAAAATAAAAAAAAATAAACGAGACAACTTCGGGCTGCTCGTAACGCGTCATTTACTACTGTGTTACGTCTGATTGCATATTGCATTAACTACTTTTCCACTTGTGCAATCAACGTCTGATTCGCAGTCCACCTTATTACGGAGTTATATCACTTAAAAAGTATTATTACGTTCAAACATTCATTCTAAAAACAAGCAACCAATCAACTATTTAGCACATTAACAATCCACTTTTTCTCCTTTTTTTTATTTACTTGTTTATATCATAGTTTTATTTTTGTTCATTATTCTATTTATTCTAGCAATAAATTAATTAATCAATAATAACTTGTTAATTTTATACAATGTAATATGTGTAAACAAATCGAATGAAAAATTCATTTCAATCCAACTGACGTATGTGTGTATACACACACACATATGTATGTGTATGTGTGTTATGTGTATATTGAAATAAAAAATAATTTAATCAATAATTACTCGTTTTAATTATTATTATTATATTATAAATAATATAATTATAATATTTTTTTTTATTTATATAATAAACATTAGTTAATTATTATTAAATTATTAATATTATAATTATAATTTATTTATTTATATTATAAATATTTGAATATTAGTAGTAATTAGTAGTAATTAATATTAAATTAATATTAAATTCTAAATATAATATAATATATAATTTATATTTATTTATATTATAAATATTATTATTATTATTATTATAAATATTAGTTAATTATTATTAAATTAATTTATAAGTTAATTTTATTCAATGTAATATGTAAACAAGTCGAATGAAAAATTTCATTTCAATCCAACCGACTTGTTTGTATATTGAAATAAAATAATTTAATATATTTATTATTAACTTTGTTATAATCAAATTACGAAATACAAAAGAAAGAAATAAATTGTGTGCGAATGAAATAAATAAAGATAATCCCTTTTTTTTTCTTTTTCTTTTTCTTTTTCTTTTGCACTATGTGAAAACATTAAATTGCTTTCAAAAGGAATCTACTTGCATAATCTATCAAATTGGCAGGTAAGTTTGATTGCAATCAAATTAAAGAACGATTAAATTCTTACAGCACGCATTTGATACTACTACTATTACTATTACTATTTACTACTATTATTACTAACACAGGTTACAAGATTATACTTCTTTCTCTCTCTCTCTCTCTCTCTCTCTCTCTCTCTCTCTGTTCATCGTGAAGAATAATGTTTCTGATTATCCAATAGTTTCACAACTACGTTCACTTCGCATATGTTAGAAGAAATATACTTGTATACAATTTTTTTCATACATAATAAACTAACACACACATATACACATACAGACACACATCACACACACACATTCTTCTTCTTCTTCTTCTTCTAATAATAGTAAATAGAAAAAGAAATAAGAATGATCGAAACAGATAGACAAATTAGAATTGGAAACAATTGGTCATACCTAATTATGGGATACTATCTAACACATAAATGATTACAAATTTAATGCAATAAAAAAAAAAGAGAGAGAGAAAGAGAGAGAGAAAATTACACAAGTTGAGTATCTTTTACCTGGAGGATTAATCGAGGCCATGAGACGAAGAAAGATGAAAGAGTTAAACAAAAGTGCATAATGTGCATATGGTAAACGTAACATGGATGCGTGAACAGAGTAATGATTGATCTTTCTTTATTTTTTTTTTTTTTTTTAATGAAATTTATACGAATAGTTGACAGAATCAGTTGACAGAATGTACAAACTTAAGTCGTTAAATATTATTTTTTTTAATGTCCATTTTTTGTTCTAACAAGTAATATGTTGTACACATTCAAGGTGTCTAATATAAAACTATTGAGATGAAGAAACAATTAATATGAAATTCACACACACACAAATGATGTTATTATAAAAAAAAAATTATTATAATAAATTATATGAATATTAAATTATTTAATAAAATTATTAAAGAAACATTATTATAATAAATTATATTAATTATAATATTATATTTATTATTACAATATTTATTTATATATTCTATTGATTATATTATTAAATTAATTATTAAAAATAATAAATTATTATATTTTTATTATTATAATATTTATTTATATATTATATAAATAATATTAATATATTATTTATTTATATTATATTTAATTATAATATTTAATTATTTATCCATATTATCTTTAATTATAGTATTTATATATTATTTATTTATATGTTATATAATTATGATATAATTATTTATATATTATATATTATTACATATACATATTTTATTATTAGAATATTTATTTATATATTAAATTTATTATATTATTAAATTAATATATTATAAATAATAAATTATATATAAATTTGATAAATTTACAAACAATTAAATTTCACACAACTTGTATCTAACGAGTAAAACACTTTCAAGGTTTCCAATCTCAAACTAATTAGAATAATAATAATAATAATAATAATAATAATAATAATAGAAAAATTAAAAAAAAAAAACAATTAACATGGAATTTAAATGATCCCATAAAATTTACAATTTGATTTGTACGATCAATTTTATGCGTACGCGATAAAACATTAAAAAAAAACAAAAAAAAAAAAACGATAGTAATATCGTGTAAATGTATTTTACAGTGCTTGTGTATCTGTGTAAAAAAAAAAAAGAAAAAAAAAAAACCCATAATGAGAAACGTAGAATACACGGGAGGATATTGAAAAATTGTGCAATGGACACTGACACAACTTAGATATTTTAACGTGCATGTCCAATGATCTTCATCATCGACATATTGCATTCTCTCTGTCTCTTTCTATCGTTTCACCAACAACCAGTTCCACTAGCAATGCGATAAAGACAAGTTCATTATATCTTACTTTTATTTTCACCTGGTTTTCCCCTTACCCACCCCACCCACCCAATCCTTTCTATGTATAAAGGATAATTTATAAAAAAGAATATAATAGAACCAAGGCCACTATAAAATAAAAGTATGCAGAAGGTACATATATATATACACATATATATATATATATACGTATCGATTCCTAATTACTCATACAACTTGCAATCGTTATGGCGTTTTAATACACACGTGTGTAAAGTTTATTTGATTTGTTCTTTTTATTTACTTTTTTTTTATTTTCTTTATAGTTTATACTTAATACCTTTCTAATACCTAATAAAATATATATATATATATATACCTTTTGCATACTTTTATTTTATAGTGGCCTTGGTTCTATTATTTTATATATATATTATTTATTATTATATAAATAATATATATAATTATGTATATAACAGTGTAATAACAATAATAATAATAATAATAATAATAATAAATATATAATAATAATAATAATAAATATTATTTTAAATTAAATTAAAATTATAAAAAAAATAAAAAATAATATAAAATAATTATAATATTAAAAATTATATATATTAATATTAATAATAATAATAATAATAATAATAATAATAATATTATTATTATTATTATTATTATTATTATTAAATATATAATTAATATATTATTATATAAATATTATAAATTTATTATTATAATATAATATTTAAATATATTAATTTCTAATAATATTATATTATTTAAAAAAAAAATAATAAATTAATAAATTAAAATTGTTTTTTTCCTTTTTTTCTTTTTTTTTTGAATATTATTATAATCAAATTTTGATTACACACGTAATGCGATATTGATGCAACTTGTGTTTCAATATTATTCTAATGAAATGTTTTATTTTCAGCATAATACAAATGATTTCTCTTCAATATTAATTTAATCCATTATTTATCTTGTAAATAAATTGAAAAAAGAAAAAAAAATGATGACTGAATATTTTTGTTTATCCAACGAAACACTTTTGATGGTGGGAATAAATAATGAAAGAGTCGAAAATGGACCAACGAAAAAAATTCATTCATAAAACATTAGAATACATTTGTAAAAAAGTTGATTCTGAATTTTAACTCAACGAAATAATCCAATGTTTATTTTATTATTCATACTAATAATTAATGTCAATATTTAGTCATAATTTGTCACCCACATACACACACACACTCTTACTATTTCCATTTCTATATTATTTATTAATTTTTTATTCAAATTTAATAACATGAGACAAGTAGAAAAGATTAAAAAAAAAAACAAAAAACAAAATTCAAAAAATAGCCAAGAAAAATACTCAACGTAGGAGTTGTCAACCATTATCGAGGACAAGTTTCCATATATGTGTATATATGAGTGTGTGTGTGTGTGTGTGTGTATGGGGGAGAGGGTAATGTGTGGATGTGTAATGTGTAATCAACTTTGATAAATATTAAATAAATTCGTCGTAATAAATGTAAACCAGATTGACTAAATTATAACTAGTTTTGCTAATTAATTACAGAGTGAAATAAATAAATGAATGAATGAAAAAAAGAAAAAAAAAGGGATATTAATATTTAATAATTGTGAAACCTGATTGGTGTTACTAAAAATAAAAATATATAAAATATAAAATAAATCAATAAATAAAATATAAAATTTATTAGAAATACAAAATAATTAAATTTAAATGCAAAATAAATCAATCTAAATATAATTAAAAAAAAAAAATAAGAATGGGCGAATAGAAACAAATCTAAAATAGCTGACAAAAATTTATGATTAGAAAAATAGAAAAAATTAATGGTGTTTTTTTTTTGTGTCTTTCTCTCTAAAATTTCAATGTTCAAAATTTATATTATCCTTGACTAAATTATTTTTTAAAATATTTGAATTAATGATGGGACAACGTATACTAAAATGTATTTATTTGCATGAGCCTATATATATATATATATATATATATATATGTGTGTGTGTGTGTGTGTGTGTATAGATACGTATATGTGTTTGCAAGTAATTTTAATCGTAAGTTGGCAGGTGTTTCGTAAGATCACGAACATTCTTTTAACAAGTTCTTTCGCAAGAAAATTTGTAAAAGTCGTCTCCTCAAGGGCCTTATAATACAAACGATCGAATGATTATCGATTACAGATATACAAAATTTATCATTTTTACAAGTTTAACATGATTAAGAAAAAAAAAAAACATCAAGAATTCCAGAAGTGAGATGATTAACGAGAAACACTAAATTATTTTCCAGAACTCAAGGTTTTTGGGATGGATTGGAAAAGCCACGTGTTGTTGTGGCTTACAATTAGTCCCATACACACGTCTTTAAGTCGAACGAATTACCTTATACCGCCATCTGTTAGAATGATATAAACTATCCTATCTTTCAAGTTGGATGAAACTGCACACAGTGTGCAAAATTTGATTCAAATCGGTTCAGTAGTTTAGGAATCCATTGCGGACAAACAAAGTGACATGTAATTTATATATATTAAGATATCCTATCTTTTAAGTTGGATGAAACTGCACACAGTGTGTAAAATTTGATTCAAATCGATTCAGTAGTTTAGGAATCCATTGCGGACAAACAACGTGACACGTAATTTATGTATATTAAGAAGATTGTAAATATAATTTATTCAACGAACGATGAAAGATTATTGACTTTATTTGATTTTTTAATTAGAAATTAATTTATTTGATATTTTATTTTTAATATAATTTAAATTTATAGATGATTTATTTTTTTTTATTTTTATTAGAAATATAATTTTGAAAAGTGTTACTTTAATTAATTTAATTTACTTTAATTAACTGTTAATTTAATTTTGTAAACTGTAATAAAATTTAAATACCCCAAAAAATTTTTTACCAAATACAAAATTATTTTGCAAACCCATGTGTGATTAATACGATTTGTATTTATAATAAAAATTAATAAAATAATATATATATATATATATATATATATATATATATATATATATATATATCTAAACAATTTCTAAATATAATTTATTAAAATAATAGAAAGATCTAGTTTGCATATAAAATATATTTGAAACTATTGTAAACAAAGCAAAATATATATATATATATATATATATATATATATATATATATATATAAATTTCTAAAATGTTTTATATGAACTTTCTTAATTGAAATTATTCCTACGTAAAACTTATACACATGTATACATGTATATATATATGTAATAGGAAGATATGTGAATGCGCATAGCCATATGATCTTTCACAAGCCAAAAGGTTTTCTCTGATATTAGAAAGAGAAAAGGATAAAGAAGAATAATTGATAAAAATCATTTAAACATTTTTTTTTTTTTTTTTTTTTATAATCGAAATGATGTATACGTGCATACGATAAATACGAATACTTATGTATATGTGTGAATGTTTGTACGTGTATATAGATACACACGTGGATGCATAGACATCTGTACAACTCTTTCTAACGAAAAGGTTTTCTCTTTTAATAAAGCATTCCAAGGGAGGAGGATAAAACTTTCACTCGTTGATCTAAATTATTTAGCTAAGATATATTATAATAGATACAAGATTAATAATAGAATCAATTTCATATTTAATAACAAAACAAAACAAAACAAAAAACAAAAACAAAAACAAAAAACATTGATCACCCATCTCCTTGTTTTGTTCTTTTTTTTTTTTTTTAATTAAGATTAATGCAATATTAAATTATTATTATTATTATTATTATTATAATTATTATTATTATTATTATATAATACTATAATGGTATGTATTATTATATATTTTATTAATATTATTTAATTTAATTTTAATTATATACTTAATTAACAAAATATAATATATTTTATTTTTAATATTGTAATTATTAGATTTTTAATATATTATTATTATTATTATTATTATTATTAAAATATAATATTAATCAAATATTATATTACCAATACAATATAAATATTAATAGAAATATATTTCTACTTTTTTTCTTGTACGTGTATAGTATGTGTATGTGTGTTTAACATCATTCATATTAAAATTGTAAAATAAATCTGGAAGATCATAAATAATAATAATAGTTGATAATGTTCATTAAATAACAACTCGTAGTATCAACTTATACTTCAACCAAGATATAAAAGTTTCTGTGGTTAACCGCAAAATTAAATTACACTTTTAAAATCAGATAATATTAAATCATTTAGATTAATATTAATGTAAATGTAATCGTGCATTATAATATGTCCTCAAAAATAAATCAATACTATATATATATATATATATATATAACATAAGAAATGTGTGTTTTTTTTTGTTTTTTTTTTGTTTTTTTTTTTTAAGTCTAATGATGAATAAATTTTACTTTGATGACTATTTAATAAAAATGAATATTTATATATGTATAATTAATTGAAAGAAAATTTATGATAGGTGTTTTAAGATTTAACTTAATGATTTTTATGTTGACGTATATTAATTTATGTTTTGACAGGCTATAAAAAAAATAACAAAGATGTCATATTACCATGATAGAAAATGATCAGTTGTTAAATAAATTAAATATATAAGATACGGTTATATGAAAGATAAGATATAAAATAAATCTAAATTATGTTGTCGCTCTAATTATTATCTCAAACATCGATACAAATGGATACAAATTAAAAAAAAAAAATAAAAGAAATGTTTTTACAATGATACAAATTTATCTTTAGATTTGTTTCAACAATCTTACGTTTAATTTATTATTTATACGTTTAATTATTATATTATAATTATTATTATATCATAATATATACATATATATATTATAATCTAAAAAAAAAAAAAAACTTATAATTTGGTTAAATATTTTCTTAACGAAATAAAAAAACAAAAACCCCCAAAAAAAACAGAAAAGTAAAAATAAAACTTTTGTATTTTTAACGGAACAATCATGGAAACAAAAAAAAAACACGAATATTTATATTATACAATTATTATTTATATTATTAATTTTATTATTATTCATATTAATATTATTATTATTATTATTTTACGTTCAAACAAAAAAACAATTAAAAAGAAAAAAACAAACCAAAAAAAAGAAAAGTAAAAATACAAATTTGTATCTTAATAGAACAACCATGGAAACGAAAAAAAAAACCGAATATTTATATTATAAATTATATTATTATTCATATTATTATTTTTCTTATTTTACGTTCAAACAAAAAAAAAAAGATAAAAAGATAAAAAGATAAAAAGGAAAAAGAAACATAAAAATTTGGTATTTTAACTGAAGATCAAAACTAAGAAGAAGAAGAAGAAGAAGAAGAAGACTAAAAAAGACATGTTATCGATGAGAGGATGGGTGGCGGGGAGGGGGTGGGGCTAGGTAGATAGGTGGATGGGTGGATGGGGGGAGGAATGGGGGTAGGGGGAGGGGAAATGGAGTTCTCGTTCTCTAGAAACGATATCGAATGTCAAGAGACACGAGAGAGGTGGAAAATATACACTTTCTCCGTATACTTCGTACGACCCACATTCTGAAATCGTTCGTATGTTTGTAAGTTAAGTATATAACCCAATGGGTACACGTTCGTTCGTTCGATGGTTCGTTCGTTGGTTCGTTGGTTCGTTCGTTCGTTGGTTGGTTCGTTCACTCGTTCAACTTACTCGCGTTCACATTTAATGAGCGGAACGTTTTCGACGAATCAAGGTCGCTCTCTCACGAATAATCCCGAGTCCGATGCACCATCATCGGTGCATTCGCCTTCGATTGCAACTAAAACTATCTTGTATTTTTTCTCTTTTTTTTTTTTTTTTTCTTGAAAATTTTCTTCAACTTGTTTTTTTTCTCGTGTTTATGTCAATGTTAATAATAATATTTTGTTTTAAAAATTGGTGAACTTGGTTTTGAGATATTTGTTTTGTTTTTTTTTTGTTTTTTTTTGTTTTTTAATTAAATTCAATTTATAAGTGATAAATAATAAAATTAAATGTATCAATCATTATTTATAAAAAGTATTATATTATATTAATATTATTAATTGAAACGTTAAATATAATTTTGTCAAATATTAATCTCAACGAAATATCTGTTATTATTATAATATAATTATAATATTTATTACAATTATTAATATGTAATATAGTATGATATTAATTAATATATTATATATTATTATTTATAGAATATTTATATTCTAATAATATGATTATAAAATTATTTTAATTAACTCTAAATATATATTTAATATATTATTTAATATTACAAATATTATAATATTCTATAGTATCTGAAATAGAACTAAAAATAAATAACTAAATAAATATATTAATAATTATATAATATAATATAATATATATATATATATATATATATATATATATATATATATATATATATATATACTATATTCAATATTTATAAAATCAAAACCTATTATATTTAAATGTAATTATTAATAATATAATTAAAATGATATTATAATAATAATTGAATATATACCATAAACGATAATATATTTATAACTATAATCGTTATATGAATTAAAAATAAATAAATAAATAAAAAATCAAAGTAACCTTTATACTTTCCAACCTTTTACAAAGACAGTCACGTATGTTCTAAACTTTCGACATACTACCGTATGGTATGTGTCTAAGCAAATGAAAGGAAGTGAATAGATACTACTAGTTAATTGTACAACATATATATATATACATATATATACATATAAAGGTAACCTTGGCCTCGAATAATTTATACCCTTTTCATATTATACACATAAACACATGTGTAAATACGTGTGCGCATATGTTCCTTTACATATTGAAAGTAACAACAGTTTATTGACCTTTTTCATAACAATACATACATACATAAATACATACATATATATATACATACACATACTACACATTTGTAACAAATTTAATATTTATTTGAATTTTAATTTTATGAAGTAATCCTCGTCATTTTTTTTAAATCATTTTTCCAAATCATTTTTCCAAATCATTTTTCCAAATCATTTTTCCAAATCATTTTTCCAAATTATTTTTCCAAATCAATAAATGTTTCTTTTAACCCATTCCTTGACTGCTTCTTGCATGCACACCATACCATATCTATGCAATCATACTAAACTATGGTATTATCAGTTATTTTGAAAGAAATGTTTATCGAAATAAGACTTTGTATTTTTTTGTATAAATAATATCTTTAACCCTTTCGCACCGGCTGAGACATATGCTATCGAAGTTGTAGAAAATTTGTCAATCAATTTAAAATTCAATAGTGAAATCACTGTTGTTAATGGTTGTACTGATTATGGGGACATTTATGCGTCTCCAAATATCCTTCAATCTTTTAGGCACAAAAAGTTTCTTTTTTTTTTCTCTAAAAATCTCTTGCAGGAGAAATGAACTGTTCTTTGTAATGGGACACACTCAAACTGATTTTTCGCCATATTGAAAGGATTAAAGTACAATTAAAAAAAATATATAACATTGTTAAATTGACAACAGAATAATAATAATAATAATAATAATAATAATAATAATAATAATAATAATTAATAAAATAGAAATGAATTATTGTAACAAACGTTTTTGTTAACGTGTTCGAAAAATGTCGTGGTCTCTGAATAGAAATAGAAATAGAAATAGAAATAAAAAATAGAAATATTAGAAGAAGAAGAAGAAGAAAAAATGGTAGGTAGGAGTAAAAGAGATAATCATAGGATAGTACGCATAGTAGAGAAGAAGGTGGGGAGGGGAGGGGAGGGGAGGGGAGGGGAGGGGAGAGGAGAGGAGATCAACGTCAAACAGCATCGAAGAAAGTACTAACGGTGATTAAAGACTGGAAACACACACCATGAGAGAGAGATAAACGGCCTCTAACCATTCGAAAGGAATTCGAAGAGAGTTAAAGAGATGATCTTTCTACTTTGAAAATTATTAAGATATCTCCTTAAAAGTGAATCATATAATAATACTTTTGTTATATGAACATTATTTTAGAATAACGAGTGATTTGAAACATTGAAACACGATGGGGGATGCAACGAAACGGTGGGCGGCTATGTAACGGCCAGAGATCATAACGGTGATGCCCCTTTGGTTATGTGTGCCCATAATTATGAAAGTGGTCTAAATCATGTACCTCTTTTGTTTCAACATTTATTGAAGATTTCTATTTGAACATTATATGAATTCTATGTAATATATTGAAGAAACATCTGACGATTCATTTTTCCTAATATCATTGTTTTCAAATTACATTGAATTTTTATTTAAGTTTAAAATAATGTGGTACGTGATAACTGATAAAATTTATGTTTTTTTTTTTTTTTAAATGTTGACTTATGTTAGACCACTTTCATAATTATTGGCACATATATGATAATAATATAATAATAAATAAATCCTACAATTATCTTACTCTTGAAAGTGTGCATTCGTCGTCTGATTATCTCGAAACTGAGTTTTTTTTTTTTTTTTTTTTTTAGAAGGTTTCACTTCTGACACGTGTCATTTGCACACATGATTCTTAGAAAATCTTTCACATGAATCTTAGAAAAAAAAAAAAAAAAAAAATAGTTATTCGAATTTAGAAACAAGCAAATATTTGATAATAACAATTTAAATGAAAATGAAATTGATTATGATCATTTAAACAATGAGTGAAAGTAATTTGTACATTTTTTTTTTTTTTTACTTGGAAAAATGTTTCAACTCGTGAAAGATTATTTCCCTTTTTTTTTGTTTTTATATTTTATTATTATTATTTTTTTTATAAAAAGAGAGATCCTTTATCAAATTTCAAACGTTGCGTAAAAGTTGCAGCATTAAAAGGTTATTTTATGTAACGACGAGAAAAGCCGGAATGAACGTCTCGCGTACAGAATTATTTAACGCCACCCAATCGGTTAAGTTGGGACCGTAAGTTTCGTGAGAGTATCAATCAAACTTTCACTCCATCTTTATTTTATATATATATATATATATATATATATATATATATATATATATATATAACAGTATGTATATAATATAAATTTATTTACAATATATTATAAATTGTTTTTGATTTTTTTGTTTTGTTTCTATTTAAAAGATAAGAACTTGAGTGAAGAATCGAAAGACAATCTTTATTTCACGTTAAAGATTCTTATTTAAATAAATAAAAAATGTATTTCAATAAGTTTCATTTCAAGTTTGATTAATAGTTACTTATTAAAGGGAAAGTACGAATTTTAAGTTGAATATTGTTTTTTATATGTTAATATTATCATTATTTATTGTTTATTGTATTCTATATTATATTGTACTGTAATTACTATATATATATATAATATTGCATATTAATTACAATATATTTATATTATATATAAAATTTTATATTAATTATTATATATTTATATAATATAGTATTGTATATTAATTATTATATATTTATATTATACAATATTGTATATTAATTATTATATATTTATATTATGTAATATTGTAATAATTATTACTATATATTTAAATATATAATATATTGTATATTAATTACTATATAATTATATATATATATAATATTGCATATTATTTATTATATATTTATATTATATAATATTGCATAATTATTACTATATATTTAAATATATAATATTTCGTATATTAATTACTATATATATATATAATATTGCATATTAATTACAATATATTTATATATATATATAATACGGTATATTAATTATTATATATTTTTATATAATATTGTATATTAATTACTACATATTTATATATATAATATTTTATTGGGATCTATGGCAGGGATGTGACGTAGCAATTTGACCTATCTACTCTAACGTTGAATTTAGCCACCAGATAGCGTATTCAAGTGCTAAAGATTCCAATATTAATTACCATATAATATATATATATATATATATATATATATAATATTGCATATTAATTACAATATATTTATATACTATATAATATTGCATATTAATTACTATATATTTAATTATATATAAAATTGTATGTGATTAATTTCAAATTATTACATGTAAATATTGAAATCATTAATTATATTTTTATATATATATATATATGCGTACAGGTGTAATTTTTGATTCAACAAGTAAATAGTGAAATAACGAAAATGATATTTAAAAAGATAAAGAGAGAAAATGATTGAAAGGAGTTCGAGGTAAGACATGACATCCTTTCGATGTGAGAAAGCGGAATGTGTAAGTAATGTGTATTTAGCACGTTACGTTAATTCGAACGACCTTGACAAGGTAAATTTTTTTCTTTTTCTCTCTTCTTTCTTTCTTCTTTCTTCTTGTTTTTTTTTTTTTTTCTATCGAGAAAATGAAAGTAAATGAAAAGTTATAAAAGACGTTTGCTAAATAAATGATCAAGTTTTACTTGATTCAAGGAAAACACTTTGAACTAATTACAATCAATATGATATCAATGACAAATATTAAAAAAAATACAAAATGGGAACATTGAAATCAGGTTAAAAAGAAAAAAAAACAAAAAAAAAATTGAAACGAATTTCAAGAGAAAGTAATAAATTTGTAACTTGAAAATAAGTGAAAAGACAAATTATTTTGTGTGTGGCTTGTTAAACAAAGAATTGTTCAACGATCAGTTGATATGTAAGTGTATATATATATATATATATGTGTGTGTGTGTGTTTGTGTATGTAATACATGCCTAATACATATATAAAGAAAAAACAAACCTACGCACATAGAGAGCTATATATATATATATATATAATCATGTTCAACTTTTACTGCAACTCACATTTGGGTATCGAGGGCACTTTGAACGTTTATTCTCATCCATCAAGTGAAACTTTTGACCATTTTGTTTTGTCCAATAGCTAACTAACAATTATTATTATTATTATTATTATTATTATTATTATATTCTGTTTTGTTTGAAATCGTTTAATTTATTTTTATTTCATATCTATGCACCAATTACAATAACGTATTGAAACCCTCATTTAAATTTGTATTTGAATTTATTTTATTTATTTTATTTATTTTATAATATGAGATATATAATTATAAAGTTTATAACATTTAATTGTGTTATAAATTATATTTTTTATATAGATTTATTTATTATATATATTTTATTTATTATATTTTATTATATATGTATTTTATTTTTTATATATATTGTATTTTTAATATATTTTATTTATTATATATATTTTTAATTATTAACTTTTACATTATAATTATAATTATTATAATTATATTCTATTTTGTTTCAAACCATATATAATTTAATTTTATTTCATTTATTGCACCAAATATATATATATATTTATTTATTAACTTCTATATTATTATTTAATAATAATTATTACAACAATTATATTTTAAAAAATTATATTTTAAACAATTTTAAAAATTCTTATAACAATTATTATTATTATTATAATTACAATTATTATAATTATATTCTATTTTATTTCAAACCTTTATAATTTAATTTTATTTCATTTATATGCACCAAATATATATATATATATATATTTATTTATTAACTTCTATATTATTATTTAATAATAATTATTACAACAATTATATTTTAAACAATTTTAAAAATTCTTATAATGATTATTATTATTATAATTACAATTATTATAATTATATTCTATTTTATTTCAAACCTTTATAAATTTATCTTTACTTCATTTTTATATGCATCAAAAACGCCTAACAAACTAAAACTCCCATTTAAATTTGCATTAATTTATTTGATTTATTTGTTATTTTATTTCTTTTTTTTTTATTAATACACGTGATATTTTTTATGATTAATAAGTTTCCTCAGTCTCAATTTAAAAATAAAAAAAAAATCATTTGATAATTACAATTATTATCAAATCAGATTGAAATCTTTTTTTAAACTTCTTACGTTGTTGTTGTTGTTGTTTTTTTTTTTTATTGTTATTAATTTATTCAATTTTTTTTATTCTTGTTTATAATTAATTCCTAAAGTATAGTTCTTTCGATCAATGATGAAATAAATAATACTTCATCGTTTATAATAGATCACAACATAATAAAGATTCAAATTTATAAATAGTAAATATCTATGAGTTCATTTCAATGATTATATATCCTGTTTATATTATATAAATATAAAATAGAAGAGAATACGAGTAAATGATAATGATGAAAATGATATTGATGATGATGAATGATAAATAAATTATTTTCAATTTCGTGAAGATTATATCAACTAAGTAAATGATCAAGGATGAACGTAACTTCATTCCTTTTTTTTTTTCTCTTCTCTTCTTCTTCTTCTTTTTTCTTTTTTCTTTTTTTACCCTCAAGGACGATACACAATCGATGCAAATGCAAAAAAAAAAACTTCTTCATTGATGAACAATTCTCAAGTTAAATTTATTTACAAATTGAAACAAGATGATTGAATTACTCTTTTCCTTTAAGAAAAAGGGGAAGCAGGAGAAGGATAAAAAAAAAAAAATAAATATCCTTGGAAGTTGACGGATTAAAAACGAATCTACGAGTAGTATTCATTCGCGACAGGATTTCTAATGAGAAATTTCAAGATGGAGTAAAAAGAAAGAAAATATCTATACATAATGATCAAATATGCATGCTGTGATGTCTCCTTCGACATACACACACACACATATATACATATGTGGGTGTGTTTATGACTTAATCAAAATGCAAGTGGAATTGACTTGTATTAAATTAAGAAATTACGGAAGAAATTGTCTAGGGAAACCCCATCCTCCTTTTATTTTTTTTTTTTTTTGCAACGAGAGAAACAAATTAATTAGAATAATTTAATTGTAAAATGAATATAAAAGAATGATTTATAAATAAATGTGAATTAGAACGAAAAAAAAAAATAGAAGTACTTCTATGAGAAAGGGAAGAGAAGAGAAGAGGGGGGTTCGAAACTTTTCAAATTTACTTAAACTCATTTGTGTGAATAGAAAGATAAATTTAAATTAAAAAAAAAAAAAAAAGATTGAAAAAAGTTTCTAACAAATTATTTAAATTTAGGTGGGTACTAATATTTTTTTATTTTTTTTTTTTTACTAATAATTATTAATAATTAATTAATTATTATTTAAATAATAATTAATTTGTTTTTTACTAATATTTAATATTTGTAATTTAGATATGAATCCCTATAAAGTTTAAATGTAAATATAAATATCTAAACTTATACATATTTGTATTTAATATTTAAAATTAGTTTAATTTAAATAAATTAATTAAAATATCTAAAATTAGATATATTTATATTTAATATTTAAAATTAATTTAATAAAATTAAAAATGAAAATATCTACAATTAGATATTGATATTTAATATTTTAATTATTAATGTTATTTCTAACAAATTTATTTTATTATCTCATGATCAATATGTAAAAAGTTTTGTTATGTCTTTTAACGTCAAACTCATTTCTATTTAAAACAAATAAAGAAATTTATTTATTTATTTTTTTTTTATTATTAAAGCTCAAAATACTTCAATTTTTTCGCGTATAAGTATTTATGTTACTTCTTATTTTTTTATTTTCTACTTTGCCATAGCAAAGTACTCCACAAAAGCATTTGCAAGTAAGCTTCTATTTTAAGATAACGTTGGATTATAATTAATTAGAAAAATATTAGATAAAAAGAGAGATCGTGATTTATGGCAAATATTATTTCAGCACATTAAAATCGGCTTCACCATTCACGAACTTAACAGATGAATCATCATTGTCATACTAGTGCGTCAAACTGAACGTTACCTGCATGAATGAACAGAAAAAACCCATGGAATTTATATCAACATATGTAAGAATAGATTCGATTTAGTTTGTGATAGGATATTTCACGTGAGTTACATGCAAAACGGTAAGTACAAAACGTGATTGACATCTTTTTTTTCATAATTTTTCTCTTTCTTCTTCTTCTTTTTTTTTTTTTTTTTTTTTTTTTGATTCGTCGATAGGTTCGTCTTTATTTTGGGAATTTTTGATTATTGCATTATTCAACGTATCAAAGTTAGAAGAATATTTTACAAGTGTAATATGATCAATGATATAAATAATTCGTAGTAGTGATATATCTCAATATATATATATATAAATTACATGTCACGTTGTTTGTCCGCAATGGACTCCTAAACTATTGAACCGATTTGAATAAAATTTTACACACTGTGTGCAGTTTCATCCAACTTAAAAGATAGGAAATCTTAATATATATAAATTACGTGTCACGTTGTTTGTCCGCAATGGACTCCTAAACTATTGAACCGATTTGAATAAAATTTTACACACTGTGTACAGTTTCATTCAACTTGAAAGATAGGATAGTTTATATCTCAATTTATAATCGCAATTATTTGTTTATTAACAAAGAGTCATGATTATCTCTGTTAGTTCGATAAGATTCTAACAAATGGCGGTATAAGGTAATTCGTTGTAGGGATCCTCTAGGAGGGACGCGCCATACATATTGCTGGTGTTGCTATATATATAACTATATGCTATATTATATATAACTTTTAGACTATTTCAAATGTTTGATTGATTCGCGCTTAATCACGTGACTACATAAGTTCCTGTCCCTCAAAATTCTTTGGCGCGTCCCTCCTACAGGGTCCCTTAATTAGTTGACTTAAAGACGTGTGTATCGAACTGATTGTGAGCCACAGCAACGCGTGACGAGGCACCCCTAGTACATATATATATATATATATATATATATATATATATATGTATACAGTTTATATCTAATTTTAGATATTTATATATTTAAGATAATAATGAAAAATAAAATTATTATACATTATTTTTAAAATAATACACAAAGTATAATAAATGATAACGATGTATTATACTTTGCAATGCATTTTAATAATCCATTTTCAACACACACAAAACGAGTTAACGTGACGCACTTTAAACGAGCAATAATTATCCTGTATTGTTACATGTAATGCTTATGAGAATCTTACGTGTTATTACATCAAGGGAATCGTTTAACCTAAACGATAATAAAAGAATATAAGTATAATTACGGTATATTTCGAAACAGAAAAATATCTTGCATACTTTCTAATATTTTTCTCTTCTTTTTTGTTTTTTTTTTCTTTTTTTTTTCTTGTTTATCTTTTACAAATAAAATATGAAAATATTCGAGGATTTTTTTATTATTCGATTTAAACTAAAGAATGGATCAAGCTTTAAAGAATATAATACAAATGACGAAAGATTAATGACGGATAATAATGATTTTTTAATAATCTTTAAATCAATTTTTAAGACAGCAACGTAACGATCATTTTTATTTAAAAAAGAAATTAAACATAAAATGTTGCATATACAACATTCTAAATATAGAATATTCCATCAGTAGAATCCCAATCTACTGATTGGGAAATACTTGAAAGAAGATTAGCAACATTTATGGATTATGTTCTCTTTTTTATTAGCTATTTTAATAGCCTTAGCAATAATATAAATTCAAATTAATTATTTAGGAAAACAAATTTGCCAAAATCAAATCAGACGATATTATATAAATATCTAAACAGGATGTTGATATAATTTTATTATCTCAACAAAATTTTAAATTACAATAATCCAAGAGAGAAAAAAATTAAAAAAAAAGAAATATACAACGTATAATCGAACGAGCCACGAGAAAGTCAAGAAATATATATACACACACACACACACGTCAAAGATATTTCATAAATGAGTTAGCCTACTTATGAGAAGAAAGGTTCTCGACAAATTTCGTCGGAGAATCCCCATCCTTAGAATCAATTCTTTCTCCTTTACCAATTGAATATTATTGACCATTACGTTAAGAATCCAAAGAATATTTCTAGATAGTAAAAAGGGAATGAACATTTACTCAAAGCTTACGTAATACGAACAAGCTAGTCGACCGATCTATGGCTAAGCAAGGCGTGTCATTTAAAGTCATCCGAAGAATTTCAAAATCTTAACTCTTTCGACTTTTGTACGAGAAAGTTTACCAGCATATTTAACATTCGAACCTGAAAGTAAAGTCTCATAGACGCATAACATCATCGATACTAGAAATCAGTTAAATTATAAAATATACCTGCTTTTATGAGCCTATATATATATATATTATTGACTTTCTCTTTCTTTTAATCCAAAATTTATTATATTATCTTTCTTATTTCATTATCTTTTTTTTTTTATTATTATTATTATTAGTAGTCAAATTTTTAATTGATCGAATACACGAATATTTAGTATTTCGAAAGTATTATTTAATGATTTATCGATTTTGTAAAAATGGTTAAAAATAAATTACCAAATTAATGATGTATTCGTAATGCTGATGCGTAGTGTCGTTTCGCGCCATACGATTATTTGAATTCGAAAGTTAAAACAAGTCTAATGCGCATGCGTCACCTTAAACTCATCGCTCTTTTAGTCAAGCACGTGCTTCATATTCGTGAAATTCAATTGAATGGAAAATATTCATAAAAATAGATTTATTTTTTATGTTAAATTATCTTAAATTAATTTACGTATTCGTCCTTTTATTGTTTAAATAAGAATAGACAAAGTATTATTGAAAATAATTATTTTACTAGACGAACGTTAGAATCACGTGGTTGCGAGCATCGTGTCGTCTGCTTGCACAGCTGTTCCAACGCCAAGAGAAAAGGCGCTAAATTCGTTATTTTTAAATAAAAAAAATACGTACGTGATCGAACGTAAATAAAATGTTGTTATAATTTAAAAACTTTGTCGGATTGTATAATACGATGAAACAATATACGATGTTATTATTATTAAGGAATATTTTAATTGAAATAAATTAATTGATAAATAAATGTTCATTTAAAATCTAATTCTCAAGTAACATTAAACAAAGCGCTGTTGGCGTATTATATAAGTTTGATAAAAGAACACGAGAAGAAAGTTGATAAATATCTATGATCTTAAAAATAAAATTGTTTTACGTAATCTTAAAAAGTTCCAATGATTTTTCAATAACTTTCTTTCAACAAAATTTGCCACTTTCACAAATAATTTTTTTTTAAATCTAACGATCAAATTTCAACTAATTTTGATGATATAAAAACGTGTGTACTCAATGATACACTCCATTGTTTAATAAAATACTTGACCGGTTTAGGTTATGTTTAAACGAGACGAAAGATTTTCTTAAAACTGAATGAATCCGTTAACACCGATGTTATCAATGATCAATTAAAATCGATTACTACAATTTCAAAATATTCAAAACATATTAAATCATCACATTATCAAAATTATTGTAAATTAAAATGATACATGCTCGATACGTATATATATATATATATCAACGTATATTATTAAAATAAAATAATGAATAAGAAAAACTTACTTGGCATTGTTGTACTTTAGGACTTAAAATGTGCTCGATTTCCGTTTGTGATTTAATAAAAGTTGTAGAAAGTTTCTTCCTTATCTGAGATAGATTTCCGAACTGACACAGTTTTTCCGCACGAGCACAGAGCCGACTCGACCCTAAACACGCCATAGCGAAAACAGTAATGAGTCGAGCCGGCCAACTTCGGAAGACTTTCGAGTTCGACTAGTCCCCACCGATATTTTCCAACGACACTTACCCCTCTCTTTCCTTCATCCCCTCCCTAACTCCCACCACTTCTTCATATACCTTTCCTTTTCCCCTACTTCAATATCTTTTTCAATTCACGTTTCATATGTGTTAATACTTTCGTTTTTTCTTTTTCTCCTCCTCGTCCTCCTCCTCCTCCTCCTCCTCCTCCTCCTCCGCCACCTTCACCACCTCCTCCTTCAACACCTTCTTTATATGAAAAAGAAGTTTATGTATGAAACGTTGCTTCTAGTTCAGTGATGTTCCGCGACTAACTAATTTTATCAATGTGGTTCGATCGCAAACTGTAAGAAACCCATAGACGTATTAACCACGTGTTCTCATTTTTCCGTAAGAACCAATTGAGAGTAACGTTTAATAATTTAATGGTTTATTTATTCTAAAGGGAGATCAATATCGAATATAAAACTGTGATATTCGATTATGGTTTATCTCTACTGGATTATTTCTATTCGTTAATTATTACAATAATTACTTTGTCTTGTTGCATGTATATATACGTATACTTGTTTTTTTCTTCCCCTGTATGTTTATATGTTTTTATTACTTTTTCCTTTTATGGATTGAAAGGAAACTTTTTTACAATATCTCCTGACACAATCCATCCCTTCCATAGACACCCTGATCTCTCCCCTCTATCTAAGTATTAATCATTCCTATCGTTGCTTAACTTTAGTTTTTTTTTTTTTTTTTTAATAAGACTAAGCTGTTGGAAAGTACTTTAAATTTTATTAGAATCATATGATAAAAATAATAGTCTTGTAGAAGCTTGGCTTGTTATTATCCTAATATCGTATCTACTTCATCTTTTATGAATTTGATTTACAATAATAATATTTGATTAAAATTCATCACCCTTGGAAAGATCATTGCTATTAAATCTAGTTACTAAGATCTGTGGCATCAAATTAGCTTCTTCAAAGTTAGAATATTCTTTTATCGAACAATCTGTATTAATTTTGTTCTCTGTTATGTTGAAATTATATTCTTGTGGCATATCCCCATGATTTTTGTTAACCGTATACCATTGCGACATCATTTCTCTAAGTGGTTGCAAGTTACTAGCATTTTGTTGAATCTTTTTTAACTCTTCATTACACAATTGTTCAATTTCTGCCAATCTTCGTTCATAAGCTTTGGCAACCACTTGACGATGCATATTATAACGTTTCTCTGCATGAGCTAATGCTAAAGCATCCTGATATTTTGCAAGTTTCTTCTCATATTCTAATATTGTTAGTTCTGTTAAAGCTTGATCCGATGTTATATCTATGATACAGTCTACAAAAATCATAGACCTTGTGTATACCATAATAATATTCATTATAGAATAATATTACCTATGTCATTAGAAAGAGGTGATTCTGCTGCGTATGCAAATGCAGCTGCACGTGCAGCCGCATTAGCTTCTTCTAATGCTAATATATCACTTTGCTCTCGTAACCTTTGAAACTCTTCCCTTTCTTTTCTCCAAAGAGTAGCTTCTTTTTTTAATTCCTCTCTCAAGTACATCATCAGTTCGTTTAATGAATTAATACGCTCTCGAAGAACATGACTGAGAATAGAAATAACTAATAAGTTATCAACAATCATCATAATCATTTAAAAAGAAAATTATTTGATAAGTGTACTCTATATATTTGGATTCCTCATTCTCAAATTCTTCATAATTTGTATTCGTTGTTGATAAATTTTCCGGTTCTAATATAACTGATAATTTTTCAAATGTATTATCATATAAAATATCACCGTTCTCATTAGTCTCTACATTTGGAAGATCCAATGTTAAATTAAGATCATCTTGAACTTTTTCATCTTGTTCATTTTCATAATCCTCTGATGAACTTTCATTTCTATTCTCAGAATCATTGATAGAAGTTTTGCTACTACAGGATCTGTCCGTTTGTATTTCTGATGAGGAAGTATGTTTGTTTTCCATCAGGAATATTCGTAATTTTTGTCTTTTATACACCTAGATAACAATTTTTTTTTCTCGTCTATTGCGTGAATAGTTAAAATTCAATCTCGATCGTGAAATATATATCGATCGATGTTTTCTTGTTTTTCCTATAAAATATATAGAACAATATATTCACATGTAATTAATTCGAAAAAATTATTGTGATTTAAAACAATATATTATTTCTTGTTAAAGTATAAAAAAATTCGTCTTTTAAAAAAATTCGTTTAATTGTTACATTATTATTTTTTTTTCTTTTTTAAGATCATTAATTTAAATAACATTGATATCCTAATAATTGATATGTTCTAATATAAAATATTATTATTATTGCTACTTATGCATAGATTTGTACATGTATATATATATATATATAATATATTAAAAAAAAAATATTAAAACTAATCTGCACCAGGCTTTAGGAAACATAAGTTCATATAAAAATATATATATATATATAGTTTGAAAATGCTCACTTAATAAATATAAATTAAAATAAATTTATATTCATTTAGATATTTATAAAAGTTTAGGCATTTGCTTCAATGTCGATATATCTAATATTTTACTAGGACAACTAGTTCGCTGTACTTGCGCATATGGATATTGTTGTGTTGCTGGATTATGTTTAATGTTTGGTGTTTTCAGATCCGCTTTTAGGGATCCTTCAAGGCACATCAGATTATCATCTACAAATTTATATTAACAGTTATATTCTTGGTCATGATCTTTCAATAATTGTTACAATGATATTTGTGAAAAACAATATATTATAAATCATTTACCTTCAACTTGTAAATTATTTTTTCCTGGAAGCAATTGATATCTTTCCAAATAACGCATTGTAGCAAATGATAAATTAGTTCCTTGCATATTACTTAACATAACTTGTTTCAAAGATGCAGATCCCTGTTTTTGTGTTGTTAATTCGGCAATTTGTTCATTACTTAAATATTTTAAAGCTAATGCTTCCATGTGCATACTTGTATTTCTTTCAGTTATACCACTGGTAGCACGAGTTATATTCGGTTGAAAGTCCAATCGTGGATAATACGATGAATCAAATTCTACTCTAAAAAAAGAATATTATATAATAACATGTAACGTATAAAATAATTATATAATAGAATACATTGAAAATGGATATATTATTTGTTAAAAGTAAATCTATAAAATGTCATAGAAGAATGCATACTTTCTTGTACCAATTTTGTCCATAGATTCAGGTTTGTCTACTAAGCTGATACCAAGTTTTCGTAATTGTTCAAAAGTGGCAACCTTAACGTTATCTAATATTGCTTGATTTTCAATTTCATCTTGTTCTACGTTGTGCCTCGTTTTTACATCCTTTGGATCGGAAGAATCTACGGTGGACGAATTTTGCAAAATTTGATTTACTTGACTTAAAACTTTATTATAAAAAGTCCATCCAACTTTAGATGTTCGTTTAATTTGTTCACTTTCCTCGTCGCTAGAATATTCTTGCATGTCGACATGAATACTTGGTTCAGGTGTTATCGGTGGTATTTCGTTTATTTTAAAATCGCTGCTATTTAAGACCAAACTATCTTCTACACGTCTATGCGTTTTAGGATGACCATCAGATTGCTCACATAGATTGTCTTTATTTGTTTCTTTATATTTTTGTGAATTATTAAGTACATCGTTTGTCGTACGTTGTTCATAATTATAATCAAATGATGTTGCATCTTTGTTAATAAGTTTTTGCCTTCTTTCTTCCTTTTTTGTTCTTTGTTTTTCATCATCTCTCGATGAAGAATATTGTTGTTGATTATGTGTAAGCAATTTATTTGAATTTTGACATACATCTTTATTCGATTGAGAAAATCTATCTAATTTTTCTACAGGAACACTTCGTGCATTTTGATTATTATCTACATGGGTACGTTTATCTTGTATATCTTTCATAGAACAATTTATATTATAATTACTACTATGTGGTTGACTAGAAGATAAATAACTTTCTGAATCTTCAACTATATTTTCTAATTGTCCAACGGGAAGTCTTGTGAAACAATTTCTTTTCAAAGTTTCACAAGTATCCTGTAAATGTTTATTATTATTATTTTGTCTATTAACAGGATCATTTTGTTGTAATTCCTCCTTTTGATGATCTTCGTAATCTACTACGATAGGATTATTTTGAACAGTAAATTCAAAACTTGTCATCACACCGATAGACACTTGCTGTTCCATTACACCTTTCTCTGCATGTTGTTCAGATAAAAGAAGTTCTGGTTGATTTCTAATTCTAATATCTTTATTACCATCTACGTTTCTTTCTATAACATTGGTACTTTGACAAGCATTCCTTTTGACATTTTGATTTTGTGTTGTTTGATAATTGGAAGCATCAATGGATTCTGCATGAATGTATCCAGTTTGAGACGAACAGATGCACTTTTTTTTGTCTATTAAAAGTTCCTTCTGCATTTTCAAAAGATTATCTACTTGTGATTGTAAAGATAAAATCTGTTCACTTTGTGCATTCACCAATTGTAATAAATTTTTAATTGTCTCTTGACTTTCTGTATTATTTTGATGATGCATTGGATAAAAAGGTGGTGGGAAAGGATAAGTAGACATGTCAAAGTATGGATAAGAATATCCTGGATGCGACATCGGTGGAAATTGATTATTAGGAAATACATTGGGAGTAGTTACATTATGGGCAGGTGGATGACTTTCCGTATTACTTGCATTGACTTGTGCTTGCATACAATTTTGAAGAACTAAATCTTGTTTACTTGTAGGAGGGTACGATGGTATAGTTTTGTTATGACTACGATTATCATAATAAGTATGGGTATCTTGTTTAGGATTATTTTGAAGTCTTGTCCTCTCATTATAGTCTGGATAATCTTGACTACGATCATGCGATGTCACAGACTTAGTATTAAGTGAATAATTATGTGGTGTACGTGGTCTTGAATGATCCTGTTCTCTTTTATGAGTATGTACATCTTTTCTTAAGATTTTATTACCATTATCACATGAATCAGTATTCCTTTGTACAGAAGTTACAGGATTATAGGAGTAATCATGTTGAACTTTGTGCGAGTTATTCTTCTCATCGACTTTATAATTGGATGTCTTAGAAAAATTGTGCTGTCTCCAAGCAGCATATGAGGCATGTTTGTCAAATGAAGGTGAAGCAGAGACAACAGGTTTTGTACTTCTATTTTCCACAGGCTTATCCAAAATAAGTGATACCTCTGGTACTGATGTAACTGCAAAATTCTATATATGACATGTTTTACCTATTTATAATCAAATTTAAAATAATGTTCAATATGACAGTAAGAAAATGTTTCTACCTCAATTTTCGTTGTAGGTTTAGGTGTAACTCTTGGCTCAAATTCTTCTCCATCGTCGTCGCCAGTAAATCGACGTTGCATATTTTAATTGTTTGCAATAATAATATTAAAAATAATTCATGTAACACTTAATTTTTATGCTAATATTTATCGTGTAAAAGATTATATTTCAAAATTTCAATTAACGTACACTCAATAACGGTATAACACTAACTATATCAAAATTTCACTGACAGAAAATTAATATCCCGCGCGAAATCGTTTCAGTTTATAGCTGCGATACAATTGGTCGATAGCTGATACGCGATTGGTCGATACATCGATTTATTTCCATAATTGAGAATTTCAATTTTTGAATTTCAAAACAAATTAATATTAAAATTAAATACAATAATGATTAAATATTATTCAATTAGTCTTCTAAATAATAATATGAGTTTATAAATTAATCAATTAGTGTGTTAATTGATGACGATAAGAAATTCGACGAATAAGAAACGACAGATATTTAACGAAATAATATATCACGGTAACAAAACTAGTCAAAAGTAGTGTTACGTAAATAAACTTGTTAAAAAGAAAAAGAAAAACAAAAGAATTCTACTACGAAATCACCGCAACTTGTCATACGATCGATTGCGTTTAACCAATGAGAAACGCGAACTAAGAGAATTCACAAGATGAATCAAATTTCTGCTTCAACGATTGGTGAATAACGTGGAATAATATGAAATAATGATAAATTCCCTAAAAAATAAACTCTGATTAGTGTTTGGATTGACCAACAATATTTCGATTATCCGTTTACATATCATGTGACCTTTTCACATTTATGCAAACCTCAGTAATATTTAGCTCACGATTCTCACAGCAAAACAATAACAAACCCTTGTCTCTTCTTAAAGGATTAAAGTGAAGGTAAAATCTTTCATCAAGTGTGTGATTTGGTGATATCAGGTGTCAGAAGAAATTCCATTGAAATCTTTCGACATCATCTGGCGATTGATTAACAACAAGGATCGATATTTCATTAGTAAAAGGAAATAATCTTTCGATGAACATGCGATGTTGTCGGTTATAGAAAATACTTGCTGACGAAAGTCATGGTCATCGTACATGGATATCGTAAAAGTTAGATGGTCCAGTATGTAAACCTTTCACGCAGGCATTTATTCAGACTGTTTAATAAACTGTGCAAACTAGTGTTCGTTATTATTATATGACCGATGTTAAATAATATTGACAATTAAGTGTTTTAGATTAATTCTAAGAACGAATATTGACATCATATAAAGCAGTGATTAATACGCGCGTCTTCCGACCACGCGTGTCTCGTTAGACATGCGCTTCATATACTAATTTAATTTTATCTAATATTGTTGTTTGTTTGTTTGTTTGTTTTTACTTTTCTTTCTCTCTACAGATGTTATGCGACAAGTTTTTTTTCATCTTTTTTTTCCTACCCCTAAAATATCGATCAAATAAGTGACATTTGCTGAGGAAGTTGTGTTTAGAACAATTAAGAGTTTTTTTTCAAAATTCGTTTAACTCAAATGTGAAAGAACTAGTATCCATTGTCTCTACTGTGTGTATATAAATAAACTATACTACAGGCTCGAGTAACGTAGGTATCTATTGTTTATATTATATATATATATATACAATATATATATATAATAATAAATAATAATAAAATATATATAATAATAATAATAAAATATACATATCTCAATAATATATATATAGATTTATATATACAATACATATATATATATATATATATATATATATATCTCAATAATAAAAATTTGTTTACAAATGCAATACGTTATGTTGACACAGTGAAATATATATGGTTTCGCGAATGGAAGACGTTTGTTATCCAGAACTCTTGTTGGATAATAAAGATAACACAATGGATAGTATAGTGAAACATGAGCCTCCTCAAGAGATGGGCCCATCTTCTGCCTCTGTTCCAATACCTGGAGGACATAGAGGAACTAGAGGTATCTACGATCAATTCTCACCTTCACCACTTCAAACTTCTATTTGGAGTAATAGGCCAGAAACTGTCGAATCTCCCTTCAAAATGGATCCAGAATTGGAAATATCTTGTAAAATGGATGACGATGATATATTTCAAGTGGACAAATCTGACCTCATACATGGACCTACACTTGCTGAACTTAATGCTAATGACGATACCCTTCTAGGAGATTTAAATTTTGATGATTTATTATTACCAGAAGAATATATTCAACCATTAAGGATTGGATCCAATGTTGTTTCTGGCAATTCATTGTTTAATAGCAATGGACCTGGATTTGCATCCAGTAGCTTTCCACAAACTGGTACTGCGTATCGAAGTTCACCAATACATACACATAATACTGGATTTTTATTAAACAGAGATATTAATATAACAAATAACATGGATGGTGTCAGTTCTCCTATTTTTATCAGTCCAGGAACTAGCAATGTTGCAGGTTCTTATTGATTATTATTATTTTATTTTATTATTTTTTTTTTCATTAAATTTCATTTATAATCGTTATTAATTTTTTTCTAATTAATATTTTGTAGGTAGTTCTACAGCTAGTTCATCTACTTCTCCTCTTGCTGTAACAAAATCAAGTGGACCATCTGCTCTCCATGAGTTATTAATGAAACGAAATGAAAGTTCTTTGAATAATCCAATAATTAGTCCAGCTGATACAGCATCTGTTACGGGTAGTAAACCTAAGGTTTCGAGGCTCTCTATGTCTGCACCGACACAATCCATGGGTTTGGAACAAATTTGGGCTCACAGAGAACCACGACAGCATCTTTTAAGTACCGGCAGTCTCAGTTTAGTTGAAGCAGGATCTACGAGTAGTTTAAGCACTGGTGGTGCTCTTAGTCCAGATCCACTTGGTTATTTAGATCCTCTTAGTCATGATGAAGGATACGAAGATAGCGATGATGACAGCGACCATTATGACGATTACAGCAGCGATAATGGTATTTCAAAATATATTAAAAGACATGTCATATTATATTAAAATAAATATTATCTCTGTCATTTTGTAAGAAATATAATGGTACCTTTTTTTTATAGATACCGGTGGTAGCGATGCAGAAGACCAAAGCTTAGGCGACTCGGCAGAAATAGGAAGGGAGGGTAAACACAATAAAAAGGAAAGATATTTTTGGCAGTATAACGTTCAAGCGAAAGGTCCAAAAGGTCAACGTTTAGTTGCAAGATCACGACTTGAAGATCCTCATGTATTAAACGAAGCTACAGATCCTGTGTTCAGTCCACATTGCGCCTTGAGGGGTATCAAGCACAGTGGTAAAGCACGTAAAGGTGATGGCAACGATCTTACACCAAATCCAAGAAAACTTCATAGCATTGGAAAAGAATTAGATAAGCTTACACGCGTTATTAAAGTTATGACACCTGTCTCCGAACTTCCATTCCCAGCGAGGCCTAAAACACGAAAAGAAAAAAATAAATTAGCTTCTCGTGCCTGTCGTCTTAAGAAAAAAGCACAACACGAAGCTAACAAAATAAAATTACATGGTCTTGAACAAGAACACAGTTGAGTAAAAAAAAATGATTTCATTTATTATAATTTGTATCCAAATTATTGATGATTTTTCTTTTTTTTTAACGACACAATTTTCTTGTTTTCTTTTCTCTCTTTTTTTTTTTTTTTTTTTTTTTTATCACAGGACGATTAATTCAAGGCATCTCACAAGCGAAACAAACATTAGCAGCTAAACTAACGGAACCTAATCCTGAAAATCAAGAAGAATTAACAAGACAAATGGAAAAACATTGCAAATTGGCTACCAGTTAGTATAAAATAACACGATAATTATTAATAATAAAATAATCATATCCAAATATCGTTTTGATATTCTACTATTGTTACAGAGATACGCATAGCAAATCATTCAACTGATTTTGTCAATGAAGTGTTAAAGAAGGTCAAAGCTGGAGTACCTGATGGTGGCCTTGATGATTTTTAATATAAATGAATCTTTTTTTTTTTTTTTTTTACACTTATGTTTATACTTATGTACAGAAGATTGTTAGAGGAGAAATTGAAGAAGAGAGCGAGAGAGAGAGAGAGAGAGAGAGAAAAAAAAAGAATTTATGCTTTTACATTAGGACAGCTTCATTTTGTTTTCTTTTTTTTTTTTTTTATTTTTGTGAAAAAAAAAAACGTGCTAAGAGGAACACACTATTGTTAATTTATTGATTAATGTGAATAAATATAATAATCGCTATGTTATAATAATTACAGGTAGAAAGAAAAAAGAAATCAATATTCTTAAGAGAATCGCAGAATCGACAATTTTGTGTACTCAGCTTTTCTAATATGATACTGTCTCTACATTTTTTTTTTTTTTTTTTTTTTTTTTTGTTAAAGACTGTTTGTTCTTTGTTATTGTACATAGTATTGGTTCAACTGTACATAATATTTTTTTTTTTTTTAAATCATAATCAAACAACAGGAACGATGTACCTTATTTATGCAGTCAAACTGACCAGTCACCGAGTAAAAACAACCTGTAATAAAATTCTTTTATTCTCTGTAATAGAATAGAAATATTTTTGTTATTCCTCTATATATTTTTATATTGTTTATCATACATATATACATATGTATATTCGTTTAAGTGCATATTTATATATATATGCATAAATAAGATATACATTGCATACAATTGCATACTTGGAATGATAAATGAAAACATATAATGATTCATCAAGTAAGGATAATATAAGTTATATCTCCTTTGTTATGTATTTGTTTTTATCTCTCTCAATAGAGAAAATGTTAACACATCGTGTAATATAATTTTGACAAAATAATATTACATAATCAAAGATTTCTATTATCCTTTGTGAATGAAATTAGCCAAATATTAAAATGTCATTTGTAAATGGTTCAATATTTTCTTTTTTTTTTTTTTTTGGAAATAAAATAATATTGATTGAAATGTAATAAAATTACTTCTTTTTTCTTCTTCTTCTTCTTCTTCTTCTTCTTATATATATGAACTTTTTTTTTATCTGAAAAAAAAGAAAGAATCATTATTTAATAACTAAACGTTTTTATAATATAACTAGATTTAAGAATAGTTTCTATTGGTTTATTCTTATTGGTTTAAATATATCTGAACAATGATTGGTTGATATTTGATAGGATTGAAAACACTTGCTGCGTAAAACTAGATTTTTTTCTATTAGATAGAATGAAATAGAAGACAAAAGAAAGGGGGATAGGAAGAGTAGTGAATAGTGTTTGTGTCCTCTGTAGAAAATTTGCGGTATGTACCGAGTTGTTAGGTTATTCGGTTCAAATCAAATTCTAAAGTAACTATGCTGATAATAAGAAAAATATCTTGAGTGATTTATTATTTCTATTGTCTTAAATAATGGCAGAAAATCTGTCTAAACGGCCTTCTAAAGGAATCTTGAAAACTTCCAGCAGTTTCGATAATCCAGAAGCGCCTAGGTATAAATCATTTATTATATTATATATTTAAATTTATCATCATCATCATCATCATCATCATTATCATTACTATATATTGTTCAATCAAAATAATAATTTTACTAAATGACATTTTGTTAAGAAAAAAATTTAATAAATAAATAACACTTTAAAACTTAATCCTTTTATTAAAACACGTTAGAAATCAATCCATTGTTCTTCTTCTTCTTCTTCTTATTATTTCAAATTTCAAATTTAAATGAATGATCTAATATTTATTTGATTAAGTATTAAAAATAATGTTGACGACATAAACATGACTCACTTTGTATTACTGTATTAACAGTACTTAAAGTGCATCCTTTTTAAATGAAAATCACTGAAATTACATGTCATAACTATTACAATGGTTCATTTAAGATTGCACTATTGTTATGTAAATTTGTACCTTTCTTTCATCAATACAATTATACTTAATTAATAATGATTGAAAACATAACAATGTTGTTTCGAATGTTTCTATATAACAGGTTATATTTTAATATACTTTTTGTTATAATCAAATAATATGTTAATTAATAATTTTGTTTTTTCTTTTTTTATATATATAGACCAAGTAAAGAAACAAAATGGGATGAAATGAACATAATCGCAACTTTACATCCACCCGATAAAGATTATGGCCATATGAAAATAGATGAACCTAAAACCCCATATAGTTATGAAGGCCTTGGTAATGAACATGAATTAGATGAAATAGACACTGTTGCAATTGCAACTAAGTAAGTTATCAATTGTATAAATACAAAATACATCATATTTCATTTCAATTGAAATGATTGAATAAATATTTCTTGCATTTTAGATTAGCTGAAGGTACTAAGCCCAAAATTTTTGATGAACCAAGTGAGGATGAAGATGATGAAGAAGAAGAAACACCAGAAGAAAGAGGTAAAATAATTACAATTTTTTTCTTCTTTTAGTATAATAATAATAATAATAATAATAATATAAAATAAATTGTATAATAATTGTATTAATATTAATAGAAAAGAGAAAAGCATTCGAAGCAAAAAGAAAAGGTCATTATCGTGAATGGCATGCCGTACAATTAGCACGAAAGCAGCTATTGGAACAAGATGAAGATGATGAAGATGACGAAGATGATGAAGGTGATAATAAAAATGACAGCGATACATCATCGGAAGAAGAAAGTGCATTTAAAACACGTTTTAAGTGCATGCCGTCCTGTGATAGAAGAGAGAACAAATAAATAAATACAAATATAAAAGAAGAAGAACAAGAAGAAGAACAACAACAACAACAAAAAGAAGAAATCTTTAGTAATTCAATTTTATATCATAGATAGATTCTCTATGTCATCGTTTGTAAATAAATATAACAAAGAGATTAGATTCTTTTTTATAAGTTCTTAATTTCAGTATATTACTGATTAAGTTGTTTTTTTTAACTTATATATATATATATATATATAAATATATGTATCTAAATTCTATTAAGAATGATTATAACATCATCATCATTATTATTATTATTATTTGATAATTATTTACATTGCTTATTCGTTTTATACTAATTATATATATAATGTGATTTATATATATTCATATATTTATGTATTTCATTTATATTCATATATATATATATATATATATATATATATATATATATATATATATATATATATATATATGTATATGCAGTGCAATGTCTATTATTATAAAATTAGATGACATTTTCTGATAATAATTTTGTATATATGTACAATCGAAAATGTTAATTTTGACTAACCGTGCATTTAAAACAACCACAAACAACACAGCAACTAATATTAATCATAATATTATATTTTTGGTCTTTCATGTTGCTCCAATTAATAAGAAATAATATGACATTGTATATCATTGTAATTAAATCACCATTTAAACGACCGTCACTAACAACCTCGTGTCAAGATTAGTACAAATTTATGCGCGTGCAGTATTGAATATAATAAAAGAAGAAGAAGAAGAAGAAGAAGAAAATAAAAAAAGAGGAATACAATAATTGTTAGATTAACGCAGTTTGAATTTAATCGAGTATTCCATATTATAATGATTATAATCGTTCTTATGTATACACTAAGGTAGAGACGTAAACCATTGTGATTGCTAACAATGGACTGAAATATGTAATTAGAAATAATACGTAGTATAGCTTATAAACAATAACAACAACAAAACAAACATAATGATTGTGACTAATTTAAAGAAAGTGTACGCATTGATATTAGAGTTGTCATTCGTTTGAAAATTAAACAACAATTATATATTGTACAATGTAATAATATCCGTCTGATAAATTAGGATACATTTTTATTCAAACGATAGTAATAATAATAATACAAATTTATGATATAATATATTATCTTTTACATTATTTGATTTACAATGAATTGTTGTTTTCCATATAAAATGAAAGTGAATTAAATGAAAGTTACGATTAACTATTTCCAATGAAAAGTTTAAGCTATTTTGTAGTAGTATGCTTATTAACGGTATATTAACAGTATATTTAAACAGTTGCCATTCGTAGGAAGCAAAAAGATGTATTATCCAAAGATAAATAAATTAACTATCTAATTATTTCATTCTTATCATCTTTTTATTGATTTATTACACATTATGATATGATATTATGTAATGTTATTTTCAAAATTAAAATTTAAACTAACCGACTTCAATTAATATAAACATTTATGTAAATAATTATTTCTGAATAATTAAAAAAAAAAAAAAAGAGAAATATAATTGAATTTTAATTTAATTAATGCTTCGTAAAAGGTGTGTTATTTTTTTTCTTTTTTTGTTGCAAAAAGTTAATTGCCATTATCTTTAGAATATACCAGAAATAATAATAATAAAAATTATATTCGTTCGTATATATATATAAATATTATATTTATAGATAAAAATTCATCGAAATGTAGAAGAAGATGATATAATAAAATAAAATAAAATAAAATGATTGAAAAAAAAAACAAAAAATGTTTCCATCAATTTTCTTCTCAATGTGTACATAAAACTATATATATATATATATACAAATATATATATATATATATATATATATATATATATATATATATATATGTATATATATAATAATAAAATTTTATTGATCCAATGAAATTATGTACAAAAGAGCTTGTAGTCTTAATATAATAAAATTAGATAATAAAAGAGGACCGACAATTGAGATTATTTTTTTTTTGTTTTGTTTCTTTTAAGCACAATATTATTAAAACATAACAATCATTAATAATATAATTATGAGATAAAAACAGTCAGCAATAAAAGAAGATATATTACAATGCTGAACATTTTGCTATTATTGTGTTTTTTTTTTCATACATTACAATTACAAAATAATAATCCCAACGTTCAAATAAATGTTCACAAATTTTCTATGTTACACAAATTAACCAATTAATATTAATTGAAAAAATGTATCCGTCTGTCTGTGTGATGTATTGCGTGTGTATGTGGTATTTATATGGTTGTGTATGTGTGTGATCTTCCATATTCAACTATAATTGTCTAAGATGTCACACAGTGTATATGTACATAATTAATTTTATTCATCGAGCACATAGAATATTAATTCAAGCACGGTATGCGTATCCTGACTACTTTGAGCAGCCTTATGTAGAATTTGTATTAATTCATTATCAAGACTATTCATATAGATTGGTGGTAACTTTGCACCTTCACTACCAGCTTCATATCCAACCTATGTTCATTCATTAATATACTTGTTAAGAATAATTGTATTTTATATAACACCATCATATTTAATAATTCAATGAAGACTTACGTTATCCGGATGTATAGTAGTCCTAACACCAATTTTGGTAAGACCTGCTGTCGCTAAAAGATCTAAAAGTTTAACTAAAGCTGCACACGTTGCCCTCGCTATACTCTCCGATAATTTATTTATATCCATAGGATCGTGAACACCATTTGGATGATCGTCCGACTGCACATTGAATTTGTTTGTTTGTTTGTTTTGTTTGTTTAATATAGTATCAAATAAAATGAATAAAATATTAAACATACTTTGATAATGAAAACTTCAGTCCAACGAATGAATCTACTGGTTCCTCTGTAATCTGTAGCATTATGAACTCTTATAGAAGGTACGCCATCCATTAATTGTCCATCGATAGGACTCTTAACTCTGTCAATTTAAATATATATATTTCATGAAAAATGAATTTAAATTGAAAACAACGTTCTACATGCTATTAATGAAAAATATCTAATTAGTCTTACCCTAGATTAAATTGTACGTCATTTTCTACCCATTTGATATTTACAGTTTCATCCGGCTCAGTCGCACCTTGACGACCACAACCGATAGAAAAATCATGCATATTTTTAAGAGCTGCTTTTAAAGCTTCCATTTTTTCTGGCATTATTTCTACCATTAAACCATCTTCTACTATACTAGATTTAGCTGACAATCCCATCGATGACTTTAATGCACCGTTTATGACAATGAAACTTGCTCCAGTTACTGTAAATAAAATGTTTATACGTTCATTATAGATTTTGTTGTTATTGATGTTATTATAAATGTGATTAAACAAGTTGTACCTGTTCGTGGTTTATTTTGAATATTAATAGCTTGAGTTTGATAACTGCTTTCATCTCCTGTATTAGTTTGTATACATACTAGATGGGAATCTGCAGTTATACTAAAATTCGAAGCAAATGCCAAAACATGATCGTTAGAATTATTTAGACCTTTAATAACTTGATCATATCTATTTCTGGGAAACATAACATCTGTCGTTCTATTTTTCAAATGAATCGTTAATCCCCTGACACCTGGCAATGTGTATCCAAAATTTCGAAAATCCGCTAACACTTTCATAACTGTATGTCCTATTTCGAAATAAAGTGCATCACGAAATCTAACTGAGACTAAGGGACATGGATAGTAACGATATTCAGCACCAAGACGTAATACAAGACGTAATGGAAATACTTTAGCCCATGGTGTTTCCCATCTGATTAGAAAAAAAAAAAATATATATATATATATCAATTGATGTATCATTAAATATTATTTGTTTTATTGATGTTAATTTAATTATAAATAATTATATTTTAAGACATACCTATGAATTAAAAGACCTACTAGAAATGGTGACGGTGGTAAAACAATTTTTTGTAAACATTGTAAAGTTTGTCGAATAAATAAAAATCCTGCGTGTTCGCGAGAGCCCAAAAGATTGCCGCCACCTTGATGTATCGAAACGGAAAGTTCTGTCATCGTATTTCCTATACATGTATTGATTGTAATATAAAATATTAATAAAATAATTTGTAAAGAACATAATCTTTAGATACAAACAAAATAATATGCAATATCAACCTTTCGTTGCTTCTATATAAATATGATTAATATACATAAGAAGATCTTTCGGTATTTGCGTTTCATCGGGTAAAGTTTCTAATAATAATATAATTTCATCTTGACCAACACAGGCCAATCCTTTAGAAGTAACATTCCAACATATTCTGTTTACACAGCAACTTACTAAAAAAAAAAAAAAAAAAATCAATTCACAATAATACTATTTTTGTTCCAATTAAACAAATTCATTTTTCAACTTACAATTTGTTATTTTAACATACGCGTAAAGATTCTTGTTAATAGCAAACATTACTGGTGGTTCGCATTCATTTTTCAACGTTCTGTAAAGTAGATCCTGGTCGTTCACATTGTGATAAGAAATTTCTAAAAATATAATAATATGAAGATTACGATAATTAGAAAATTATCAATTAATATTTTCAATTATAATATTTTTACTTACGTCCTTTATGTATGGTAACTGTTGGTGGTAACAAATTAGGATCCTGTGGTATGTAACTATTAGTATTTGGGTCCAAAGGTAATAGGTTTTGTTTTTTACTTCCACTGGATATCGAAGAGGTGTCGGATGCAGATACTCGTTTGCTCCCTGTTTTCCGATAAGGTGGTTTTAAATCCCAAGATGAATCTAGTTCTGTCAGGTCACATCCAGGCCTTATTCCTATGTTTAGTTATTTGGGTGTGAAAACAAAACAAAAAGGATGGGGCAGGATTGTTAAAATAAACGAGTATTTAAGAAAAAACTAAAGTCAGAAAAGAAAAAAAATATATATGATGTGTATGTATGTGTATGTGTGGGATTAACATAAATAAGACAAACAAAAAATAGAATAATCAACTTAATATAAATGGATGGAATATTTCAATACGTGAATGATTTTGGGATTATATTTTTGCACGAGTTATATAATTATACGTACACCACACGTTTCTAAAATTACTAACAATAATTACAAGATTGATTCAAAGTCAATCGTTTCTTGTTTCAGACGTTCAACTAAATAATATATTCATATTAATAATAATTAGATAAAATAGTATGATTATTTAATACGAATTAAACTCACCATCGCTAAACATGACGGACTTAGATCCTTCCGAACGCTGCTTTGTACTACCTTCCCTTTTAAGAACACCAACAGGCACCATCACTGTTGGTGGTGGCGGCGGCAATCCACCTGCTAGTTGCTGTAAAGGTGGTATAGTTGAACAATATTCCATAGGATTATTTGGATTAGGTGGTCTTCCCTATAATCATTTATAAAATAATCCTACTATTAGCAATAAGTTATTCTTTTCTATTTAAAAAAAAGGATGCACTCCAAGTATAACATATCTATATGAAAATTGTAGGATTACTATATTTACAATCTTGATCATGCTACCTCCCTATACTTACTTGAGGAGAGTTAACATCGCTATTGTTACCATAATTTACGCAATTTGTAGGCCAATTACTTGTCTCGTGTTGATTTTCAGCTACGATAAATAAACAATAAGATTATTGATATATTTTTTAGAAATATATTGAAACAAACAAATCATTTACCTTTCATTAAAAGTTGATAACAGGCAACGCAGACTCTTGAATGGATATTACCTTGATATTCCAATCTGTATTTCATATTACAACATTTGCTACAGAGTACCTACAATAGTGTAACAATAAATGTCTAACGATAAAGTATGTAAATTACATTTCGTATAAATAATAAATGTACCTTTCCACAAGCACGACAATGATGGCGTCGTTTAAGCACAGTAAATTTGATATCACATAACATACAACTAGAAGCATCACTATCAGGAATCCAGAAGGGTGGTTCTTTACCAAGTATTTTAATTGACTCTGTTAAAGTACTTTCTGTAAGATCTGTTGTTGTTGTTGTTGTTGTTTCTCTGCTGTTATTAACATTATTTCCTTCATTTTCCGACGTACCTTGTTGCTTAGAAGCGTTACTAGGAGAATCTGTATTTAATTGAAATTCATGAATTATTTGTTACACATTTAATGTTTGAATTTAATAATATATCATGTATATATATATATATATATACATATATATATACCTGTTGCAGGATGATCATTCATACTAACTGTTGAAGCAATATCTAAAGTTTGTGGACGAACAGCTTTACTTCCTCCTTCATTATTTTCTGTATTATTTTCTATGCAAATGTCTGTACTTTTTGGTTGTATATCTGTACATATATTAACGATATCGTTTAAAGTTTTATTACCTTGTAACTTATGACTTTTGTCTTTGGTATCATAACTAGTATTACCAAGTATTTGTATTTCGCTAATTTGATTATTATTTTGTTCCGAAGATGAGATTACATCTTTATTATTTTGTATCGTACACGTATTACTTTGAATTACAGATTGTTGAACAATTTCTTCCGATTGTTGTTTGGATTCATTATTATCAATTCTAATAATACGTACATCATCTTCAGAAGATGACCAACCACATTCAGTTTCGTTTGTTGCTTGATTTTTGATTTCTGTATCGTTAACATATTCTACATTATCTACAGGTTTATCCAAATTTGTAACTATTACATTATTATCACTTTGCGTTTGTATTTGTTGTCCTTCTTTATTTACAGAAATAATTGTTGTAAAATTATTCGTATTTTTCCTCAAATATTTATCATCGTGTAAAATATTATCAGATACTTTTTCCTTTATATTATTTATATCTTGATCGTCGTTTTTATTTACCGAACTTCTTTCAGAATACTTATCCGTTGTAACTTTGATTTCTTTTTCTACAAATTGGCTATTGTCAATTTTATTAATTGCTAAATGGATTTGTTGTTTATCGTCTTTAGACTCTTCGTAAGAAAACGTATTATTACTTGTATTGTTCTCAATTGTATTCTTATATCCTTCGGATAACAAGGCATTTTGTGGATTTACTGCACCTTCCGTTAAATTTTCTTCTATCTCTAATGTCTCTAAATATTTATTTAATTCTTCTTCCGACAAATCATCGTTAATATTATTAAAACCAATTGGCTTTTGTACAGAATGTACAAGATTCTTTGACTCATGAGAATTCGATGGTAATGCATTCATATCAATGTCATGAGATTCATTAATTTTCTCTACAGTTACTTCATTAGAAATATTTGTTGCTTCAGTTTGAACTATCATATTAGTATACAATTCATCTGTTAATTTACATGCATCATCTAATTCTGAAAGTACACTTTCCGAAGCACTATCATTCATTTTCTTATCTTCAAATACACGAATATGTTCATATTGAATATTCTCTTTATATGATTGAACAATTGGTTCTTTTTTATCTGTATCAATATCATTATCTGTTTGTTCACTTTTATATTCCATATTTACACTTTTAAGATCCTCTTGACTACTTTCTACATGTGATTTTAGAGCTTGTGATGTATCCGCATTAACAAATTGATTTGTATTTTCTATAATATCTTGATTCATGGATAAAACAATACTTGTTTCCACATCATTGCGTACTTCTTCGACTATCTTACTTTTATCTGTTGTTACTTTAGTTACATTGTGATCAATAACTTCAGTATTTATATTAGATACAATTTTATCTTCAGTAATGATATCAGTTTGTTTCTTAGGCCTAATCTCTTGTTGTTTGTCCAACATACTGTCTACATAATCCAAACTTATAGTTGGTGCATTAATATATTCATTTAAACTATTAAATACATTGCTAACGGTAGGCTTGATATTTGGTTGATTTAATTTTTTATCATATCTGTTTTGTAAAAGTTGTTGTTGTTGTTGTTGTTGATTGTTATTACTATTTTGTTGTTTAGTTAATAACGTCTGCGACGTGTTATTGTAAATGGTGATAGAAATAGGTTCAGGATCTTGATGATAAATAGATTGTTTGTGTGTAACTTTATGATCACTTGTAGAATTTTCAGCATGAAAGTGATTTATCGAGTCGTTACATTTTCTAATCGTATCATCCTTGTGATAATTATTTTGAGATAAAATAACGCTCTTGTCGTGCGATGATTTACTCTCTGCAATAACATTAATTTTATTCTCATGTTTTCCACCAAATGACAATACTTCAAAGTTTTGAATTAATTTTGCACCATCAACGCTGGGTACATTGCTGGACGAAGATTCTATGCCACACCGATCAACATTTAATGTTGCATTGGTTATGGGAGATGTTACAGATGCTATTTGTTCTGCACAATCTGAAAAATTCAATATATTATTTTAATTACGACGTTGTATCAAATATCAAAGTATACGTATAAGAAAAAGTATGCTTGTATAAAATCTGTATTGCAATTGTCATTAATCAACGATAATTTAATTTAATAAAATTGACAATGAATTTAATTGGTTTTCATTAAGTAATTACAAAGAAATTAATTGAAATAAGAATAAATCATTTGTTAACATTTTTATTACCTTCATTAAATTCGAAGTCGTCAAGAACTTTGTCCAAATCAATAGCAAATTTCTCCATTGTATAAATCACTGCTTTTTATAGGATTAGTACCATGTAGAAAACAGGTTTAGAAGATTTTTGATAGTAAAACATGTAGTAACAGTGTCAAAGGCGCAAGTACGATGTACACTGATACTCGATACGTGTATATGAATGTATATATGTACGTATGATGTATGTGCATATATATGTATATATATATTAATTTTTTTGTAAACACATATGTGAAGAGATAATGAAGAATATTATTTCTTGATAATGTATGTCCTAAAGTCAAACTTTTTATTATTACAATGATAAATAAACTTTCTGAATTATAAAACGTATGTGTGTGTCCATATATGTATATATATATATAAAAACAAAAATAAAAATAAAAAAACAAATATAACAAATATTACAGTCCAATCTTCTTTTATTCTTTTAAAACACTTCTACTCGTTCGATAAGAAAGTGAAAAATATCATTTTTATATTGTCAAAATTGTTATTGCACAATGAAACTGTTGAATTTTGATAATTGAACATTAATGACTTCAGCATCACGTGGACTATTTCTCAATATTAAATATAATGGTAACCTATTTACGTTGTCAACTGTCATTTTACAGCGGTTGTCATTATACTGTACAGCTCACTATTATACCACTTAGTTAGGTCATCCCGTACTGTCTACCATGACGCCAAATCGTGCGAATTCGTACGAACTCGTGTGAACTCGCTGTAACTGCGACTGCGCAATCGTGTAACCTGCGCTGTAATCTCGTGCTCCACATTGGCGCTAAATTTAAATTATTGTTTATTATTATAGGTGTTAAAACGTAAATATGTTATGTAAGTGATATATGTATCTAATCAATAAATTAAGATAAAAATAATCAAATTTTTTGTGTAGACCATTTTTTAAACAGTAAAAAATATTAAATTGTACGGGAAAATATACAAAACAATATTCACAAATATTATTATATACAAAATGATTCTTTTACCATTAAGGATTCTACTCCTATATATACGTATATAACATTTTTCTTTTTCTGTGTATGTTAATATAATATAAATTAAAAAAAAAAATGTATATGCTACATTTAAATATTTTCAAAAATGTTTACAATAAATCGTTTTATATTTATTATATATTTAATTAACTCTATAGTGATAGAAATCCATAATCAGGCGACTGATATTGATTCCAGAACATAATGTAATTATATATATTATTAACATTATTGGTAGAGCGGAAAAAATGATGTGTGTCTTGTGAAGTATTTCAACACCTAAAAAAGGAAATATGTTTAATATTATACTTGTATAAAATATTTAAACAATGAACATATAAATATTGTATTACTCACTTGTATATCCCAAAAAAGTAATGTATATGTAATATATAACGGATATAAACCAAAGCGTATTACCAACGAATCGTGCACCAAAAACATTTGAATTTACGAGGCCTACAAAATTGTTTAATTGTTTTTAACATAACACATATAATGAAATTATTCTTGCTTTTAATTACAATATATAAATTCACAGATAATCTTACCATTATATATAAAAAGTTGTAATATGTGAAGTATTATTAAAGGTGGAAAGAAAGCATTCAAGTGAATATCAAATGCGTATCCCCACTCGACGTCCTGACTTCTATCAATTCTTAAATACCGATTAGTTACAAACCTATATATATATATATATAATAAAAATGTTTTAATATAAATAAAGAATGCTGATACTTAGACTTAATATATGCATTTGAATAAAACCTACCAAAAAACAGTAGCTACTAATAAACCAACACCAATGTAATCAACAAAAATCATATAAAGTAAAAGCCTTAGAAATTGGAGAAAACCTAATCCCAAAACTATGGCAATACCAACTGCTGACACGCACAGCCAACATGTCAATAATACTAAAAATGCTGGATCATCTCTTGCAAATTGTGATTTTGTTTCTGAAAATGAATAATTTTAATTGATAAAAAAAAAAATAAATAAAATAATAGATTATTATTTTTAATTGATTTAATTTAATATAAAAACACTTACGTTTTCTACTTTGAAAATTTCTATAAACCTTTTGTGGTGCTGTAAACAAAAAGATCATTTGCCATAAAGCAAATTCAAAATCCATTTGTTCAAATTTTAATAACTTCCTCAAGTATTTGTAACATTTGGTAGCAGCACTAATACAATTATGTCTGTAATATAATAATAAACATTAATTATTTTCATGAAAATAATAAATAAATAAATAAATAAATGAATGAATGTCATACCTATATGTAACTGGTGTTGGTAACGATGATCCTACGTCTACTAAAATTGGGGATGTACAACGACTTGTTGGTGGAGAAGTTGAAAATTTCATTTTGATTATTAATTATAATATCCAATTGTTATTTTTCTTTAACTTCTGAAAAAAAAATATAATAAATTATTAACAATTAATTTGTTATATTGTCTCATTAATAATAATGAAAAAAAAAGAATTACTTTTATTTTATTATACTGTAAGCAAGAATATAACAGATTGTATAGCATAATTTGTTTACAAACGTTGTCTCTCTCTCTCTCTCTCTCAGGATGTTTCCAATCACAAACAAACAAACAAAAAAAAAAAAATAAATTGAACAGAAATAGAATCATTTGAATCAAGAGAACGTTAGATATATTTCTATTGTAAACGTAATCGGTCGTATTATTTTTAAAAAGTCAGATAAACGAATATATTATTATATCAACATATTTATAATTAATTGAAAAGTATAGTACGTAAAATTAACGAGTCAAAATGTTTTGGGGTTTAATATTGCATCCAAATCAAAAATATTCTCTAAAATTTGAAATGTCGCTCCATATATCTATGGCAGTTGTAGATATTTCAACTATCAATAATCAGATAGTAAATGTGATTGCATCTAAAGATAATATTAATTTTTTAATATGTACCTTATCAAGTAAATCTAATTGGCAAACACCACTTAATTTGAATTTTGAAAAAGGATCTAAAATATCTTTGTTTTGTACTGGTAAAAATGATGTACATTTAACTGGATATTACAAAGACAATCAACAAAGTAATAAAGAAATAGAAAACGTAGAAGCAAAAGAAGAAAATGAAAAACAAGTTCAAAAGAAATATGTATTAGTAGATGATAAAAAACTTAAAAGAAAGGCTACATTTTCACCTGCAATTATTAAAATAAAACGAATGAAATGTGAAAATAATGAAATCTCAGCAAATAGCACAAGTAAGGATACTACTAAAGATAAAGAAGAGGAACAAGAAGAAGGTGAAGAAGGTGAAGAAGGTGAAGAAGATGAAGAAGATGAAAACAAAAACGAAGAAGAGGAAGAAGAAGAAGAAGAAGGTGAAGAAGAAGAAGAGGAAGAAGATGATGATGGATATGATAATGATGAAGATGAAGATGAAGATGATGATGGTGATGGTGATAATTATTATGTTGAAGATGATGATGATAATGAGGATGAAGATGAAGATTATGATGTTCGTAAATTGAGGTCAAGTAAGAAAACTATTGATGATTCTAAGAATAAAAAAAAAAAATTAAATTCCTATAATAAAAGTGAATGTGATTGGTAGTTAAAAAGAAAATGTGTAAAAAAAAAAAAAATAAAAATATAAAGAAGTAGACATTAAAAGGAAAAATAAAAATCAACAACAAGATAAAATGGAAGAGAAAATGATGTCTAAAAGTAAAAGGGATAAAAAGAGGAATGGCTCTTAAAATAGTTCGTTAGTTTTCATTGTCTTCTTCTGCTGTTATGTTTTTCTATTTCTTTGTTACCTTGCTGATTGATTTTCTTTGTAATATTCAGTTAAGTGTACACTATTTGTACCAGTACAAAAGAAAGATACTTTAGATCCTTTTTCAAAATTCAAATTAAGTGATGATTGCCAATTAGATTTACTTGACAACAGGATACATATTAAACAAATTAATATTATCTTTAGATGCAATCACATTTACTATATGATTATGGTTAGTTGAAATATCTAAAATTGTCATAGATATATGGAACATTTCAAATTTTTCATAATGTTTCTGATTTGGATGCAATATTAAACCCCAAGAGCCATTCTCTTTTTATCCCCCTTTTATTATTAGGCATCATTTCTTCTTTCATTTTATCTTGTTGTTGATTTTTTTTATTTTTCCTTTTTAATTTTTACTTCTTTATCTTGTTGTTTTAAAATTAAGACTGTATTTAATTATTAATTTTCAGATATAAGTATGTGATATTTATCATGTTTGAAATTTGCAGAAAGTGTATTTTTTATAAATTATTATCAAATATTGTATTGAAATAAATAATACTTTTAAATAAACTACTGAAAATCAAATATATATACGACATATTACGTTCATTATTTGCTATCAGATAATTCATATAACTTACGTGTACAAATTTTGTAAAATTCATTTAGATATAACCTTAATTTGTATCACACGTCAAACGTCAAACAATATTAATATGACAATTAATTTTCATTGATTTATTATTATACTTACATATAATTCATATTTTCATTTTTTTTTCTTATAATATTAATTTCTCTTATCTGAGTTAATGCGTACCGGGATTTTTGTATAGTTGGACAACCGATGATGCAGTTGATATATTTATTATGATTGGATGACTTGATAGAAGAAATTTCTTGCTACAAAAACGAATTGTCAAAATATGTAAGATTCCACGTGTCATTAATACATTCAAGCGTAAAACTGTTAGAATTTTATTAATTTATTAAAATTTAATGTAAAATTAAATGATTAGAAATACGTTTTTATTTTTGATCAACATTATTTACATATTTTTACGAATTTCGATGTTTTATAATGTAAAGATAGATGTGCTCGAATCGCTACCGCTACTACTAGCTCTCTCTGGCGGTTTAATTGAGAAACATTGATAAAATTAAGCTCTACTATATAAAATAAAAATAAAGTTTTGTGTATAACAATACCTGTATATATATATATATGATGTAATTATTAATAGTTTGATGTAATATGAAAATGAATATTTATTCTATTAAATTGTTATATAGCTACATTTTTGACAATATACATAGCTTCGTTATCACATCCAAATAATAAACTGGATTTATCAATGTCAATACTGTTTATTGGTTTATGCATAACGCAACAGAGCGATGTAACATTGATATTACTATTTGTTCCTATTGTATTTAACCAATGAGTATCCGTTGAATCTAAAATGAAAATTACTATATAAATATGACATATATATATATACATATATAAGGAAATATATTGATAAAGAAATGTCTCTAAAATGACCTAATCTAAGTTTGGATTGTTGTGAATTGTTCCAATGCCATAATTCACCACTGGTCGAACATGTAAATAAATTTTCTGGTCTATCTGGATGAAACATTATTTCGCTCACTGCTCTTGCATGAGCGTTAAGCTGTGATATGGGATAAGTATGATGTCTTAAATCCCATACAGTTAAACTACCATCGCCACCACCTGCAACTATTATATGCCTCTGTGTCGGATGATGTGCGATACTCATAGCTTCGGTCTGAAAAATATTGTATTTAATTATTTGATGTTTTAAGAAAATTATATTAACTATAATCACAATTAAAATATCAAATGTATGCAATACTTTAGTCTCATCGGAAAGCATGAAGGTAGTTGCAGGTATATCTTGATCATTTCTTAAATCCCAAACTTTCATGTGTCCTCTCAAATTGCCTGTTAGTATTTCACTATGTCGTAAAAAGTCAACGCAATAAATTGAACAGCTATCTGCATTCTCTGAAAATAAATCAAGTTTAACGATAGGTAACTACAATTTTTGTATATGTGTATATTTCGTATAACAACTAATATTTACCAATTACTCTAACCGGTTTCTTTTGTGTAGTTGTTAGAAGATTTATTCTACCATCTTCACCTACAGAAACTATATCTTGTTCAAAGTTAGAAAGTGCAGTGCATGGAGCGTAATCTGACGTTCTATATAAATGAAAATAAATCATAGGAATGAATCTCTCTCTGTATCAAGTATAATATACTTAATAACTTACTGAAAATTATGTAAAAATTCCCATGCCATGTGTTCTTTAAACTGAGGAACTGGGTTCTCTTGAATTTGCAATAATCTGACTGAGCCCAAGGATGATGATGCCACAAAAAAGTTACTGTTTATGAACTACAAAATAAATATAAATATCAATTTATATTAAGCAATGTTTATTGTATATTTAATATTAAAATACCTTTATTTCTGTGACATCACCAAGGAATGAATATTCAGATACAACAACTGGATATGTTTCATCGTCATCATTTGTTGTAAGAGACCAATGAGTTATTTTGTTTACCTAAATATTACAATAAAACGTTATTAATAATTTATTAATTATTTTCATTATAAAATCACTCAAGTGATATCAAAATTTAGGTTATGTGTTAACCATACATACTGGATCATCCCAACTGCCGGTCAAAAAACTTTTCATTTCTGCAAATTCTTCTCGTTTCCATCTTATCTTTGATATCTTTTGAGAAATAAACGTTCCTTGCACATTTTCACTCATCTTTTAAAATATACTTTATGTCAAAATTTCAATAAAACAAGAATACTTATACGGAGTTATAAATCACGTCTACGCGCTAAGAAGATACCCGTCATTCTGAAGTTAAAGAGTACAATATGAATGAATTTGACACAATACATTTAAATATTGTTAACCATCTTTCAATTATTCTTTTCATTTATATATAAAAATACGTTATTTAAATGAGTTCGTGTTAATGAAAAAAGAAAACAGAAAAAATGGTTTCCCGCGCTCGCGCCATTTTGACGCAAGCGATTAAATTCAATGAAATCTATTTTTGTTGACTCCAGCTTCATCATCATCATCATCATCATCATCATCTTAGAAAGCTAGAAATTCTATTAGAGTTAAATGATTCCACAACGTTGAACCATTCGTAATGTCAGTAATTGTAAAATATTTCATATTATTTATTTATTTTGTAATATTTCATTCAACTTTCGTTAGTGCAATCGAATCACTTTCAACAAATGGTAAATATGATCAAATTGAAAAAAAAAAAAAACAATACAAAAGAAAAATTATATTATAATTGATATTAAAAAATATTGCACGCGTATTTACAGTTGATATTGAAAATAATTTAACGGAGGATGATAATATCATCGAAACGCAATATGCAGTTTGTAAAATTTCGACGGAAGAATTAGTGGCAAATGCACGTGCAACAGTAACGAAAGTTCTCACAGGAGCCTGTAACGCGAGTAAGATTGAATCCGATTATAATTTAATTTATCATTTTACAGGGTTTATATTTTTTATATAATTAATTCTATATAAACGATTTTTTGTTTTTATTATTATTTTTTTTTTTCAGAAAATATAGAAGAGAAATTTAAGAAATTAGAGAAACATTTGTCCGAAGAATTGCAAGAGATCAAAGTACTACTTCGTACGTTGATGAAAGAACGTGATACTTTTTCGAAAATTAATGATCATACAATTCCTCGAAATAACGAATTAAACGTTAAATCGGATAACAGATTATTTAGTAACAATCATAAACTTTCTCCAAGACAATACGAGATTAACGAATTTAATAATACGATCACAACGAATGGTCAGTCACGAAAGACCAAATGTTTACTTATTTTTTATTACAAATTATTTATATGAAATATTTCAAAAAAAAAAAAAAAAAAAAAAAATGTTTGACTTTTTACAGAATCTTCGAAAATCTTTACGTATTATTGGGAAGTAAGAGATTTCAATGAGAAACTTTCGAAATGGGATAGAACACGTTCCGAACGTAGTTCAACATTTTACGTAGGTCAACCTGGTTATGCGATGTATTTAAAAATTGTACCGAAATATTTTCCAGATGGTACAATTTTTATAAGCGTCAGTTTAACCCGTGGTTTTTACGATTCCTACGTAAAATGGCCATTTTATTATAAAATTCAATTATCGGTACGAATGTTTGAATAAATTTCAATTTTCACTTATACAATTAATAGATTTATGATCATTTATATAATATGTTTATTGTGAAGATTTTAGATCAGTCATTAGGAGAATGGCAAGAGGATAGACCATCTCGAATTTGGGATCCAAGTGAACTTTGTACGGAATATTTTTGGAAACGGCCTGCTCCGATTGGTGAACCGGATAATCCAGAATGCGTTGGATTAAGTATCCCACGAAATATTATACTTTCTAAATTATCTTTTCCTTTTCCTACTACTACAAGTCAATATCGTTATATTTGGAATGATAGTATATTGATAAAACTTCTTATTTATTTGTAATTATTATACTTATCAATCATTTGTACGATTTTCGATAGAAGATAAGATATCCGTTGTCTTTTGTTTTACAACATGAAATTCATTTATTATTATTGTTGTTCACAGATATAACACATCTTTTTACGTTAAATACGTTATTACGTATAAAAGCATAATTAATTATATCAACGATACAGAGATAACATTCTTAATTATATTTTCATATATATATATATATATTCATTTGATAAAAAATCATTATTAACAAAATTCAACCATTTATATTATAAGCTGTTGGAGAATAAACCTTTTTTTTTTCTCTTTTGTTTGTTTGTTTGTTTTTTTTTTAATTGATATAATATCAAAATAATATAAAATATAAATGTAATACTAAGTATTGATATACATTTATTTATAAATATTATTAAATATTTTTTGAAACGATTTAATATTGTTCCTTGGCTCTCGATTGTTCATTTAATAAATCTACAGGTATATAATACTTATACTAATTTAAATCAGTCAATTAACTTCTTGTAATGTCAATTCTCGATCGGGAAAAACTAAAAAGTCCTGTGTTATCTCTGGAATCTCGTAATCATTAGTACCTCGTGAAACTACGGTTCGAATTTCTTTTGATGCTGCATTTATTAAAGCTTTGTAAATTGGTATTGGAACACGAATTCCAATTCCTTTCTTTGAATCGTAATACGGAGAATAAGTTGAAGTTCCATAATAACTTCGTTTTCTTCCACATCCTATAAAATGTTAGAAATAAATCATTATATTTATTGATGTATTTAGTGTTTATATCAAAAAAAAAAAAAAAAGAAATTATTAAAGTATTATATTGAATTGAATTTGATTAATGAAAGTTATTCTTACCGCTGAATGCATTGCAAAATGGTCTCTTCATTTTATACATTTTATCAGTTGTAAATGGGTTCGAAATATCGCGCTGAAATCGATCAAAACAATTTGTTTTTTTTTTTTTTATATATAAATACAGAAATTAAAATATCAAATTTTACTATTTAACAATTTACCTCATTGTCTGTTCCTTCTATATTTTCTATCCATATTAAAAATATCAATGGTAGTATGTACAAAAGGTAGCCAATTACCTAAAAAAAATTAAATTTGTAATATTCAAACAAATATAGAAAAAAAATTTAACAATTAATAATTCTTGAAAATTGCTGATACGAAGACAATGATGTACTCCAAGTATTTAAAAAAAAAAAAAATAAAAAAAAATAAAAATATAAATATTGACGATCCAAATAAATGAAAAAAAAAAAAAAAAAAAATCAATTGTCTTTATCAAAGGGAGAATTAGAATGATAAAAAAGAAATAAAAAATCATTGATAAAATGATATAATAAATATTATTAATATTATAATCCTATAATCGCAAATAATTCCTATTATTACGTAACTCAAATAAAGTGGAAATGTTAAACGTTACATAATCAATTTTGTGCTTTGTTTAATTAGAGATTAAAATTAATGCTAAACGTTTTATCATAAAAGGAATGATTGGAGAGTATCTATGTATTAATTAAATTTACATATTTCTCGAATAATATATTGTCCAAATTTAAGGAGAAATTATTTATCGAAAAACTAATTGAATAATTTAATTTTGTGAAATTTGTAATACGAGATAGTTTAACAAGATGCATTCTAAACTATTATTTGTTTTTTTTTTTTTTATTTGATCTCTTTTGTTTATAAATGTTCTTATTAATATTTAAATTTATAATTTTTAACATAATTATTTTTTACAAAATAAAATATAAAGAGAATAGAACAAAGTTATTAACGCGAAGAAACTGTCGTCTTACATTTTGACACGTCATTAAAAACGTATCAATGGAAAAGATCAATTAAGTATATCGATTAATATATAAATGTTATGTAAAGATAATAATAATAAGTATATATATATAAATCATTTTTATAAAAAGAATATTTAATATTAAATATTTTTCTTCAAAGTATTTTGATAAAAGTGAAATATGTTCAATGGGAGATTAAAAATAACGAAGAAAATATTCAAAAGTAATACGTTTTTCATCTTATAATAGATATATATTTTTCTAAAAGGATTATTATATACCTTTTATGTCATCCCATAATAAATATATCGATACAAAGAATTGAAAAGAATTTGTTGACCGTTTACATTTTGTTAAATCGCCCCCACACGTGTTGCATAACTTAAATCGTAATAAAAATCATTTTATTTGTTAAATAATACCAGTTAATTATTTTTTTTTTTTTTTTTTTTAGTAAATGTTGAACAAATTGAAACAAACAATTCTTTCTAGAATAAGAGATATGTGTTTATAAAATTGTTTTAATATAATATGTCTTCTTCGTAAATTTGGACAATTCTCAAAAATAGCATTGTTTAAAGTCAACAGGTGTAGCAGTAACAAAAGTTAAGATTAGAAGATTAAAAAAAAAATCAATTGAAATAATTCAAACAACAAATAATTTCATTAGAAAATATTAAATGTAAAAAATCAAATGCAAGATGTTGCTCCATAAATTTATAAACCGGAAGTTAGATAAAATTGTAAAAAAAAACATCATCTCTATAGTATACTGTAAATTACATTTAAATCTAATATACTAATATTAAATCTAATTTATTATTATCTAATGATATAATATAATTTATAATTAAATATTTTTATTATTATTATTATTATAATTTATTATTATCTAATATATTAATATTATATGTAATAATAATAATAATAATAATAAAATAATATAAAAAAAAAAACTATTCTTTTTAATTATAAAAAGATATCAAATTATTAATTTAAAACAATAAAACAATAAAAAAAAAAAGAAACAAATATAAAATGTAAGTACGTACCTTCATTTTGAAATTTTTTGTATAAACTTCTACCGTCTTACTTAATATTCTTTATTTTTATTTAAAAATTATTATTCAAGAGCAAAACAAAAAAAAAATAAAATGATTAATACTCGATTAAGAAAAGAAGTAACTTCTTAATAAGAATTATAAGATTCTCCGTGCACGAAGGATGCCAAGGGTTAAAGTGTGTTTGAGGACAAAATCGGTGCGCGCTTGCTCTTCAAATATAATCCCCTCTCTTCAATGAAAATAGAAGAAACATGAGAGTAAACATTAGAACGCATGACCGTAAAACAACGTATACTATATATACACAATTTTCTTACAGAGAAATACGTATTTTATGATTTGCATTTGAAGGAGAATTGTATACAAACGCATAAGCTTATAGGGTTGTTGTTTCACTTGCGGTTATCCTTAAGATGCATACAACTGGGGGAGGAGAAGGAGGAGGAGGAGGACGGGAGAGTTGAAATACAAAATATCATTCCTCGTAGATCTTCCTTGCAATTTCATCTTTCGTTCTAAATCCTAAATAAGTTTAGTTTCTACTTGATAGAATATTCTCAAGGCTAAGAAATGCTAATTTTTCTACTGCAATGCAATAAGAGAAAGATTAGTTGAGAAAGATTGATCGTTCGTGTTGCATAAATTATAAATATATATATATATATATATATATATAAATATATAAACATATCAAAATATTAAATATTATATGTCTAATCTTAACAAGTTATATTTAATGGTGTATTATAATTGTCGACAAATGTTTTACTTAAACTTAAATGTTTTTATATTAAAAACAAAAAAGAAGAAAAAAAACAACAACAACAAGAAGGTGAATTAAAAGCGATCGAATAATCGATAACAAGAAACCGTGAAAAAAAAAAAAGAAGGAATAAAGTCGATAATAGTTTGAGGTAATTCATAGAAAAAAAAGGACTGGAGTTAAGTACTTACATCGTTCGTACATCAGAACCCGCTGCGTTACGATAAGGTCGTTCACACCCTTCAAATAATCGTGTGTCAATTTCTTTTTCGCATTTTAAAACAATTCATATATATATATATATATATTTATATGTGACGATTCAAATCTATATAAAAAAGAATTAAACAATTATTAACATACTAAATTACGCTTATTATTTTTGTTATATACTTTAACCCTTTGTACTCTCTTGAGATGATACAATCGATCACTATTCGGTTTAACAGCATAATTTGAATAATAACAATATTTATTTAGATTTTATTTTGGTAATACCATTTAATGAATATTTTAAACAATAAATTCAATGTATAAAACAATTGGCAATCTTTAATCTTAAATATGTCGTTTACATGCAATGATTGAATGGCGGCCTGTTACTTCGTATATAAAGTATTTTATTTGTAAAAAAAATTAACCCGAGTTGCTGGTTTGCTAAGAAAAAAAGGGCAAAAGTGCAAAGGGTTAATATAATATGAATATAATATAATATATAAATAATTTATAATTTATAATTTACCTATATATCTAAGAAATAATATCTTATATCATAAAAGATGTCTTATGTCGATATTATTGTAATAATTACTTCAATTTCAACAAATTTCTTTTTAATAGTAATTATCAATTTTTAATATAACTTTATTTACACATTAATAAATAAATTTATCGAACGGAGAATGACAGATAGATTTTTCCTTTGAAAATAACAAAATTTGAATGAAAGAAAACAAATGGCGCTGGTAGTCTGAAGTATGCAACTAATGGTAAGGAAGAACGTAAAGCGGGAAATTTGAAATGTTTGAATTCAAATTCGATAATTCAATAGTTAATAGTTCAATCATTCAAATAGTTATAATAATAATAATAATTATTATTATTATTATAGCATGCGTTTTAAATAATTTATTTAATATTTATTGTTTAATAATAAATCTTGAAATAAATGCCAGTACAGATATATCATAATTATTAAATAGAGTTGTAAAACGAGGTAGATAAAATATTTATATATAATTATAATAATAATGTATAATGTATAGTTTATTCAAAAAGGTTTTTGTTTAAAATACATATAAATAAAAAATAAATGCTTCCATATAGAACATGCCATTATGCGATTCAGCTGTCTATCTGTCTGTCTGTATGTGTGTGATAATTATCGAGAGAATGTACTTTCGTGTAAAAAAAAAAAAATATGATAATTAAAATGAACTTTAGGCCACATTAAATTTACTGTATATTTTGTTGTTTTTGTTACTGTTTTGTTCTTATTGTTTTGTTTTTTTTTATACCGGCAGCAGAAGAGTTGCAAATTGAGTATTTAACAAGCACGTAAAAAAGTATTTAATTAAAATGTCACTCATTGTTTTAAAATAAAATCAAATGTATTATTATTATTATTATTATTGATTCATTAAAGAGGAAAAATACGCTTTATATTTTCGATTAATAATCATAAGTTATAAACATTCTTTTCACATAGCATAAGATTTAATAATGTGCTCTTATACTGCCTTATTTAATTAGTTTAATTGTGTAGTAGTAATTTTACAGAAACTTTAAGAAAATAGATAGAGATGTTAAATTTTATAAATTATTCATAACAAAGCGTATTCTAGTATGTATATTTTCATTTCTTGTTGTTGTTTTTTTTTCTCTTTTTCTTTCTTTCTTTTTTTCATTTCATTTTCTTTCTTTCTTTCTTTCCTTTTTATCATTCTTTTCTTTTTTTTGGTTTTTTTGGTTTTTTTTTTTGAATCGTTACAATGTAAATTGACAATATTTCAAGCTATAATCTCGCATACGTTTCTTTGCTTGCCTTATTATTATATACTTTTTGTTTGATGTGATGTTTATTATATTTTATTTTAATATTTTTATTTAAATTGAAAAATCATTTTTACTGCGAGGTGATTTCAACAGTAACGCAATTAATATTAATTCATATTACAATGTTTTCTTGTTTTTTTTTTCTTTCTTTCCTTTTCGCACAAATAAGTCAGAAGATAATTAATTCATGATATGACTAGAATATTTTTTACACTTCATACATTCGTTTATAGTCTTATGTGCAAAATTATAATAATAATAATATTAATAATTATAATAATAGTAATAATAATAATAGTAATAGTAATAATAATAATAATAGTAGTAAAAAACTGTAAGAATTACAATAAACTGTTAATACGTAGAGCTTTGGTTTATAGCATTTTTAGCGATATCATCCAAACGAGAGAAGGTAAATGCGATCATAGTATTGTTTTGTTTCTTAAGCTGCATGAGCTGTAAGTAGTGTAATTTATGTTATCGATGTATTTGTACTCAAAGTACTATCATTGATAAATACATATATATATATATCATTCTATATAATTATATTTTGAATTAAAAAAAAAAAAAAACAAAAAAACAGCTGCCTTCAAAAAGTCATATCGCATATCGAGAATAAAAACATTATTTTGTATATTATTTAAATATTATTAATCATTCGCAAAATCGATATTATAAAAGTTCGATCAAAATTAGTCAATCTTTTCTTTGTTCGTTTGAAAAATTTGAAGTATACATTTTAGAATTTTTAATTAATTAATTATAATCAAAACTGTATATATATATATATATATATATATATATATGTATATGCATTATTACATTGATATATCAAGATATAACAGATTTCTTTTAATTAATATAAATCTATATAAGCAAATAAAAATTATTTTGAAAAGCTGTATAAAATAATTGCACTACTTACAATAAATGCAAATTGATATACATATATATATATATATATATATATATATACTATAACATAGTAATATAATACATAAACGCGTTATATGTTTTATTTTCTAAACTTAGTGCGCGTTATGCGATAATACATATGTACGATTATAGTACATACGTATAATAAATTCCTTGGCTTAAAATGTCAAAAATTAATGAAATATTATTCATTGTAATTTAAAACTGTGCAGTGTCTGGCGCAAATGAAATTGTTGTTTGTTTGTTTTTTTTTTTTTTTTTTTTTTTGTTATAACAAGATCAATTTCCATTTGCGTCTAATTATTAATTAAAAATCATGTCTTACACGTCTGGAAGATATATCCTCTAACAGCTACTAAAATATCATATTGTATAGTTTTTTTTTTTTTTAAACTTCGATTAATTTGAAGTTTTATATCCAGAAATTTCATATACAATTATTAAATTTATCAAAATCATTGATATTCTAAGGTGTGTTCAATTAAAAAAAAAAAAAAAAAATAATGAAGGTTTTGATACAAATAGCATACAAAATTGACTGCAAACAACACCTCAGACATATTTTCAATCTTAATGAAACTTTGTATTGTTTAATTATTATACGAATATTAATAGAAATTTTTTTTTCTTTTGTTATTTTACCAAAAATTGTATAGAAAAAAGAAGAAGAAGAAGAAAGATTATCATATGTCTGATTGAAATTGAAAATTTGCTGCGTCTATGCTACAGTATGTACACCTAGCAAGCATTACTGTTTTTGTTAGAATATTTTCACCTATAATAAAAAATTCTTTACTCGTGGACTCGTCTTTTATATTATAATTTCTTCCAAAAAGTTCACACCGATTATATATATATATATATATTAACATGAACAAAATATGGCATATTCGGTTGTTGATTGATCGTTTAAAGATTAAAAAGCATATGGCACTCATAAGTCCTATCATTTTTTTTCTATTCTAAATTCTCTTTTTGGAATATAAAAAATAGCATGTTCACAATTGGAGAGGAATATATCTGTCATATCATCATCATCATCATCATCATCATCATCATCATCATCATCACACTACGTTACATTTGAAAATCTCTGTATACAGAGAGTGTGTTTTTTTGTTTGTTTGTTTGTTTATATTTTTAATATTTAAATGGTAATTGTTATACCATTGTTCAAATTTCTAGTTGAAATACAAATCAATCAATCAATCAATCAATCAAAAAAGTCTTTTTTTTGGTTTCAAAATTGTTTTAAAACTGTAAACACAGTGAACTTTATAGTAGCAAACGCCGACTCTTTTGCACCATCATTCTTTATATGGTTTTTTTTTTCGTTTTTTTTTTTTTTTCATTCATTTTAGTGCGAGTGCAATAGTTTTAAATCTATTAAGTATGTAAAAAAAAAAAAAAAAAAAAACGAAAGAATGTTATGGTTTTATATTTAAAATACATTGTGCTATTCTCTTTCTCTTGTAACTGTGCATAGCATCATATATATATCCTTATTCATCAATATTTCACATTATTTTCTTATTATTCCGTATTTATTTTGATTATTATTATTATTATTATTTTATTTTTCTTTATTTTATTTTATTTTTTTTTTTTTTGCAAAATAAGTAAGCTTATTTATATGAAAAATAATTCATAGGCTCTCAATAATGTTAATAATGTCTATAGCGTCAGATTGTATTCATGTAAAATATACACACGCACACAATCTGTACAATACTGTATCTATTACATGCAACAATGGAATTACAAAGTATGATATTTGATATATGTTTGCAATAAAATAATATTAATATATATATATATATATATATCCTTAATTTTTTAAATAATCAAAATACAATAAATATCAATATACACAAAATACGCTACAGTTCTGTTTCTCTTACTATTTCGTATCTTGATAAAATGTTTTTAAAATTGTAAACAATGAAATATTACCACGAAAGAATAATAGTAAAATTTGTGTTTGTTCAAAATATTAATATCTACAAAATTTTCATCGATTTAATGTCGAACTTATCGTTAGTCTTTTGTCTTGTTTTGTTTTTTTTTTTTTAATTTTTTTTTTTTTTTTTTTTCATTATTTACGTTAGAAATTTCTCGACAAGATTTTCAAAAATCACATTTAATAATTTTATTGCATACACAATTTTATTTAATTGATGTAAAAAAATTTGTTGTTGGTTTTGTTTTTGATTTGTTTTTTTTTTTTTTTTGTTCGATGCTATGGCACTGTTGTTTATTTATTTAAAACTATATATTGTGATACTAAATTTTTGTTCAACTTGTAAAATTTGTTAGTAGTATATTGATTGCTATAGTAACTAACATGTATATCTCCTAAAATGAATATTTCCTTTCTTTCTTCTCTACCATCATCATCATCATCATTATCATCATCATCGTAAATATAAAAATCGAAACTCTGGCAGCTATGATAAGAGTAAAGCTTTAGTTATTATTCTTTTTTTTCTTTTTTTTTTTTTCTTTTAATATCTTTCTTTTTTACCTTCGACAGACACAACACATTCACGCAATATCATAATAATTTAATTGAGTATATTTTCTAATCAATAAAAAAACACTACTGTGCAAAATTAAATTGAAAAAGCTATCTGTTGTTTAAATCGTTCTTTCTCGTGATTTGTTTGTTTGTTTGTTTTTTTTTTCGTTTTCTTTTTTTTTTTCCTCCTCTATTTATCGTCGTATCGACTAGTTCACCGATATAAATATAATATCGTATATAAATTTAAAAAATTGTCTTCTCTTCACGTTAAAGATAGTAAGAAAATTGTTTGTTCTATGGATTTAATAAGTAAACAACCTTGTAAAATGATTATAATATTTATACTTTCTCTCGTTGTTTAAACTTTCAAGTCTTGTTTGTTTGTTTGTTTGTATGTTTTTAAATGTTACAACTTACATTAGGACCAGGAAGTTGTAAATTGTACTTTATTTGTAACACGGTGAACTCTGCAGCTGCCAGAAAAATTGATTAAATAGTATACGCTGCTATCTTTTTTCTTCTTTTTAATACATCTCTACTAACGTATCCTTCCTTTTCTTTTTTTCATTTCTTTTTTGATCAAACTAATTTCAGTCTGTCATTTCATATAAGTGTGTGTTTACCTAGATCAGTGAGATTCCATTTTCTTCATATAATTTATAACATAATGCATCTTCTCTGTCGGCGTTTTTGTGGTTCAGGTCTTAAAACTGCACGTACTGCTTCATCGAATACTTGTTTTAATCCACGTTGTGTTAAAGCGGAACATTCCATATATTTGACAGCACGAATCTGTAATTCGTAAAATGTACATTATCATTTTTTTGCTAATCAATATCTATATGATTGATAAATATATATATATATATCTTAATCAAAAATCAAATGCATTGCAAGAGATTAAATAAAAACCTTATTAGCCAATTTTTGTCCCTGTTCTCTTTTGATAGCACTTAGTCCTTGTTCAGCTAAGGCAGTTAAAGTTTCACGATCATCTCTTAAATCTATTTTAGTTCCAACAAGTATCATTGGTGCATCTGGGCAGTGGTGTTTTATTTCTGGATACCATTTACTAGTAACATTTTCAAATGATGAAGGACTCGTTACAGAAAAACATATAAGAAAGACATCGGTCTGTGGATAAGAGAGTGGTCGAAGTCTATCATAGTCTTCTTGACCTGCTGTATCCCAAAGTCCTAAGCTTACTGGTATTCCATCAACGACCATGGGTGCTGAATAGTTATCAAATCTAAACATAATTAACATCAAATTAATGATTATTTCATTGACAAAATTAAATCTTTAATTAATATTTCAATCAAATCTAAATAATAAGTAACAAATGATATTGTAGATTATTAATGAATATAATGGGACTGTATAAAAGTGATATTTTGTATTGGTGAATAATATAGAACATTGAAAGAAAGATATTTTTATATATCCTGACAAGATGTTTTGCGAAAGGACAATATCAGATAAATGGCTTCCTGTATACAGTAGTAGTATTAGTAGTAGTAGTAGGGTGCTCTTATTACCACTGCATTACTATTATTAGCCATACCAGTTCATCGTTCTAAAGAAGAGATATGTAGAGAAAAAATAGAAAGATGATTTCTAAATGAATGAAAGAAAGAAAGAAAGAAAGAAAGAAAGAAAGTGAAAGTGAAACTTAATATCATTCTTAATTATATTAATATACTTATTTAGATATATTAAACAGTAATATTATAGAATGTGTTCCACTTACACAGTTGGTACGTATTCTCCAGGAAAACTGTCTGTAGTGTATGATATTAACATACACGTTTTTCCAACTGTTCCATCTCCTACTACAACACATTTGATGGGTCTACCAGAGCTCATGTTTTCAATTCTAAAACGATAAACACAATATATCAATAATTTAGTATTTATGTATATAATAATTTAAAAGTAATACAATAAAGATAAAATTGATCTGTAAAACAATTTCTATCATGTAATAATAAAAAGATATAACAAATACTTTGAGAGAGATAATATGTTTGTACAATAAAAAGAAAAAAAAAGAAAAAAACAAGAAAATCAATATATGTAAACTAAAGATAACATTAATTCCATCTATACATAACCAATATTTGTAAAAAAAAATTATTATTATTATTATTATTGTTTAGAATGATAGAAACAAGTAATCTCTTTGATGGTTAGTCAATAAAATGCAAATAATAATTAATTATAAGATAATATTTTTCAAATTAATTAATTGATCGTATGAATGTGATACAATTAATTAGATTTTTAATTGTAACATTAATTAACACGCGTGTTGCTTTGATTATATATAATAATAATTAAATAAATGATTATTTGATATTATAACCATTCAACATAAAATGCGAAGGGCTTGTCCTAAATGTATTACAGTGTTACATTTAAAGTTTTTACATGGAGTTACGTCGAATGGAATATTGAATGATACATTTCTAATATCACTTACCAAAATACGTAAAAAAAAAAACAGAATAAATGAATTCTTTGTTAGAAACTTTAAAAACTTATTTAACACCAGTTTGAGAATATATATATATATGTATATATATGTATCTATATATATATATATGTATGTCTATATGTGTATATGATTGGCACTCTTTAAAAAATCACAAAAGCAGATGCCATGATGGTGTTGCGGTTTTTCGAGCTCATAGATGTAGTCAGACGTAGTCCTCTGCTTGGTGACAGATGTTCGACAATCACTTTTTCCTTTCCCCTCTACACCGAAAAACTCATTGTTCAGAAACGATTCGGCAGAGACATCTATCACGCGATTTATCTATCGTTCCAATCAAAATACTCGTCATTATTTCGAATACAACCTCAATAAGAAATAAGTCTAAAAATAATTCTTTATAAATATTATTAATTAACAATTAACGATAATAAATAATTATCTCGTAATATATTTCGATATTGTTGTGTTTTTATTTATTATAAAATATTTATCATCATTTGTTTATTTTATGGTATTCTTTTTAAAAAACAAAAAAAGTTATATATCGATACTCGTTATAAGCATTCGTTTCGATTACTCGATGCAATGTAGTCTATGATAAAACAGGTTGGTCAACTATAGAGAAATAAAAATCCGGCTTTCTTTTTAGGTTATATTTGTCTTTTCCGTAAGAGCATAGTGTTGTTGCAAATGCATCCATGTAAGTTTATATCAATTATTTGACGTTTTGATATTTGAGTGAATTATTTTAATTACATTGATTTATATGTTTCATTAGATGATTTATAGAAAATAAATTGATTGTGTAAAATGCCTTCTCAAGAAATTGTGGTTCCGCAACCTCCAACAACTGAAAGCGAAGATAATGCACCATCGTCACAACCTATCGTTGGAATTATTTATCCTCCTCCAGAGGTTAGGAGTATCCTTTTATTTTATAAAATATGCAATTATTATTATTTAAGGTAATGTTATTAATGTGTTGTACAATCTACAAATCATTTGATTTAATAGGTTAGATTATCTATGCATATACTTTTTCCTTATACACTTGTTTAGATATCGTTGACAAAACTGCTAGCTTCGTTGCTAGAAATGGACCAGAATTTGAATCGAGAATTAGACAAAATGAATTGGGAAATCCGAAATTTAATTTCTTAAATTTTGGTGATCCCTATCATGCATACTATCAGCATAAAGTTAAAGAATTTAAAGAAGGTAAAGCACAAGAACCATCTGCTGGTACTGGTACTGGTAAAACTGTAAATCTTACTGCACATCAAAAGCAACAAGAGATTTTAAAGCAAGTCGAACAACCTTTCGTACCTAAAGATCCACCTGCAGAATTTGAATTTATCGCTGATCCTCCTTCTATTTCTGCATTAGATTTGTACGTATCAATTGATTATATTTAAATGTATCTTAATCGAATGTTTATTAATTTTTATGTTAATCATTTTCTTTATTTCATTTTAGGGATATTGTCAAATTGACAGCACAATTTGTAGCACGTAATGGACGTCAATTTTTAACCAATTTAATGAACAGAGAACAACGTAACTTTCAATTTGATTTCTTACGTCCTCAACATTCATTGTTTCAATATTTTACAAAACTTCTTGAACAATATACTAAAGTATTTATATTTGATTAAACATTTTCTATGTTTATTTATATATTCTGATTATTATTAATAAGTTTTAATGTTAATAGGTATTGATCCCACCTAAGGATTTATTACCACGACTGAAAGATGAAGTTTATAACATGGATAAGATTTTGGAACAAGTTAAGTATCGTGCTGAATGGTTGAAATATCAAGAAGCTCAAAGACGTAAAGAGGAGGAAGAATTAGAACGGGAGAGAGTTGCTTATGCTCAAATTGATTGGCATGATTTTGTTGTCGTTGAAACTGTTGATTATCAACAATTTGAAGTGGGTAATTTTCCAGCACCAACAACTCCTGACGAAGTCGGAGCTAGGGTTCTTATGCAGGTAAAATAGATAACTATAACAAATATTTAATACATTCTTGTTATTTTTATAGAAATACTCATTTGTAATAAATGTGTTTTTAATAGGAGCGTATAGAAGAAGGGGAAGATGTTGAGATGCAAATTGACAGCGATGGAGAAGAAGAAATGCAAAATCGTACCGATGGTGAAAAAGATCGTGCGAAGGATAATAATCAAGTAAATAAATGAGAAAATTGGTATTATTATTATTACACACAAAATATTAATATTATATGATTGTTTCAAGGTACAAGATATGGAGGAGGATTCAAGTGACGACGACGACGTGTCTCCTCCAGGTGATTCTCACAAATCTAAAGAATCTAAGATACGAGATGCAAGTATGCAACCTCCGCCATTACCACCGACACCTGGTAATGTTGTTGTTAAGAAAGGATATGATCCAAAACAACATGGTAAGTGAAAAGCAAATGTTATGAACACATTTTGTTTGTATGATATAAGAGATATTATTAATTTATTATAATATTTTATACGTTTTAGCTGTTAAAGCTGCTCGTCCAGTTGCACCTGATGAATATTTGATTTCTCCGATTACGGGAGAACGTATACCTGCTAGTAAAGTTCAAGAGCATATGAGAATAGGTTTATTGGATCCACGGTGGGTAGAACAACGGGATAAACATTTAGATAAGTTGGCGCAGCAAACGGTGTTTGCTCCGGGTACTGCAATTGAGGCCAGTCTTAAGCAACTCGCTGAAAGGCGTACTGATATCTTCGGTGTTGGTGATGAAGAAACAGCGATTGGTAAAAAGATCGGCGAAGAGGATAAGAAGAAAGATGATAAAGTTACATGGGATGGTCATACGTCTAGTGTTGAAGCAGCGACTAGAGCAGCTCGAGCAAATATTACTTTAGAAGAACAAATTCATCAAATACACAAAGTCAAAGGACTTCTTCCTGATGAAGAGAAAGAAAAGATTGGTCCAAAGCCTGCCAATCGTGCAGCTGAACTTTCTCATATGGCTGCTGTTGCATCTAAGCCTCAAGCTACTCTCAAAGCACCTCCTAAACCACCAGCACCGAAACCAATACCAGTTCCAGCCCAACCACCACCACCACCAGCTATGAGTATGCCTACAATGGCAATTCCACAACCAATGATGCCTCAGCCACCGATGATGATGATGGCTCCTATGCCACCAATAAGACCACCACCCCTTATGAGTATGAGTTTTTATTATTTATTTATTAATTATTATGTTATATAACGTGTAAGAATATTATTTTATATGATTTTAATTTCAGCACCTACTATGTCACCATTTATGCCAACACCACCACCTATGCAACCACCAATGGCATCAGCTGTAAGTATTTTTTAATTTGATAATCATCTAGAAAAATATTTCAACATTGGTTTTAATTTAATATTATTATTTTTTGAAGATCGGTATCAAACATACTGCAGAACCTATGGAGGAAGAACCTCAAGCTAAGAAATTGCGTTCTGAAGATACATTGATTCCTGAACAAGCATTCCTTGCTAGAAATAAGGTAAGATTACGATAAGGTTAGGTAGGATTATATTGGATTATTATTTTATTTTATTTTATTTTGTTTGTATTAGGGTCCGGTTCAATTGAATATTGCTGTACCCATGATGACAGAGAAAGCTGAATGGAAATTAAATGGACAAACATTGAGTATCACTTTGCAACTGACCGATACTGTCGTAACTATGAAAGCTTTGATTCATGAACAAACTGGTATGCCACCAGGCAAACAAAAGTTGCAATACGAGGTAAGAAAATGATTTATAAATAATAATAATTAATATTATCATTAATTGTATATTAATAAATGAATTTTCTTTAGGGAATGTTCTTTAAAGATGGTAACACACTTGCTTATTATAATTTATCATCTGGAAATGTCATCAATCTTCTTCCCAAGGAAAGAGGTGGCAGAAAAAAATAAATGATCAATTTTATAAGTAAGTTTCTAATACTTTTCAAAATTTTCATTTAATGTGTGATATATTTTATTTTTTTTATCAAAATGACTATAAACGTTATATTTTCTATTTCGAATAATATATTCTTTAACGATTGTATCTAACAATATGTCGTTAATAATTAACAAATAATTGCAAATAATAAAGAAAAATTATTGATTAATTAAAAATAATAAAAAGAACATGATTTATATATATAGAGAAAGATTTATATTTTATTATAATTAATACATTAATATGCATTTTAATAAATTAACAATAATAAGTTAATCAACATATTCAATTTGGCATTATATTAGATTTATATGTGTATATATTATTATATTATTATATATTATACAATTAATATATTAGGAATCAATAGATATTTTATATATATTAAAAGATTAGCTTTTACAACAAATTGCACTTTTAATTATTCTTGTACTTTTAAGCACTAAGGCACTGATATTTAACCCTTTCGTTATCAGTGACTCATATACGGGTTGTCTATGTAAAGGTCCGTATATGAGAATATATCATGTAACGATACGTACGTATGAGTGAATTTATATTGAACGATACTTTCGTTAAAACATGTCGTAACGAAAGGATTAAAAAAGTTAAGAGAGAGAGAGAGAGAGAGATAAAAAAGATAAAATTAAGTGCAATAGTAAAAAGATATTGAAAAATCGAGCAAAGTATTAAGAGATCAGTTCTATATTTGTGCAATGTATATATAAGTTGTTTATGATTTTATTTCTATTTATTTTTTGTTTTTTTCGAGAGAGAGAGAGAGAGAGAGAAAATAAAAAGTTAAGAAAACTTGCGTTGCATGCATGCATAGAGCATATGCATGTGTAAGTATCGTAAATGCATGTAAATCATACGTGACGTATTTGTAGTTGCTTAATCAGAGATTCTATTAGAAATGAATCTTCTATCAAAATTACATTTTACTAAAAACTTTTCCTTATCTATTATAAATATATCTATAAAAGTTATAATAATTAGAATTTTTCTATTAATTCAAAATAATATGTAGAATTATATTTAAATGCGTTTAAAAATGCATATGTATTAGGTACTTTTATTTATCATTGTGTGAGCGTATACACAGGGTGTATCAAAATTTGAAGATACCAAAGAAGTGGCTATTTCGAATAATTTCGATGAAAATTATGTAACAATTCGTATAATAATAATAAAAAAAAAATACGTGTCTATGATTAGGAAACATAGTTATATTCAGCAGACTATTGTATGAATTTTTGTATTTTTTTTTTTTCCCCCATTTTAAAATATTGAAAACATTTTTATAATTATACTCGTATACTTTGAAATATCCTGTATATAAGAAACACAATGATATGCATTTCACGATATAAAATAATGGAATTGGTTAAAAGTTAATTAGCTAAATGGATTTCTATATGCCATTGATGCATATAATTAATCATTTCCTGTAATAATTCATCATCACTTATCTGACTGTTGAGATAGATTTTTTTTCATTATTCTTTCAACTAACTTTCGATAACGTTGCGTCATCGGTCGATATATCTACAATATATAAAATTCAATTATTTTATCATTCGAAGCATAGTCAGTAATTTATATTTATTTATATATGAACATTTAATTTAATAATTATCTTTTTGTTGTTGTTGTTGTTAAGATTTGAACTTACAGATTCGGCATCGTCGTACGGTCGACAGACAAGTTTTGGTTCTGGTAAACATGCTGTTATTTCTTCAAAGTTACATTCGTTTCTTAGCAAACCGTGTTTTGCTTGATACGCTGCACCCATCATTGCTGAATTTGTTACTTCCTATAAATATATATATATACATAATAATAATAAATATATAACAAAAATAATAATAATATTAATTACCGAAATATAAACAGGTGAATTAAAGACATCAGCAAGTACTTGTAGTATAGTTTTATTAGCAGATGCACCACCTGTCGCTATTATTCGTGTATTGGGACCTAATGTAGGATAAATAACAATTAGTAACAATCAAAAAAATTGTTTGATTAAAAATAACTCAATACCAACCAATAACAAAACCAAAATCTTCAGCGTAAGCTCTTTTAGCGACAAATTGGCCTTCGATTAATGCTCGAACTTCGACTTCTTTCGAACTGTATCGATTAATTTCATCATTCGCTTTATTAAATCTGTAATCACCTATTACAGATGGTAAAATTTCTTGTGCGTCAAAATATAGAGCAAAATTTCCAAAATTTCCTCGCGGCGTACTTTCTAATAATTCGTTAAATATTTGCCATGAACCTTCCGCAGCACTATCACGTATCCTTTCTCTAGTCAATGATCCATTTTTAAAACTAAACAAATATATTAATTCTAATATTAATTAATAATGTTCTAGTATATTTATATTAATATTATATTATTTCAATTATTACCAAAGTAATGCCATATATGCGTCATCTTCAATAGGATTGCAAAGAATATGACCATCAATAACAGTTTTGGGCTCGTTCAACCATAAAAATAAAGTATCGCTTGTTCCTAAACTGCATGCGATGTCCCCTTTTTTTAATCTCATTCCTTGTTTGTACATTTTTAAATAATATTATATTATTAATCAAATTGTTATTTCAATTATTACAAATTAACAAATCCATTTGAAATCTTCACAGGTGTTAACACGTACCTACCAAAGAACCTGGATTATCTCCCGTAAATGCAATTATCCTGCAAGTCTCATTGAAGCCAAATCTTTCAACAAAGTAAGGTGATATCGGACCGATATTATTGTAGGAAGAAATCGGTTTGCCCAATTTTTTTCTTAAATCCGGTGCGCAAATCTATTAACAAAATAAAATGATCATACAGAAAGAAAAAAAAAAAAAAAAAAAAAAACACAGAAGATTATATTGACACAAATTTCATTTAATTTTCAGTTCTTCAAAATATTATATTTGAAATTTGTACCTCTAGTAAATCATCGTCCCAATCTTTCGTACGAATATTTAGAAGATTCATTCCAGAACCATCTGACCAATCGATCGGTGCAAAATCACCCAAGAAAAGTGATGCAAGAAAACTACTGATCAATGAAATTCTCTACGAAGAAAAAATAATTTGATCGATCGTTAGTGATTTCTTTAGAGAGAGAAAAAAATAAGAAAATTAGGTAAATATTTATAAGAATTTGTTAAAGACACGATTTAAATGATTTAAAAAAAAAAAAACAAGATAATGCGAATGTACGTAAAAATGTTGAAATGCAAACGGGATTTAGGTAGATCACACTAAATATTTATTCAATATTTTTTTAATACCTCGATTATACGCTGTTTTCTATTTTTATTTTTATTATTTTATTTTATTTATATTTGTATTTTTTTTTTTTTTTTTTTTTTTTCAAAGAAGCCGTAGAATTTGTTTATTAGGTATACCTCGGTATTACTGTAAGCTTCCGGCCTTGTTCGTGAAATCTTTGCTATTTGTGGTCCTGAAAATCTTTCATATGCTCGGGACCCTGTTATTTCTGCTAATTTCTGTATATAAATTGAACAAATGTTTATTATCAAATTTGAATGATTATTTTACGTAGATTATTATACAAGGATTAAACATACTTTAGGATCACCAGCGATCGTTTCCAAAATACGACATTCATTAGTTGTACTGGAATCCATCCAAACAGGTGACTGTGTTATCGAAAAGGACGTTGCAAATTGTTCGTGTAAAAATTTACTTGGTTCTAAATTTTGCAAAAGATTTTGACTACCTTTACCCCAATAAACTGTACCGTGTTGCTGTTAAATAATATTATTAATTATATTGTTGTGTAAATCAATGAAAAAAAAGTAAGGGACATTACTAATTAATACTTTAATGGCCGCACGTGTACGCAGTCGTCAAACGTCGTCAGGGGCCCGGTAATATTTTACAAGAATTCATTGAAAAAAAAAACTTTATTATCATTCACGAATAAATTAACATAAAACAAAAAACAACAATTTAACAATAAAATTAATTTTATATATAAAGTTATAAATAAAATAACGGCCAATGTTCCGACTATCACACACATTTTGTGTTGAGCGGCCATTAAAGTGTTAATAATATTAATGTTTTCATTTTTTTTTGTTTTTGTTTACTTGAGCACATCCGGAAATAGCAGCAACTTTACTAAAATCAACTCCGCAAACTCTTAATTTATCTAAGATCATATCTAAAGCTTTGACCCACATTAAAGTTGGTGCCACTACTACGTGGGACTCATATTTTTTTTGCACGACACCTCCGTACGTTCTAAAGAAAGAGAAAAAAAAACAAACATATATTAAATATTACAAAGATAATATTTTATTTATATACTTGGGTATTGTGAATATTTCATTATAATAATTATACCTAAATTCTGGTAGATCATTATCGAATTGAACACTGGTTTCATGTAGAATACCAAGATCGTCATCGACCACAACAGCCTTCAACTGTCAACAAATGGCAAGCAACGAAACTTGATTTATTTAATTATTGAAATAATATTTCTTTTTTAATTTGATATTATTTCTATCCCCACCCATCCACCCTGTCCTCCCCCGGCCCCATTTTAATTTCTCTTTATTTATATTTAGATAAGGATTTATCCATGACATTAGATTAAAAACGACCCGGGAAAAATTGCATACGTCAAAGCTTGTTACGGTTTAGCTGGCAATATTGGAATCGGTGTCAAAGGGTCGTCATCTTCGCGAGCGAATGCGCGCAAGTATGTACGCATATCATTTTTATAATTTGAATAAAAAGCGCGCGTCTCGAATCGAAATTGTTGCGCATGCGCATTGACGATTCTCGAAGATTCGAGTGAACGTAGGAGATAGTCGCGAGAGGTATGTACGTTAAACAAAGTTTCGGAACTGTGTTATTTATTTCTACGAGAGCATACATATATATTTTAACTAAGATCATAAATTATTGATTAAATAATTCAATTTAATAACGGTTGCGCGTTTAATTTAACGACATAATAATAATAATAATAATAATAAAAAAAGAAAAGATAAATACGCGATGTCAATAGTCACGCTTGTAATCGTTCAAGGAATCCCGATTGGAGTTGGTAGCGAAAGAGATCACGAGAGCAGCAGCAACAAGAGGAGGAGGTGGTGGTGGTGGTGGTGGAGGATGAGAAGGAAGAGGAAAGGGTGATGATGGTGGTGGTCGTCATCGTTGAAGAAGAGAGAAGAGGTGAAAGGGTTTAGAAACGCATGGCCCGACCACTCTCAACTTTACTGCCGAGATAAGAAGAACTGCGCGTAAGCGACAATTCCTCTTCATCTTCTTCTTCTTCAAAGTAAATAACTGTATTATACATCATATATACATATATATTATGTTTATAATATTATTTGTGTATACAATGTGTACGCAATTGCACAAGATGAGACGAGACGAATTTATTTTTCTTTTTTTTTCTTTAATCGCGTATCCGTTATACATAATACATTCTATATCTTTATCAAAATCTTTTGTTTTAGTTGTTTTTCTTTTTGAAATGACAAATTGTTGATATGATAGGACAATATCGTTACCTGCTGCGTGCTGAGATCGAGACCTAAGTACGTCGCGTTCGAGGATGCTCCCATAATTTATGGATTAATTTTCTTCGTTGTTAAAAAAAAAAAAACAAAAAACAAAAACAAGAAGAAATGTGTATTGTTACACTTAGCAGCAGCTCGTTTTACTGTCTCTCTGTCTTTCTCTCTATGTGTGCTGTCAACTGTCGAGTTGTAGGTAACAATAACGTCACACCTTGACTACCTCTAGTTGTTCTCTCGTGGAGTTCGAGATGGTGGGAATGAGAGGGAGAAATAAAGAAAGATAGAAAGAGATAGAAAACACGGAAGGAGAGTACGTTGATGTATGAATAAGAAAGAGACAGAAGATGGAAATAAATAAAGATAAAAAAAAAAAAAAAAAAGAAGAAAAAAATTAGAAGAGAGGGAAGTATAGAAAGTCGTAGGAGGCGTTGATTCAACTCGTAACACACACACACACACAACATACACACTTACACACATACGTCTTCTCCTATAACCGCATTGGCTTTAACCGTTCGCGAAACTAACTTCGGTTCGCTTACGTTTTCCGTTTCCAACCTCTTATTTACAACGTGGCATCGTTGTTACGCGCTATTTATCCTATCTTTCTTTATCTCTTTTAACAATAACAACAACAACAACAATAACAGCAATAATAGCAGCAGCAGTAGTAACAGTAGCAACAATAACGTTGACCACGACGACGCATGACGCGTGACCCCGGTGAAAGACCCTCGGACTAATCTTATCGTTGTTATTATTAATAATGATCGTTCCACATTACGTAAGCTGTATATTTTATCGTTCGAACGATTTACAAACGTTTTTTTTTTTTATTATCGAGTTACTCTACTTGCACTTTCGGCATGTCCATTTATCTTTCTCTTTCGTCGATGTTTCTTCAACCCCCCCCCCCCACCTCTCACCCCCTAAAGGTATCGTGATACCTTACAGGAGACGTGAGGTAAGATGAGGATAAAAAAAAAAATTAGAGGTTAGGTTTCTATCGGTAGTTTGAAATTTTATCGAGTTCTTCCTTATCGACGGTACATGATTCTATTTTATTTCGACTCACCTGATATTACATTTTTATTATATTTACTTTGGTTACCTATCGAGAATTATCCTGTTATCGATAAATTTTTGTTGTTGTTGTTGTTTTTTTTTTATAAATATTTATTGTTTAAATAATTTATTGATTAAACGATTGATTGAAAGAAAATTGTTTTTGTTTTATTTGATCGTTATTTTTATTAACATCCGTTAGATCGTCGTAATTATATTCGTTTTTTTAATTGTTTATATTAATTAAATAATAATTTATTTAATTATTATTATTTCGTGTGTAGAACAATTTAAAAAATGATTACTTTTTTTTTGTTAAAAATGGAGACCTTGTCTTTGGCTGTGCCGTTTCTTTTCATGTATATATATGTATATATGTATATATGTGTACATATATACATATGTACGAAAATACCTGCGTAGAAAGTCTAAATAGTATTTTCATTCAAATTCATTCCGTGGCCGTCCTTGATTCCACGTTAATCCGCACTTAAATTTCTTCTTTTTCTCGATCGTACATTCGATTATTTCGTAAAGTAAACGGCACGAAGTCAATGGTCTTTCAATTCTCTCAGGGACATTTCAAAGAAAATATTTAAACTCTTATGCAAATTCGATTATTATTATATTTGTCGTAAAATCAAGTCGGTAAGGTAGATTTTTTTTTCTTTTTTATTGATAACAAATATCGAATTCTTGAACACTTGGAGATCATATATCCTATGACAAATATTAACCCTTTTTTTTTTTTTTATTTTGCACTCGAGAACTTGATCGAACCAACAACTTGAGACGATATTCAACATATTTGTAGAATGTTTTGTTTTTTTTTACAGTTGTTATCTTAAAAATGATCATACACAATTTAACGTTTAACATTTTTATATTTCAATGAAGGATATTTGTAAAACATTAAGTTTTGTATTATTGTTTTTTTTTGTGTGTGATATTACAAAACAATTTCCAACATGCATTCACATCATCACAGTAATACATTGGTTTTGATGTTTTTTTTTTACCAGATTTTATTTTCTTCATGACCAACCTTGCAATCCTTTTTAATTATATATTTTATCATTCAATTAGATTTCATGAAAACTACTAGTCAAAGTAAAAGCTCGAATTCCTAGTCTCGTGATATCCAATTGTGTAGGTGAGATCATTATTATAGTCACGTAACTACTTAAGTACGTATGTATGTACTTACTTGCATATGCACCACGTGTATTTACACTTATGGTAGTTTGTTCATCACCTAATCCAACTAATCAGTCTAATAAAGTACGATCTATTTTTTTGCGTCTTATTTTTATGCATTGCATTTATGCGAATCTTAATTGGTTTCTTTTTTGTTCTTTTAGTTTTCTTTTTTCTCGAATTACAAATTTTACTGATTTAATATAACACGTTCCGTGCCATGTGTATCACCGATGGGGATACACTTACAATTAGGCATATTTATTTAATGTTATATGTTTATAATAAATGTAATTCTGTAAAAGAATATTTTTCTATTCAAATATTGATGCATTATACAAAATGCAGCACGTGAGTTTGTTTAATTATTATATTTACACGATAATTAATTAATATTATTAATTATAATATAATTATACTTTATATATTTATATTATTTTATTATTTAATTATATATTTAATTATTTTTAAATATTTATTATATTTAATATATTAAATATTATACTTCATTATTTATATTAATAATTATATATATATTATATTAAATAAATATATAATATATATATTTATTTATATTCATTTATTTTATTAAAAAAAATTAATAATATTAAATAAACAAATATTAATTAATATTATATTAATACATGTAATGGTTAATTTTGTTAAAGCAAAATTAAATGAATGACAAGTCAAGTTGGCATGGAACGTGTTAACAAAATTTGATTATTTTAAATATATAAACAATTTTTGTAGTTCATATATTATATATTTAAATTGAATTCACGTTCATTTAAACTGATTCCTTGTTCATCGTATTCAATATTCTTATCAGTTTCCTTAACTTTGAAAATAATATTCTTATTGCCACGAGACAGTCGAGTTCAAACTATCGTTGAACACTCATATGCATTTACAATGCATATAAACGACGTATTTAAGATTGTTGTTTTTCACTCAGACGTTGTTGAAAGCATTCATAAAGCTTGCTATTGTTCAAACAAAACAAACTAAATAAAAAAAAATGATTATCGTTCGAATTATTTTATAAGATCTGTGAGTAACCTGTCGAGTACAGTGGGTTCAATTTCAACATTTCTTTCAATACTATCCAACGATGTAGAAATAAAAAAGGGTTAGTCTAATTTAGTTTGACCCCTTAATTTACATAATTCTAAACAATGTTGAAACAGGGTTGGTTGGGAATACAAGGAATGAAATATTAGAGTAAGATAGAAGGATGATGGTTGTTGGTTGATGTTAGTCGATGTTAGCAACAGCAGCAGCAGCAGCAGCAGCAAAAGTAGCAGCAGCAGGAGCAGCAGTTTGTTTGTGTAGTGGTTGACGCGGTATGCGGCTGGGGTCCAATGAAAGGCAGAGAGAAACATAGAGTAGGAGAATAAAGGGAGAAAGGAAGGAAGGAAGGAAGGGCAAGGGGAAGAGGAAGGGGAAGAGAAGGATAGGGTTTATCGTGAGGGTGCCAGGGGGTCTGGCCCACGCCTGTTTGTCGGTCCCGTTGCCCTATAATCGTGGTATACAGATAATGGTTTGGTCTTAGGGACGCCAACGGTGCACACACTGTTGTAAAAGGGGCTGCAAGGGTAGAAAGAGAAATAAAAGAAAAGAGAAGGGAAGGGAAGGGAAGGGAAGGGAAGGGAGGGAGCGCCAGAGTGGCGTCGAGAACGGCTGGTTCCCTTTTCTTCGAAGAAGATGTGGAAGAAGATGAAGAAGATGAGGATGAAGAAGAGGAAGAGGATGAGGACCGATCGGCGTGTCCAATCGAGCGAAACTTTCCCTCCTGGCGCAGCTTGAAGCCGTTTGGCAAGGCTCCTCCTTCTCCTCTTCCTCTTCTCTTCTTCTTCTTCTTCTTCTCTTCTTTTCCTTCCTTCCTTCCTTTTTGATTGTTTCTTTTTTTTTTTTTTTTTTGTAAAAAGGCGCGACGATTTCCGACATCCCATAGCCGCAGATCGAAATCCGATTAATTGAGGAGTAAACGAGTGGAGGCGTCCAGGAGACGAACGTCGAAAGGAGAACGATCTTATCGAAAGGGGTAGGATCGTAAAACTAAGATCGTATCGTATTCCAAAAGAGAGAGAGAGAGAGAGAGAGAGAGAAAGAGAGGAGGTGGTAGAATAAGGATGACCGTATCATCGTGTGGCGTCGGCGTTCGCGCGCCATGGCAAGTCTTTTATCGTGTTTTTCGTTCCGGTCCTTTGGAACCGAGCTTGGTTTTTACGGCCGATCGAACGATTTCTTCTCTCTCTCTCTCTCTCTCACTCTTTCTCTTGCGAGGATCGTTCTTCTTCTTTCCTTTAGTCGTCTAGAATAAACGCGTATTTTCCTCTTCCTCTCCTTTTGCGATATCGGATTTGCATCGGGTTTGATCGTCGTTGGAACGGGAAGAGATGATGTGTTATGCGCACAGAATAAAAAGAGGGTAACAGTGTTTTATTAGAGATGGATGCATCGAACATACACGATCGGTAGATGGATGGATGGATGGATGGATGGATGGACGACCAATGGATGAATTTCTAGGAAATAAAAGCTATGGGTGCTGGGGGTTTGAGGGGATCTATCTAAGGAGAATGGAAAGTTTCATTATCCTTTGCGCGCGATGAAGACGAACTGATAGTAGTAGGAGTTGAGGTACGGTTGAGTAGTAGTAGGGTACAAGAAGAGGACGATGCAGATGACGAGGGCAACAACGAACAAGAAGAAGAAGAAGAATAAGAAGAAGAAGAAGGGTGATCCCGTGGAAGAGAACAAGCGGATGGCGACAGCCGGCAGAGCCTCGTCGTCGCCGATGTCGACGATGGTGAAACGACGAATGGTCTCTTTCTTTCTCTTTCTCTCTGGGCCGAAATGTATGAGAGAAAGACAGAGATAGAGATATATAGAGAGAGAGGGGGGGGGGGAGGGAAGAGAGAAAGAGAGAAAGAGAGACGGAGAGGCGCCGATTCCAGCGACCGGCCGGCGCTGAGAGTCGACGCCAAGCGTGGCGTCGCCAAACGTAGTGACGCCTCGTCGGCCGACACCGTTGACGACGACGACGACGACGACGACGACCACCACGTTCCTACGATGACAAAGACAACGATGGGTAAAGCCGACGGAGACGGCGACAACATCGTCGTCGTCGTCGTCGTTCCTCGACGCGGCCAATGCAAGAATAACTCCTTCCACGTTGGCATCGTAGTATCGGGGGTGAGTCGCCAAGCTGGAGGGCGCCCTACCCACTCTCTCTTTTCTGACTGGCAACCCTTCCAGGAATCCCATTCCACCTCTTCTTTTCTCTATCCTGTATATCCTTCGAAATCACTGAAATCACCGGCCAGACTTAGCCTAGACTCTGATATTTTCTTTTACCTATAAAGGTACTCTTAATTCGTACCACCTAGGATAGATCGTCGTCGTCGTCGTTGTCATCGTTGTTACTGTTGTCTTTGAAAGAAACCAAACAAAATGTTACGAAACATTTCACAGTTAATATCTATCTACTTTTTAATTAGGTTTCTCTCAGTCAGTAGATCTAATCTATCTTCTCAGATAGTGATTAGAAAACTAAATACCGTTTGTACCGAGTCAGCAATATTATTGTAACTATTTATTTAACACCTGTAATCTCTATCTTATCATCTATTCATTCCCTTGTTTCTTACCGTCATTCTTACTCTGTAATAAACATAAATAAAAGACAAATTAAAAATAGAAACATTAGGAGATTGCAAAAATCGCGAGTGTGTCGCGTGAGAGTCAACATACAGAATGCAAGGGGAAGATCTTCGGTAATCTCAGCGATTACGAAGATCGAGAAGAGTTGTCGTAGATGCGGGGGACACAATAAGAGTCCTTTTCTTTTTTCTTTCTTGCTTTCGTTCTTCCTTTCTTTCCTTCTTTTTTTAGTCTTTTTTTTCTTTTTTTTTTTTTTTTGGTTGGTCCGGACCAGGCAGACATCGGGCGCCGGGTATGGAGACGTCCTGCTCCCTACCACTACTACCATCCTGCATCCGCGTTTTAACCCATGCCAGATAGGAGACGAGGGTGGAACGCCTATATCCCGTCGCGTATATCCGCGGAAAGTAGAGAAACGAGGGAGCATAAAGGGTGGAGGAGAAGAAGAAGGGGTGGTGTTCGGAGGTTGACTGGGGGGTGGACGACTACGTCGGCTCCAGCGTGGGGCGCCAAGTGTTTTGATGCTTGTTATGCGAAGGGGAGCCTGATAAACAACGAGATGGAGAACGGACCTGGATCATCACCATCCACCCCCTGCCCCCTTGCCCTCCCCCAACTACTACTACCTCTTTGCTCGCGACCGACTGGCTACGTTTCTCTCATTACGAAAGTATCGATACGTCGACACCGATTCTTTGTATCTTTTTTCCCCATTTTACCACCCATATTGTTTTTTTTCTCCTTTTATATATGCCTTATTTCTCGATCTTTTACTCTTTTTTTTTTCTTTTCTTATTAAGTTGTCAAATTAATTGACCATAGTCACTTATAAATGTATTATAGGAAAGAGAAGGAAAAAAGAAACGTTGGGTGGGAGAGGGAAGAAATGGCGGGAGATTTGAAAGGATCATCCCTTACGCGTAAGTTTTTTCTTTTTCGTCTACACACGTGTGGACGTTGTTACACGCCATACAACAATAATAAAGTGGATTCGAATGTATATGAATGACATCATTTGAAAGAATATATTATAATTGTGTATGTGTGGAGAAAGATACGTAGGTGGACGACGAGAATGGCGTCGAGATCGGTGTCGTCGGCGAGACATCAGCTTGCACCCCATATGAAAGAAAGAAAGGATGAAAGAAGATAGGGATTGAAGAAGAAAGGGGTGGTACCGACGCCAGGGATGCTAGTCCTTCTCTGTTAGTTGATAGTGGGTGGTGGTTACTAGTGCTAGTGGTGGTGATGGTGGTGGTGGTGGTGAATCAGAGGGAGAAGGGTCGGACTCCAGTCGTGTCCTCTGCACGCGCCACCAACTAAATATTGTGCGATCGTCCGGCTCACGATCAGTCGACGCTCGACGACCGAGACGGTCGGTGGCCTGAGACGTCGTCTTCATTCTTTTCGTGAACATCATCATATTTTTATTCCTATCGATAAGTTATATTCGCGATTAGATTGTTTTTTCTTTTTATAAAGGAAATAATATACAACAAGTATATTATGTACGTATCTCTTTACTCAAAAAATAAATAAATAAATAAATAATAAAGAAATCGATGTTTATTATCGTTTATTATAAGTCGAATAAAATGATAGATTCCTAGGGCTTTTATTTCATTTAATTATCATTCAATTTCATCTAGAATTCTCGGCTGTGCAAAAGGAACAAATATATTCCCCCTTGAGCAAACGCCAGACGTTCGAAAATTCGCGAAGAGCGCTTGCGCGGAATAAACACCAATCGTATCGCTCGTACGTCGCAACAGGTAAGGGGTTAAAAGACGAGTTTGAAGATTCCAAGATGTAGTTTTCTTTCATTATGCATGCGTTTTATTTGCTCGTTAGTTTCCATTTAAGTATTACATGATGAGTTTGTTGAAACATTGATTAATGGGTACCCAAATTTTAGAGTCAATCTTACCGACCTATACACCGATCACAATAATTATCGTAAGATGGCGGGAAAGGGATGAGGATTAATTCACAAATTGGTTTGGTCGTAAGGTGGCACTGAGTTCGTTCGAAGAATTACAGCGGGCCAATGTGCGCGGTATGTTGTACGTTGCGAAAGCTAGGGGGTAGGGGGAGAAAGGGAGAAAGAGGGTGATGGTGGTATATACATGATGATGGGGAAGGGGCAAGGGAGAGGCAGAGGAAGGAGGTTTGGTCGGACAGGCGCCTACGGCGGGAATCCAAGTGGCGCCAGCGTTAACGTAAGCGTCAGCCTTAGCGCCGGCCGTGCGTCCGGATCGGCCGATATCATCCAGGAAGTTACGAGCCGCACCTGTCCCATCATACTTCTCCCACCTTTCCTTTTCCTCCTCCTCTTCCTCCTCCTCCTCCTTGTCGTCGTCTCCACTTCGTACCCATCGTCGTCGTCGTCGTTGTCCTCGTCTTCTTCTTCGTCGTCATCGTCGTTGTTGTTGTCGATTATATGCAGGGCCGTCTCGCAACGCAGCTGCACGATCAAAAACCATTTCTCGAGGCTTCCGTTGGAAGCTCGTTTGGCGATAAATATAAAAAGAACTTTAATACCGGAAGTGGAAAATGAAATAACGTTAGATATATCCGTCTTCATTACATCATTAGAATTTAATCTTTACTTATTCTTAGACAAGTTATCTCAACGATGCAATTATCATAATTCTTTCTTTCTACTTCGTTCATTCCAATCGAATTATTATTGATAACTCTCGCGTCATTCTCGATCGAAATTTTCAAGTTTTCGATGATCGAGTCACGCAAGCCGAGTCTGAAGTCTACTTGAGAAATACTTTACAATCCGTCGCGTCACTTTGAATAATCGGTAATGCGAAATCGCGTAAAGACTGACGCCAGAGATGCTAATAATGATCAAGAACGATTACTCGATGGTATTCGATTCGAGAAATATTACTAAGATCATATGAAAGATTAATCTCTTTCTTCCTATTTTTATTTTTGCGTCATATCTCGTCTCTCTCTCTCTCTCTCTCTCTCTCTCTCTATATATATATATATATATAGATGTTCTTTTTTGTACTGTAATTTTATAAGTATAGATATACATATATCATACCTGTTAACAGTCGAGTTTCTTGTCAAACTATGTTATGAAATTTGACGACACTTTTTTTGAATGAGATAAACAGTCTGATATTTTTTCGATGTTAACGATGATTGGTCATTCTGACAAGAACTATTACTACGTGCTGCTTCATCGGTACCAGAAAGTTACTGAAAAAGATTATCTCGGAACCAAGAATAGCGCAAAATGTCTCCGAGCTTCGCGAAAGATGAATTGTAGCGGAATCGTGAGTGGTCGTTTCGAAGAAACGACGATGATCACTCTTTCTCACTCTCGCTCATGTTAGACTTGGAATTTGGAGCGTTGACATCGGCGCCAAGCGAGGGTTCAAACAGCTACCAAAGAAAACTACCATTTTCTCTCTTTGTGTCGAGAGTGTCAAAGCTCGTGAAACCTCTGGGGAACGCGCGAGGACAGGAAATTAATAACGTGTAATCATCCTCTAAGATGTCCACTCTTCTCCTTCTTCCTCCATTTGTTTTTATTTCAACAGCTATTATTAAACATTGAGGAGATAGATTTTGTAGAAAATCGTGGTCGTCAAATAATCTCAGAACTCTAGTACATAAATTTAGTAGAATAAAAACAACAACAAAATGTTGAGAGTCGCAGTAGGGTGTGTTTCTATGTTCAGTACTTCTATACTTAAATTATCTATGTAGGTTTAACTTGATTATTTGGTCTTATATTATGTCGTATACGTTCCATTCCTCGAGTTACATTGTTCTAACTAGGCGCCGTGTTGATCGTCAGTCTCATCATGACTTCACATTAGCCACTGTCCGTTTCGTCCGGCAGCGGGTGCCATCGGCGCGATATGTCAAGAATGGCGCCATGCTCCGAACGTTCGTTCGGCTCCGTGGCATCGGGAACGCGCCAGTAATTTTCGCGTTTCGAAATAGAACGAAATAAAAGTAGTACGTAGTACGTACCGGGGGCTCTTTCGGGCACGCACACTATGTATACCAAATCGTTTCTAAAGATGGCGGCGCCAAGATGATGAGGACACGTCGCGAATCCTCCTTGACGTTTGCCCCTTCTGATTCGTCGTTTGATTTTAACTTCTATCTTCGTTTGTTGTTTCTTAAAATTTTTTGGTATATAGGAAAGGGAAGGGGCATGGTTTTAATTCGAATGAAAAGGTACCAACTTACTCTGACGGCCCTGAAGAATTTTACCAAGCTTCATGGTGCCGTCTAGACATGTATAGGGAGACGTAACATTTGTGTTTGTGTGTATATGTCTATGTGTATATATATATATAAATATATATAATATATACATATTATATCGGTAAGAGTTGAAAGAAGAAAGAGCTAGGGACAGTTTGCGGAGGCCAGGCGCCTGATTACTAGCCAGCTCCGGACGCCAGACGTACATAACTAAATAACTTCCTAAATTCTATATCATTTAGGAACGGGCCTTCGGAACGAACGAAATAACGCGTCTAGACGACGCTCAGGAGTCGGGAGGGTTGGGATAAGGGTGGGGAGAACGAGTTCCGATGCGAGTAGGCGTGCACTTACCCTTCTTCCTTTCTCTCTCTATCTTTTTTGTTGTTGTTGTTTTGTTTTCAATATAATGCAACGTTTCTTTGAGCGATATATTTTGAACAATGCGAAATTTGCGAAAAGAAACCAACAAAATTTCGTTAAGGAATTTTCTTAATCGACTATTGCAAGTTTAGGATGAAACGGTGAGGAGCAGAAAACTATAAATTTGCCTTTTGGAATACCATCGAGGAAAGTCCCGTCGGCTTATTACAATATTACGTCCGCAAAATCGCGAAACGAGTTTCTAAAATTAGACAATTTATGAGCGACGATCTTACGACAGTGTGTGTGTGTGCAGTGGTATGCCACTCGGGATCCTTTTTTAGCGTTTCTCCTAATTTCTGACCGGTCTGGCGCATACCTGGTCTCCCCAAGAGGCGGGTTTCGGATTAAAGAGCGTATCGGCATTTCTTTCGGGGATATCGAAAAGGGTTTATCTTAAAAGTCGGCACCGGGATTTTGCACGCCTTACTATCGAAATTTAAAAGCGTGATTATCCTCTTACACGTTCTCCTACTCTAATTATTATCTTTTTGATTTACATTATATACACAATGCATAGATCATTGATTTACTAACCCAAAATCTTTTTTATTTTTTCAGATACGAGTACATATATATATATATATATATATATATATATATATGCGTTATTGAAGATAACAACGTACACCTTGCAGATATATCACCTGTAAGTACAAATATCTTATAAGAAATATATATATATATATGTTTTTGCATGAATTTCACTCGGACTTCTCCTCGGCTCTGAATGAAACATTTGGTGTAGTCGGTTTGGGCATATTAATGAACCGGTTTATTACTATTCTGCGTGAATGAAACATAAATATATATATATATGTATATATATATGTATGTGTAAGCAAGCAAATGGGAAGAATCTCGTGCGTTGGCTCGACGAAACTTTCCCTCGATGACCACGCCAATGTTCATGGACGAGTATGAAAAGAAGACCGAGTTACAAGTTAACATCTAAGAAAATGCTTTAAGCAAAGGGCCCGAAAGGTTTTTCAAAGGAATTGTAGATACAGGTAGTTTCGGTTAAAAGGTTACAAAAAGGGACAATATTAAAAGGATAAATCTTTAAGTGGTATTAGACTTTATTGAGATTCAATCTTATTCCTTTATTCGTTGAAAGTGCGATCCTCGGCTTAGAAAAGTCATTTTCTTTAGCTGAAAGACATCGTGACCGAAATTCGCCCCGGAATGTCGACCCCCAGGGTGAAACCACTTCATAATGATCGTTTCTGGCGCCACGCGGAGGCGCTGGCGTCTGCTTGGCTCAGCCGATAGAGGAACCACGAACGAGCCGACTGACCGAGCCACCCGTCCTCTCTTCAGACGAGTCCATCTTGCATTTCTACCTTCCCCTCTTTCTCTTTCCACCCTTCGCCACTTCTTTTCCACTTTAGATCTTTGTAAAAGAAAGGCCGGCGACCTAACTCCTAGCTTTCCCTTCTATCTGATTCATCCTCTTGCATTAGTTCCAGACCTATTAATCTCGTATTTTTCTAAGAATCTTTCCAAATTTGTCTGCCCATTTTAAAAATAACTAAATATCTTTCTAAATATATAATTAAGGTATTTCTCTCTCTCTCTCTCTCTCTCTCTCTCTCTCATAGATTACTATTTAAGATAGATCATTAGGAGTAACAATATTGAACAATTATTCTCAATAATGTAGATATAACGAGACAATTTATCAATATTGTAGCAAAGTATTAATTGGAGAATGCCTGAAATCATTGGATAAGACAAAAGCGAAGAAAAGTCATTAGTTTAGAGAGTGGAACGTAATGAAAAAAAATCAGGCGATATATCTCGTAGCGTGTTAGGATCGACGGCGCCGGTAGTGGAATAGGGTGGGGGGGTGTCTCTCGATGGTAGCGCCTCGAGCGGTGAGCGCCGGAAACGGCGCCGTGTCGGCGGCGACGGCGGCGGCCATGTTTAACAATCTTCCTTGTGTGTTTAGTATGCCGCGGTCGGTGTATCGGCGCGCCGTGACGAAACACACGGAACGAGACGTTGAGCAGAAACGAAGTTGCGGCGGCGGAGAAGAAAAAGGAGAAAAAGTGGGGGAAGTATCGAGAGGAGTGGGGGATTATAGTGAGTAAAGTGGTGGGGGAACTTCGTTGGAAATCGGTGCGGTTCGAGACGGGAACCTCGTGCGTGGAACGGACAGTCGCGTCGTCGAACTGAGTCGAGTCGAATCGAATCGAATCGTAGTCGAACGACGAACGTCGCCGGGGAACTACTTGCACTTCGTATTGCACTTCGTCTTCTTATTCGAGGAAGAAGAAGAAGAAGACTTAAGTTTTTGTGAACTATTCTCTAATCATCATCATTGAGAATATCAATTAAATATAATCTAAAAAGTGACAAAGTGCGCGAGGTCTAATAAGGAAAGGAAATCAAAGAGGAAGAGACAGACGAGAATATCCCGTAACTGTTTCGAAAGAAACAGAGCAAAAAGACATAGGAGACAACAAGTAGAAGAGGAGATAGTAATAAGCGCACGCGTTACGAATCAAAATCTCGCGTGTCCTCGTATTCTCGTTTATATATTTCTCATCTCGTTGGCAAAGAGAGAGGATAGAAAAAGAGAGAGAGAGAGAGAGAGAGAGAGAAAGAGGATTCTTCTTCTTCTCCCCTTCCGTATTCGAACGTGCCTCCTCTCTCGGTCGTTCTCAGTGGATCGCGGTAGCAATTCGAAGAATGTGACAGTGCGCGTCCTCGCGGTCGGCTCGCGCAAACGAATCGCCCACCGGCGATGGATGATGAGCGAAAAACACTGCCTGTTGCTGTTGTTCTTTTACTTGTTCTTCGTATCGCGGTGTGAGAACGTTGATAAGGAGGAATAAGAAGAAGGAAGAAGAAAAAGAAAAAGAAAAAGAGATAGAAGGTTAGAGAAGGGAGATAGAAAAGGAGAGAAATCGAAAGTTAAACGACAATATCGGGAGAAGTTGAGAGAGAGAGAGAGAGAGAGAGAGAGAGAGAGAGAAAGATAGACGATGCGAGCGGAAAATGTCAGACGGTGATACGCGAGCACGGATGACGGGGAGCGATCGACGCGACGATCTCGAGTTGGAGGTTGTTGCAGTGTCGTCGCTGTCCTCCTTCACGTCGTTGCTGTCATTTTACTTATTAGTATCGTTGTCATCTTCTGGTTCGTCGTCGTGGTCGTGGTTGTCGACGTCGTCATCGTCGTCGTGGTTGACGTCGTCGTCGTCGTCGTCGTCTTTAAAGTCGACGTCGTCGTCGTTGTCGTCGTCGTCGTCGTTGTCGTCGTCGTCGTGTTGTTCGTCATCGAACGGCGCCGGCTTGCCGATAGGAATAACAGCGCACGCGGTTCGAGAGCACCAGTACCAGCACCAGTACCAGCAGTACCAGCCTTCGAGAGTAAGGAAAAGTGTCGTTTTGTGTTCGTCGTTAGTTATAACGAACGATAATATTTCGTTGATGTTGTGAGAAGTTTTGTTTTTTTCGTCGGTTTGAAGAAAAAGATAGAAAAAGGGAGAAAGATATAGAGATAGAAGAAAGAAGAGAAAAATAAAGGAAAAAGAAATATTGAAATATAATTATCGTGTATGTGTGGTGCGTGTTGGTTGTTGTTATAAATACGTTCGTGCCGAACGACTTGTGCAACAATTTGAATTTCGCGCGTGTCACGTGCAATAGTTGTTTGTTGTTGACCACCCTACCTTGGAATTTCTTTTATTTTTTCATAAATTCTTGTTGGGGTTATTTTAGTTCTTTTGTTTTTTTGTTTCTCGTGAACTCTCAGTGTTTTACTACTTTTTAACTCGTTACTTCGGGTGAAAATAATAATAATAATAATAATAACAACAACAACAACAACAACGAGGAGGGTAGTCGCTCGTTGAACGTTCGATGCTGACGAATCGCGTTCTGACGAAGAGAAGAAGAAAAAAAAGAAGAAGAAGAGGAGGAGCTGGCGGAGGAATAGGAGAAGAAATAGAAGAAGAAGAAGAGGAGCGTTTTCTTTCTCCCCTCTACTACCATTGCCGACACTCGCGTCGCGACGATAATAAACGTCGGGAAAGAGATAAAGTTTTGAGGAGCAGGAGGGAAAGGGAAAGAAAAAGAAAGAAAGAGACAGAGAATCTAGAGTGCGCCAGCGCATCCACCCTCTTTCTCTCGCCTTCTTCTTCGCCAACCACGTCGACGCGTAGGTAAATGAGAGTTCAAGGTCAGCCGAGCGGTACTCGACCTAACCTCCTTCGTCTTAGTCGTGTCGTCGTCGTGCGAAATCGTCAACCCACGAGGAGGACCGTTGTTAGTTTTTACCCCCCGACCCCCCAACCCTCTCTACCTCCTTTCAAAAGATTTCTGACGAGAAGAAATAAGATAGAAGAGGGAATATACAACACACACACACACACACACACACTCTTTTCTCGAGAAGACGACACGCGTAGTAGTAGTTGTGTGTTCAAAAATCTCCTCCGAGCTTCGTTTAAACGAAGTTAGTAGGGAGAAGTAGGGCTGACAGACACAGAAAGAGAGAAAGAGAAAGAGAGACTGTCACGCTATTTCGGGAACGCGCGATCTAAAGTGCGCCGAGATATACGCTGAACGTAAATAAATATACGTGGCCCGTCGAGCTCTTCCACCGGCTCGCGTTCTCTTCTTCCCTTCGTGAAAGAAGAAAGAGAGAGAGAGAGAGAGAGAGAGAGAGACAGATCATCCTCGCTGGCGGTCGCGCATGCTACCCTCCCAAAAACAAAAGTACGTGTGAGTGAAGAGAGAGAGAGAGAGTGAGTGAGAGAGAGAGAGAGAGAGATAGAAAGACATTTTCTTCTCTCGTGCATTTCTTGTATTTTCTTTCGTTTTGTTTATACCTTGATTTTTCCGGAGGAGGGAATCTGGAAGTTCTCAGAAAAGCTAAAAGAGAAAGTAAGGAGTAAAGAGAGTAAAATAGTGGTGTAGTAGTGGTGGTGGTAGTAGTGCCTAATAGTGTGATAAGTGTGGGATAGTGTGTCGAAGGAGGAGGAGCAGGTTTGGATGCCGAGGAAAAAAAAGTATATTAAGAGAAACGATTTTGCGAGGTGTTTTAAAAGCGGTTACGTTGTTAAGTACTGGCAACCAAATGCGCGTACCGCAAATCCTGTTTCATGTTCATGTTCTGGAGCAAACGGACGGTGCTCACTAGACGTCTCCTAAAGGCGAAGGTCCGTGGGGAGCATGAAACCGAGTGTAAAGCTCAAGAGGATTCGTCACGTATTCATCGCACAATCGACACGACCGGCGCCGGAAACGACACGAGCGGCAACGTGACGACCACGGTACCGTCGTCGTCGGGTCAAACGAGCACCACCATCACCACCAGAGGAGGAGGAGGAGGAGGAGTTTCGTCGTCGTCGTCTTCGTCGTCGTCGTCGTCGTTCGCTGGAAAAGGACAAAGAGGAGCAAGAGGAGGAGGTGGAGCAGGAGGATCAGGAGGATCAGGAGCTGCTCGAACGAGCAGCAGCAGCACGTCGAGTAGATTGCATCAAGGTTGCTGCGGTGGGGATCAAAGTTACGACGATGACGAGTATCCAAGTCGATTGTTGAGGTGCAAGGAGCTTCTAAAAACGCTTAAGGAGAATCAATTGGAGATGTTATTGACCGCGGTCGAAAGTTGCGGTGCTGATCTCGGCTCGTGCATCTTAGTGCCGAGACAGCAAAGACCTTTTCGTAGTAGCAGCGATTCCGACAGCGAGATCGACGATCAACAACAACAACAACACCGTCAATCGGATAATCAACAATTGGATCAGCAATACCACAGATCACTACCACCATCACCCCACCATAGGCACCAACATCATTTGCATCATTTGCATCATCATCATCATCATCATCATCATCACAATCATCATAATAATAATAACAATAATAATAATAATAACAATAACAATTTGCGATATCACCGAAGACGTCGTCGTTCTCCTGAAAACGGTGATCATTACCAGGTGCAACAGCAACCACAAAACATTAGTAATAGTAACTTATCTGAGGAACAACAATCCTCTTCGAGAAAAAGATACTCGACCAACAGGATACCGGTCAGAGGTTCGATCGAAAACAACACATCGATGGATCCACTCGTGTTATGCTGCCAAATCTGGCGATGGCCAGATCTCGTACCCTCGGAAGAACTCAAGAGGCTTCCTATCTGCCATTCGGCTAAGGACCCTGTCTACGTCTGTTGCAATCCCTATCATTGGAGTCGGCTCTGCAAACCCGGTAAGTTTATTCAACGCTTTAGAATTTATACGGATGAAAATACTTTTGTTATCGCATGCTACCAATCGTTTAATCGAAATTCAAAAATTCCCGCTACGAAAGTAGATCGAATCGTGCGTCTCCTTTGATTCTTTTTACCCTTTCTCTTTCTCTCTCTCTCTCTCTCTCACACACACACACACACATTTCATTTCGTTTCGTTTCATTTCGTTTTTCTCGCGTATGCGCCAGCATGTTTACGTAATTCTGTCGGAGCAACAGCAGCAGCAGTAACAGCACATTGAATGCTACTGTTGCTCGCACGTGTTCCTCGTCTTTATTGTGACAGGCTCTTTCTTTCGCGATTCGATCGTCAAACAAACACCATTTTTTTTCTCTCTCTCTCTCTCTCTCTTTCTCGTACAAACACACACATACAACTACTTGATAAAGTAGGTGGTAGCGATAGTCGATGATGATGCCACGGATACTCTTAGAAAAAAAGGAACAAAAAAATCCTATCCGCAATCGAGTCGTGCGCTTTTAAAAGACGTTAAACGATTTCGTAATTAATCGTATCACTTAAAAGACAAAAAAAAAAATTAAGAAAGAAAGAAAGAAAGAGATGATATTCCGATGGTCTTCTGCACGGTTCGCGGAACGCGTTTTATTCGAGTTGCGTCGCGGTTTACCGTATATCTGCCCTCGTTAAGGAGTTTAATCGTGTCGGCATCGGGATCGATCTGTTAAACGCATGTTAAAATATTTATCGACCGAAGAAAATCGCGTTCAGTTTAGTCCCTGCATATATATATATATATATACATGGGTACGTGCGTGCGTGCATGCGTTCGTTCGTTCGTTCGTATTCTTGAGTTTACGTTTGATATATGTGTGAGAGAGAGAAAGAGAGAGAGAGAGAGAGATAGAGGAAGTTCTCTTTTACACGTAGCTCGTAAACCATTCGCGATAATTTAGGTGAAGAACTTCTACTTCTTCGACATGTTTTTTCTTTTTTTCTTTTTCCCCTTCTCGAGAATTATTTAACGACTACGAATAAAGACGGGACATGAAAACGACAGTAAACCACAACCGGCAGGAACGGTATTCGTCACCTATCTATCATCCATACACACCAAAAGGATCGGGATGTAAAACCTTGATTTATTGCTTTACCTTCGAGGATTACCTACTGTTTGCACGACCATAATGTTTCAAACGTAATACTTCTGATACCACTTTTCCACCGGACGCCATTATTGTTCAATTTCATTTCTAAAAGTTACTCTCTTTTCATTCTTTCTTTCTTTCTTTCATAAGAATTTGTTACGTCATCGTAACAGTCAGGTATATTTTATACTACGTTGAAACTTTGAAATTTTTCGAGTTGGTTAAATAAAAAAAAATGTCTGATGAGGAGGAGGACATATTGGAGGACATATTTGAGGAATATTGGGAATAGAAAAAAAGGATGGTATTGGACATATAGTTCAGTTTTGTATTCTTCTTCTTATCTTTTATTTATTATATTATTATTAATTGGCATTAGGAACTCAAAAGTTTATTGCCACAAATAACAAATTCCGCCATTGTTCCTGTCCTTCACCCTTCAGTGCGACTCCTCCATTTACAGTCTTCCTATTCTATTTTTTTTATTTATTTATTATATTAATTTTTTTCGTTTGGTTTGTCTTTGTCCATTTGTACGTTCGTTAACATCATCAAAGTTTTATCAAACTAGCAAATTTATGGCAGACCATTTTCGTGACATCCGTTTCTTCGGGTTGAGGAGGTTTTTCTTCTTTTTTTTTTACGTATCTCCAGACAATTCCAATCTCGGCACCAAGCACCACCGGTACTGACACTGGCACCACCAACACCATTACCCCATTACCATCACCATCATTCGACGTGACTTTAACTGTAAAAAAAAAAAAAAAAAACAAGAAACCCGTCGTCTCTTATGCCGATGTGAAAACAAGAAAAAGAGAATGAGAGAGTGAGAGAGAGAGAGAGAGAGTAGGCGCCAGTAAAGTAAGAGAACTCCTTTACGTAACTCGACCGATCGTCGTTTAAAGCGTCGTAAAACGTGAACGCGTACACAGTCCTCTGTGTGTTCAGAAGTGTACACCCAGTGAACAACAACCCATCCACCCACCTTCTTTCGAATCGAATCGACGACTCGTGACGTTGCTTAGTTAGGTATTACCTCTTTTCCCTCCCTCTCACCTTCCCCATCCCCCTCCCCCTCCTCCTCTTCCCACAGTCCGACGACGTTGTTCTTTTTATTTGTATTATTTTTTTCTCACAGATTAAATCACTATAAATAAAGTAGGCGCGACAAGTCAAGATTATAATCTCCAATCGAATAGTTACGATTAAATTCACGATGGATGAATTACATTTTATTCCCGTTTAAAGTTTTCATTTCAAGTTGTTGTTGTTGTTGTTTTTTGTTTTTTTTTGGTTTCTCATTTTTTTTTTAACGGGAATCCTTCGAATTCCATCACCAACTACTACTACTACGAGACAGACACCCCTGTTTCTAATAATAGATTTTAAAGAGGCGTTGAAAATTTGTCGCATGAAATATGTTTTCCCTTTCGTTGCATACTCGCGATTATGATTTTTTGAAAAAAAAAATGTTGAAATTTTTGACCGATTACAATAAGAAGAAAAATAGTTTGAGTATTATTTTCTATCTCCATTTCGTTTATTTCTTTCGTTCTTGGGTAGAGAGAATAAGGATTAACAAAAGAAAGATTTTGATCTTTATGGTACAAGAACGTTTCGTGATGTACTGATACAAAAGTTAGGTACAGTGAAAGGAATCCGGGAGGAGGAGGAGGAGGAGGATGAATCCAACGTGGAATAGTAATCGCGTGTTTTAACACACGTTGAACGCCACACGAATTCTTAGGAAAATCTCCGTCAGGCCACATGTCTTACTTTGTATTAATAAGACACGATGTGTCAGTCACCTGTGACTGACGTGGCCTGAACAAAAAAAGTCTAGTGTCAGTCACCGATGCTTGACGTGGCGCTCAACGTGTTAATGTAAAGTATTCTTCCGTTGCACTAGCAAAATACACGTATTCTAACCTAACGACAACGACGACAACGTATACGACACAACGTACATGTCTGTTATTCGATGTTTCGTTGCTGTTCTTCATCGTATCATGAAAGAAAAGGGCAAACTGAAAGAAAGAATGAAAGAAGAAGAAAAAGAAGAAGAAGAAGTGGTAGTATAAAAAGAGCGAGGGAGTCGAACGTATATCTCAAAATAGAAACCGGCATATATATCGTCTTCTTCTTCTTCTTCTTCTTCTTCTTCTTTTCTTTTCTTCTTTTTCTCAAAGAAGAAGAAGAGGAAGGAAGATACGATTTAAACCGAAACAAGATGATGGATCTTAGGCGTTAGATATTGGTGGGTAGGCACCACGGTAACAGAACAGCAATAGAAAGCAACACCACATCACAACCAGCAGCAGTAACAGCAGCAGAAGCAACCTCGGGAAAACGAACAAAAAAAAGAAGAAAGATGAGCGATAGGGACAGAAAACAGAAAGAGAAAAAGAGAGAGAGAGAGAGAGAGAGAGAGGAGTAGGAGGAGGTAGAGTGGTGATGCCGGCACGTTCTCTCTCTCTCTCTCTCTCTCTCTCTCTCTCTCTTTCACTCTGTTCTTACCAATAGCTGCACAATCAGAGTTTATGGGCAGAAGGAAATGAATCTAAAAATAAAGCGTATATTGAGCGAGTTGTGTTCACTCTCTCGGTGTAGAGAAAGAACGAAAGTGAGAGAAAGAGAATGAAAAACAGAGTGAGAGAGAGAGAGAGAGAGGGAGAGAGAGGGAGCGGCTGGCGGGTTCGCGCGATGCGACGCGACGGTGAAGGATGGAAGGAGTTAAGGGTGGCGGGGTGAACGAAGAAGGGGTGGGTGAGAGGAAGGGAAGGAGGGTAAACTATATAGTATAGCAACCGACCAACCGACCGGCCGGCAGGCAGGCAGGCAGGCAGGCAGGCAAGCAGGCAGGCAGGCCGGCAGACCGGCCATTCGAGGTGGGGCCGAAGGGGTGAAGGGTGGGAGGGAGGCACGGCACGGCCCGGCGCCGCTGCGTGTCATTGCTGGCGCCAGCTAATTGTCGAGGCCAGCCGGCATTAGCCGAGGAGTTGACCGAAGCAAGCCGAAGGAAGCCGGTCGGTCTCTTTCGTGAACACGCGCTCGCGCGCGCGCACACGCATACGACGACGCGACGACGACGACGACGACCGACGTGTTCAAGCGCGGATCGGCCCGCACACCGGCGTCGAGCTTTGGACGTTGCGCTAGTATTCCGCAGCTGCTTCACGCCGCTACCGCTACCACCGCTACTACCGCTGACGACGACGACAATTTTGCTCTCTGTGTGTCGTCAAAATTGAGATATTCCAATTTTACATTTCTTCGTTTATATATATATATTTCGTTGTTTATAATTACAATGATATAATAATAAGATGTAAACGAAGAAGTAAACAACGATGAATAATAAATCATATGTGTGTACGATTTTAAATTGGATATAATTAATAAAAATTTATTATTATGCGTGTATATAGATTTTTTATTTCAACGGATACATATATATGTAAATATAAATTTGGCAATGTGTCTGATCTCTTACTTGAGTTTATTTTATTTTTGTAGATTTTATTTAGAATCGTCGATGATAAATGAAAACGACGAGAAGAACAACAAACAAATAAACAAAAACGGCGGGGGGGAGGGTTATTGATAGTCGTGGTATCTTTGTTCGAATTTTTTTGTTTTTTATATTAACAGGGAAGATCCTATCTATCTATCTATCTATCTATCTATCTATCTTTTTCTTTCTCTCGTGTTATCTCAGCTATTTTTATAGTCATTTTAATTATCTTATTATTACAGTGTAGACTCGAGGCACCGTTGGAATAGAAATGAAATATCGTACGAGTATAGTAGTGTATCGTAATTAGAATAACGATTAATGTTTGTTTGGCTAAGGTAAACTGCGTTAACGTTTTACGATGGCGCCTTGTTTTCGTAACACGCGTCGTCGATGATACCACCGATGATTTGAAAGAGGAGGAGGAGGAGGAGGAAGAGGAAGAGGAGGAGTAGAAAAAGAGGTGGTACTGTTGCTGTTGGTAGTGTAGCAAAAGAATGAGTAGAAGGAAGAAGAAGAAAAGAAAAAAAGGCAAATTCTGCTGCACCGGCGCGGCACGGCGCAGCGCGGCGCCTTTATCTTTGTTTTTGCATTCGCCGTGTTATTTCGCAGTGTGTGCGTTTAGCAGCGCGCGCGAGCGCGAACCCGTTAATAATTCACTCCGACGAATCGATTATCATCGAGCGACGACGATATCGTTACGCAAACCGTTGCCCGACCCCGTAGTCGTAGTCGTAGTCGTAGTCGTAGCCGTTGTAGTAGCAACCTATAAATGTGCGTATATATTTACGTATATAACACACATATTAGGTATAATATCTTTCTATTCGCGTTCACGCGCGCGCGCGCGATCTTTTATCTATGTCGTCGTCGTCGTCTTCGTTGGTGTCGGTGTCGCGTGGTTCATTCGTATATTAAGTATAGCAACCGTGGCAGTAGCCTTTGCTTCTTTAATTTCGCGTTCATCCTTCTTCTTTTCTTTCCCAATCCCCCCTCTCTCTCTCTCTCTCTCTCGGAAGTTACGTTCGCGTCAAGTTGCGTCACGTTGAACGGACACCAGAGGATATCTCCCTGAGAGTAATCGATAAGATTTCAAATGTATATATATATATATGTATATATATTTGTACTTAACTTCAATGATTAGTAGCATAAATCTTTCTTTCGATCGTTCCCAAGTTTATATTCTGGAGATTGGTATTGAATTAAATTCATTCATATATCCTCTCCTCACTGTGATTCTTTTTCTTTCTCGAAGGCGAGATAGCTCGAGGCAGCAACCGGCAACAATCAAGGTCATCGTGTTTTGGCAAACCGGGATAGTATCGGCGCTCGGCGCTCTCTCATGCTCTGTCGAGAATTTTAAGTATCCCCTGAGTCAGCGACTTTATTTTAATTGATATGCCACAGCGCACGATATCATACCCAACGAACGTGAGAAATAACACGAGAGAGAGAGAGAGAGAGAGAGAGAGAGTGGGAGAGAGAGAAGAAGAAGAAGAAGCTGCCTTCTCTTCTTCTTTCATCTCTTTCTATCTTTCGATCTTTTTGCGTGTGGTCTATTTTCGTCTTACGGATCGGTGATCGAAGCTAAACGAGAAAAGAAGAAGAAGAATAAAAAGAAAGGAACGTTAATCGTGTTCCGCCATTATGGACAAATCCAGGTGAGCAAGATGGCGCTTTGGAAGATACCCGAGAAACGATCGAACCTAACCCGAGCAATCATCATCATTATCATCATCATCATCGTCATTCTAATTGGGAACGAATTTCTCATCGATAAGGATTTTGTTGTTCTTTATTTTTCATTTTTTTTTCCCCTACTTTTGCATAATACTCTAGGATAGATCCGTTATTTGTGTTGGGGGACAATCTATAAATATATGCTGACGGGATTCTTGTCGGGGAAAGGAAGGAAGGGAAGGGGAAGGGGAAGGGAAGGGTAAAGATGCAAAAGATAAATATATTCATATATTTGCATAAACACTCGAAATAATCATCTTGGTAAATAAAATTGAAAATACGATGATATCAAGTCACTAACATGAGAGATTTGTCTGAAAAATATGCCGCCATTTTGAAAAGGCAAACTCGTTCGAACAAATAGAAGACCATCATCATCATCAACATCAACATCAACATCAACATCCTCTTCCTCTTCGTCTTATCTTTTTCCCAAATTTTAACTGCAGATAATCGAAAGACATGTTTTTATTATAATTTTCTACAAAAAAAAAAAAGAAAAAAAATATTTGATTAAAATGAAGTAAGAAAGTAAGGAAGGAAGAATATGGCGCATTTTTACAGACAAAAAATCACGTATGATAATAGTAATAATAAAGAAAGATAAAAAAGAGAAAGAGAAAGAGAAAGAGAGAGAGAGAGAGAGAGTGGTATCATCTTGTCGACAAACGCGTGTGTGTAGGCGCGACGGTACGTCGGCCATTAAGCGTCGTTGAAACGACGCCGTCCGCCGTCGTCGTAGTAGTAATAGTAGTAGTAGTAGTAGTCATCGTCGTCGTCTTCTTAGTCGCCGTCGTTTTAGTCGCCGTCGCCCCCGTTATCGTCTAGGAATTTCGGCGCGAGTAAATGTATAAGCATTCTTCCACTTCTTCTTCTTCTTCTTCTTCATCATCATCATCATCATCATCATCATCATCGTTTGTTCACACATAACAAATAATTCCTTTCTGTGATACCTATTCTCATCAAATATATCTAATCACACACACATGTTCACATATGAATTTAACGTAACACACAACTCGAACGAACAACAAGGGAGGGTGTGTGTATGAGGATTTATCGTAAAATGTTAAAATAAATATTATCTTTGATATGATCGAGAGTTCCCTTCCCCCCCCCCCAAATAGGAAAACAAGCAAAGGGGTGTTGCAGATGAGGTGGAGTGGGGGTGGGGATAGGGAGAGGTTAGGGGGTGATAGGTGTAAGAGATTAGATGAAAGGGGTGTTGTCGTCAAAGTCGTGGAATGTTGAGCAAAGTTTGAAGTTAAGACAAAGAAGTTGGGGGAGGGGGTAGGGGGTGTTGTTGTTGTTAATAGAAAAGGAAGAATTTGATTATAGGTTATAAGTTTATTTTCGCATTGGAGTATTGATGAAAGTTATTCAATCGCCATTTTCTTAGTTATTTTTGATTCGAGGCTTGCGTTCCATCGGATTCTACGAATGGTAACGGTGGCGTCGAGAAGGCGTTTCTATCTATCTCTCTCTCTATCTGTTTTTCTTTATTTCTTTCTTTCATTCTTTCTTTCTTTCTTTCTCAAGGGTTACCTTGACGTTTGAGATATTCGCGCTGGTGCCCGTCCGTCCGTCCGTTCGTCCGTCCATCGGTCCCACCGTTCTATGCTTTCAGAACGAGGAGATACGTAAAAGGACGAAAAACGACATACCGGTTTCACTGGTGCGTGCCAATAATAGAACTCAACCGCTTTTGGACTGGGACTTCTAACGGAGCGCCGTTTCTTGAGATATTTCGTATCGCAGGCAATGCCATCGAGATGAGATGAAGAACAAGAAGAACAAGAATAAGAAGAAGAAGAAGAGATGAGATGAGATGAGAGAGGTCTTCTTCTCCTTCTCTTCATCCAACTAAACCAGCCCACCATGGTCCTTGAGTCCATTTCTTCTTCTACTTCTATTTCTTCTTCTTATTATTATTCTTTTTCTTTTTCTTCTACTTTTTGTTGGTTTTTTTTTTTTGTTATTTTTTTTCTAGCCAATTCACGTTCACATATTTTACCAAAGATTTGAATCCCACTCTTGAATCTTAATAACGGATCGTTGAAGAAGCAAACTAAAAAACAAAACAAAAAAATAATAAGCTGATATAATCGTAGGGTTAGAATTTTCTATGATTTGTACTAGGAATTATTTTGTTTTTCTATTTTGGCCTTTTCAATTGTTTCAAATAAAAATATTCTTCATTCGCTTTCGACAAGTGTGTTTTAGCAAAATATTAAATATTAATTTAAATTAATTTTAAAAATAGCAAAATATTAAAGTTTTGAAATTTAATTAATTTAATTATAAATAAATAAATTATAGTTAATTTATATTGAATAATAAATAAATTAATTATACTATTATATTTTATAATAGTATAATATATAAATCAATACAATAGATAATAATAAAATCAAATAAATAACAATAAGCTTATTAATTAATTCAATTATACCAACATATATTATTTAAAATAATAATATTTGTAGATTTTTTTTTTTAAATTTTAGATAAAATTGTATGAACGTTTGTTTATCATACTAATTGCTATAAGTAAACATATATGTATATATATAACATATAATTAGTTAACCTAAATTTAAAACAAAATTTCTAACCAACAACAGTTTTAAATATAAATTTCAATGTCTCCCCTTTCTCCTTTCCCATATACTCGGTGGTAAAGGCCTTGAAGAGATTAAACTTACTCACATATATATACATTTACTGTAGTATATATATATATATCTATATATGTTTGTATTAGTATTTGTATTATGTTTGAAGAAACTATCGTAGTATTTACACGGTAGTCTCAGATTGTAATATTTGTTTATTTTGTTACAGAGTCGCCGCCACCCCCCTACTGCCTTATCGCTGACAGGCTGAGACCAGAAGGTAAGAAAAACTTTCTTCACTTCATTATTATTATTATTATTATTATTATTATTATTATTTTAAATTTGATCGTAGACACATCTTTCTTTAATACAGTATTGTCTCGTCTTCCTTCTCACTAAGATACCAGCGATAACTCATGTTTATTGCTCGCAAACGTCTCCTAGCTAGGTTGGTTTGCTGGTTGGTTTGCTGGTTGGTTAGTTAGTTGGTTGGTTGGTTGGTTGGTTGGTTGGTTGGTTGGGTTGGTTGGTCCTCTTATACGCGTGCGCTACGCGTGTCACGTTTCACGACCTAGCCCAAAGCAAGCTTAGAAAATAATCTTTTACGATAAGCGTATCGAAATAATACACGGTTAGAGTTGTCTGTCTTTCTGTCTGTCTCTCTGTGTCTCTGTATGTTTCATATATGGATATTTAAGTGATGTCTGTGTGTGTATATATGTGTGTGGGTGAGTGTAGTATTAAATGTTTTCTCTTAGACAGCAAAAATATAAAAATAGAACGAAATATGACAACCATTATGATGATGATGACGATGATGAATAGTTGAAAGAATAAGAAGTCAACCAATTGAAATAATTTTGATTATTTTTGTATATATATATTTTGTTTTTTATTTTTTGTTTGTAGTATTATTATTCGTGTAACTGGTAGCAAGTTAAGATATTATATGAGATTTGATTAGAGATCTTTCGCGGCACATTAAGTTTATCATTTTTATTCTGTTATCTTGGAATTATATCTATAATTGCGAACTTATATATATAATACATGAACACGATCAATGACGCGACACATACATTTTTTTGATAACCAAATATGCGACTAGATCTCGATTTACCGGTTAGGTTTCTTTTTATCTTACATCTTGGTTATCAAACAAATATATATAAATATATATGTACGACGTATATAGATAAGTATTATTGGTATTTATATATTATTATAATATATATATATATTTATATATTATGTTTATATTATTATTTTATTATATACATATATATAATATTTTATAAAAAATAATATAATTTATATTTTTTTTTCTTTTCACCCCCGCGGGATTTGAACTCGGGAGCATACGATTATTATACTGGATGGACATTACTGGATGGTGATTTGCCTCACTGAGCCATGTGAACTTTAATATAATTTATAATATTTGTTATATTATATATAGTTATAATAATTTTTATAACATATAATATTTTAATTTAATAATATATATATATATATATATAATATTAATATAATATAATATAATATATATTTTATTTTATTTAAATAATAATATATATTTTTTATTAATAATACAAATTTTGTTTTAAATTTTATTTAAATATACAAATATTTTATATATTAATATAATATAATATAACATAAAAAATAAAATAAAATTTATTTATATTTTTTTAAATAAAATATATATATATATATATATATATATATATATATATATATTGTAAGGGTTAAAACAAAATTTGTTTTCAAAAATATTAAATTAATAATAATAATAATAATAATAATAATAATAGTTAAAACTGCGTTTCTATCGGGTGTGTGGATCTTCTCGCGTGTACAAAAATGACTCGTCCAAGATCGTACGAGATGATGGTTCGCACGCTAGTGGATTATATCGACCACTGAGAAACGATATGATATCCTTTGAAATCCATAGCAATATATGTTCTCTTCCCCCTAACCCCTGCTCCACTCCTCCTCCTCCTCCCTCCTCCCCGACCTCCACCCTCCTCCCGTTGCAATCAACAAGATGATCGATTTACAGACACGAATTTGACGCAGCAAGAAAATCAATGTGATTCATGCATTCGTCTCTTCTTGTACAAACATACATAAGTATCATCCCATCCCATACAAACAAACAAACAAACAAATAAATAAATAAATAAATACTCATATACGGACACACACATACGTACACACAAACACATACAGACACACATATGTAGAATGCATAGATTCATAAATCTATATAGATTATTTGAATATTATATATATAATATAATAAAATAATATTTGCATGAAATATTTAATAATTTTTTATTATTTTATAATAAATATTTATTAAATTATTTAAAACAAATATTATAATAACGAAAATATAATTTTTTTGTTTTAAATATATAAATAAAATTTAATAATAATAATTTAGATAATTATTAAATTTAATAAAAAATATTCTAGTAATAAGTATCATATTTCTTTTTATATTATTTTAATATATGAATAAAATTATAAATAATAAATTAAATTAAAATATATATATAAAAATTCGATAAATTATAAAAAAAGAAAATGAAATATAGAGATACATCATTCTTCTTAGAATATAATCTTCCAATATTTTTTATTTCTACAATGTTTGCAACAGTTTTTGACTGTTTCTTCGATCTTGAAGGTTTCCATTCTTTTTTTTTTTCCTATCTTCTTTCGTACACGATCCTAAACTGGTTTTCTCACGATCAATGTGGGAACACACGTGTATGTAATACTTTTTATACATATATACACACACACACATATACTTATTATATATAAGTATACGTATAGTTATTTGTTCGTGAAGATGGAACTTGACATGATCAACTATATCAATAAGTTTCATTTTTATATATATATTTTTTATATATATATGTGAACATATATAGGTATGTATGTGTGAAGGATGAAATTTATTTGAAGAAAATGAAATTGCGTAATAATATTCGGCACGACAATGCTCTTAACTTTCGTTAACCTGTCCATCAAACTATTCCGTTCGTAGAATAAGTTATTTCTAACTTGCAACCGGACTCCGATCATTCACGACTATTTATACGAAGGAATTCGATACGAAAGTAGGTATATAATGGTAGACAACTACTACTGACGTATTTCTAAACATATATATATATATATATATATATATATATATATATATATATATTCATCTATGTATGTATATATTTATGTATATATAACACGTCTAGGTATGCGCATAAATGTATATTATTTTCTAATCATTATATTACTTCCAAAATATTTTTATATTAATTATTTTAATCACATATATTGAATATATAATGATATATATTAATATATTCATATATTATTATATATGAACATGAATATATAACATTAAATATATAATATATATATTGTAAATATAATAATAATAATAATATTAATAATAATTCAAATAATTTAGGAATATAGTTGTAATAATATTGTAATAATATATATAATTATGGTTAGTTAAGTTGTATAATAAAATCTTAATTAGTTAATAATTATAATAATTATTAAATAATTATTATATTATTATATAATTGTATAGTATTTATTTTCTATATATATAATAATAATAATATTAAAAAATTATAATATAGTAAAATATAATTAATAAATATAATATAATATTAAGTAATAATACAATATAATTATTTTATACTATATTATATTATAATAACTATATATTATTTATTACTATCTAACAATAATTATATTATTATTAATTATATTATATATATTTAATAATTATATTTTACTATATGATATTAATTATATTATATAGTAATTATATTATATTATAATATAATATAATATATAGTGTATAATATAATATAAGTAATAATAATATTTATTAATATCTAACAATAACTATATTATATATATTAATTATAATACTATATATTAATATATAATATATAGTTATTGTTAGATATTAATAAATATATTATATTTAGTTATTATATTTTACTATATGGTATTAATTATATTATATATTTATATAATATATAAATAATAATATATATTAATATATATTATATATTTATATTATATATTTATTATTTAATATTAATTATATTTATTTTAAATAAGAAAACATTTATGTATATATATATATATATATATATAGATGACAATAATAATATTGATATTACTAATAATTACAAATAGAATTGTAAAGTTTGTCTAAAAAGATGAAGTTCTTTCTTTTAATCTCTGACATACGTGGTAAATATATACATATATACATACATACATACATGCGCACATGTATACACTTTCGTGCCAAGCTCTCATCGTGACGAAATAATAGCACCTGCAGTTAGGTATTCTTCAACATCTGTATATTATATATATATATACAAGAATGATACATGTATATTGGACAGCTTGTATATATTTTAATGTGTTGTATATACATGTATAATATGTGTATATATATATAAAGTAAGCTACCTTCGTGGTTCTATAGCCTGAGGTCAATATCTCTCGTCGATAGGACGTAGCAAAAGCTTACGTTTATGTAAGAAATATCTGACAATGATCCAAACCTGACGTTTAATGCGTCATTTTCTATTACGATGATATAAACATTTTTTTATACACACACACACATATATATATTTTGTATCAGGAAAAAGGTTTCTATTTCCATTCGTATTTTTTGTGCAAAAAATGCAAAGAACAAAAAAAAAGAAATTAAATAAATAATAACAAAAAAAAAGAGATAAATAATTCTAACAAGTATTATCAATCTAATAATTCTAATTTTCTAATCAATTTTTAATTGTACTTTGATCAGTTTTTATTTCAATTTTTTTTGGGGAGGTGGGTGGGAAATTAATGCAATTATTTTCAAATTTAATTTAATATTGTCAAAGTTATATGCAATGTTGTAATAATTTATAACAATAATACCAACAAACTTTTTCCTCCAATTTATATATATATATATATGTGTGTGTGTTTGTGTATTAATAGTTTGCAAGAATGTGTATGTGTTTATATGAATGAGTTCAACGTTTGATAGAATTGAATAGTTCGATAGAAAAAAGTTTTCTTTCTTTTTGAAGAACACTTATTGTCGAAGAGAGAATTTCTTTTTAACGACAAAACCCTGTCCTCTCGTTTTTCTCTCTTTCTCTTTCTCCGTTCGAGAAAAGTAGATAGATAAAAGGTAGGGGTTAGATGGAAAAGGACACTTTAGCCACGAACGGGCCACTTGTTGCCGCTCGAGTGCTTGGGCTCCTCCCCATCGGGATGAATTTCAATCTGCTTCTTTCTCCTTCGTCGTTTTAATGTTCCAACCTATATACAAAAAAAAAAAAAAAAAAGAAAAATTCTCTTCCCTTTCAAAATTATTCAATCGTACCTTCTTTTTTTTTTTTTTTTACATTTAAAATGAAAAAAAAAAAAAAAACGAAAATTCTAAAAAAAGAAGAATAAAAAAAGAACAAATTTGTGCAAAAGACGATATTCGCCTAACTTACATGACAAAACATTTAAATTAAAATTGAAAATAAATCCAACCAACAACAATTTTAATTGCATTGATTGATACAATGAATATTAGGGTATGAGTGTTTCATGCGTGTTGCAACGCAATTGAATTTGTGTATGAAATTGAAATTTGTCAAAAACAAATCGATAATTGAAGGACACTGTTGTAAAACACAGCAGCAGTCTAGTTTGTGTATTACCGAAAGAGAGTGTGTAAAAGTTATTCAAGTTCTCTCCATGTGGTGCATGCGGTGCATGCGGTGCATGCACGCGGTGCATAATAATACATAGAGCAAATAAGTGTGGTACCTTTCGAACGTAACAAGTTGCGAGGACAAATCTTGTCGAGTATCGTATGTCACTTCTTAGTTTTCTATTTCCCTTGCATTTTAAAATCCCTTTCCCACCACCATTCCTTACTCTTTACTTGTGTTTGTGTGTGTGTGTGTGTGTGTGACTTACATTTTACATTTATTTTCAATTTATTTGCAATTACATTTAATATTAAGTTAAAATATCTTAGAAATTATTTTTGGGTCAATTTTCATATACTAAAAATTGTATATATATATATTTTCATATAATTATAGGAATATATATTTAATAATGTTATTAATAAAAAAAATTGTTTAATATTATAATTAATATATAATTAATTTATTTAATTTATATTAATTGTAATATAAATATTTATTTTTTAATATAAATTAAATATATAATATATAATATATTTAATTTCATAATAAGTTCACATGGCTCAGTGATGCAAATCATCATCTAGTAATGTCCATCCAGTAATAATTCGTATGTTCCCGAGTTCAAATCCCCGTGGGTAAAAAGAAAAAAAATTATATTTAATTTTATATTATAAAATATTTTATAATATATTTCAATTTTAATTTATATAATATTGAATTTATATTAATTTTAATATTTTATTAATTTAATATAAATATTAATATAATATATAATAATATATATATATTAAATTATTTTAGGTCAAATTTCATATTCAAAAAATTGTACTTTCATATATAATTATAAAAAAAAAAATTATATATATATAAATATATTTAATAATATTATTAATTAATTTATATATAATATATAATATAATATAATATTAATAAATTTATATATATATATATATATATATATATATATATATATATATATATATATATATATATATATATATAAGGAAAAGAAAAGATGAAATTATGGTGGATGGCTGTTGCCCCCATTCCACATCGTCCTTGGCATCTCGCATATACACATGTACAAACACTAACACAAAAAAACATTTATTACTACTATTCACTATCATCATCTTTCATCTACCACTACACACATATTTAGAAGGAAGTTAGGAACACGCATTCTTTAAACTATCTCTTTTTCTCTCTTTCTCTCTCTCTCTCTCTCTCTCTCTTTCTGTCTTTCTTTCCCGAATCTTTCTCATTCACGTTTTAATTCTTTTTTATTTTGAGGGACGATCCTCGGGAGTGGCACCACCATTCTACCACTACCATTACCACTACCATTACCATTACCACTACCACTACCACTACCACTTCGCATTCCATTGACTCATGTCAGAATGAAAAAGATCAACATAGCGGCATAGTTTTCTACCTAGAAAAGTCCCTTCTCTCATCTTTTTTCGATACTTTTGTGAACACAACACTTTGAGATTACATCTATATAAAAATTTAGTATAGAAAAAGAAATATTAGGGGTTGCATAGAAAACTTACAAAAAAAAAAAAAAAAAACAGAAAAAAAGAAAAAATAAATCACGGATACTTTGTTTCTTTTTTTTTTTTTTTCTTTAATATTCTTCTTCCTTCCTTTCTTCCTATTTTTTTTTTTTTTCATATTATTCTGCTCTTTTTAACCTAGCACTATCAGCATTAGCTGAAACAGGAGATACAGGGGGTTGTACAGAAAGGGTAAAAATGTTCACCATAATTACTCTAACACTCTTCTTACCCTACCATCACACCACCATTAGATGCAACAGAAATATGGGGGTTGTATTTAATGAATACAAAAAACAAAATCATTAATCCTATCTCTTTCTTTCTTTTTAATATTTTTCTATCTTCCTTTCATCCTTTCTTCCTTCTCTTCCTCTTATTACTGTATGGTTACTCTTCTTATAGTTACTCTCTTTTGGTTACTTATGGTTACTCTCTACCACCACTACTACCATTACTACCATTACTACTAGAAGGTGAGAGACAGGGGTGGGTAGGGGCAGGGGAGGGGGAGGGGGTAGAAAAGAAAGGGATATATACAATCATCGTGCAAATATTTGTCCTACGATAAGAAACAAATTGACACGTAAACTTGTGGTTGCGCTCCCGCACGCACTCACTCTTCTTCGGTAATATAACAGCGACATTTTGATCACTACTAACAAACATCGTTCTTCGAGTTTTCTCAAGAAAGAACAAGATATAGAACTTAGAATACACTTATGGTTGCTTGCTTACTCATCCACACTCATGCACAGTCATGTACACTTATGCACAGTCACATGTGTGTCTGTGTGTTCTTTTAGGAGATAAAACAGGAAAGATTTTTCGTGTTCCGATGACAATCATTTCTTCTTCTTCTTCTTCTTCTTTCTATTTTTTTTCTACTCACTCATTCACTCACTCACTCACTCACTCACTCACATTTTAAAAAAGAAAAAAGATAGTTGAGTTTAACCGTCAAAAATTATCATCCAAACTAAAGAAGAAGGAAAAGTAGAGAAAAGGTATATCGTTTAGTATCGTTTCTTTTTTATGGTGTCCTTCGAAATAAAATAAAAGAAAAGAAAAGAAAAGAAAAAGAAAAAAAGGACTAAGAAAAGTACCCTTGGTTTCTTAAGGAATGCCGTTGTCTTATGTTAGGACTCGCGTTCTTGGGGTCCCATCGTTCTTCTTCTTCTTCTTTACCAGAGCAACCTTTTTAAGATACTCTTTTGGGTTTCGGCAAACAGGAAACGCTTAAAACCCCTCCTTGCTAGAAGAATTCGGTCAAGTATTCAAGTATCTTATGTCTCTCTCTCTCTCTTTTTCTTTTTCTTTAGGTTTCTCTCTCTCTTTCTCTCTGTGTGTGTTTGTGTGGATGTGTGTTTCTCTTAAGTGTTCTCTTTTCGTGATCAATGAATTTCAAATCTTTCACTTTAGTTTTCTTTTTCTTTTTGTAGATAATCATTCATTTATCTGATATACCAAAAAGGTTCTAATTTATCGAAGGTTTTTTCTTTTAGAGGAGGCGGGGATTCTTTTTTGTCTTTTTTGTTGAAATATTTGAGATTTTTTGAGATATTTTTGTAGAATTGTTGTACAAAAAAAAAGAAAGGATCTAATTTATTCAGGATTTTTGTTTTTGCGGACAGATATTTTAGTTATCTATTGTTTGTTCAAATAGTTTCCTACATTATTTATTTATTTTCTTTTCCATGTGTTTTCTTTTTATTATTATTATTTTAGTAAGTTTTTGTTTCATAGGACAAAATTAGAAAACTGCGAACGGCAATCGCGCTTTGTCAGAAACGAAATTAGATCCTCGTCGTATTCCTCCTCGTATTCCTCGTCGTATTCCTCGTGGTGTAATTTCTTTCTCTCTCTCTCTCTCTTTCTCTCGTATATTTCTTGTACTTTGTCTATCTTTTTAAAGAAATAAATTAGACGTCTCTTGAGGTAAAGAGAAAGAGAAAGAGAGAAAGAGGGAAGAATCATTATTTCGGAGGATTCTGTCAGCTCTTTTGTGACTACGACGAAGACTACGACAACGACGACGACGACGACGAAGAAGACGACGGCGGCGCCGTAGAGAATTTCTACACGAAGTACACACCGATGAATCATCCGGACGATATGCTCACCACGATTTTCCCTTTCTACGTTTAACCCCCCACACTTCCCACTCTTCCTTTATCTCTTTCTATATCTCTCACCTTCTTTCAAAATCCGCGAGATTAATCGTCCGCGATCGTGAACTCGAACGTAAATCGTCCTTTGGACTTCTTTATGTATCGAGAATTCTCAGCTTTACTTTTCTTATTTTTAATTCTACTACTTCTACTTCTAGTATGTCTTACGGTTTAAAATGATGTTATACAGTTGTTGCAATCAATTTTCGCAATAATTAAAACCAATTATTTATCTGTGAATTATGATGGTATTTATTTTTTATAAGTATAAATTTGTTTCTTTATATGCATCCTGTGTACATTTGTACAAAGGTTTTTTTTAATTTATATATTAATTGTTTTATTAAATCCATTTCTTTTTTTTTTTTTTAATATGTTGATGTATTTTCTGCAATATTTTTTATGTAACGATTGATGAAAATTATTTTATAAAATATATTTCTTTTTAATATTTATTTATTTGTTAACGTTTTTGGTTTGAATTGTGTTTCAAAATTAGATTATTATATATTTCTATTTATATTCAGATTATTATATTTTATAATATATTATATAATATATAAATAATATTTCTAGATAAATAAATAGAGTATAATACTATATTACTATAATGATAATACTAATAATAAATATATATAATATTTATTACATTACTATATACAATTGTAAATATATATTATAACTTATATATTAATATATTTTTCTGTGTGTGTGTAATTATTTTTTTTTTAATAATTATATATTTAATTAAGTTTAAAATAATTTAAATAATTTAACTTATTTTAATTAAAATTATAATATGACGTATAATTTTTTTTCTCCCCCCGGGATTTGATCTGGGGAACATACGATTACTGGATGGACATTACTGGATGGTGATTTGCCTCACTGAGCCATGCGAACGTTTAATTAAAAATATATTATATTAATATATATTTTATTTATGTCATTATCATTTACGTCAACGACAATATTGAACAACCTTTTTTTTTCTAATCCATTAACTGCATCAATATATTAATTAATTTATTATTATTATTATTATTATTAACATTAATATTAATAATTATTCGTTTTGAATAATACTTACACACATTTTACATACACATTTACGTATAAATAAATGCGTTAAAGAAGCATCTCATACAATTTTGTTTTAAACGAGAAAAATAGGAGCAGGAGGAGAAGGAGGAGGAGGGGGGTGGAGGAGTGTCAGATAAAAGTGTTAGAAAATAATATAATAAAACAAATGACGCGTTGGTGGGAATGAAAGAAGAATAAGATGAAGTTTTCTCTAAAAAGGGGTTGCCCATGTTTATTTTCAGATCGTGCGCCCAGCGAAGGGGATCAACGTCGGTGCAAAAGCAACACGCCCTTACCACTTCCCGGCTCTCTTACCACCAACGGAGAAGGTAATTATCTTTTACAATATTCTATATTTCAAATATTATAATATTAATTTATTAATATAATAATAATAATTATAATCAAGTGAATTTTATCAAAAGAAAAAAAAGAAAAATTAAAAAAAAAACAATTCGTTAGACAATTTCTTAAGTAAAGTATCAATGCAAATTTCATGTTCAATGAAAACTCATTGAACGCGCCTTTTGTGGTTTATTTAATTTATTATAATAATTATTATTTTCAATTGTTATTATAATTATTATATTTATGCTTTATACTTTACTTGATATTTTTTTTTGAAATTTTTCTTAATTTAATAATTGGAAAACAAAAGGTTGTGGTGGTGTGTTTTGATTATTTTGTTGGATTGTAACGGTTGTTTCAAGTATGGTTTATTAGGTCTACGCCATTGGTTGGTATCAATGGTTACGCCTATATCCAATCCACGTGGCTAACCTTGAACGTCGCCACAAGAACGATTTCTTCTCTTCTTCTTCTTCTTCTTCTTCTTCTTCTTCTTCGTCTTTGCCTTGCCTTCTCTTGCCTTGCGTTTTTCACTTCCGCGTCCTACAATCTCGACGATCCTCTCTACCAGTAAATTTGCCAACAGGTTCTTCTATCTTTCTTTCTCCTTCTTTCTTTTTTGTTTTCTTTTTCTTTCTCTTTTTTTTTTTTTTTCTTGGAAAAGTTAAAACAAAACAAGTGACCAAAAATTTATGGGTTTCAAGTCAGTGAGATTGGAAAGTTTTTAGAGACCATTTTTTTTTTTTTTCCTATTTTGTCAAGGTTTTACATTTTTTTTTTTTTTCTTTTAGAAGATTGTTTCCATTAATCTGCATATGTGTATGTCTGTGTGTGTTTTTTTTGGATAAATTCGTACAATTTTTTTCAAGTATCCTGATATTGTTTAGTAAAGTTTTCTATTTTATTTTTTTTTAAATTTAATTTTAATTCTGTATAAAGTTATTTAATTTTAATTCTGTATAAAGTTTCTTAATTTTGTAAATTTAATTATAATTCTGTATAAAGTTTCTTATTTTATTTTTAAATTTAATTTTAATTCTGTATAAAAAGTTTCTTATTGTATTTTTTAAATTTAATTTTAGTTCTGTATAAAATTTCTTAATTTTGTAAATTGAATTTTAGTTCTGTATAAAATTTCTTAATTTTGTAAATTTAATTTTAGTTCTGTATAAAATTTCTTAATTTTGTAAATTTAATTTTAGTTCTGTATAAAGTTTCTTATTTTATTTTTTAATTTTAATTTTAATTCTGTATAAAGTTATTTAATTTTGTAAACTTAATTTTAGTTCTGTATAAAGTTTATTACTTTATTTTTTAAATTTAATTTTAATTCTGTATAAAATTTCTTAATTTTGTAAATATAATTTTTATTCTGTATAAAATTTCTTAATTTTTTAAATTTAATTTTTAGTTCTGTATAAAGTTTCTTATTTTATTTTTTAAATTTAATTTTAATTCTGTATAAAAAGTTTCTCAATTCTATTTCTTAAATATAATTTTAGTTCTGTATAAAATTTCTTATATTCTATTTTTTAAATTTAATTTGAATAATTAATTTAAACAGTTTGTGTGTGTGTATATGTTTTTTTTTTTAAATAATTTATTTAATATTTAATTTATGGAAACTAACATAAGTTAAATGAAGATTGTACATAGTTAGAATTTCTCTTATCTCTTTCTCTTTCTCTTTCTCTTACTTTTCGTTTTTATTTTTTTTATTTTTTTTTTTCTTTAGTTGTATTTTTACTTTTTATCTTTTTTCTTCATCTTGGAAGAAATTTTCTCGGCATGGACGCGTTCCACGAGGCTGACGCGCTTGCTTTGCAGGTTTTCACGCATGACGCACCGCCTGGTACGTGAACTTTTCTTTTCGTTTTTCGGCTCGTTTCTTCTCCTTCCTTCCTTCCCTCCTTCGTTCGTTCGTTCCTTCGTTCGTTTTTTCGTTCTCCTTCAAGTTGGTTTCGTAGAACTCTCAAAAAGTATTTCGCCCAACTTTACATCCAACTTGCTACAAAACGATGATCAATGTTTTTTTGGGTCCTATCTATCTTAATTCTGATTCTCTGAAGAATATTTTTCTATTTATCATTCTCTCTTTTTTTTGTTTCTTTCTACTTCTTTTTCTGTTCAATGTTTTACGTGAATTTGGGACAAGGTCGAGAAATATTTTTTAATTAATGGACAATTTTAACTATCATTGGATTAAATAATAATTTCTAATTAAATCACTAAAATTAAACAATTTTGGTGATAATTAATAGTTACATGAAATAACTTATTAATAATTTGCAAACCAAAAAAAAAAAAAACAACACAAAAAGCATGTGCTCGTTAATAAGAAAAATACTTGAAATTTATAATAAAAAAAAAAAATAGAATAAATTAAACCAATAAAAAATCAAATTAATATTTAAAGTATAATAAAACAACAATAACAACAAAATGATGTTACAATTAGAAAGAATATTGCATTGGAATTTAAATAACTTATCTATTCGAAAAAAGCAGAACACAAAAACCATGTGTCCGTTAATAGAAAAATACTTGAAATTTATAAAAAAAAAATAAATTAATATTTACAGTATAATAAAACAACAACAACAAAAAAAAAATGATATCACAATAAGTAAAATAATTTGAAACAAATGAAAAGAAATAATAATAATATTTAGTATCTTGATGATGTATCTCTTCGTATAATATCGTTCGATATTTAAGTACGTTTGAATGTCATGCAACTACTTAGAAATAATAATAAAATAAAATAAAATAAAATAAAAAAAAAAATAAAAGGAAAATAAAAAGAAGAAGAAGAAGAGTAAGAACGATGATGATGACGAAGAAGACGAGTCCCTCCTAGAAACGTTTACGATCTGAGATTTCCTCCTCGTGGCATCATCGAGAGATGGAAGAGGAGAAGAAGGAAAAGAAGAAGAAGAAGAAGAAGAAGAAGAAGAAGAAGAAAAAGTAGGAGGGTCTTTGGTTGGTTTTACTATCTGCCTTTGCCAATGCAAAGGCCACTGCTCTAACGACGTCAGGCATTCCCAAGCCGGCAGCAAATTGCGTCCGTGCCGAAGTTATTCTTCGTGAATGCCGAGGAACGAAAGAACGAACAAACCAACCAACCAACCAACCAACCAACCAACCAACAAACCAACCAACCGACCAACGAAACGAGATGAGATGAGAAAGAGATTGACTGATCCACTCGTCGAACTCTTTTCTTACAAACTTGACCACTCACTCGAATCTCTTTTATTCATATCTAATTTTCATTCTTTTCGAATTTTTTTTTTTGCAATATCCTAAATAATGAAACGAAATTTTTTAGTAAATTAATTACATTAATTAACATTTATACAATTACACACTTACTTATTTACATACTTACTTACATTCCATATTATATATATATATATTGTATGCAATGCATATATTAATAAATTATATTAATAATAAATGTAATAATAATATAATAATAGATATTATTATTATTATTATTAATTATATTATTTATTATATTATTTCTAATTATATATGATTTATATATACAATATAATTAATTTATTACTATAATTTTAATATATATATATATATATATATATATATATATATATATATATATATATATATATATATATATATATATATATGTAGACGTTTCGATTAATCCTTCCTTTATTTATTTATTTATTTTTTTTAAACTTTTGAAAAGTTGTCGCCTTGGAAAGGTAACGACAAAAGAAAGAGAAAGAGAGAGTGAGTTAGAGAAAGAGAGAGAGGAAGGAAAGAAAGCCGGCTCCCGGGATGCAGGTTTGAGAATGGCACGATAGGTCGACGACGAAGGTGGGTGGCATTCGGCGCGACTGTTTGAGGGAACAGGGGGACCCCTGGCGCCAGACAGCTGCCGCGTGTCTCGACCTCGCTACTTCCTTCTCCTTTCCTCTCTTTCTCCTCCTCTCTTTCTCCTGTCTCTCGTCTCGCCACTAAAACTCCCTCCCTCTCTCTTTCTCTCTCTCTCTCTCTCTCTTTCTCTCATCCTTTCTCTCTCTCTTTCTTTTACCTTTCTTACTCTCTCTCATACACATTCATATACACACTTATGAATGTATATTATATATATATATGTGTATGTATATGTATGTATACACTCACTCAATCTATCTCATCCTTTCTCTCTCTTTCTCTTACTTTTCTTACCTCTCTCTCTCTCTCTCTTATACACACTCATACACACTTATGAGTGTGTATTGTACGTATCTATATGTATGCACTCACCTCTCTCTCTCTCTCTCTCTCTCTCTCTCTCTCTCTCTTTCTCTTTTCTATAAACTCATACACTCATATACTCACTCAATCTCTCTCTCTCTCTCTCTATCTATCTATCTTTCTTTCTCTTTTCTATACACTCATATTACTCATACTTTTACTTATTTTCTCTTATTCTTTCTTACTCTCTCAAACACACTAATACACCATCATACACACTTATATACTCATACACTGACTATAAATCTCTCTCATTTCTTTCTCTCTTTAACTTATCATTCTTACTCTCTCATACATTCATTTACTCTATATTTCTATCTCTCTCTCTCTCTCTCTATCTTTATCTTTCTTACAGTTTCATATATTCATACATTTACTTACTTACTTACTTTCTCTCTCTCTCTCTCTCTCTCTCTCTACGTTAAAACACGCATACAGATAATACACTACACCATACATATACAACTGAGCTTGCTATTTTATTGATTTATTTTGACTCTCTACCTTTCTCTCATTCTCTCTCTTTCTCTTTTACCTTTCTTACCTTTCTACAATACCTTCGATCGATATACGATGTTATGCGATCTCTTTCTCTCTTTCTCTCTCTCTCTAATACTCAACATAGTTTAATTATTATAACTTTATAGAAATTGATGAAACGATATGATACATAAATATTATCCTGTATCTGATCAGCTGATCAGACGTACAATGATTAATCAGAGATAATCTCAGAAGTAAATCGTACCAATCATTTATTCACTAACATCTATCTATCTATCTATCTATCTATCTATCTATCTATCTATCTATCTATCTATCTATCTATCAAACAATATGTTTTTCTATCTTAATTTCAATCTTTATCCTTTATCAATCCGTCGTACCAACCTACACGTCGTCATCTTTGTCAGCATATTGGCCAATATATTCTTTTTTGACGTGGGTCGTTATCCTCATCGTTTTGCTGAGGATTCAATTCCGCCATTTCCTTTTTTTCCTCCCCTTGTCTCTCTCTCTCTCTCTCTCTCTCTCTCTCTCTGTCTCTCTTTTTATCCATTCCACAAATGAATTACACGAAGAACGTGACATTAAATATGTAGATATTATAACACACAACACACACACACACACATATGTATTTATAATTCATACGTATTGCGTATTCGCATAAATGATTTTAACCAATGCACGTATGTAATACATATATATATATATATATAACTTACTTAATTCATGAGTTAACTTATTACTAGAATATTTATAAAAAAAATATATATATATATATTTTATTATATATTATATTATATATTATATAATATATAATAATAAAAATATATAGAGTATATAATATATAATATAGTATAATATAATATATAATTATATAATATAATAATTATATATGTATTACATATAAAATATATATAAATTTAATATGTAAAATATTTATATAAAATATATACAATGTATATATATATATATATATGTATAAAAACCGTGAGAAACTGATAGGAAGTTTTCAATCAAATTTTCTTTCAAAGACCCTTGAAATCTCTTGGAAACGGATGAATAGGATTATGTCTCTGAAAACACCCACGTATTCTTCTTCTCTCTTTCTCCTGTTGCTCCGCAACAGGTTGTCTTCTTTCTCTCTCTCTCTCTCTCTCTCTCTCTCTCTCTTTCTCTCTCTTTCTTTCTCACTCTCACTCATACTCTCTTTTCTCTTCCTTTCACAAGATCCGGACACCCTCAAGTCAGAATGGCAGACTCATTACATCTGTTTTTTTTTTGTTCCTTTTTTATTTTCTTCTTCTTCTTCTTCTTCTTCTTTTTCCAACAACATTTCTACACACACATGCACACACACATACACATATACGTAAATATCTTTCTCTCTTTCATTCAACAGGCGGTCAAATCCGATATCTTTGACTTTCTCCACGAGTTTTAACCAATTACATGTCTGGAAATTTCACATTATACTAATGATCCTGTTATAACATAAATGGAATTTGTTATAAGTGTGAAACTTTATAAATGAACAAGTGCATTATGACATTTGATATTTCATATATTCTCTCATTCTCTATCTTTTTCTTACATGTAGACATATATATATATATACATACATACATAAAAACATGGTCTTTTTCTCAACGAGTTATCCGCGCAAGAAGGTCAAGGTCGTCTCGGAGAAGTTCGATCGAAGTCCTTAAAGGGGTGATATCTTTCTTCCTTCCTTTCTTCCTTCCTTCCGCAAGGAAGAAGAAAACAACTTCCGTAATTTCAAACTATCGATGATCTCAGATCTAATGCCGTAACGAAAATCTAATTGTCTTGCGCAACTCTAACTAAACTCTTCTTTTATTTTAATCATTTTATCATAAAGTGTACATAATTTTGTCTGATTCATTCGAATTACAGTTAACTTGACGATTATTCAATGATCCTCACATTTTTTTTTTTTTTTTTTTTTCATTTTCCTTGAAAATCAAAGGATTTCTAAGTAAATCGATCGTTTTACTTCGGTTCTCCGTGAATCTAGACAATGTTAGTGTTACGGACGTGAACGTAGTAGCTTTCGTTCACTCTCGCTTGATACATTCTCATATATCGATGAAGAAGAAGAACCACGACGGATGGCGTGTTGTAAAAAAGATGATGATGATGATGATGATGATGAAGAGAAGAAGGAGAAAGAAAAAGAAGACGCAGAAGAAGAAGAAGAAGAAAAAAAATTAATAAATAAAAAGAAAAAGAAGACGCAGAAGAAGAAGAAGAAGAAGGGGAAGGCATGAAATCGAATTGGATCAGGCCACTTGAGAAGAAGCCGGAATGAAATCGCGGCGCGAATAAGCCTCTTAATAAAATGAACGAATTGATTGCTTGAACGACTACTACTACTACAACCACGACAACGACAACGACCATAACGACGACGACGACGACGACGACGACGACGAAGACGTCGTTTTAGCCATTTTCTTTCTGCTCCCGTACCTATTCAATTTCTTTCTTTCTTTCTTTCTTTCTTTCTTGAGAGAGTAAGTGAGTGAGTGAGTGAGTGAGTGAGTGAGTGAGTGAGTGAGTTAGTGTGTGAGAGAGTTTAGGTCGACGGCCTCGATCTTTCGATCGAAGCAAAAATAGATCCAGAAGTGGTACTACTCTTCGTTTAACTATATATCATCGTTACGTACTTTTATCATCACACAAGTCGGTAAAGATGAAAAAAAAAAAAAAAAAAAAAAAACTAATCTCTCACGGAGGGAACTCTAATCTTATTCGCTTACTTGTCGTTTTCAAATCCCACAACTCGTTTCTTTCTCTCTCTCTCTCTCTCTCTCTCTCTTTCTTTCTTTCTTTCTTTCTTTCTTTCTTTCTTTCTCTTGCAATGTATTTTTTTTTTTATTTATTTTATTTAATATTTAATATATTTTATATTATATTTATTTAATATTTTTACACGTGTTTATTCCATTTATTGAAGTTAGTAGACCAATATATTCGATAATAGAATTTTTGTTATCTATTTTTTAATTATAAATTTGTATATCTGTGATAACGTACGTGGTATTTTAATTTAAAGAAAATATTATAATTGATAATAATTATAAAGATAAATTAAAAATTTAATAAATATAAAAATTTAAATTTATTATATATAATAATACTACTAATATACTAATATATATATTAGTGTAGTTATAAATTAATATATAGTAATTACATAATTTTTTAATTTAATAAATATAAATTTAATAAATATAATTTTAAATTTATAAATTAAATAAATTTATATTTATATAATATTAATAATTATAATTTAAATAATAATTAAATAATATATTAAAAAATAATTAATATATATAAAATATTATATAATAAATAATTTTGATATATATATATATAATATAATCAATAAATCGGTTTATTTTGTACTTTTCTTTTTTGTTTATTTTTATTTTATTTTATTTTATTTTTTTTTTTAATATTACAAGTATGTTTGTATTACTCGATAAGGAACCATGTGCGTTTAATCAATATCCGTGTATTATTTCGTGAATGTATATATGTATGTATATATATTTATTGATTAGGTTCTTCAGGTTTATTTGCAAATTTGTGTTTTTCAATTATAACAGCGCGTGACGAGAACGATCGTAATCGCGTTTAACCTTATGCTCTTCCCCGTTATAAGATATGAAGTTTATCGGAATGTACAAACAAGTGTAGTCGTCCTCGTCGTCGTCCTCGTCCTCGTCCTCGTCATCGTCGTCGTCGTCGTCGTCGTTGTCGTCGTCGTCATCGTCGTCATCGTCGTCGTCGTCGTCGTCGTTGTTGTTGTCATCGTGTTAGTACATCGTGTAGTAATAGTCGGCAGATTAAATTTAATAAAACGCGTAAGATATATACACATACATAATATACATATAAATACACACATGTATATATGCGTATATTCGTACTCGTATATACATACAACGATATTTATTTGAAACACGGACGAATAAAATACTAATATGTGTATGTTATTTTGTTCAAACGAAATTAATTATTTATAATTCACGATCATAATTCAAAAATGATTTTTCCATTTGCAACTTCAATTCCAACGTAATCTCACTTTCATTCCAATTTTTCATTTCATTTTGTAAATATTTTTATATCGATCACATCGTAATTTAATTTCTTCAAATCTTATTTTCATCATACGGTTGCCAATTATAAAAAAACATAAAAATAAAATAAAAATACAATTAAAATAAATTGTATACGCCAATGGGTAGTGTCCGAAAAGTATCCTCCGATCGGTCACGATCTTTTCGTTCAGAGAGAAGACCGGTCCTGTGTTACTGGTTGGGTTCTTGTGAATGGTCCAAGAGATAGTGAAAAGGAGCCATAGAGAGAGAGAAAGAGAGAGAGAGAAAGGGGGGGGGGTAAAGAAGTGAACAAGTGAAGAAGAAGAAGGAGACACAAGGGGGAAAGGGGGGAAGTGGGTAAAAGAGACTGGAGGCGCCTTTCGTTAATGTCGTAGTCGTAGTTGTAGTTGTAGTAGTGTAGTTGTGTATAGTGTAGTTGTGTATAGTGTAGTTGTAGTAATTGTAATTGCAGTTGTAGTTGTAGTAGTTAGCAGTGTAGCAGTGTAGTTGTAGTGGTAATTGTAATTGTAGTTGTGGTTGTTGATTGTAGTTGAAGTTGTATTTATAGTAGTGTAGAGTATAGTTGTGTAGTTGTAGTTGTATTTATAGTAGTGTAGCAGTGTAGTTGTAGTTGTAGTTGAAGTTGTATTTGTAGTAGTGTGGAAGTGTAGTTGTGTAGTTGTAGTTGTAGTTGTAGTTATAGTTGTAGTTGTAATTGTGGTTGTATTGAGACGAGATTGAATTTCCACGGGAACCTTCGGCTTAAGAAGTATCTTCTCTCTCTCTCCCTTTCTCTCTCTTTCTCTCTTTCTCTCTCTTTTTCTTACATACGCACACATACAGATAGATATATGTATATATTATGTCTTTCGTTCTCTTTCTTGACCATGTGTTTTCATCTTCCGTTCCACCCACGCGCTAAACGACCCACGTTCTACTCGCGAAACGACAGATTTTTCGTAATGGTAATAGTTTATGTATGTTAAAGAGAGTGAGAGAGATTATTAGCGTGTGTTTTGTTAATAATAAGTAATGAGTTAGTATACATCGATATAAATGGGGACGCGAATGTTAAAGGATACGTTTAAATGCCGATAATCGTAGATTAAACTTATGAGAATACGACTTATCATTTACAGAAACAACTTACAACTCTTTCTCTGTCTGTCTCTCTTTCTCTCTCACTCATTTACTTACTTACTTTTAAAACATTAAATATACAAACAAAAATATAAAATTTATTTATTTTTTTTAATTATTATTTTATAAATAATATTTTTAAAATATTAATATTAATAAATATTTCTACAAACAAATTAATTTTATATTGGGATCTCTGGCAGGCAGGGGCGTGGCGTAGCAATTCGACCTATCTACTCTAATTTTGAATTTAACCACCAGATAGCGTACTCAAATGTTAGAGATCCCACGTGACGTAGCAATTCAACCCATCTACTTTAATTTTGAATTTAGCCACCAGATAGCGTATTCAAGTGCTAGAGATCCTACGTGGCGTAGCAATTCGACCTATCTACTCTAATTTTGAATTTAACCACCAGATAGCGTATTCAAGTGCTAGAGATCTCAATAAATAATTTTATAAATATATTTTTATTTTATATTAATTTATATATATATATATATATATATATATATATATATATATATATATATATATATATATATATATAGTTTAAGTAATAGTAATAGTAGTAACACATAATAATAGTTTTATAATAAAAACAACACAAATGCATTTGAATTGTATTTTATTTTGTTAATAACAATTAATAATTTGAAATATATATTTATTTTTGTCTTATTAAATTTTATTTAAAAAAATCTATGCTAAAAGCATAACAAATTGTGACATATTATAAATGTAAATATAATATTTATTTTCTTGTCTATTTTATTTTATTTTATTTTATTTTATTTTTATTATTTATTTGTTAAATAAAAGAAGCTTATAAAAAGATGATGATAATGATAATGATAATCGAGAATCGGTAGATAATCGATAGATAATCGGTAAACGGCGCCTTTCACGGATCCAGAATTGCGTGGGTGACTCGTGTCCCTTTTGTATTTGTTTACATACATATATATCTATATAATGTATGTGTATGTATGTGTGTATAGGCGAGGCAACACAGTACAGCGAATAAAATCCAACAAAATTCTATGTATTTAAAAACTCAAATGTATTTGTGTTATTATCTTTACTATAAAACTACTATTTATATATATATATATATATATATATATATATACTATTACTATCACTCAAACTCTCATTCGTTTGTATATATATAACATACAAAAGATAAATAATTATTTTTATATATCTAAAAAAAAAAAAAAAAAAAACAAAAAAAAATGATATTATTTTTATCTTTATAATAATACTCCTAACTTATCAAAGATTAATTAGAAAAAGGTGGTAACACTTCTCTCGATAAAAGTCTTTTTTCATTTACCTACTTCTCTTATAATCTTTCAAAAACTCTCTCTCTCTCTCTCTCTCTCTCTCTCTTACTCTCTCTCTCTCTCTCTCTCTTAGAAATAACCTTAAGTTCTGTCTCAAGTGTAAACGAAGCTTTATTATATGCTTCTAACGCAATGTGTTTGTGGAAAATGAAAGAGAAATAGAAGTGAAAATAGTAGGAGTGTTAAAAAGGAGAGGCTGATCACACACATATACATATTACACAACACACACACACACACACACACGTGTACATTTGTTTGTGTAAACGAAGAGGAGAAGTGACGAGAGGAATAAGGGGGAAAAGAGGGAGGTGTTGTAGGAAAAGGGGTGTGTTGGAGGGAAGAAGAGGAGGGGCAGGGAAGAGGCGGGGAGGGGGACAGTGGGGGCGGGCGGGGGGAGGGGGGAATTGAAATACTCAGGAATTAAGCCGCGCACGCGTAACTCAACTACCACGCATGTTTATGCACGCGCTAATTGCTACGGCAATTTTAACCGTGCATTCCAGATTTTTCTCGATTATATTTTATCTCTCTCTCTCTCTCTCTCTCTCTCTTTTTTTTAATTACATTCTTTTTCTTTTTTTTCGTCAAGATATTCAGAGAGAGAGAGAGAGAGAGAGAGAGAGAAAGGTGAGAAGATGGGAGGAAGTAAAAAAGAAAAAGAAAAATACTAAAATTATCTCGTCACACGCGTAAGTTAGACAGGTGGTAGCTCTTCCCCCCCCCCCACCCCCACCCCTCCCCTCCCTCCCTCTCGCCCATTCTCCACCTCAACCCAAACAATCCAGTTGTTATACATAAATTTATCAAATTGAAAGTGTGTTTCTTAGAATACGATGTTATTTATCGTTATAAACCGTTTAATCGTAAATTTTATTTTTTTTTTTATTTTTTAAAATTATTATTATTATTATAATTATTATTATTGTTATTATTGTTAGTATTGTTCTATCCTTTTTTTTTTATCTTCGGTGAGAATTGATGTTACGAATTTAATTAGGAATATAAGAATTCCTAAGACTATCTCGTAAATTGTCGATAAGGAAATTTGTTAAAATAAATGCAATTAGGTTGTTTTTTTTTTTGCATACAATTTTTGAAATTGTGTCAGGTTAAATTACGATATTGTTATAATAGTAAAAAAAAAATTAATTACAATTTTATTTATTAATAAAATTAATTTTTATTATACATATACATAGGTATAATATATTTATATATAATATAAAATATAGACAATTTAATTAATTAATTTATAATATTAATATTAATAAATATAATTATATAATAATAATAATAATAATAAATAATATTGTAATAATTATATAATAATCATTTAATTGAATTTATCCACTTTTTTTTATTTGGTTTTTTTTTTGACAGTGATCACATCCAACTATCGTAATTACCTGTACAATTAAAAAATTGTTACGAACCTTTAACTTAAAAAATGATTACCAAACTACTATACTTTCGTTTGTCCTCGAAAACGAATACTAAAATAAGAGAAGAAACATTCTTCCCAGGTTTCGTGGGTCCCTTTAGGCTAATTGTAAAGCAGAAACCACGAGAGATAAATAAATTTCAATGACTCAAGTTGATTCTGCGTTTGTTGTTCATAGAAATATTTTCCTTTCGAATGTTTCTTTTTTTTTATTTTATTTAAATAATCTTCGGCATTTACACGGAAGAATCATCTAATATTTCTAATATGTTAGAAGAAGAAGAAGAAGAAGAATTAGAAGAAGAATTAAAAGAAGAATGATCGAATCGTTGGAAACTCGTTCCAAAGATCCCTTTCTATTACAAACGAAGACGATCCCCGTTCGTTTCTGACGTAACTTTAACCGAGTTTGTTAAAGAATCGAACAGAGAAAAGAAAACAAATAGAAAAAGAAAAAGAACAAGAAATAGAAAATAAAAGGAGAATAAGAGAGTTTAAAGAACGAAAGAACGAGAAGCTTGCAACCGAGTTCCCTTCGTTCTTACACCACTGCCTGTCTGCGCTCTTGCAAAATTACCGAACGCAGTCTCAAAGTGCATATCTCGAGCATGCCACAAGAGCTAGAGGGGGAGGAGGTGGGGAGGATATCTCGGAAGCCGAACGAGAGAGAGAGAGAGAGTGAGAGAGAAGGGATGGTTGTGGTGGTGGGGGGGAAATACTGAGAGCGGGTGTGTGACGTTCGACAAACCTGCGAAAAAAAATAAAAAAGATCCATGCTATGTATGTGTGTGTGTGTTACTCTTTCTCTTTTCATCATATAATAATATATGTATAAACGTAAAAGAGCAAGAATATTTTATTTAGGCTCATATATATATATATATATATATATATATATATATGTATGCATGCATGCATGCATGCTCACGTATGGATCGGTTGGGGGATATGCATGCACGCGGTTGTGTTTATATAGGGTTAAAGAATATGCCGGGTGGGCTGCGGGGAGTGGTGTAGAGGACAGGAGGTCGTAGAAGGACGTGGTAGCAGCGTGCGTGGTTGGGACGACGCCGCTGGTTGGTGAAAGGGGGGGGAGAACTCTAAGTGGCAAGAGTGGGGGGGGGAAGTACGGTTGGAGCTAAGCTATCGGGTGATCAAGCGAGTAGTCGAGTGAGTGAGTGAGTAAGTGAGTAAGTGAGTGAGTGAGAAAGATAGTGGTGGGAGCGCCACTGTACAAACTGAAAGATAGAAAGAGAGAGAGAGAGAGAGAGAGAGAGAGAGAGAGAAAGACCGAACAAGTCGAGTTCTTAGGGTCTGAGAAAAGAGAGAGAGAGGAGAAGAGAGGAGTGCAGAAACAAGGAGAGATGGAAAAAGAGAGGTTAGGCGGCGCCTGGTATGTGGCGCCTTCACTGGCGTCGGGCCATCTTTTATTCTGCCATTACAAAGAGTCAACACGTATCTTATATAGGCAAGAGAGACACGCTCGTCCTCTTCAATATACACACATATATATATATATAGATGAGAAAATACTCCTTCTTCCTTCTTAAACGTGTATGATATCATTGTGTTTTCCATGTTTTACGACCACGCTTAGAACCAGGACTTAACCTTTTCTATCTTTCATTCTTTTCTTCTTTCCATTCTTTCCTTTTGCTTGCTTGCTTGCTTGCTTGCTTATTTGGTTTTGCTTTTCTTTATTTTTTCTTTTTCTTTTTAATCCTATTTTTTTTTTTTCTATATTTTTCTTTCCGTAAATTCTCTCTCTCTCTCTCTCTCTTTTGTGCGAATCTTCCTTTGCTCCCCCCCCCCACTCTTTTTCTGTACAATAGGCAAGATCGATTTCTCTTCTTTCAGTAGAGACAGAAAAGAACCTGTTTGATTAGTTTGTTTACTTAAGTTTGATGCTTCTTCTTACTATTGTACTATCCCCATTCGTTAATATCACTTCCCACCCTTCCTTCCTTCCTTCCTTCCTTCCTCCCTCCTAAGCTCCCCCAACTTGCCATTTCGACAGATTTATCGACAAAGATAGACACTTGTTTTTCTATCTTATATTTCTTAGGACTGATATCGTTTTATCGTTTGATATATTTATAGTTTAAATCAGTCTCCTTTAGTGTTGTATTTTTAAAAAGTAATTTGTAAATATTTAAAAAAAAAAGGGATCGTTTTTGAACCTTTTGATAATATTCAAGGTAACCGTTAGGACGATGTGCAATTTTACGTATTTCAATTTACACACATAATATAAATGTATACGAATGTTATATAAATGACGAGAAATTGCGAATTTGCGGTTGCAGTTTTATCAGAGATACGAGAAACAGAGTGGGGGTAGAAGGAGTGGTGGTGGGGGTTTCTTAATTCGTTCCAGACGAGTTCTCATTTGAAAAGTTCCACTTCTATCAACGTGTACCACTCTTTCATCGTAAACATAATTTTTATACAATTTATAATAATAATAATTATTATTATTAATACTATGGCGTCCGATGGCACCACGTTGGTGCCATGCAAAAACTATGTGTTGTATACCGGTGGTACCACTTTGATAGCCATTTTGAAAAAACCCCCAAAAAATAACATTTGAATTATATTTCGTGGATGTTTAGGAAAATATAATAATTATAAAATCGTGCTTATATTTAACCAAGAATTAAATAAAAACAATTTTTGTATAACATTTTAATTAAAGCAATAAATATGAACGCCATCTTCGAAATTTGTGTAAAAATCCAAAATTTCCAAGCTATTATGGAAACAACATCGATCAAAAGTAACATATCTAAGATCTACGGACTTTATATTGTTAATAATAATCAATTATTATTTTTCACTTCGTGTTATTCTCAAAGGGTCTTCCCGTGGTAATGGTGGTGGTAATGGTGGTGGTGGTGGTGGTGGAAAGGCACGACGACGATGATATTAATTTTAGACGGACTACTAATTTTAGAAATACGCGCGAGATAAGTTTACACAGCCAATCCCAAACCCCTATCAACCAATGAGATGGCTGTATTTGCTTGTGTGTGTGTGTGTGTGTGTGCGCACGCAAATACTACACTTGCATACGACATTTCATTCGTTCCGCAGTAGATACGTGTCGCATTTTTCCACCTTATAACCAAAGAGAATTTTATTTTAATATGTCGACCGATACGCGACTATAAACATCGTTTATGACTATAACCTCTTCAAAATGATATTCATCTCACGTATACACATACGCGTTACACACACACACTCACAGCACAGCACAGACACACATGCATAAGTATGAGACGTCGTGAAAAGTGTCATGCACGTGAACGCACTGACCAAAAACCAACAACCGTGGGCGTTCGTCGTACTTTACAAGAAAAGAAGAAGGAAATGCAAAATTCTATCTTGGATAACATCGAGAAAGAGAGAAAGAGAGAGAGAGGAAGATACTTTGGATTTATATCAATTTATTTTAGATTGTTTATTAGCAATAAGAAACATCAACGCTCGTCCGACGAGAGAGGAAACACGTTGAATTATTTACAAGTTGGGAAACACAACGTTTTTTTTTTTATTACTTTCGTTGTTTTTCATACTATCTTTTTACGATTACTTACGTTTATTTTATTTAATCGTTTTTCTTGAAAATATATCTCTTTCTTTCTTTCTTTTTCTTCTTAACTATTTTACGTGCACAATACTTTTTGATTTTGATTTTTATTTGAGTGATAAATGTGCATAGAATGTTCGTAAAAGTTTTCTAATTCACGTGGTTAGGTTGGGTAGTTCATTGGTATAACAGAATTTTTATATATTTATTTGAATAATTATTCATAATATTAATAATTAATTTTTTGTATTTATTATGAATAAGTGTATTATAATATTATATATTAATATTAATTTTATTAATATTGTAATATTATTATTAGATTATTATTAATTAATATTTTTTAATACTACTGTTGTGAACTGAAAAAAATCTGTAACCCTAGGGGGATTCGAACCCACGATTTTTTACTTGTTAAGATAAAAAATGATCACTTTATCCACTGAGCTATCCGGAGCTCTAATATTAATTAATATAATATTAAATATTAATACTAATATTATAATTTATATATAATATATAAATTTGAACTTATTAGTCAATCTAATATTTATATATATATATAGTATATAATCTTCCACTATTTGGGTAACTAATTTGGTCAAAATTCTTTACGATTGTCTATTTTATTTGATACAAAAAGAAGCATTAGGAAACCATCTTCATGTTAGAGAAGTCATCATCGATTCACCTGTCTCTCGGTATAGTTCTCAACAACAGGAACACATGCAGCGATCACTTATTATAGATCAACAGGAAAAAAAGGGTATATAATTATTGCTTTTCCTTCTTCTTCTTCTTCTTCTTCCTTTTCTTTTCTTTTTTTTTTTATTTACCATTAAACTGTCATCGATCTTAGTCACCACAATACGAGGATAAAAATTTATTTCAACCAATTTTTTATTCTCATACAACTATAATAGTTTGTTTCATTTTGAATATTTTGACACAAAACACTCTTAAAAGTTTTTTTATTATTTTTTTTATTATTATTATTATTATTATTATTATTATTATTATTATTATTATTGGAATCAATCGTCAAATTCAAAAACATCAGATGGACCTTGTCATCAGATACCAAGATCATCCGGTTAGGTGAATTTCAAATTGGTGATAAAAAAAAAAAAATAAAATAAAATTGTATTCTGACGCCGTGTTTTCTTTCCACCGGTATCCATCGAAAAAAAACCTTCGTGGAACAATTTCAAGGCAAACGACGAATACAACAACTCGTTCGATACGATTTCTCCATTCTTATTCGTTTTCTTCTTACTTCGGTTATGTACGAGGTCACCAACGAAAATCATTATTCTTGATTCTACTTATGTATGTGTTTGAATAAGTTGTGAATGTATGCGAATCATCGGTTCTTACCCAATGATCATTAAAGTCCCATAAACGCACAGGAAAGGTGTGTAATAAACGTGAATCGAACTTTGATTCGATCAAATGCATTTTATTTTATTTTCTTCTTTTTTTGTTTCTTTCTATTTTTCTATTTATCTATTTTTATTTGATTGTATTTATCTATGTTATTACGAGACCACCGTGAATCATAGTCGCGTGTAAAGGAATGCCGTTCGCCGAATGCTTTTCGTTCTTATTCCTAGTTGGTCTATCTCTCAGCATGCTACGTTCAATCAAAGGTTCTTTTCCTTTTCATATTCTTTTTTTTTATTTTTATTTTTATTTTTATTTTTATTTTTATTTTTATCCTTTCCTTTCCTTTTCTTTTATTTTTTATTTTTTTATTTTTTTTTACTTGGCAGTTAATCCGTTCCAGACTTTTATCACTCATAATACAACTTCTGACTAACTCAAATGCAAGTTTGTGCGAAATATGTATATATATTATGTGTGCGTGAGTATACAGGTTCATGGTGGTATATATATGTGTGTGTATTAGTTAGCATACACGATCGGGTCATTACGCGGTTACTATACACATTAATAGTAGTAGTAGTAGTAGTAGTGGTATTGTACATAACTAGTTTCGACTACGAAGTGTTGCCTTCACCCTCGATCGATCGTTACCTGCGAGAAGCTTTCCAAGAGAAAATATTAAAAAGAAAGCATTATGGATGCTTCTATGCAAAAATAAATATTTAAAAAAACCAATAAAATTATGCTAAATCCTTTTAAATTACTTGTTACTTACTTAAATTACTTTTACTTCTTTCGTTATACATTTATTTTTTTTGTGTGTGCAATTTTTCATATTTTGTTTAGATTTATATTTCCATATTTATAAAAAAGACTTTACTCGGTCGATAAAACAGATAACGCGTTAGATATAATTTTTTAATTGGACGATGCACGAGGTCCCAAAGAAAATTACTCGGAGTGGGGGTAGAGAGAAAGGAGAGGGTAATTGGAAATTTATCAGCAAATAATTGTGAATAAGAATTTTGCAATGACGATGACGATGATTATGATAATTTTTTTCCAAATTTATATAAAAACAAACAATACTCGGTCGATAAAACAGATAAGGCGTTAGATATAATTTTGTAATTGGATGATAAACGAGGTGTCGAAGAAAATTACGCGAAGTGGGGGTAAAGAAAAGAGTGGGGGTATAGAAAATGGAGAGAGAAGAGAAAAGGGAGGGGGTAATTGCAAATTTATTAGCAAATAATTATGAATAAAAATTGCAATGATAATGACGATGATAATGATGACGACGATGAAGATGAATTTTTGAAGTTCAATGAGAGAAAATTATTGGAAAGTGGCACCATTGGATTCTAGCACAACTGATCCGTCACTGGTTAAAAGATACAGGCGCCACTAGCCGAGTGTACAGTTTGTCCTCTTATCGCGGGCAAACAACGTTCCTCTAAACTCGCCGTCCTCGTCGTTGTCGTTGGCGTTCTCGTCGTCGTCGTCGTGTTGTGTGTCGCGTTCGTTGGCGGCGTATTCGTATTTACGTATCGCGAGCATTTGTCTATTTAACGAGACACACGCATACTCAACGCACACGCACACGCACACGCACATGTATACTGAATAGCGTGAGCACAGGCGCGTGCTGTGCTGTGTCGCGTATTTTTAATCATTGTTAGAAGAGTCTTCTTGGTGTTAACCATCCGGATATACCTACGCTTGAATAACTCAATCCTCAGTTACTATAATATTCCTATTACAAAATTTTATTAACACTATTGATTTGAATCCTGCGCAAGGTATTATTTTGTCATATATTCGCAACAGTTCTAACATAAGCATAAAATACAAAATTATATGATAACTATGAGGTCCCGTGGGGTACACTCATTGAAATAACATACGACGGTCAACGTGTTACAAAAAATAAATATGTTTATAATTTGTATTATTAAAATTATATTCAACTAAATATCCCATTGTATATATAAATCTATAAAATTATTATCAAAAATAAATTGTATTAAAAATATGTTAATTAATTTTGTACAAAATTTTGTACGGGGGGTACGATGTATTAGAGTTACGCTACTGGTATAGAAGAATCGTAGGTTATGTCGAACCGGCAGCCGGTCGCGTTGTGCACACTCGCGCGCCTCGCATACATATCTCTTTGTACGTAGGTGAAGAACGTATAGTATACATACATATCTACACACATACACATATGCAACGTTTATATACTTACTTTGAAACGACGGCGACGACGACGACGACGACGACGGGTGCGTCGGTGGCCGGCTTTCTCGTCGCATGGTACGCGCGTTTGTTAGGTATGCGACACGTATGGCGTACCTACACCCAGTCGAACGCGTACGGCAGCTCGTAGAAAGGCCGTTTGAAGGACAAGGGTCACGTCTCGCACACCTATACATTTATATATATGTAATCCACCGGCCACTACCTCTTTTTCTACTTTTACATTATAGTAGTAAACTTCTTGGTTTCCCGTTTGCATTTCCCGCGTATGCGTTTTGCGTTGACGTGCGCTTTTGCATTCGTGTGCGCGCTCGCGCGCACGATTGCTCTCCTCAGCTCGTGTCACGTTCAAGCGTGTTTATTACCTGCCACGGTAATTAACGATGCTTCGCTCGATAGAATAAAGCTTCGTGGGTGGTTCAAGAAAGGATTATTTTGCATTAACATACATACACACATATAAATATATATGTATATATATATAATATATCTCTCTGTGGAGAAACTGAGAAACATTTTTCAAAATGGCGCCGAAACAATATGGCGTGGGGTGGGGGGGGGGTTGAGAACTCATTACTATGATAGAATTTCGTTATTAGTTTTGCACAATAGGGAATTGATGATTATTATTCGAAATTTTTATAAGGATACACATCAAGCTCCTTACATTGTCCTTTATTTTTTCTATTTGATGTATCTATGCACGTAATAATAGTAGTAGTAACATATTCGTTTAAGAAATAGAGACGCGTGTGTTTTAATGGCTGTTAGCACGCACGATTCCTTAATGTAGTCGTGTATGTGTAAGACTTTCTGCATTCGACGACGACACAACGACAACCGTGCAACAACATCACGGGTCCCCGGGTGATGAGGTATCGTGCGGTACGGTACGCGGTACGGTGCGGTACGGTACGGGTGCGGTGCGGTTAAACTCAACGTGTGTCGTAAGTGCGGCACCTACGGTTACGCAGGCTACTTACTTTGCTTGGCCGTGCCAAGGTTGGGAACCTTATCTGACAGAAAGAGAGAGAGAGAGAGAGAGAGAGCTTCAGGGTGTTTGACCCAACTGGGAAAACACATTGGCACTCGCGCGACGCTTTACGTTTTGCTTTCTCTTTCTCTCTCTTCTCTTCTCTTCTTTTCTTTTTCTCTCTCAGTCACTCACTTATTCTTTCCAATGTTACTACTACTACTACTACTACTACTACTACAAACCAGGAGTCTCTTTCTCTCTTCGTCGATATCCTTAAAGCTTCGTCCACAATCGTCCTTTGTTCTCGATATACACCAACCGAGAGAGAAAAGTACACTCAGGGATAAGAATCGATGCTCTAGCGTGTCTTGTTCACTTTATATCTATCTATCTATCTATCTTTCTATCCAATCTATCTATGTTTCCTTTAATCTTTTATCCCATTCCCTTCATCCTCCTCCTCCTCCTCCTCCTCCTCCTCCTCCTCCTCCTCCTAGTCCCTCAGTTGTAACGACAAAAGTTCGTGTGTCACCCCCTTATCCCCCATCTCCATTCTCATAGATCCTATCTCATTTCAATGTCTTTTTCAGTTAACAGAAGATATAATAGGAATAGTATCTTACACGTTTCTATGTAATAGTTTTCATCTATTACCTAGCCCCACCCCACCCCCCGTCAACCCTCATCACAGTGTGGAATGTACATTTAATGCGTTGAGTGTCACGTCAGTCATAAATGACTGACACTAAACTTCACGTTCAGGCCGTGTCAGACACCGATGCCTGACGTTCAACTTTACGTTTTGCAAACTTACGTTCGCGTGGCCTGACGAAGATTTCCGTCAAAATTCGCGTGGCGTTCAACGTGTTAATATATTTGACACGACAATGCCTGCCTAGTCTCTCCCTCTCTCTCTCTCTCTCTCTCTCACTCACTCACTCACTGTTTCTCTCTATTTCTGCCTTTTTCTATTTTTCTTCTTACAATCGATCGATAAAGTTTGCCCAATCATAGTAATCATTCTCTCTTATCCCTATATTATTTTACATGGTAACTTTTGAAACCTTTTTCTCTTCTCTTAACCCATTCAAATTTATATTCCCAAGTAAACTACTTTCTCTTTCTCTTTCTTTCTTGGTTGGTTGGTTGGTTGATTGGTTGGTTGGTTGGTCTTCTCTTCCATATTTAGTGCAGAAGGCGTGCGTGACGTAGAAAGATCGAATGAGAGAAGCCATCTAATCCGATAACCTTAAATTTACGACTTTTATGCTTTCTTTCTCTCTCTCTTTCTCTCTTTCTCGTTTATATACAAGGAAAGAAGCTTTGACACGCGAGATCCTCCGAAAGGTCCGCGTAATTAATCGATTGTACCCCCCACCCACCTCCACCAGCCACCTCTCCGTCACGCTTTGGGATAACAAAAAATATATACACAATAAAAAAATAAATAGAAGATACACACACCTATACATTTTTTTGTATATAGATGATATGTATATGTAAATGTGTGATATAAATTCGTAATCCCTGAAATGAGAGGAGACAACCCAACGTTCAACGATCATATCGCATTCCAAACGAGACTAACAGATGCTTTAGCCGGCACTGTCGCATGTTTCTCTCTCTTTCTCTTTGAACATTTTTTTTTTGTATTTTTTTCTCTCTCTCTTTCTTCCATCGGTATGATGGTGTATTTACGCATACACACACACACACACACATATATATATGTATAGTTACGTAGGATACACCTTGCCATGAAGTAAGTACTACGTATATAAGCTGCGTGCCGATTGGTATGCGACAGGAAAGGTCGACTTCTTGAGAGATCTTCGAGGCGTTGCGAGCAATTCGATGTGTCCATGATCTTTTCGTTAGAATCCATGGATTTATTCTTCAATAATTTCATTTCTTTCTTACACCTACAGGAACCATACAAAAATCATCATCATCATCATCATCATCATCATTATTAATATTAGTAATCGTCTCGTATTTATGAATCTCAGGAAATTATTCATTGTCAATTATAATTATTTCTTCATCAATACTAATTGAATATGAATAATAGATGGAAGAATTGTTTATTTAATAATATAATACAAATTTTTATGCATATCTACTCTATTTGTTGTTTATATAATAAAATAATATATTAAATATATAATAAATTATTAAAATATATATATATAAATATTAGATTAATATTATATATATGTATACGTGAGTAGCGTGCATGCTTATTGCGTGTGTATGTGTATGTGTGTGTGTGTGTGTGTGCATGGATCTTGGACGGGGATACGCGACGTTAGATCAACGATCGATCGTTCAAGCACTTATTACCCTCGAGCGTCTGGCGCGCCTCATTTCTATAAAGCCAAGTGGGCGGTTTATATCTCGGTGGATAGTTAAAAGACAAACGACCGTAATCCAAAAGAAAATAGAAAGAAAAAGACAAAAAAGAAAAAAAAACGCAGAGATATATTAAACTAACTTTTAACCTTTGTGCACTCAAATTCAAATTAAAATGAGTATCAGAGTTCTCTCTAATTTCTGTCTTGTCTAACTGTAGAAAATCAAAACTATGTATTTACCTGTATTTACATACGCAATGTAGATACAATGTATCTTATGTATATACTTAAAGAGAGAGAGAGAGAGAGAGAGAGAGAGAGAAAGAAAGAGACACGTAAATACATACACACATTTATTACTCTTACGTAGCCATAGTTACAATACTCAAAAATGATTCGCGTATAATTTTATCGACTACGCCTCGAGAGAAAAATGTGTTCATATCTCTTGGTCAAAGACCACCTCTCTCTCTCTCTCTCTCTCTCTCTGTCTGTCTAGTGCAACGGAGAGAGAAAGAAGAAGAAGAAGAAGAAGAAGGAATCATTAAAAAAAGACAAATTCGTCATTCGTCATTCTTGCAATAATTTTTGCTTATAAATGCACATTTTTGTTTGTTTTTGTAAATCTGTCATTTAAACGCTTTCAATTTTTGATGAATTATTTGAACGCTGCGAATTTTTCTAAGTTCCAATATGGCGGGCGATTTAATTCTAAACGGCGGCCATGTTTTTTATTCAACCATATTTCAATCGAAAAATAAAAATTGACGAAAAACTTTGAACGCAAACGACAACGACGATCAACACGCTGCGAATTTTCCTAAGTTCCAATATGGCGGGCGGTTTAGTTCTAAACAGCGGCCATGTTTTTTTTTTAACCATATTTAAATCGAAAAATAACAATTGACGAAAAACTTTGAACGCAAACGATGAGGGACAACAACGACGACTACGATGACTACGACGACGACGACGACGACGACGACAACGGGCGACGCGACAGGCGTCCTTGCTCCAACCACTCGCGCTACTACCGATGACGTAATCGTCGCGATACCCCGCAATCTTGGCGCCGCGGTAAACTCGTAATATCTATTTTTATCTGGTGGAAGCAGAGGAACCCCGCCTCTCACCCCACGTCAAGTTCTACGCGACGCAAAGAGAGTGAGCGAGAGAGAGAGAGAGAGAGAGAAAGAGCTTCGACACACCATCTCTTTCTCTCTCATTCTTTCTTTCTGTCTTTCTTCCGTCCTTTCTTCCTCTATCTATCCTACTCTCCTCTCTTTTCCTCTACTCTCTTTGCTTTTTCTTTTACCACCATAACCTCCAAATCTTATAACCTTATAATAACCACGAATTATATCTCTGCACAAATATCCCACACGTTATTCTCGATCGATATTTAACGATTTTTATTATCCTGTATTTTCAAATGTACATTCCTAAAGTTTCAAGAGATTTATTCTTACACTTCTCTTTCTACTTATGCACATAAATGCAACACACTGAACACACATGTGTGCATCTACACATATGTATAATTTTAAAATTACTTTCACACATGTATATATAATATATACACGATCGTTCTATTATATATATATATATATATATAGTATTCACCTAAATTATCGCACACTATTAAAAATTGTCGATAAATCGTTTTTACCATCGGTCGTTAACAAATATCAAAGATGGCGCACCATTACACTTCGATCGTTCATTTCCTTTTTTCAAACTTTTTTTCCTCTTTCATAGATCATGATCTCTTTTTCCCTTCCCCCTCATGTGTTGATTTAAAATATAAAAAAAGATTATGAGGAATTATATGTTGAACTTTCATTAAATGATAAATAAAGTGTCGACATTGCACGGTTACGTTCAAAAAAAAAAACTTTTGAGAAGTTATTGATGAAAAAAGGAAAAGCAACAAAAAGTTAGGAGAAAATTCTTAGGTAACGGAAGAAGGCAGGTAACGATTGCCCAACATACCCCATCAACCTGCACCTTCTAACTTCCCCCTTTTTTGTCCCTCCTAACCTCCCACCCCAACGTTTATTCCTCCAGCCCTGCCTGCTTGGCCCTCCTTCTCCTTCCTTCCTTCCTTCCTTCTCGTTCTCTTTCTCCCCAAATCCCCCCGTTTCGGATTCCCGTTCCCTTTCTCCATCGTGTTCTGTCTTCTTGTCTAGTCTCGAATCTGGCTGGCGCCGGCTGCTTACCCACGATGAACGAACGAGTCGAGACGCGTGGGACTTTCCGAGGTTCTCTTTCTTCTTTTTCCCTCTCTTTTTCTCTTTCGGTTCGTTGAAATGCACGTATATATATATATATATATATTCCTTTAAAACGTGTGTTCTACTTAACCATTTTTATCGCAAAATAAGGATCATTTTTCCTACGGTGATCGTATCACGTTTAGGATGTTTCTACTTTATCGACTGTGTTCAATTTATCGAAGAAAAAAGAAAAACTATCTCAAAGATCTTTAGGAATCTATACAACAATTTCTTTATCGACCGAGTAATTTATTATTTTCATTATTATAATAATAAATTGTTTATATTTATTTGTTTCAGGGGAGACTGACCAAAAGGAATGGTGCACGTTAGCGTATTGGGAACTTGGTGGTAGAGTTGGTCGTCTTTACCCCGTTGAACCGTTAACAGTTAACGTTTTCGATTCATTACATGATGGCAATGGTCTATGTTTGTCAACGTTAGCAGAAAATCACGTAGCACCACCCTCGGTACTAAAAACCCGCAGTAAAATTGGTCTCGGTAAGTTGTTCTATTGAAAAAGATCGTTTAAATCGATCGATCGATTGATTGATTGATTGATTTGAGATCTATTTTATCTGGTATTATCATCTTATTGCAAAGGATATTTCTCATTCTCTCTTTATCTCAATCTTTCTTTAACACAAGTATATACTGTTATCCTTTCTTAGGTATCATGCTGAGCCAAGAAGCCGACGGCGTGTGGGCGTACAACAGATCGGAGAGTCCGATCTTCGTGAACTCACCGACCTTAGACGATCCGGAATCGCGAACTCTGTTGGTCTACCGAGTGCCACCGGGCTTTTGCTTGAACATATTTGACCGAGCCAAAGTCTTACAACTTCCTTCTTCATACAACGGACCAGGGTGCAATTCGAGGAACAATAACAATGCAGCTTCCGGTTTTTCATCGGGCCCTGTCGACATTAACTCCGTCCGCATCAGCTTCGCCAAAGGCTGGGGACCCAAATACTCGAGACAGGAGGTTACCTCTTGTCCCTGTTGGCTCGAAGTTCTATTAGCCCCGTGTAGGTGATCCGCGAGTGATCATGCGAGGATTATTATAAACTTCGCTACATATTATTCTCATTTTAATTCAACCAACAAGTCAAAGTTTCTTCCTATATTCCTCGTACTCGCGATATTATTATTATTATCATCATCATCATCATTATTATTAATTGTTCAACCTGGTTGGAAGTCATTCAATTTCAACATGTAAAAAACAAATAGCGACACCGAAAAACAATCTTGTCCGACCTTGAAGAACAATAGATGAACTTCTTCTTCTTCTTTTTCTTTTGTTTTTTATTTTTTTCTTTGAAATTAGAGGAGAACGAGGAATCGGTTGAATAATAGGACCGGGGGAGACATCTTATAAATAAGATCTGTATTTCTAAATAGAGAGAGAGAGACACCTCTCACATTCGGTAAAATTAATTCATTTGTTTTCTTACCGTTTAATGAGGGGTGTTGTTAAATGTGTACATATTATATATTCTTAACGACGATCATTGTAATTTGTAAATACACTGTGCCTTCTCATCTTCCTTCCTGGTGCACAATATAACAACCAATATTTAGGAATGAGGAAAGAATGCAGGCGCAGTATATTACTGCGTCTTCTCACCCGAGCTCGCGTTTTTTTTAGTTGTTGTTGTTGTTGTTGTTTTTTTTTATATATATATATATATATATATATATATATATATATATATATATAACTAAAAGAAAACACGCACGCGCCTGCCTGTTCAAATTCAAAGAACAGCAACAGCTGCAGGAAATGAAAGAGAGAGAGAGAGAGAGAGAGAAAATGTGAATGTAATTTCGTACTACAGTAATAATTATTATCTACTGTGATAAGAAAAATTTAACAAAGAAAGAGAGAGAATGAAAGAAAACAAGAGAGAGAGAGAATGTGTGAGAGAGAGAGAGAGAGAGAGAGAGAGTTTAAATTGCATCGTTTTTCTTCGCTAAGATCGTGTGTCTTCTTCCTTTAATTTTTTTTTTGTTTTGTTTTTTTTTTCTTCCTAAGAAAAACGGAAATGAACGATTTAATAAACGATATCATCCGATAAGGGATGAACAAAAAAAGGGATTAAAAATACACCACTACACAACACACTCTTTTAATGTCGCAAGATTTTGTTAAGAAAAAAACATAAATGTTTCATTGTATTAGGGTGGATCGGGAAAGTAATGTCGCTTGTGTTAACCTCAAAATTCAAACAAATTTGTTTCTAATAACAATTTTGTATTATTATATTCAATAATTCAATGAATTAATTAATTCAATTAATTAGGCACGTTATCAACAACCTTTTTTTTTATATCTGATATGCAAATTTTGTAATAATAATTTAAATAATTTAAATATCAATCGGTTTTTTTTTTTTATTTCAAATGTTAGATATAATTTGACATGCGTAGTAACGACGCCATTACTTTTCGATCCAGCTTCGATATTTTGCAGGATATTGAATTTTAATTATTTTCTTTTTTTTTGTTGTAAAATATACACACACACACACAGAGATACACAAAACACATAAACATAAACATAAAAATAAACATAAACGAAGGAACGATCGAAAATTTTCAAAATGTCGTCACTTTATGTGCAAGCCCTTATTTTAGATGTGTCCTTACAAAATGTGTAATATGTAATAAAACAAAAGAAAAAAAAAAAAGGAAAAAGAAGCAAAAAAAAACAAACAAACAAATGAATTAAACAAAACGAAAAAAAAAAAAAAACAGAAAAAAAAATTAAAAAGAGATTAACGGGGAAAGAATTTGCGTATTTATGCTGTATTTGTATAGTTGTGTATGTAAATACGACAAAATTTATTATAGAGACAACCAAGAAAAAAATGGCGGAAACAAATGATTGGATAATTGGAAAATGACACGTGTGTGTGTTCATATCGATGATTTTCTTTCTTTTTTTTTTTTGTTGTTGTTAAAATTCGTTCCTACCTCTTTTTATTTTTATTTTTTGGGTTTCTTTTTTTCTTTGTTTTTTTTTTTTTTTTATACAAAATTGTAAATCCCCATTTCAATTCTACCGAACCGATTAACAACGGGCCAATAATAATCCAGATACGTTACAATTGTTAACTTTTTGTGTATAACACAATAATAATAATAATAATAATAATAATAAACAAAAAGGACAAGAAAAAAAGAAGCTACAGTGCATGTGTTTTTGACAATGCTCGGTGGTGACGGGAGTGGGGGTGGGGAGGGAAAAGAGGGGGTAAGATTTGATTAGAAATTTTTATTGCTTTTAGTCAAAGATTGTTGAATGTTTTTAATCTTCATGGCATATTCTATGATTTTTTGTTTTTTCTCACTTTTTGTTGTTACACAAAATAAAAAAAAAAAACAAATATGGTTTTTCAATCGCCATGCAATTGCCATTTAAAATCGTTACATGCAAAACAAAAACAAAAAAAATAGAGAGAAACAGTAATAAATATAATATTAATAATTAATAATTAATAATAATAATAATAATAATAACAATGAATAATAATAATAATAGTAATTAATAATAATAATAATATTAAATAACAATAATTATAATAAATAACAATAATAATAGTAATAGTAATAAGATAATAATAATGATAATAATAATAATAATATTAATAATAGTTATGATAGTAATGATAGTAATAAAATAATAATAATAACAACGCGGGTTGATCGATAGCCATATTTTGATAATACAAATTTCCTACGCACAAAAAAAAATAAATAAAATACTTATATATATATATAAAACAAATATACTATGAAAACTAACCTAAAAAAAAAAAGAAGAAGAGAAAAGAAAAGAAATGATTCGAATTATATGTAAAAAAAAAAAAAAAAAAAAACAAAAAAATAAAAAATAATATTTATTATCCACCGAGCATCGTCATCAACGAGTTGTGCAAGTATTTGTTTACTTAAATGCACACATGTACGCATGCATGGGAAGATTCTTCAATCAAGGACAATGATAAAATACGAATTATGCGACTCTAGTCTCTCTTGCCGCAAGATAAGACACACACACACACACACACACACACACACACACACACATCATACACAAACATAAACATTATATACACAAACAACAACAACAACAACACATACACGGAAGTCGATCAAAGGATCAAATCACAGATTTTATTATCTCAATGAAAATAATAATAAAAATAATAATAATAATAATAATAATAATAATAATTGATACAGAAAAATTATTATTATTATTAGATTGTCCGAAAAGTTCGTGCCGATTTCCGATAGATGGCATTAAAGTTATTTTGCTAGAAAAAAAAAAAACCTGAAAAAATTTTGTAAATTACTCTCAAAGATGGAGAAAAAGTGTGTGAAACAAAATGGCACTTATTATATATACCACAACAACAACAACAACAAAACTTAAATTACAAAAACATATTTCAACATAATCGGCACAAACTTTACCGGACAACCCAATATTATTATTATTATTATTATTATTATTATTATTATTATTATTATTATTATGTGCGATGATTATTTTGTTATTGATTATTTTATTTCATCGATCGTCTTCCGATATGAAAATTTTTATTGAATAAAAATGAAACAACAGTAGGGGGGAGGAACGAATCCCATAAGAAGAAATTAATTTAATAAATCAATAAATAATAAGTAATAAACAAATAAAAAACAACGAAAGAAAAAGAACATCTCTTTTATGTTGTGTGTATACACCTACGATTTAATAATCCAAAAAAAAAAGAAACAAAATAAATAAGAAAGGAAGAAAGAATTTGAAATTAAAATGAAAAATAAATTACACAAAAAAAAAAAAGAGGAACGAATGAGGAACGATGAATAAATGTAAAAGTTAACAAAAAAAAAAAAAAAAAATAAAAATATAAATAAATAAATGAATAAAAGGAAAAAAGGAAAAGAAAAAAAAAACAACACACACATTACGATAAAACGAGAGCAAGGAAAATAAGCGCGAGAGTCAATAATATTAATATTAATAATAATAATAATAATAAAAATATTAATAATAATAATATTATAATATTAATAATGAATAATAATAATAATAATAATAATAATAATAATAATAATAAATAATAATTTCGTATATTACGATTTAACAACGACAAAAAGGCTGCTTTCCTTGTTGTAAATATAGTTTTTAGAAATTACGTAACCCGAGGATCAGCATTATTTATAGAAAAGAAAAAGAAAAAAAAAAAAAAAGAGAAAAAAAATTAATTATGTTGTTGTCTTCGTCGTTTCTTCGTTTTTTCATCGTTGTCCTTCTCATCCTTCGTCCTATATTCCTCGTCATCGTCGTTTTATTCATCATCATCATCATCATCTTCTTCTTCTTCTTCTACGTTGTATTCTTCAATGATCATCGTCATCGTCATCGTTATTTTGATCATCGTTGTCGTTGTCGTCGTCGTCGTCGTCGTCGTTTCTCATAAACGCATACATTTGTGTAAGTATATTATAATTACCAAAAATAATTCATTGTAAGACATTTAACAACTATCTGAATAATAAAACGTTTATAATGCCTTATTGTGCCTAGAAAAATATCTATCAAAGCATGAATTACACTCACACAACACATATTAATAATAACATAGAAATAAAATACTTGAGTGTTTATGTTCGCCATTTTGAAAAATTGAAATGAAACAAGTGAGAGAAGTTGGCGGGAAAAATGATTGACAAGTTTTACATCAAATTTCATTGTAAAAAAAAAAACATACACATGCATACAAACGAAATACTTGCGTGTTCAACTAAATTCGCCATTTTGAAAAATTGAAAAGAAACTATAATGAGAGAAGTTGGCGGGAAAAATGGTCGACAAGTTTTACATTTAAATTTAATTGCAAAATATGTTAATTGAAACTCCTATTGAATTTTGTTATCTGAAAAATAAATAAAAAGAGAGAGACAGAGAGAGAGAGTAAGGGGATGAGAAAAGGAAAGAAAATATTTCAATGGTTATTATACTTTTGTAGAATAAAAGGGGAATAGGTTTGGTTGTGCCAGAAAACATTTTTAAAATCCTCTTTTATTATTCGTCAGGATCGAAAGTTTTCTAAGGCTTTTTTTATTTGTGTCTCCTATGATAAGCTTCTTCAGTTAGAATAGAAAAATGCGAAAGAGTGAGAAAGATAGAGATAAAAAGATAGTTTTGATATTTTTCTTTTGGATCAAGGCCAGTGAACCTTTTTCACAAATGACGTGATTCATTAAATCGTTTGTGTGTGTGTGTGTGTGTGTATGTTGTATTTTTTTTTTATATTTCTAAATTTTTTCTCTCACTGTCGAGAATATGATATAAAAATACGATGCAAGCAAGTGTATGCACTTGAAAAAAAAAAAAAAAAAAAATAATAAAAAAAGAATATTCACATTTTTTTGCAATTTATTAAAATTATTAATTATTGTTTTTCTTATTTTTTTTTATTTTATTTTACAATGATGAGGTGACGATGGAATTAAATTTGATTCGTTCAAAATAAGTTTTTCTTGTTTTTTTTTTTTTTATTTACATTTGGTATGTGTGTTCGTATTTCACAGAAATGAGTATTATTTTAATGATAGATTTTATTTTTCCAAAAAAAAAAAAAGAAAGATAATAACATTCAATTAAATCGTACCGATTTTCTTTTAACGTTGCGATCCTTTTTTTCTTTTTTTTTTTTTTTACTTTCTTATTGTCAATTTTATCAAAAAGTGGCGATATCGAATGATATCTTATAGAGTTCTGACTTATCGACGATATTCTACGAATAATATTTGTTTTTTATTCCACAAGAAGGCAGCACTTTGGAACAACGTCGATAAGTTGTCGGTAATGTACACTGTCGGTAAAAATGTACACAGTCGGTAATGCCCCAGTCGGTAAGACTTACTCGATAATGATGAATTTCTATTATTACTTTTCCCCGTCGATAAATTGATTGATTAATCAATACAAATAATAATAATAATAATAATAATATTTTGAATAAAATAAAGAAAAAACTTGAAAAATTTCATTTCCTTTTAAGCAAAAATTCAAAAGTTATCGTTCTTATTGCATTATTCATATACTTTTCATACTATGTATTGTATATATATATATATATATACACAACCTACTTTCAATAAATAAAATTATTTAAACACACGTTGAGCACCACGCCCATTTTTAAGTCCCCTGTCAGGCCACGTGTGCCGCTTAGAAATGTCATATTATACGCTGTCAGTCAGTGGTGACTGACGCAGCTTAAACCAAATGTCTAATGTCAGCCATCAATGACTGACGTGGCGTATCAACGTGTTAAGGATCTCCCGATCCATAATAATAATAGTCCCTCATAATAAAAATCAATTTTAAACAACTATACGAGACTAGTATTGCGTATTACGAGAAATTCTGGGGGAATTGATAAAAAAAAAAAAAAAAAAAAAAAAAAAAAAAAAAAAACAACTGTGCGCTGTGAGCTTTGGTGATGTTTCCACTTTGTACGAGATAATTTGTCCCCTTTCAACTTTTTTTCAATGGCAGTAACAATCCAAGGATACCTCCGACTAAAAAAGAAGAAACACAGAAGAATGAAAAAAAAAAAAAAAGAAAATGAAAAAAAGAAAAAAAACCACAGATCATAAATCAAAATCAATCGATATATATCATCAATTAAATGTCGTCGTAAAAAAATGCTTTTGATCTAAATTACAATTGCATAATAAACAATTTATCACGATAATCAAATTATGAAATGAAATGAAATGAAAAGAAAAGAAAAGAAAAGAAAAGAAAAGAAAATAAAGTAATAAAGATTATCAAAAACTTACCGATAACAATGCTTCCAACCAAGAATATTGGTACCTCGCAACTGATATCGAGTAACATACCAAAGGCCAAATTACTCGCGATGGCACCTAACCTACCGAAGCATGTCATCATGCAGATTGCTATCGCACCAACATGCGTTGGAAAAATATCGACCACTATGCTTCCTATTACAAAATTAGCAGTTGCTATTGCCAATGAAAATATACAGGTAACTACCAGTATTTGTATCGATGATTTAACGAAATATGTCGCCAAACCAAATATTCCTGCTACCAACATCGTTGTTACTAAAAATTACAAACAAAAATAAGAATAATTAGTATAGTCATTAAAAAAAAAAAAAAATAATAATGATTGATGATTAATAATAAATGTAATAATAATAATAATAATAATAATAATAATAATCGTAATGAGATAATTGATTTATTCACCTGGTATGGTTCTACGACCAACACGATTTATGAAGTAACCAGATGCTATATTACCCAATAAACAAACAGCATTGATCGTTAATGCATTAATAAAGACCTTCTTATCCATAATGCTAATACATTCTTCAGTCTCATTCATCAATGGAAATAGGATAACCGATTCATTTAACATAGTTGGTTTCATAGTCGTATGATTCGATGTATCAGTTTGCCTTATTAAATCGCAAACGGGTATGCTTGCATTAGGATGAAGATTTTGATAAATTTCAAAACGATTGAAAAGTTCTGGAAGCCATAAACCTAATCCGTAATAACTAAAAACATTAAAACAATAATAATAATAATAATAATAATAATAATTAAAAGATCTGAAATGATGTTTGTTCGTATCTGTTTGACGATGGGTTTCAATGAGGGTTTATTGTAATTGGATATTATGAAGAATTTATAGTTGAAACGTACCCAAACATATTGGTGAAGAATATGGTCCAGATAAGTATGGCGTATTTTAAAAGTGGCATTGACGTAATAAACTTCAATTGAAACCATATATTTTTTAATAATACTGTAAATGTGTTTAGGATTGATAATGAAGTACCTTCTTTCCCTGATTTCGTTATATTCTCGGATAAAAGAATTTTCACCTGTATGTTTATATATTAAAAATATATATGTTATATAGTTTATTAATTTAATAAAATTAATTATATATTATTAATATTATAATTATATAAATTAAAATTATATTATATTTATTTACTAGGGATGTTCGGTCACGTGTTGCTGTGGCTCATAATCAGTCCGATACACACGTTTTTAAATCAACGAATTACCTTATACCACCATCTCTTAGAATCTTATCGAACTAACAGAGATAATCATGACTCGTTTGTTAATAAACAAATAATTGCGATTATAAATTGAGATATATATAAACTATCCTATATTTCAAGTTGGATGAAACTGCACACAGTGTGTAAAATTTGATTCAAATCAATTCAGTAGTTTAGGAGTTCATTGCGGACAAACAATGTGACACGTAATTTATATATATTAAGATATCCTATCTTTCAAGTTGGATGAAACTGCACACAGTGTGTAAAATTTGATTCAAATTGGTTCAGTAGTTTAAGAGTTCATTGAGGACAAACAACGTGACACGTAATTTTTATATACATTAAGAAGATATAATTATAATATTAATAATATATATATAATAATAATTTATATATTTATATAATTAATTAATAATAAAGTAATAAAATTATTGCGTATTTTGTGGATAGGTGGCTTTTTAAAATCAGCAATGATTTAGTTACCAACCTAATATTATTTATTATTTATTATTTAATTTAATTGATTAAACAACATTCTCTTACCGGAAAATCATCTTCCTTTCTGCCAGTATTAATAGAATAAATTTTTTTTAATATTCTCAAAGCTTCGTCAGTTTTGCCAGAAGATGTTAAAAATTTCGGACTTTCAGGATATGTAAATGTAACCAATGCTACCAATAACGCTGGTAAACTTATCGTTGCTAATAAAAGTCTCCATGAATTGTATGCAATACCATTGAACTCAATTGAAATTGTCAGTGGTATGATTACCCATGCTAAACCTGTTAACATAATTGATCAAATGAAAATTCCTTAAATGTGACAAAGAAAACTTAAAAAAAAAAAAAAAATAAAAATAAATTACCAGGTAATATCAGCCAAGATAATGTCCAGAAAAAGCTAACGTAACAAATACTTTTAGCTCTGTACTTTTCTGGATAAAATTCACCTAAATATGTGTAGATCAATGATCCTGGTGCACCAATTCTGTTAAAAAAATAAAAAAAAATAAATAAATAAAATAAAAATAAAATAATACAATTAAAATGATCAATCGACAAATTCTGATTTTAATTTTAAACAATTGTTTTAATATAACATACTAAACTAATTAAATACTGATATTTTTTTTATTAAATATTAAACTAATTAAATACTGATATTTTTTTTATTAAATATTAAACTAATTAAATACTGATATTTTTTTTATTAAATATTAAACTAATTAAATACTGACATTTTTTTTTATTAAATACTAAACTAATTAAATACTGATATTTTTTTAATTAAATATTATACTAATTAAATACTGATATTTTTTTTTTATTAAATATTAAACTAATTAAATACTGATATTTTTTTTTATTAAATACTAAACTAATTAAATACTGATATTTTTTTTATTAAATACTAAACTAATTATTTAATTAATTAAATTAAATACTAAATTAATTATTTAATTAATTTAATTCAACACTAAACTAATTATTTAATTAATTTAATTAAATACTTATTAAACAAATAAAATACTGATTCAATAATTGAAACAATTGTTTTGTTCATTTTTACGATTAAATTTATACTAACGTGAATCCATTGATGGCACGGAATATTAATAAAGTATTGAAACTTTGTGAAAAACTTGAGATTATTGATATAATACTGTCACTAATAAGTGTCAATAATAAAACGTTTCTTCTACCATAAGCATCAGCAAAAATACCCCATACGAGTGAACTGATAACACCACCTAAAAATGAAACAACAAATATAAGAAAAAAAAAAAAAAAAACAAAGAAAAAGAAAACAAAAAGGATGATTTTTTTCTTTTTTTTTTTCAATGATAACATTTATGTAATCAAATTATATTATTATTATTATAAATGATGTGTGATGTGAACTAACCAATAAGAAAGCCAACATTTAAAAGACCTTTATCTTCGGAAGACAATTTTAAATCGCATTGTGCCGATGGTAAAATGTACGCACTTATTCCATTTTGAAAACCTACGGAAACGAACATCATACCGCAGAGGAACATCAAACCATAATGAAACCTTCCGTATCCTATAATTTTGTAATTGAAACAACCAAAACAAGACAAGACACAAAATATTATACATTTGATATATTTACAGTTTGACGAGGTTCAAATGTGCCCATAAGTATGAAAATGGTCTAAGTAATGTATCTCTTGTTTCGAGATATTTCAAGATTTTTATTTGAACATTTTATTTTATTTTTTTTTTATTTAAAATAATGATTCCCTTTCGGGATACATGGGGTGCGTCGACCCGTTTTAATATAATACCTCTTTACAAATATACATTTTTACAATTACACCTATACACAAGTACACCTTTATTAACTTCTTCTTACTACCACCACATCCTCTTAACACCGCTCTCTCCTCCTTTTTATTTAAACATTATAAATGAATTCTATGTAATATTGAAATAACAAACATTATCTGACAATTGATTTTTGACAATATCGTTTTCAAATTACATTGAATTTATTTAATTTAAAATAATGTGACGCGTAATAATTAATAAACTGATTTTTTTTGTTTTTTTTTTTTTTTTAATTTTGACTTAGACCCACTTTCATAATTATGGGCACAAATATATTATATTTCGTATTGGAAAATATTTATATATAAAATCAAACAATAAAAAAAAAAATTGTGTAATTTATAAAATAATACATTATATAGAAATATTTATTTTATAAAATTACATAAAATATAATAAAATAAAATAGAATAAATATTATCCATTTGTACATTTACAGTTTAACGAGGTAATGTTCTAATATTAATTTCGTATTGGAAAATATTTATAAATAAAATCAAACAATAAAAAAAAATTGTGTAATTTAAAAAAATAATACATTATATAGAAATATTTATTTTATAAAATAAAATAAAATAAAATAAAAAAAATACAATAGAATAAAAAAACAATGTGTATAATTTATAAAAAAAAAAATTATAGAAATATTTAAAAAATAAAATAAAATAAAATAAAATTGAATAGAATAAAATAAAAATATGGAAATTATATATAAAAAAAAAAAATACATTACAAAAATATTTAATAAATAAAATAAAATAAAATAAAATAATAATGTAGAATTTATTTAAAATATAAAAAATATATTATGTGTTTTATTACCGACTGAGCAGCAATGAAAAAATAAAAAAAAATAAAATAAAAATAAAAATAAAAAAGAAAAATATATATATATATATATATATATATATATATATATATATATATATATTTATATTAAAAATAATAAATTCAATTTAATTTTACCACAATATTTGATCGCCTTTTCAAAATCCGCGCTACCATCTTTGAATCCATTATTGTTTTCTGAAAATAAATAAAATACGTATGTGGAATATATTGACGTCATTAATCTTTGATTAACTCGCGTCATTTAATACATGATATATATGATATATAATTATAATTATAATTATATATATATATATATAGAGATGTATGTTTGTGTGTAATAAGTATTTTATTATATGTTTTTCTTTTCGTGTCTTTTTTAGAGATTCTGAAGAATATTCCGATAGAACATTATCCGTGTGTGTAGAACAACTGATAATCTAAATTCGTGAGTAACGCGAATAACACCAATGCAACATTTGTAAAATATTTAATATCTTGTAAAAAAAAAAAAAAAAAAAAAAAAAATTCTTTCTCTTATGACAAAATATTTTCTAAATGATCAATACTATTTAATTATTATACAATATTATATTTTATTATTTTATTATATTATTATATTATTATATTATTATATTATTGTTTTATTATATTATTATATTATTATTTGATTATATAATTATAATTAAATTATTATTTTATTATATTATTATTTTATTGTGTTATTATTTTATTGTTTTATTATATTATTATATTATTATATATTATTGTAATTATATTAATAACATTATTATATAAATTATTACATAAAATTGATATACTTATAATATATTATAATTATATAATATTAATTAATTTATACAATTTATCATTTAATTTATCGATCTATAAATCATGATCGATCATCATACGATATCTGTTAACACAATTTCTCTTTTTCTTTCTTTCTTTTTTATTTTTTTATTTTATTCAATTACTTATGTATTATTCAATGCTTATTCAATCGTTATGATTAATTCGTTAAAAATGATGATATAACAATAAATTTTTCATAATTGAAAAAAAAAAAAAAGAATTTTCTTTCACATTGTAATGCAAACTCGTCAACATTTCACAATAAATAATAAAAAGAAAAAAAGAAAAAAGAAAAAACGCACGTGCGTAAAACGAGATCATCATTGAAAATAAATTTACACAATGCGTGTGCATTATAAATAATATTAATTATTATTATTATTTAATCGAATGTATGTTAATATGTTAATATATATACATATATATCTATATATATTTAATATTAAAATGAAATGAAATTTGGTGTGGTAAATTTTTTTGACGAGTCAACGAGTCGTTTTTAATTAGTCAAACCGTGGGTAATCAACAGGCAACGTTTAAATGGCAAATATTGCTCATTAAAGTTCATTATTTTTTTTTTCTTTTTTTTTTTCTTTTCCTTCACTCTCCTCCTTTCTTCCACCACTTTTTCTTCTTCTTCTTCTTCTTCTTGTTCTTCTTGTTCTTTTTCTTCTTCTTTAAATTCTATATTTAACTTGTTTTTCTTATGCTCGAATAACGTTTACGTTATTAAATATTTATACATTATTTGTTTTACAATTTATCATTTATACACAAGAGCATTTTTGGTATTGGTATTATTTGTATTAAAAATTTCTACACGTTTCAATTAACTGATGAAATTCCCCCCAACGATGATATATCTATTTTTAATTGTAATTAATTAATTTCTTTTTTCTTTTTTTTTTTTTTATCTTATTTAATTTCTTTTTTTTTTTCTCTTATTTTCTTCTTCCATTTGATTTTATTCACATATTTTAATTTGTACTGTCGAATTTACGTAAAAAGAACAAACAAAATTTTATTTGATTACACCTTTAGCTTTTTTTTTTTTTTTGGAGATACTTAGTATATTTTCATTTTTTTTTTTTTTTTTTTTTATAATATACATTTTTATTAGAAATGTTTTCTTTTTTCTTTATGGTGGAATTAATTAAAAAATTTTAACGATTATATTTTTCTTCTTTTCTTTTTTTTTTTTGTTGTTGTTGTTTCATTTGGAATCACGAGAAGAATTGGTTTTCTTTTTTTTTCTTTTAATCAATCGTATTTTTGTATTCACTTTTTTGGTTTTTCAATTAAATATTCTTAATTCATATATATCTATAATAATAATTTATAATTATTGTATTAAATTATATAATAATAAAACCAAATATATTATACCAATTAATACCAAATATATATAAATAAAAAAATAATAATAATATAATTATATATATATATATATATATATATATATATATATTATACCAATTAATTACAAAAACCAAATATATTATACCAATTAAAACCAAAAACATTATATATATGTATATATTTGTATAATTTAATTTATATATTTATAAATTTAAATTATATAATTTAATATATATATATATATTAAATTAAATATTAAATAAATAATTTTAAAATATATAATAAATATATAATAAAATATATAAATATTAAAAAAATATTATAAAATAAATAAATTTAATATAATAATTATTTATATTAAAATAATAATTATAAAATTAATTATCAATTAAATTAATATTAGAATATTTAAGTAAAAAATAATAATTCATAATTAATTAATTATATATATATATATATATATATATATGTGTGTGTGTGTGTGTGTGTGTGTGTGTGTGTGTGAGGTTGATACATTAAAAGCGTGAAAAAGAAATTAGAGACAATTATTATATTATTATACTCGTACTGAATTTTATATCTTTTTCTTTGTAATGAAACATTGAGGACGTTGGTGCATCATCATCATCATCATCATCATTATCATCATCATTCTTCTTCATTCTAGAGCAATTTTACGAAAACGAACTAAAGCTCAATTTTATGTGTATCCGTGTTGGTATCGTTCAATGAGAAATAACGTATGAACAGTTAGTTAGTTTTTCAAGAAAAACACGCGATCTATCCTATCAACTACGTTAGATCTACATATTATAGATCATATCAAAAATATTCTCTCTCTCTTTGTCTCTCTCTCTCTCTCTCTCTCTCTCTCTCTATCTCTCTAACCATTTTATTATACTAAATGTATATATAAATATCATAACTATATTATTATTATTTTTATTTTATATATTTATTACAAAAGAAATTTTATATTGCAATTTAAAATGACAAATGAAAAGTACAGAATAAAAAGAAGAAAGAAAATTTAAAGGAAATCAATTTTACTCTGTGTGTGTGTGTGTGTGTGTGTATGTGTGTGGAAATAGAATAAAACAAAAAATAAAAAAGACTAATCAAAAATATCATTAATATTAGAAAGAATTTTTGTTTCATTTTTTTTTCTTTTTTTTTTGTTTTTTTTTTTTTAACACAAACCAATTTTTGTGTGTGTGTGTGTGTGTGGATGTGTGCGAATCGAATAAAATAAAAAAACCTAGAAAAAAAAAGAAGAAGGAAAAATCAATAGAAAATTATTAATTAACAATAATTATTAATTTCAAAGAATTTTTGTTTCTTTTTTTGATCGGGGAGGGGGGGGGAAAGGAAGAGAGGTTTCTTTTTGTTCTTGTTTTTTTTTTTTTTTTTTTTGGTTAAAGAAAATAATTATAATATAAATTTTATTTTGAAAAAAAAGAAAACACACACACACACACACATAATAATATCAATTGTGATCCAACGCGAATGATTTTTTATAAAGAAGAAGATATTTCTTACAGAACAAAAAAAAAACAATAATAATAATAATAATAATAATAATAATAATAATAATTACGTAATACTTGATCCGAACAAATTGGTTCGGTCAAAGTTAATTAGATAAATGAGAGAAATTATAATCGAGAAAAAATCGAACTGGTCGTGGTTTAATAATTGCACGATTACACTTCAAGTGGTAATTTAAACGATGTTAATTAGTAAGACGATTAAACAATACATAAGCACACACATAAATACATATATATACATACATATATACATACATACATACATACACATGTATATATATATATATATATATGTGCCGATAATTATGACAGTATGTATATTAAATGAAAATAATTTAGAAAAGAAATTTTTGTATTTCTGATTTTTTTATCATTCAATTCAAATAACATTAATGTGAAATAAATTAGGTCAATCATGAATCGAGAAAAAAAGAAAAAACAAGATTTGTGTATTCATTTTAAATTTGATAATCTCGACAATTTATTTATTTACTTATCTCACTGATACATAAAAAAAAAAAATAAATAAATACATTCGGAAGATAAAATAAAAATTAGAATGATATTCATAGATCAAAAGTAAGTAAGTAAGTAAATAAAAAAAAAAAAAAAAAAAAAAAAACAAGGAAAAGAAATAATTAATTAATCAAAACCTATTTAAATGAAATAAAATGTTGATATTTTCCCATAGTATTTTATTCTCATAAAAATTACCAATGTGTGTGCACCATATATATATATATATATATATATATATATATATATATGTGTTATTTAGATAGAATCGATTATTACAAGCAACAGTTGTTGTTGACAGCTGTAATTGAATGCTTATTAACCATCTTCTCGATTATTTTTCAACGATTAACGATGAGAGAACAAAAAAAAAATAATAATAATAATTACGAAGAAGATCAGTTGTTGTAAATAAGATCGATTGATCATCGTGGTTGGTCTTCATCAAATAATTATAACGAAAGTAATTATTGAATTAATGAAGAAGAGAACAAGATGTTTCTTTATAGTATAATAAGTACAATCGAACGTATTTACTACGTGTTAATTAACGATAGACATAAACAATATTATTATTATTATTATTTTTATTATTATTATTATTCTTTTATCACGCATTTAGTAAAAAGGAAAATTATTGTTATATATTATTTTATATTTAATCGATTAGTATAATATGTAATGTTGACCCTTTGATCAAATATTAATTAGTTTCTTGTATTATAATTGTAATATTTTATTTTACTAATTAAAATAAAAATTATAATATATATATATATTAAATTTTTTATATATTTAATTTATATTATATTAAATATTATTAAATATTTATATTATATATAATAATATATATTAAATTATTACAAATCATATATATAATATATTAAATTATAATAAATATTATTTTTATATAATTATATAAAATAATATAAAATATGTATTAAATTATTACAAATTATATATAATATATTAAATTATATTAATTATAATTTATATAATTATATAAAATAATATAGAATATATATTAAATTTTTTATATATTTAATTTATATTATATATAATAATATTTTGATTTCATTTACTTATTATAATAGAATATAATATATATTAAATTATTATAAATTATTACAAATTATATATAACAAATTATTCTATATATATCTATATATATATATATAATATTTAGTAAAAAAAAAATAAAAAATTGTAAGTTTAAAATAATAAAATACAAATTTAATATTGAAATAATTTTGTAAAATAAAAATCAACTTAATAGTCGGTGATTAACCTAATTATGAATTAACAAATATATCAAATATTACCATATTATAATTTTGTACATAAAATATATTTAAAAAAAAAAAACTATATATATTTTTAAATAATAATAAAATTAAACATAAAAAATAAAATTTGATCTATTGATTGATATTGATCATAATTTCTACTAACCTACTATCAAAGATATTGAAGTGATACGATTGACCATCCTGGAAAAGTATCCTAACAGAAAAATTCGATTGTTCAGGAGCACTCACTGCACGTTGCCGGTCCTAAACGACGACTGTCGAAGAAACGTGGACGGGTTTGCCGGTTTTCTTTCCTTCGAGTTGCTGTTATACACCAATGACGACGAAAGAGAATATTGACGTGATCCAAACGTATCATATATTATGTCACGGGCAGGTAGATAGTATATGTGATACACTAACACCATTATCAGCTTTTGCGACTTATCAATTTAAAAAAAAAAAAATTAAAATTAAAATTAAAATTAAAATGTTAACTATTGTTCATTTCTTTTTTCACTTTCTTTTTTTTTCTTTTTATACTCGATTAATTCGTCCCATCTTTTTTTTTTATACATACGCAAGATATTTTTACCTCACTTTTATTTTATTTTATTTTTTTTTTATTATTACTCTTTATTATTCATAGATGATTTATTTTATTGTTTTCTTTGTTTTTTGAATTATAATTAAAATTCGAGAAATGAAAAGCTTAACTTTCTTTCGTTTAGTTTTTTCTTGTTTTTTTTTCTTTTTTTTTTCAAATTAAATCTCCGATTAGTTTGAAAACATTCAAATATTTCATCCGTTCGCGCCAAAAAATATTTGACCACGAGATCAATGTGATAGTTGAGCAAAGTTTTTTTGTTTGTTTGTTTTTTTTTTTCTACTCATGTTAGTTCTTTTTTTTTTTTTTTAAATGACATTTCATAAATGTCAGATTAATGATGGAATTATTTTATTGTTCGATGTCACAAATGAAATACTCGCTTTTTATTTATTTCTTATCTTTAGATATTGTTATATAATATTCTACATAGATTTTATAGATTTTAATCATTAAGATATCATCATCAAAGCCAAGAGAAGCACATGAACAAAATGTTTTAGTGATTTTTAATCAAGAAAAAAAAAAAAAAAAAGAAAAAAGAAAAAAAGAAAAATAAATTCTTAACACAGAAAAGAAACGTTCTCGGGTTATTAATTGATAGGATACTTTTCAATGCAAATCTAGACAATAATCCTTCGTGCAAATAGATCATTTCTTTTGATGTTTGTTTAAGGGCGCGGTTCTTTACAATTAGGCTCATTGACCTGACAGAATTAGGAATGGATCGATGAGTTAGTTTTTCATCTGTAGCATTTTAATTGCTCGTCGCACCTTTTAATGAATCCTAATTGATTTACTTATGTGAAAGTGAATATTCTAAAATATACATTAACAATTGTATATATACAGGTGTAAGAAAGAAAAAAAAAATTATCTGACAATATTATAAATCTTGTTTTTTGCATGTAATTTAATTGATTTCACATCCTGATGTATAAATATATATATATAGATAAAAAAAAAAAAAAAAAAAAAAAAGAAAAGAAAGTAACTAATTATATGCACTGATAATAAATGTCACGCTCTAAAAGACTTCATCAAAACATATTTTTGTCAAAGAAAAAAACATATGTTACCACGTATAACATATGTAATTAAGCGCAAACATTTTTAATTTGTAGATTTTAATTTTTTCTTTTTTTTTTCTTCTTCCTTTTTCTGCACAGTAGAGTTAAGTCGGTAAGAATGGAAATCTTTTTATCGACGTACAATTAAAGAATGCGATTTTATCGACGTACAATTGAAGAATGCGATCTTATCGACTGTCGATAATACTTGTCCCTTTATAATTCATAGAAAAAGATAAATCATATTGATTAGAAATTTGCTTATCATATATGGGTATATGATTAGATAACAAATTTAAATGATAGATGGCACTTTTTTTTATTAAATTTCCTTTTGATTATTTCACACGTTGTGTGGTATAACCTAAACACGAGTTTAATCTTTTTTTGTTTAAATGCTAAAAGTATTCTTTCAAAAGTTTCATACAATTTATACACGCAATTAACTTATTTATCAAATATATATATATATGCAATATATTATTTAAAAAGAGTGTTCATCAATTTGTCGCGTTTACACGATTAACGCATAATGATACTTTGAAAATATAACTCTTGTCATTGGTTTATATGCGTTATTATATAAATTAATATTAAAAACGTATCTTACAATGTTGTCATTGCATTTAAATATATTCAATGCGACAATTAGAACATTTCCGTATTGGAGATTAAGTTCATTTTTAAGTACAAGTGTAATAAGTCCAGAACACAATAACTTAAATAAGGTAAACCTTGTAATACGTTTGTGCTTGTTATGTGTAATACCAAATAATGAAATTTTATTCAATTAAATGTGTATCCATATATATATATGTATTTATGTAAAAATAATTTTCTTTTGTAGCACGAAGAAAGTGTCATTCAAAATGATAACAAATATTCCAAGAAAGAAAAATTATTACAAGAACAAACAAATGTATCACAGATATCATCATCATCATCATCATCATCATCATCATTATCATCATCATCATCGGACAAATTGCAAACTAATACTTTTATGTCTTTAGATGAGAAAATAGTTAAGACTAAAAATACTAAAGATTTGATTGGTATTATGAACGATCCAAATATAACAATTGATCAAGTTAAACAAATTTTAAGTCAAATTTCTAATTTAAAGCCCAACGTAGAAAAACGAACAACAGTTTCAGAATCCAAAATAACTCAAAATGAATCCACAAAATTGGATAGTAACATTGGATTATTACCATTGTCAACACCCAAAATAATTCAGGTTTGTCCAATATAATTGTTAAAATTGTAATCTTTCATTGTTTCTTATTCAATTTTCATTCGTTATTTTATAGATACTCAAAAAGTTATCATACACCAGTGATAGAAATATACCACTGTTAAAAACATTAACTTATAATATCAGTATGTACGGTAAAAAATTAAATACAAGAATGTGTGGTGATATTTTGTACAGTTTGGCTGTTTTAAATTATCCAGATGAGGTAATCAACTTAAATTGCACGTAATTTTATCGAATAATAATATAAATGATTTATTTATTTCTAGATATTATTGGAGAAAATAATGTCTACATTACTCAATGAATTACCTGATAATGATAAAGGACCTACTATGGGTTCAATAGCAATGTCTTTAAAATTACTTAAGTATAAAAATCGTGATGTATTAGATGCCATTTTATTATGGGCTAATAATAATCTAGAAAAATTAAGGTTTCAAGATGTTACTTCGATTATAGGATGTTTAGCTTCGTTTGGTTATATTCCTAAAACTATGAATAATCTTCAGGTATCACATCAACTATATTCATATGTCATATATATATATGACATATGTCTGTCATATGATTATAGTCATATGACATATATATATATATATATATTATTTGTTTGTAAATACAGGAATATATAAATTCATTAACTCCTGATGTTACATCAAATTATCACTTGTGGCTAGACTTTGTATGGTCTTTGACAGTTTTAAACAGAGTGTCTACGAACCACGTTTCATCTGTATTATATAGTACATTTACTGACAAAATGTTATGTAAGTATATTTAAACATTTGAGTCGTTAGATAACTTATCAATTTCATATTACAATTCTATAATATGCTATTACTTTTCAACAAGAAATTTTAACAGTGCAAACTTACTGCTTTAAATTCAGATGATTAAACAAATTCAAGTAATTATAAATGAATATGTAAAATTGATCAATTATTGTTATTTTCTAGATAAAGATAATCTCAAGAATAAAATAAATACGATCAAGTTATTGAACATCAATGCTGCTGCACGTTTTATTATGGACAATTATGATGGTAGATTATTTTTTGTTAAATATTCATTTATAAACATTATTATTATTATTATTATTATTATTTTTAATTATATTTCATTTGCAGGTCCCTATATTAAAAACAAAGAATTATTTTCCTTAGTCGCTGATACCAGAAGACAAAAAGTAGAACTCATTGAAGCTTTGAAAGAGGCATTGGAACAAATCAATCCTCTTTGTTTCGAAACAAATATTAAAACAAAGATGGGTTTTACCATAGGTAAATATTTCATACAAATTTAAAATATATATATATATATATATATATATATATATATATAAAGTTATTTTATATTATATTTCGTTAATTTTGTTTTGTTTCTTTCTTTTTAGATGTAGAAAGTTGCCTGGATGAAAATAACAAATTGGTAAAACGTATTGAAAATGATTCAAAGAATATGAGGTGATTATTCTAAATGATAATTATAATTCATGATTATGTTTATACATAAAAGAGAATTCATTTTAATAAGAATAATAATTGTGTGCAGGTTAGCAATAATGGTACATGACTATCATGATTATTCTCGAGGAATGGAAGAATTATTAGGAATACCTCAATTTTATAATAAATTATTAACCACTCAAGGTTATAAATTATTAAATATTTCTTATCAAAACTTCAGCGTAAATGATATACTTGCTAAACGTGTTAAGTATTTACGAGATAAGATTGATTCGTTACAAACGACGTCTTCTTCTTCTTCTTCTTCTTCTTCTTCTTCTTCGATGTAATTACATAAAGTGTAACTATGATAACTAATGAAAATAAATTAAATAGCTTATTTATTGTGTTACTTTCAATAATCGTTAATTTATCATTTTCATTATTGTATTGTAAAAAATATAAATGGAAAAAAGAAAAAAAGAAACGACCACAAAAATATAATTAATTAAATATCTTTTAGCATAAATGTAAATTTATATAATTATACATTATATAACATTTTTATTGCGGCGATTGGACAATAACAAATATTTTTCTAAAATTTATACAATACGACTAATAAAATGAACACAAATGTTTATTCAGTTTTGGTCAATTGTTCTGTCTTCTCCTTAGTAAATTTAGATACCGTTTCATAAGCATTTGCAATATGCGAAGGACTATCAGCAACAAATTTAATACTCGTTATAACTCCTGCATTCCATTTTGTTGCTAACCAATGTCTAAAATCTGTGACATTTGGTATTGATGAAATCTAAGAAAACATTGTAATCATTTAAACGTACTTATAAATCTAAATTGATTACAATTTTTCAACTCACCTCTTTGGTTATTTCTTTAGGTATATTATCCTTCAAATATGGATCTAAATTTTGATGTATTTTATCATAAACTTTAAGACTATCATCATGTTTTGACCAAATACCTTCTTGTACAGAATAATAAATAATACCACCAACTAAACTAGCTTTAATGGTGAACCTATGAAATATAACCTCAATTAGTATTTCAATAAATTTATTTGTAAAAAAAAAAAATGGTAGCATGCAAATACCATGACAATAATATTTCTTGAATCTTCTTTATTTGTACTAACCGCATTAAACCCATAATATATGTTATAAATTACTTTGTTTTGTCTTTTCAAATGTATGGGTTTACGAAAGAAGGCACCTTCTTCTACCTATCTCAGAAATAAGAAATTACGTAAAGTATGATAAATGTGAAATATCAATTAATATTAATAAAATAACAATAAAATATATATTTTAATATATTTAATATTATTATAAAAGTTTTTCATTAAATTTCATGGATTTATACTTACACTTGAAGTGTCACATTTGTATTACGATAAATGATTAGTACGTCATTGATTCGCGTAGTAGTAGAATACCGTGTGACAAAAAATGGCGCGTAAATTTAAATGTATATTTATAATCTAATCAAAATTCATTATGTAATATTTACAATTTTTTAGTTTTAAATTCATTTATTATTAATGGTATATATTTTTTATATTTATAAGAATAAAATTATATTATATATGTTGCATGTTGCATGTTGCACATTGCATGTTGCATGCTGGGATACTTATACTTTTTTATTTATTGCACTTATCTCGCTTTACTTTTGCTTTTCGCATTAACAAGCTTATCTTAATAGTACTATTAAACTTTAAGTTTTGGTTTTAAGCTTATGGTTGTATATAATAATGAAGTTATCTTAAAAAGCTTTAAAATGTATTGGAGTAATGCACGAATAAAAAAAATAAAAGAAACAGCACTCATTTATAAATAAACACAACAATTTGTTTCCTTAAAAAAAAAAATAAAAAAAAAAATTCCTACAAAATTTCTATTATTATTATTATTTAAATCTTTATCTATAAAATAAGATTTTGTTAATTAACATGAAGTTATTAGTTTATACGTTAGATGGCAGAATTCGAGAATCGAATTGTTACACATTTAAATTATTCAATAATTTTTATTTTATAAATAACCTATAAATTTAAATATTTTATAAAACCTATCAAAAATTTTAATACAACAAATAATAATGATAAAAATGTTAATAAATATTTAGGATAATAATTATGGTATGTTAATAGATTGGTAACATAATCGATCAAGCACACCTTGGTAACGGTTGAATCCTTCTACGATTATCTATTTTTTCTTATTAAACAAATCGTCAATGGAAGATCAGTAACGTGAATAAGTGTTGCTAAAGGTGTAACTTTCCTTTGTGATAAAAAAATAAAAAAGCATCCTCCTCCTCCTCCAACTCCAACTCCTCCTCTGAAGTGTGTCGGGTTAGTCATCCGAATAATTTCTGTTCCGAGGACTTGTAATTATATTTTATAATTAAATACGCGTACCCTAACTTTCCCTTTCGTTTATACCCTCACCCTTTCTTTTCATCTTATTCACTTTCTTCGTCTTAAAAAAAAAAGCTCGTTCCTGAACGTAATTGGAATGTCCACATGAGGCTTTTAAGATTTTTACTCCGTTACTTTCCACCAGGTAAACGTAAACTTTAAAAGATGTTTTAAGTATAAACAAAAAGAAAAAAAAAGGTAAAATTACTTCGTTTAACGTTTAATCGTTTTAGTTTATTGAAATTGAACATCTTTTTAAAGTTTACAAATCATTTACAGGTATAGCCTTGGAATACAGACAAGGTGGCGACGTTAAAACTAAGATGATCGACTTGTTGGATCTGTCCCTTGAGTAATTGAATTTTACACTTTATTGCCACATCCTAGGGGAAAACTAGTTTGTTTTTTTTATTTTAAATATACCATTATTTTATACAATTCGTTTAATCATGTAATTGTATAACATTGTGAAGTGAACAAATTCAAGGACGAAAAGTGAATGGTGTTTTTTTTTTTACAGAAAGATGAAAAGAAAAAAATAGAGTTAGAAGAGTTTGTTTAAATGTCAAATTTATTTAAGATAATAAATTGCATAAGTGTGTTATTATTTTTTACAGAACTGACATAAGAGCACTGGCAGAGAGCATAAAAGCAAGTGAGCCAGTAATAACCGAAAGTGTAATGGACCAATTAGTGGAAACATTGGAGAAATTACAGGCCAAAGTGTGCAACGCAGACGTGAAGCGTTATTATAAACATAAGACCCTTAGAACACATCTTCTACCTTTAACTAACATAGCGTTCGATAAATTAGGTAAAAGGTACTAACTATCGATTAAGGTTGTAATCGATATACCATTCGGTTTTATCATAAAACCAAAACATTAACGTATAACATAGATTAATTCTTAACATTAACAATATGATTAATTATATTTATCTTGTAATCTTGCAAAAATGAAGAATATTATTTTATTTATTATATTATTATATTATTTTTAACATTAAAGGGATCTCCGGCAGGCTGGGGCGTGGCGTAGCAATTCGACCTATCTACTCTAATTTTGAATTAAGCCACCAGATAGCGTATTCAAATGCTAGAGATTCCAATAATTAATCTTACAAATAAAAATATTATTTTATTTATTATATGATTATTATTATATTTTACTATATTATAATATAAAAAAAGTTTATTTAAATAGATGCTTGACAGGAAGTTACGACAGAACTTGTAAAGTTTGGGACATTGACACTGGAGAAGAGTTACTTACTCTCGAAGGCCATAAAAACGTTGTCTATGCCGTTTCCTTTAACAACCCGATATCGTAAGTCTTATCTAACATTAAAGTAACAAAATAATGTAATAAAATTGCACTGACCAAGTTGGACGAAAAAATGGCTTGGCAGAGAATGATGTTATACATTTCATTTTCCATATATTTTTTTAGAGACAAAATAGTAACCGGATCTTTTGATAAAACAGCAAACGTTTGGTGTTCAACTACTGGTCATTGTTTGCTTACATTGTGGGGTCACAACGGTGAAGTTGTAGTAGCCAAATTTTCACCGACTCAAAACAAATTGGCTACGGGTTCTTTGGATTCAACTTCAAGAATATTTAATCTTGCTACAGGTAAAAAAAAAATGCAATTCTCGTTGCAATGTATGTGATCTCCTCCTCCAGTGTGTGAGAGTATGTTAAAAGAATACAAAAATGTAGAAAAATAAATGTTAAATGTTAAGTTTGAATTGGAAGTTGTTGCTGTTGTTTTTTTTTTTATCACGAAAAATGGGATTTGAATGAAGGATCAATTCGACAGGTCAAGAATTAGGTTTGCTGAAGGGTCACACGGCAGAAATAATTGCCCTTCATTACAACGATGATGGAAATCAAATGATCACGGGTTCATTCGATGGTACAATCAGCGTTTGGGATACCAGAACTTTTACGTTAGTTTCAATTTGATTTCCTCTTTTGTTTATTTCTTTTTCTTATCTTATCTTTAAATTATCTTACATGAAAAAAAAAAAAAAGAAAAAATGCATTGATTTGTTAATTATCTAGACGAGTATCCGTATTGATCGGTCATCGTTCGGAATTATCAAATTGTCTTTACAATTTCGATTGTACACTGATAGCATCCTCTTCGATGGATAAAACAGCCAAAATTTGGGACACCAGAAAAACTGCTTGTTGTCTTGCCACGTTATTGGGACACGATGACGAAGTTCTTGATTTGACCTTTGATAACACGGGCAAAAAATTGGCAACAGCTAGTAGTGATACTACAGCAAGAGTTTGGGATACTAATAAGGATTTTAGACAAATTTCGATTATGCAAGGTCATCGAGAAGAAGTTTCGAAAGGTAATATATATATATTTTTTTTTAATTTTGTTTAACCCTTTCTACCTAATTTATAATTCAGGTATTAATTGATTTTCTAAAATATTAAATAAATATATTTAATTTGATTATCAGGCCACGTGTACCACTGGTGATATACGAAACGTGTTGACCTATATTCCATTTAGAAATTTTCAATAAAAATCCAAATTTTTCTTTCTTTTCTCTCCCAGTTTGTTTCAGTCCAAGCGGTCATCACCTTTTGACCTCTTCATTGGACAAAACTGCACGTTTATGGTCTTTAGAATCCGGATATTGCGTGCAGAAACTCGATGGTCACGTAGACGATGTATTTAGTTGCGCTTTTTCATATACAGGTGATACAATTGTAACAGCTAGCAAAGACAATAGTTGTATTATTTGGAGATGACTCGATTGGTTCAAAGTTTGTCCATAGCTTTTAATCGTTATACTTTTTATTATTTATATCATTTATTTTTACATTATTTAAATACAAATTTTTATTTTAAAAAAATAAATTATTATTGTTCTCACGTTATACACAAAATAGAAAAACACAATTTTGTTAATACAAATTGCAATCTTGTTCAATGATCATTGTGGTATATACATATATATATATATATATATATATATATATTTTATTGTTGTTATAAGAATATTATAATTTTAATCTGGAATAGTAGTTGCATTTCCGGTGAAAGTTAAATACGTCAATTATTCAAAGATTCGCTTGAAAACACAAGAAAGTAACCTACCTGTGTTTAGTATACCATATATAAATATATCTATATACATGTTATGTGTTTTATAATTTATTGTCCACACTATATAATATTCAAATAAATATAATATGTTACACAAATTAAATATTTACCAAAAAAACAAAACAAAAAATAGTAGAATAAATATTTTTCATTGTAATACTTAAATATCAATATTATTATATTTATATTATATAAATATAAATATAATTTCTTATTATTATTTCATTGATAATTAATATAATTATATAATATTCAAATATTAATAAATAATTATTTATAATTATTATATATATATATATATAATAATAAAATATATGTAAATTATTACACGTGATTCAACTATATATTTATTATAAATCGTAATGTTTTTGCTCGACACAATTTTATCTAAAAAAAAAAAAAAAAAATAGAAACAAGAACCCGTTAAAATTATTTTAAAAAAAGGATAAAAAGTAAAATTTAACGACATTAAGAGAGAATAAAATTATGGTTGTGTTAAGAAAAAAAAAAAAAAAGAAAAAAAAAACGAATGCATGCGTGTTCTTGGACCCCTTCTCTTCAATGCAAAGTCGTCGTACTCTTGGGGACTTATAAACATTGTGAACGTCTTAGTGAATAATAGTCAGTCTCTTATGTTCGTACTCACGACATCGTCCTAACCAACGTCTTGTTATATGTGTGTGTGTGTGTGTTTATGTGTCGTTTATAATATACTATAGTCATTTTAAGAAAGGTGCTACCACCAGTGGATAAAAACCGGTTTTTAGTAAAACGTGACACACACGGATCTACAAAATTGTATTTTAAAATAATCCTAGTATATAAAACCACAATAATATTAATTTATTATTTATTATTTATTATTATTCAAGACTAGTATTTTCTTGATTTTGGGGGGATTTTTTTTTTGAGTAACATTGAACATAATATTTAAAAAAAAAAAAACGAATGAAGTTACAATATCTTGTTTCTACAAAAGATATTGCTTCCTTTAACAAAAAAAAAAAAATAATTCAACATTTGATGCTCGTTGCTACTATTATAGTTTTCGTAATTAAAATTAATTAGAAGAAGAAAAAGAAGAAGAAGAAGAATACAAAAAATTTCATATACACACACATATATATATATATATATCGTTTGTTTTTTTTTGAACGACGATAATAATACACGTATGAACCAAAAAAAAAAAAAGGATATCTCTTTGACGAAGATTTAAAAGCATGCTCGTTATCATTTACCTGCAAAAGAAAAAATAACAAAAAAATAAAAAATAATGAAATAAAATAAAAAGAAAGATACAAATTCTTGTATACTTGAATAATATATGTGACGAGTTACATACACGGCAGCATCGTTCCAAAGCATACAAGTCTTGTTGCTTTTTGTAATAATAATAAAAAAAGACCAAAATGATTACATTTTCGTTTGTAATTTAACGCTTCTAATGAAACACTTTGGGAACGTTCAAGCGAATGCAAAATAATTAGCGGTGGTTTCTCGTTGTTCTACCGTTTGCGTCACACAGTTAAAACGAACAATGTGTCTTCACTGAAATTCAAGCTTTATCTTATACATGAATAATATATATATATATATATATATATATATATACATATATATATATATTTTTTTCAAAGTATCATCAATCTTTCAAGTTATCGTTGTTAGTCGTTCTTATTCCTTTAACAAATACGTACGAAAATAAAAAAACAAAAGAAGACAACAAATTTTGTAATTTCTTTTACACGTATCTAAGGTAAGTGTAATTTTGTTATTATCATCATCAAATATTAATATTATATTAAAAATTAATTTATTCATTTAAACGAATATTATATAATATTTTAATATCAAATATAAAAAATTTGTTTTAACAATTTTTTTCATTTTACTATTAGAAAAGACTATACAATTTTGTTTATAGTATGTTAAAAGTATACTGAAATATTAATACGAATAGAAACATTCATTTCAGTAAATATTATTTTAATATTAATAACGTCCAAATTTATCTTAACAATTTTTTTTTTTTTTTTTTTTAATTTTATCATCAGAAAATAAATTTCTTTTAAATATGTTAGAAATACACCTTCTCTCATCATTGTCTTCCTACCACGTTGGTCTTTCTCAAATATTAATCCCAAGAGATGGGAAAACGTTCTCTACTCGTTGTGTTCACCCAACTAACACTTAACTCGTTGAGATAATACGCTGAAATGTATATCTCAAATATTTTCTCTTAAGATTATTATTATCCATCTCGAGTGTTATTAACGGTGTAACCAACATGATATAAATTAATTGAGTGCATCTCGTAACTTATACGGTATTTGGATTAAATATTACCTAAGTTAAAAGTCTTTTTCGTTATGTATATATATATAGTATATACACCTTTTCGTGAATATGAGTGCAAAAGAAGAGAATGTGTTAGAGAGAAAGAGACACACGCGTGGAAATTGATTACGTAAGATTTTTCGTATAACCCCACTAAATTCTCATGCCTGAAACTGACAGGTAAACGAGAATGAAATACGCGAGTGTCTCCCAGAAGTGGCTGAACGAGAAAGAATTTTAAAGTGTTTTTCCCTATTAAAAAAAAAAAGGTAGCAGTACCTTCCTTTTTTTTCTTTTTTTATCTTATCTCCTTTAAAATTACTTTCTCTTTTTTTTTTTTTTTTTAATTTTATAATATTTTTACAATCTAACGAAAACACTTTTTACCCTTTTTTGTTTGATGTATTAAATAAGATGTTTGTAGAAAATTGTAATTAAAAAATTAATTAATTAATTATTTTTAATAATAATTTAATTAATAATTCTCATTGGTTGTTGAATTCTTGATTACGTAAATCGTAAAATAAATTTTACTAATTTAATTAATCAAATTAATTAATTAATTACTTTTTCAATATTATTTCGAATTAATAATTCTCGCAGGTGTTTGTGTAATAATTGATTGATTATTTTTTTTTTTTAATATTATTTTGAATTAATCATTCTTGTTAGTTGTTAAAAAGAAAAAGAAAAAGAAAAAAAAAGAGGAAGACAAAAACCGGATATTACGCAAATATTACAAACATTAATATCGAAGGATGGAATTAATGTCAGATTAAAATTACACGTTACAGGTGAATCCAACTCTGTTTTTATAATTATCAAAGATTTCGCATACTTAATTTAATATTTTTTTCCTTATTTGTTTTTTCTTGTTTTTTTTTTTTGTCTTTTCAAAGATTAAGCACGACATATAAATGTTTCCGAGATGATTGAAATTTTCATGGCTAAAGTAGAAACCTTCAGTTAAAATATACACATATATATATATATATATACACACACGATTGAATTTTCCTCGTCATATTTCCTTCTACATATTTCAACTCACGGCTTTACATCGATTAATTCCACCAACTGACCTTCCTTTTCTCGTTCTATGTCAAGGCTAAGTCGAGTACTATGCCAGTTAAAGCGTAAAGAAAATCTTTTACCTTATATATATATAACAAAGACTTTATATATATATATCTTTTCTTCAATATTTTATCATAAAGTTTTTCTTATCTTTTTTCTTTTTTCTATTTTTTTCTTTAAGCCATTCGTTAACGAAACGTAGAAAAAAAAGGAATGAATATTTATCATTTGGAAATAAAAAAAAGTATTGAGGAAAGGAATAAAAAATAAGTAAAAAATTGATAAAAAAATAGGTAAAATAAAATGAAACTAAATAAGATAAAATAATATAACAAAAAATAAAATAATATTATATAGAATAAAATAATATAAAATAAAAAAAAATAAAATAATATAAAATAAAATAAAATAAAATAAAAAAAATTAAAAAGAAATGACTCTTTTTAAGATCGCAAAAAAAAAAGGTAAACTCTTTATACGCGCAATCACGTGGAAAAAAAAAAGGGTAGAAAGGTTACTAATGGGGAAATCGTGTTAAACTTAAAGATGGTCCCGCTCGAGAGCCTTTAAGTATAGTCTTCGGCACGTTTTCTCTCTGTCCATTCTGGAAATTTCCCGATCGTTTACAATATATATTTATTTATATGCATTTTTTATTATTTCTAAAAAATCACGTTATTCACGAACAATAATTACGATTATTTCGAGGTAAAAGTAAAGTAGTTTTAAAAACGATAAAATGGATAACAACGCAACAACATGATGAACGAACAATTATTTTAAACTAACAATTAAACATAATTTACATTAAAATTATTTATATTAGAAATTGTTCGCGTATATAAGGTTATCGTTCTAAAAGAAAGAAATAAATACAACATAATTTACGTTATTATTATTATGTTGGTAATAATAGTTATATTTATATACTATTCGTTTATGTAATAAACGAGTAAAATTAGTTTCTTAACGTTATGGAAAAATTTGTAAAAAAATTATAATTATAAAACCTTGACTTTTGAAATTAATCTTTTTCTTTTGTATTTTTTTGTTGTTGTAGTTTCTACTTATACGTGCATTTCAATGACAAACTGCATTCGTAAGATTATTAATCGTTTTTTTTTCTTTTTTTTTTCATTACAAATAAACAACGTCGTAAGATCATAAATTCTTATTATAATGTTTTCTTTTCTTTTGTTTATAGCAATTTTTCTCATTACTTTTTTCTTCTTCGTAAAAGGGAAATTTTTGCATTATATATTTTTCATAATAATTATTTTTAATTTTTTTTTTATTTTCAAGAAAATAATTATTAAATTAATATTTTATTCATACCTATTTCATATTATTTCAAGTTGAAGTAAGCAAATGTAAATGAAAACGTTTTGAACGTTTAATATTTATTTATAAAAAATATGCGAGACTCGGTGAATTTTTGTACGATTTGTTCGTAGAAGATGGTGCTTGAAAATAAAAAAATAAAAAAAATAAAAATATTACGCTCAATGAATAATAATAATTTTAACCAACGTTACTGTGTGTAGGCCTATTATCCTTTTACTTCGAACAACCATGACGCTCTATTAACGTTCATTCGCACCTATCAGACCATTGTCTTACTGCCCCCAAGAAGAATCTTTCCGATGCGTTTTCTCAACTCCCCTTAATGCAATTTAACCTTCTATAAAATATATATATATATATATATATATATATATATTTATATTCAAATGTTGTATATAATATAATAACATAAAACACAATTTAAAACGATAACTATGAAAAATCTTACAGAGATATTCGAAATTATTATTCAACATAAGAAAAAAAAAGAAATAAAATAAAATAAAGAACACAATTATTAATTTAAAATGTTAACCATAAATATATGGGGAACCATGTTAAATATCATTTTGTTTCTTTGAAAATGAATTCTTTTACAAATTAATATCATTCGAATTGATTGAAGTAAATGAAACGTTTTTATATTAATTATCCATTTGATGAAAATATATATTTGAATAACGATTTTCAACAATAGTGATTTCTCGATAATCATCATCATTATTATTATTATTATCATCATCATCATCGTTCATCTCGTTGACGAACGTTTCGCCAGCAATGTTACAACACACCACTATTAACGTATATGTAATTTTGGTATAAGAGCCAGGAAATAACACACACGATCATTCTGCGTATATTCAGTGCGTTATCTCCGTTAATCATGAAATTTCCGCTATTTGCTTAAGCGTTTACCAATCGCGAAAGCGTTCATCGATAACGAGTTGTTTCAACCTCCGGTAACACGGCAGGGTGTGTGTATTTGCGGACCCGTGCAAGTTAATTCAATGACCGTCGAACAAACGTTCTTACCGATTATAAACGAGTCAATCTTATTAAAGGGATTAAAGTGATTATAAGAAAATATAGGATCAACGTTTCAAATGCATTCGTTTGAATAAGACAATAACAATAAAAAATAAAAAAATAATTAACTAGAAAGTAACAAAAAACATTTGAAGAATTTTAAAATATAATTGGGATTTTAATCTTTTTTTTTTTTCGATATTAAATATTAATCTATTAATATTTAATTTAATATTATATATATATATATATTTATAACAAAAATAATTCTGTATAAAAATAATAGTTTTACTAAAATTAATAATTGCATTATACGAAATGCAATTATAGAACAAAGCACCATAAGTTTGTTCAATTGTTATATTTATAATAATTAATGATTAATAATTATTATACACGTAATAATGGCCTAAACGTTAACGTTTTGACAATTTGTGTGTGTTTTAGATAACGTTCAAGATGACTACTGGTATTGACAATTTAGCATTTGATTCGATTCAACCTTCGGTAAGTTTGTTCATAAAATTAATTATATATTCATAAGTAAATTCATAATAATCCATTTATATTTTCTTTTTAGCCTTTTTTTTTTTTAGCTTTTGTTTATCCTAAATAAATTATTAAACAATTAGAAAAATAATCTTCTTTAACAGAATAAAGTTTATTTAATAAATTTCATTTCATTTCAGTGATCATTCGATTGATTTTGTTTAGATTAAGAAAAAAAAAAAAGGTTGGGGATTTTTGTTTATTATATCGATTCGTAAGAAAAGTGAAGGTTACGTCAGGGTTTGCGTCAGGGTTGCTTCAACGTTCCTTTGCCTATTTCCGAGGTTTAAGTCTTCCATAGTTTCACATATACTTATGCAAATTTTCGTGCCTTGGCGGGATGCAAATTTTCTACGAACGCAAACACCGCAGGGACAGGTAAAACGCCCTTAGGATATCGCAGTTGTTTATTCCCACAGGATATCTCTCTCTTTCTCTCTTGAGAATGGATACAACAACCATAACACACCGTTGCCGGAACTCACCTAGCTTATCGTTTTGCTATAACTACGACGATCCTACCTACCTACGAGCAACGACAAACTTTACTCTTATACGAAGCAACAACAACAAATAAAAAAAAATAAAAATAAAATAAAGATGAGAAAAGTTAGAGAGAAAGATGATAAAAACGTTATCCAAGAGAATAACTTGTTTTATGTTAAAAACAAAATTTTTTTAAAACGAGTTTACTCTCATAGTTTCATTTAAAATATCATCACCTATATCACAGTTTATAAATAAGATTTAAATAAATTATTACATATTACATTACTATTATAAAACATATATATATATATTATATTATTATTAAAGCATATCATGTTTATTTATAATTTATTTTAATTTAATATGTTTATTGATTTTAATTAAAAAAAAAACAAAATTATATTAATTATTAATTTAATATATTTATATTAAAAATAAAACTAATACATATATATTTATATAATTCGCGATAAAGGATCGATTTATATTTCTCGAACATATGTATTATATATCTACATATCTATTTATCTATCCTATATAGAAACGTATGCAAATAAACATATGTATGTGGTTTGTTTGAATGCATATTCATTCATTCCGTTAACGCGTTAAACGTTGGACCTTTGATCGATCGATGGATGATGATTCATTACGCTTAATTTCAATCAAAATACACTGGAAAAAAAATCTCTCTCCATTTTTTTCAATTGAATTCAAAATTGAACGAAAGTTTTTGAAATGAATGCTCGATCCTCCTCCTCCTCCTCCTCCTCCTCCTCCTCCTCCTCCTCCTCCTCCTCCTCCTCCTCTTATATTTTTTCTACTCATGTCAGTGAAGTAATCATATCCTTAGCAGAGAGAGAGAAAAAAATCAAAAAGCAATTGAAAGGATGGTGATGGTGGTAGTAATGGTTCATTACGGAACACATCATAGTCTTTGTCATTTCAATAATTCGACCTATTTTCAAAGAAGAAAGAGGAAAACAAAAGTTACAAAAAAAAAAAAAAAAAAATTATGTTCATCGTCAAATCGTTGAGGAGACCAACCGCCCACCCACCCACCGACCCACCACCAACTGCAGGAAACACACAGCGCACTTTTCCTAACTTTTTACCCCTTTTCTTCCCTCGTTTCCCAATTTCTTTTTTTCTTCTTCTTCTTTTTTTCTTTTTTTTTTGGTTTGTTTCCAAAGCTATTGTTGTCATTATCGTTCGGGATTATTCCTAAAGAGTGAGGACACCGTCTCTCACTAGCAGTTCATTTGCGTGATGGTTGTTGGTTTGCGGTTAATGTCCGGAAGATAGGTAGGAAGGTAGATAGGTACGTTTGTGTCGTAATTACGAAGAGTAGCAGCAGCAGCAATTCGGAGTAGGTTTTTTTCACGAAAAGAAATGTCGAAGAGAACAAATAATGGATAGGGGGTGGGGGGGGGGGCTTAAAGGAATGTTTAATATACAGGGTAGTTTAGGGTAACGGTTTATATGCAATCGTTGTTGAGAAACAGATTTTTTTTTTGTTTAAATGGATCATCGCGTCTATTTTTTTTTTTTTTTTTTCATAAATCGTGGAAGATGAATGACTGTTAGGTTTGTAAAAGATTGTATTTTTTCTTTTTTTTTTTTTTTAATTCAATTCATTAGAAAAATAAATATAATTATAATAATTATTAAGGAATTTTTATGAATCGTGGAATTTTATGAATCTTTTCGGAAATACCTTACGAACTTTTCAGATTTAACCTATATATATATATATATAGGTTATTCTTATATGAAAAGTTCGTAGGCCCGGTATAACGAGATATGATCAAGTGCACGCGTACTTTGCGAAAATTCAAAGTCAATTTTCTCAAAAACAAAGCCTCAAACGACAAAATGTTATTCTATATTTTCGAATTATTTGTTCAAGTAGAATCATCATCTTTTCACTTGTAACACCAGTTACCGATCACCCTGTATATGTATGTATATGTATGATATGTAGACGCCAATTAACTTTGAGTTTGTTAATAATAAGTAAGTGGATTTTGCAGGTAGATAAAGTGTATGTAACTACCTACGAATGTATTTATATATATATATGTATATATGTATACATACGTATATGTACATAAAATGTACATAGATCGTACGGTTCGTTAATGCAAATGAAATGGCATTTGACCGACAAGCGGAATCTCGTAAACCGAGATTGCAATTATTTATTCGTTCTTCTCTCTCTCTCTCTTTCTCTCTTTCTCTCTCTGAGTGTTCCACTCTTCCTCACTCGAATTCATTCGATCGAATACACAGCTAACGAACGTACCCAGCTTCTCTTTTTGAATTTCTCGTCGAACCATCGTTATCTTTTATTTTTTTTTTGAAAAATCTACCCTTCACTTGGAACGTGTAGTATACTTAAACGAATATAATCTATCAACGATGATAAATTATTATTATTATTATTATTATTATTATTATTATTATTATTATTATTATATTTATTTTTCTAATCAATTAAATTACAAAAAAAAAATAAAATAAAACAAAAAAGGAATCTTTTACAAACCTAAACCTTTTATAAACTCACTATTGACGATTTATAAAAATTTCTAAATTATTATTTATATTATTATATTCTAATCAATTAAATTACAAAAGAATAAAATAAAAAAAGAAATAAATTAATATATATATATATATATATCTATACTTATATGTATTGTAATTTAAAAATATAAATATTAACAACACGATCTAACAAAGATTCTTCGAAAATAATAATAATAATAATAATAAGAAATCATTGCATTCACGATTCTTTGAAACTTACAAAGGTAGAAAAACGTTTATCGTATAATTTTCAAACTGACGTTTAACATAATGCATTTTAAACGATAGGAAATCTAAAATGGTAAATCGATTCTTAACACGTACCTGTATATACTAAGAAAAATGTGTGACTTTTCTACTTTGCTTTCTACAAAGTAAGTAGAAAAAGAATACACACACACACACACACACATATATATATATACATATACAAAGAGAAATAAAAAGAAACGTAAAACGGGTGATGATGGTGGCAAAAGTTTCGATGCTTAAATGCGTTCGTGCTCGGTTACACGTGGATAGAAAACGTTCTTACAGTTTTTTTTACTTTTTTTTTTTTTTATTTTTATTTCTCAGCATAGAGAAAAGTACTTCTATATGCGATCTCTTTCTTTTCAAATGGGGTGGAGAAGGGGAGGGGGAAAAAAAATACGTGACGATATGAAAGACCTCGTGTACCCACACCAGCAGGAATATCGGGGAAAGCCGGAAGCATTTACAAAAGAGAAAGAGAGAGAAAGAGAGAGAGAGGGTGGTTCTTTTGAGGCTCGTTTTCATTTTGAATATGGCGCGCCAAAGGTATCAACACGTAAAAAAAGTCATGCTAAAATGTATTCCATTACACGAGCAACCAACTTGAAGAAAAAAAATCGTTTGATATATATATATATTTGTATCTTCTCATTTTTGAATGGCATCGAATTTTCACGATTTTTTTTTTTTTAACCCTTAGAAATATAAAAACAAGAGTAACAGGAATTCGCGTGAAAAAAGCCCATTTAAAGAAAAAGAAAAAAAAAATAATACAAAACTTGTTTTAACGATGGTGGTGGATGGGTGTGCAGTTTAAAAGTAAACATAAGTATAACTATTTATTTTGTTCATTATTTTTTTTTTTTTACTATTACATTTTGTTCGATTCATTCCCTACAAAAAAGATATATATATATATATATACATGACTCCTACTAGAAATGAAAAATAAAATAAAAAATAAATACAATAAGAGTAGAAGATAGTTAAACGTATTTAGTTATGGTACGTGACAAGCATGTCGATGATGGCATACGAGAGAACATTCAGAAGGGGTTCCCTACAAATACTATTATTACACGTTACTATCATTACGTAGGCGTGTTTCGAAACCCATTAATAAATTCAATGAAGAATTATGAAAAACTTCCTTCTGTGTTATAGAGAGAAATGGACCACCCGCGTGTTTTATTCGTGAACACGCGCCAACTACAACTACAACGACATATGTTTGCATTTTATAAGCTTAAGGTTTAATTGTTTTTTATTTTTATTATTTTTTTTTATTTAAAAAGAAATATCAAAACTGTTGTTGCTTAAAAAAAAAAACAAAGAAAAAAAAATAACCCACGTAAATATCATCCACCAATCAACCATCAATTAACCGACATAATATTCATAAAAAAAAGTATTTGAAAGTAAAAATAACGGATGATGGAGTGGAATAGGATGGAAGGAGCTAAATATTACAAACAAAAATAAGAAAAAAAAAAAAAAAAAGAAGAAAAGTAATAGAAAAAAGGATGGAGAAATGGAGATTTAAAAAAGGATCAATGAGGGGTTGAAAAGAAAAGAAACCGAAACTTCTTTCAACGATTGCCCACCATAACTCTTTGACCCCTTTTTTTCTTTTTTAATTTAATTTCTTTTTTTTTTTTTTTTTTTTTTAATTCTTCGATAAGCGTCGTTTTCTAACCAACCGGTGAATTCTCTCAAAAGCAAAAAACGAGAGAACTGATTTTGCCTTTAGATCCAATCAATAATTCAAACTGTACGGAAAAGTTTCTTGAAAAAAAAAAAAAAAATGAAAAAAATAATAATAAATCCACCATCCCATCAAAAATGGTAGTAGTCCTTTATCATTGAGGAGGTACTCTTTTGCACGGTTTAACGGCAAAACCCATTCGCCATCTTTTCGAAGTTAACTTAGCCAAACTGGCCTGCCGTCCGGCATATCCCAGGCACCCACTTCAAAAGAGGAAGCCATGAATCTTTATTAAATCCACGAAATTTATGTCATGGCGGTCGCGTGGCTCGGGTAATGTGCGATAGATCCTCCCCTATCCTTTTCTAACTCATATATACACATACACATATCTATACATATATATATATATATATATATAAATGCAGTGTATTTCATATATATATAAATGCAGGGTATTTCATATATAAATATATATATATGTGTATAGTTAGCTAGTATGAGTATTTATTTACCTTCTCCCTCTGAGATATATAACGAAAATCCCCCTACTCTTTCCCTCTACTCTTCCCTCCTCCTTACCACCCTATTACAACATCTTCTGTAGGACGTTTGTTACCGAGCACAACATTGAATCCTTCCTCAAGCTTTAACACAACCAACTGGGACACGCGCCGATCCCATTGTCGGTTTTAATGCTCATACGTTGATCTCACCCCTTCCCCTTCCTCCTATTTCTTCCCTCTTCTCTCCCTATGTCATCTTTGGTATCCCCACCTTTACTTTCATTTGACACCGTACATCATAGGGTAATAAAAACTCATGGGTAGGTGGTCGTTTTTCTATGATAGAATTCTTTTTTTTTTTCTTTTTTGAATATAATCGAACAACGACGTAACTATTCTATTCAATTTTTTGTTTTTTTATTATATTTATTTTATTTATATCGAATTGTTTTAGATAGTGCAACTTTTTTTTAAATTAATGATATTAGTTAATATGTAAAATGTTAAGTATTAATTTGTAAACGTACGAACTATGGAATCATCTTAATAATTAATTTAAAAAAGTTTTACTTTCGAATTTTCAATGATAAGATGGTAAGATATGCTTAAATGTGATAAAAAAAAAAAAAAAAAATTAAAAAAAATTACAAGAATATAAAGAAATAATACGACGCGTTTAATATCGAATTAAATGAAAGATTGGTTCTACTTTAAAAACTATTCTAAACGTACAACGTTCCCTGACGAATAAAATAATATTTTATACGAATAAATACGTACGATAGTTTAAATGCAGAAATAAAACGGAAACTAAAATAAGACGGAACGGAATGTGTTAACGTTAATCGCGCGTGGGATTTAGGTCAGGAAGTAAATATTTAAAAATATGTTTCTTTTATGTCTAGTAAAATAAGAATATTAGTTCATCGTCTCGAATTATCAAAACAAAAAAATAATAAATAAAAAAAAATAACAAAACAAAAAAAAGAAAAATTAAAAAAAAAAAACATCTCATTCTCAACTTCCTTCTATTATCTTTTCTAAAGTAAAAGAGGAAACGTTCAAGGAGAGGAATGAAGTTATGGAGAAGGGGGTAGGAGAGAGGAGAAGGGTTATGGTAGTCTTAAAAGATGCTGAACTTTCTCTCTTTCTCTCTCTCTCTCTCTCTCTCTCTCTTTCTTTAATTGTACAAAATTCCAGAGTGTTATCGTTACCGTCCAGACTTTTCTTACTGGTTCTACCATTTAATAATATTATTAATAATAATAAATGTAATTTACGTTATTTAAAGAATTATATCTTTAACAAATGTTCTCGGTTTTTATCGTGTATTTGCATACTAGAAATTCCCCATCTCCCTCCTAACCCACTACCACTACCACCACCATCACCACCACTACTACCACTTGTTTCGTTACATTTGCCATATTCATATATTGCAACGAGATACCACGTTTTATTATTTGCTTTGACGTCAATAATTAATCATATTCTACTGTGTAATCTTATAAAAGTCACGAATGAATTATAGATATCTATTAGAATAATTTTTAATTAATAAAATATTATTATATCATCGTTGATTTTCTTAAAAAAAAAAAAAAAAAAATCCAATTAAGTTGACTTTTATTTATTTATACATGAATATTAATATTTCTTATTTGCATATATTTATTTATATATATATATATTATATGTGTGTATGTATATTTTTATCCGTGTTCATGCTTATTAATATTTATTACGTTTGTTCGAGGTTTCTTTCTTGTTTTTTGTTTTTGTTTTTTCTTTTATTCATGAGGATTTCATTTGATCGTTTTTTAAAGTCAGGAGACGGCAGATATATGTATATATATATATATAGATAGATAGATATATGAGATCTAAATGTTAACACGAAAATATCGCGCTGGTTTGTTGGATTTGAGTAAAAAAAAGAAAAAAAAAAAAGAAAGTCAAGTTCTATATGATGAGAATGGAGAATGCGAAACCGTAATAAACTTTTTGCATCTCCGCGCGTCATTTTAAACGGCTAGGATGCTTTAATATTCCCCCATCCCCCTCACCCCACCCCACCATGGCTTAACAAAAACGTAATAACCGGAGAGACTCGACGAGTTTACTGTAAAAAAAAACAGAAAGAAAAAAAGTTCGATCGCAATTATTAATTTACAATTTCGTAGTCCTAGAAATGTGAATTTTATTCCTTTATCCTTGTTTTGTATAACTATAGTTGCTTTTATTACGAAAAATTAATGAAAATAATAATTCATGGTATTTTTAATGAAAATTTACAATAAAATACATTTTTTTGTATATTTTATTAACTACAATTTTATAATAACTTGATTAATTTGAATAAATTTGTTCTCATACGTTTTTTTTTTAACCAACGTCAGTCAATTCGTAGAATAATTATACGATTATACAAGTATAACACACATATTTCTGTTATCGCAGAGAAATTGTGTTTTTTCATATTATCATACGACTTTATCTCTATCTCTCATTGCTTCGTTTAATTTATTAATATCATAGTTACTTTATAACTGCAAAAGATATCTTTCAGCGAGGAGTCTCGAATCACATTCTCTCTTTCTTTTTACCTAATGGTGAGTAAAATATTTATATATTTGTGATATCTAATATTCAATGATAATCATTTTAATTAATTCTGTTATATTCTAACATATAACGTTTCATATCTAACAAGAAATATTAAAACTGCATATTCAAACTTTCAATATTGTCGTTGTGTCGTATGAAGACTAGACGACTAATCATTGATCTCATATATCTAACATCATTTATGTATATTCATAGAACTTAAGATGCATGTCATAAATATTATAACAAAAGAAACAAGTAGATCCAGTCTTAAGTCTGAAAAAAATATATAAATAAATTAAACATGTAATAATCAAACATATTAAAAATCTTTTGTAAACCTGTGCAAAAATATTTAATGTTATATTTCATAGTTATATGTGTGCCTTCAGAAATGCATTTATACATATATTATAAAAAACAGGAGGAGAATCAAAAAGGTTTGTTGTTAAATCCATCGAAGATCACCTGTAACAAAAAGAAAACTATATAAATCATACAATCAAGTGATACAGTAATAGCCTGACATATAAATCGTACAATTGGCAGATGCACTTTTAAATAAAATTTAAACGCGTGATTTTACATTTACAAAAAAAAAAATAATAAAAAAGTAAAAAAAGAAATATTAAGTTACTAAAGAAAATACTATCCATTAATTATTATAGAATACTTTTAAACAATGTTATATAAAAAGGAAAAATTACAAATTTAATAAAATACAATAGCAGTGGAAATCTTAAAGACGAAACAAGAAAAGAGAAATTACTGAAATATTTACCAAACATTATTTAAGCTTTAAAATTTTAAAATACAAAAATATTCAAATTTTTGACTCGAACTAACTAAACACATGTGCACCTTTTTGACGATATAGACACGAATTTGGTGTCCCAAGGAGATGGAATGGTCCATCATCTCCAATTACAACTAGAAATTAATGACGAGCAAAAAAGTTAAACAATAAAATATAAAATTTGACTAAAGAGCCATTCTCAAAAGGTTCAAACGTGCTGTTGAACGTTTGAAAATAACTCAATAGCATGTAGTTGCCCTCTTGAGCCACAATTAAGTGGGGGCCTCTTCGGCATTAAGCCTCTTCTTTCTTCGTTCCATGAAAACTGCATTTGGACATTTCCTACGTGCGAGCAAGATAATATCTTTCATACTAATTTTGCAAATGAACTCGTATTTTGTTATGATTCTAATTCTCAATTATTCAAAAATTAATTTACATTTCGCGTTCACTTTTCTAGCTCGTGGACCATCAATGAACTTAGAGTTCATTGACCATACACGAGAACATTTAATCGAATGTCCAAGCAGATAACAATTTCCCTCGATGACCTAATAACACTTCGCACCTTTTAGCGTCGAGTAATAAAATCAAATTGAAATAAATAGTGCAATAAATGTAATGCATTTTCTTAAAATACCTTTATTTAATTAATTCGTTATATATAATTATATCAAATATTTCTATAGCTGTAAGGCGAAATCGCGATAGTGCGTAGTGCTAATCCTGAAATACTTAAAACTAAGTATCAAATGCATCAAAGAATTTGCGAATTTGATTCGACTCTATCTCGTTTGAGATAAAATCGAAGAAGAAATGAATCTTTTAAATGGTTGCAAATATCTTTGAATCATGATACATAATAAAGATCACAGAATAGTTACAAAATAAATTAAAAAATCAAACATAATATAGAATGAGATGATAAAATTTTGTAACAATTCTGTATAAACCAGGAGGCGGAATTTCCACTCCGGAGTGGAAGGAAGAAGTCTAATGCCTTTCCTGGATCCTACCTACTTAAAATTAAAGTTTTCACATTCATTCAGAGAAGTATGCTACCTGCCTGCCTATTATCCATATTTTTACCCATTTTAAGAAAAAACATACATACCCACCCACTCACTCCACGGTTCTCACACATACCACCAGGGTGCAAAAGCCTAAACTAGAGAGCATGCCCCGGGGCACCTCCGACACCCTAGCTCAACCACGTTTTCTAAACTTATATGCTAATGGGTATACGTACGTTTTGCTGAAATCGACTGCCAAGGCTAATGATTATTGCATAACAAACTAAAGCAAAAATACAAGTATACACTAGTATATATGTATGCATACTAGTAATATACAAGTATATCAAAGTTTCCACAAATAAATGCAGTAACTCTACTATGCAAACGAGATTATCAAACAAATTAGAAATATTTAATATAAATATAAGAATGAAGATAGATATGTAGAAGTAATGCTTTAAGTATTTAATGATGTATTAAATGAATAAAAAATATCGCGAAACGATGAACAATACACACTACCTAATACGCACACACAGGTGTAAAGTACATCGTGCAATCACTAGCACAATAACAGCCGCCAATAGGGAAAAAAACTAAAACTAAACCCACGCTAACTGTTTCTCACCCATACGTGTAACACCTGGGCACACGCATAGATGAGAACGCAGAAAGTATGGGGGGAGAAACGGGAGATTAGTATATTAGAAGCTGAAAATCCTGATCTAAAAAAACATAATTAACATATATAAATATATCACAAAAGATTTTCATAAAAATTCATCTAAACGGGCTAAGGACTCTACAAGTCATTTGGTGAATAATGACTTAAACAAGCGAATGAAAAAAAAGTTACCCCATATGAAACAATTATAGTTTCGAGGTAAAGACTGTATTAAAAGACTCTACAATGATGATGGATATTTTTTGCAAACCTCGGATGACTCCTTTCATTAAGGTGGCTGTTCTAATTAAAGAACTGGGCTTTAAGCCGCCACTTAACTGCCAAAGTCTATCCGTCGCGAATGAGTTTGTCTTCTTGCTCATTTATTTAAAATATCAAAGTATTGATATATCAAAATTAATTTCGATTAAATAAACTTTGTACGAAGCAATGCATGTAAGACATTAATTATTACATGCTTTTAACACGTAATGAAGAAGAGAGTGCATTAATTAATTTTATTATGAATTAAATGAATTTAACCGATGAGACAAGAAAACCTATCCTGAACTAATAATAAAACATACAATATAATATATAATTTTCATGAAGAACTCCTACAAAGGAATTACTCATGTGCTCGTCAATAATTTATTTAAATAATTACAACCAGTAACTCGTGCCGATTTGGACCTTTCATCCTCGGCATGATTGAGCACTGGAGGGACTTTAAATAAAAACTCACGGTTTAAGAAGTTCTGCGATGGCTCCAAAACACTCCGACTTCGCAGCAAGTATTGAAGTCTGACGATGGAAGATATTACTCGATTTTCCATTGAAGAATATCCATCGAAGATCCATCCAAAATCCATCGAAGAATTCATCCAACATCTTTGAAAAGAAGAGAGAATCCATGGTTATATCTGTAAAATAAAATAGACAAAACGATAAGTTATCTGGAATATTATCCAAAATCATGTTAAAATAAAATCGAATAAAATGTAAATAAAAATGAATACTTACAATGCATTCCAATGAGATGCAGCTCTATTGCACCATGGTGATGCACCTCGCGTGAATCTAAAACCGCGGTTTATACGAAAATAAGAAACTATAGATGAGTTTCTTACCGCGATACCGAAATTTTATTATACGACGAACAACACTGACTCTAATTCGCGTTTGATTTTAACTTATTACTCGCCCGATCACTGATTCTAGACTGCACTAATTCAAAAACTGCATTGCTCGCAGTCAAATGCACCAACAAAAATTTCACTCCCGGTCACTTCACATGGGCCATTCGTGCACGATTGCAATCTGAAACTGAAAGAAAAACAATCCTATTAATATCATTATTATTACAGAAAATCATTAAAATTTTTAAGGAATTATTTAATAAAAAAATATACTCACTTTAAATCTTTATTGATGAATGCACAATGGGTCTACAATCCTTAGGATGACGATGACAATGCACAAATAATAACTATAAAACTGCATTACATTCAATTAATTCAATTAACACTAGATATATGAATTGAGCAAATTTGATTAATTTCAAACTTTTTTGTTACATATATATAAAATAGAAATATTTTAAATTAATTGTAATTTAATAAAATTTAAATTTAATTAACTTTAAAGTAGAATAGTTTTGTAAATTATATGGTAATTTTTAATGCTGTAATGAAATATACATAAATATTAATTCCTTTCCTCTATCCATTTTTTCATTTAAACAACGTTTGTAAATTTTTAAATAATAGTGAACAAATCTAGTGTTAAACGAATTTCTAAATGAATTTAATAAATAAAATGTGAATATATACCATTCCAACGATGATCTGAAACACAAATAAAAACAATATTATATAAATCGTTGTTATATAAAAATTTCTATAGTTATTGAGAAAATGTTTAATAGAAAAATATACTCACTTTGATGGATGCAGGATGAATGCAGGATGGGTATCCTACCCTTAGGATGACGATGAACACAAGTTTAAACCGAATAAAAGAAACTTGCGAGTTTCTTAACCGAGCAAACGAAACTTTAACATACGACGATCAACACTGAATTTACTTGTCGACTTTTTTATATTTTATTTTAACACGATGCAACACACGAGAACCTCATTGCCTACGCGCTCGATTGCAATGATTTTCTGAAAAAAGAAAAAGAAAAAGAACAATTAAGATCATTGTTGTAATAAAAATCAATTGAAATTATCATAGAAATGTTTGATAGTAAAATATACTTACTTTTAGTCTTCGTTGATGATTGCAGGATGGGTATCCTACCCTTAGGATGACGATGTATAAAATAAAATTAAATAAAAAGTCTGAAAAGCTGAAACATACTAAAGATTATATTACAATATTTCCTGTAAATCATTTCTGAAGGCAGGGCACACATTAAAACCATTGAATATTTTTGATAGAATGGTATTCAAGTTATTAAATATTTGTAAAATTGATTAAAGTATGCAACTATTTGCTTGAAATATTACATATCAAGTATGTAATGTTAGTAAAAATATTAATTAAAATCTTTAAAGTTGTCTAAATAAAACAGTAATTGTATCAGCAGACTCAATAAAGAGTTACATAAAAAATATAAACCAGATTTTATACCATTCTATGCAATGAAAAGCTTTTTAAACTATTAAAATCAAAAAGATAACGTTAGAAATAGAATTATTAAATAATTTAATACGTCTTATTTTCGTTTATGTTGTCTCGTTGAAGGATAGAAGACGAATAAGAGGTATGTTTCTACATAACCTTGGTAGAGGAGATCTCAGGAGTGTCGAACGCTCGGCTATTATACCTATGTTATCGGCTGTTTACGTTTTGTCGTCGCTAATTCAACGAAGAAAATTTCTCGAGAAATTCCTGGAAATAAAAATACACATTTATAATAACCTATATGTCGAGTGTATTGTTTTCTTATTCTTCCTCTCTCTCTCTCACTCTTTTCTCTCTCACTCTTTCTGTAGTATTTCTATATGCTTTTATGCTTATATTTAAAGAAAATAATGCTCACCTCGCCGTATATGGAGAAGATAAAAAAAGTTGCCACAAGGTTAAAATATTAGTGAATTCGTGTTATAACTTTCCCATGCTTAGAAAGCTAAAAATAAGTAAAATATGAAAAAACTCACGTATACCATTCGTTATATATAACACCATATATATAACAGGAAGGTGTACGTTAGATAATTAATTGAAACAATTACCTGAAATTAATGGGATAACAAAATCCGCTGCAACAAATATACAGATGACAGAATAAAAAAATTTGAAAGATTCGCCATATTGATGTGCATAAAACAGGCGCATAAGACTGGCGCGAAAATACTGCATGCGCAAAAATGATGCGCAGTAGATCTTCTTTCCACCTATAATAAAGAAAAATTTCAAAAGATTAAAAATACGATATAGGACCACAAAAATTGTCAAAATATACTCAAAAAATCAAAATTGATCCTTACATCCTTTATATATTATAATAGGAAGGTGTAAACCTTACAAAATATCTTTTAATTACCTGATTTTAACGAGACGATGACACTCCGATGTGTTCTCCACGAATGACGCCATGAAACTGAAGAATTCGGACGAAAGCTTGGCTGTGATTGGCTAATTCATTTTTTTGACCATGAAAAGGGTCCTCACAGCTTCTTACACGGACAGAATCTGACCTTCTTCATGACCACGCTGGTCAAACTACATATGATAATTTATTTATTAAATAAATTAAAAATCATTTCTATTTTTCTAATAAATGTACACAACACTTATAAATATTCTAAAAATAATGAATAAAATAAAGACAATGTAGACATTACAAAAACTTTGTCGTTTTGCATAAAAGAATACAATCGTATAGAAGAAAATTGTCGATATAAAAATGTCTAATATGAAATGCAGCATATAAAAGAATAAATTCCCAAAATCTGTATCGATAAATAATCCTCACAATTGAAATACTTTCAGAGATGCATAATTGTTTTAAAAATATTTACAATAACGTTTATACACGATTCACACAAAGATTATTCCACATGATTTTGTATGCTATAAGATACTACATTCTCTTTATTCTATTCATTATTTTTAGAATAATTATGAATAACGTGTACATTTTATTTGTAATCGAAAAAATAAACATAAATTTATAAAATATCAAAAATATTTTCTATTTAATGTACCTTAAATCCTATGAAATGTTTAAACCAATGTATATGCATAGAAACAATCTGAAATGTAATTAGAGAATATTAGAATGATAAAATAATTGTTATATATTTAATATAGGTGCATATTGTTATTTAATAACTTATTACATATGATCTATGTACCTTTCTCTTCAAGATTCACCTTTTAACTGAGGCATTATCCTCTGTGAAAATGCTTTTATTCAATGTTGGTTATGTTATTTTCCAAATGTTGCCCATGTATGCAATGCAAATAGCATTCCAATTAAACAGAAATTCACATTATAACACTCTAATTTTTACATTCTTATCACTTTTATGTAATTACTATATTTATTAAATGCACATGTAACTTGTAATCATTATAAACATAATTAATATAATAAAAAGAATGCAGAATAAAAAAATTATCTCATTGCACACGAGAAAACAATCATGTAGAAAAGAAACATTGTCAAAGAAATATATAAAACAATTGACTATCTATCGCTTGCCAACAATATAAAAGTCCCTATTATCCATATCGATAACGTAAAAACGCGCCTTTATAATGAGGATTTATTTTTATAAGGATGGCAAGTGATAGATTGTCAATTGTTCTACAAAATTCTTTGACAAAGTTTCTTTTCTACATGATTGTTTTCTCGTGTGCAATGAGATAATGTTTACATTATGCATTCTTTTTATTCTTTTCATTATTTTTATAATGTTTACAATTAAAGTGTATAAAGTATTGTGTAGAGTGAAAAGAGTGTAAAAATAAGAGAATTATAATCTAAAATTCTGTTTATTTCGAATGTTATTTCTGTTGCATACATGGGCAAATTTGGAAAATAACCTAAACAACATTAAAATAAAAGTATTTTCACAGAGGATAATGCCTCAGTTAAAAGGTGAATCTTGAAGAGAAAGGTACATAGATCATATGTAATAAGCTATTAAATAACAATATGCACTTATATTAATTATTTAACAATTATTTTATCATTCTAATATTCTCTAATTACATTTCAGATTGTTTCTATGCATATACATTAGTTTAAACATTTCATAGGATTTAAGGTACATTAAATAGAAAATAATTGTGATATATTATAAATTTATGTTTATTTTTTCGATTACAAATAAAATGTACACGTTATTCATAATTATTCTAAAAATAATGAATAGAATAAAGAGAATGTAGGATCTTATAGCGTAGAAAATCATGTAGAATGATTTTCGTGTGTATCGTGTATAAACGTTATTATAAGTATTTTTAAAATAATTATGCATCTATGAAAGTATTTCAATTGTAAAGAATCTTTATCGATACAGATTTTGGGAATTTATTCTTTCATTTGCTGCATTTCATATTAGACATTTTTATATCGCCAATTCTCTTCTATAAGATTGTATTCTTTTATGCGAAACGACAAAGTTTTTGTAATGTCTACATTGTCTTTATTTTATTCATTATTTTTAGAATATTTATAAGTTACGTGTACATTTATTAGAAAAATAGAAATGATTTTTAATTTATTTAATAAATAAATTATCATATATAGTTTGACCAGCGTGGTCATGAAGAAGGTCAGATTCTGTCCGTGTAAGAAGCTGTGAGGACCCTTTTCATGGTCAAAAAAATGAATTAGCCAATCACAGCCAAGCTTTCGTCCGAATTCTTCAGTTTCATGGCGTCATTCGTGGAGAACACATCGGAGTGTCATCGTCTCGTTAAAATCAGGTAATTAAAAGATATTTTGTATGGTTCACATCTTTCTATTACAATATATAAAGGATGTAAGGATCAATTTTGATTTTTTGAGTATTTTTTGACAATTTTTGTGGTCCTATATCGTATTTTTAATCATTTGAAATTTGTCTTTATTATAGTTGGAAAGAAGATCTTCTGCGCATCATTTTCGCGCATGCAGTATTTTCGCGCCAGTCTTATGCGCCTGTTTTATGCACATCAATATGGCGAATCTTTCGAATTTTTTAATCTGCCATCTGTATACTTCTTGCAGCGGATTTTGTTATCCCGTTAATTTCAGGTAATTGTTTCAATTAATATTCTTACGTACATCTTCCTGTTATATATTAAATGATATATAACGAATGTTATATGTCAAATGATAGCAACATGCATAATTTTTATACGTGTTTTCATATTTTACTTTTTTTTAGCTTCCTAAGCATGGGAAGAGTTATACTACGAATTCACATACCTAACATCAAGGTAAGCATTATTTTTTTAAAAGTATATCTAGCTTATAGAAATACTACAAAACGAGTAAGAGTGAGTAAGAGTGAGTGAGAAAGAGTGAGAGAGGGAGGAAGAATAAGAAAACAATATACTCGACATATAGGTTATTATAAATGTGTATTTTTATTTCCAGGAATTTCTCGAGGAATTTTCTTCGTTGAATTAGCGACGACAAAACGTAAACAGCCGATAACATAGGTATAATAGCCGAGCGTTCGACACTCCTGAGATCTCCTCTACCAAGGTTATGTAGAAACATACCTCTTATTCGTCTTCTATCCTTCAACGAGACAACATAAACGAAAATAAGACGTATTAAATTATTTAATAATTCTATTTCTAACGTTATCTTTTTGATTTTAATAGTTTAAAAAGCTTTTCATTGCATAGAATGGTATAAAATCTGGTTTATATTTTTTATGTAACTCTTTATTGAGTCTGCTGATACAATTACTGTTTTATTTAGACAACTTTAAAGATTTTAATTAATATTTTTACTAACATTACATACTTGATATGTAATATTGCAAGCAAATAGTTGCATACTTTGATCAATTTTACAAATATTTAATAACTTGAATACCATTCTATCAAAAATATTCAATGGTTTTAATGTGTGCCCTGCCTTCAGAAATGATTTACAGGAAATATTGTAATATGTATTTAGTATGTTTCAGCTTTTCAGACTTTTTATTTAATTTTATTTTATACATCGTCATCCTAAGGGTAGGATACCCATCTTGCAATCATCAACGAAGACTAAAAGTAAGTATATTTTACTATCAAACATTTCTATGATAATTTCAATTGATTTTTATTACAACAATGATCTTAATTGTTCTTTTTCTTTTTCTTTTTCAGAAAATCATTGCAATCGAGCGCGTAGGCAATGAGGTTCTCGTGTGTTGCATCGTGTTAAAATAAAATATAAAAAAGTCGACAAGTAAATTCAGTGTTGATCGTCGTATGTTAAAGTTTCGTTTGCTCGGTTAAGAAACTCGCAAGTTTCTTTTATTCGGTTTAAACTTGTGTTCATCGTCATCCTAAGGGTAGGATACCCATCCTGCATTCATCCTGCATCCATCAAAGTGAGTATATTTTTCTATTAAACATTTTCTCAATAACTATAGAAATTTTTATATAACAACGATTTATATAATATTGTTTTTATTTGTGTTTCAGATCATCGTTGGAATGGTATATATTCACATTTTATTTATTAAATTCATTTAGAAATTCGTTTAACACTAGATTTGCTCACTATTATTTAAAAATTTACAAACGTTGTTTAAATGAAAAAATGGAGAGAGGAAAGGAATTAATATTTATGTATATTTCATTACAGCATTAAAAATTACCATATAATTTACAAAAATATTCTACTTTAAAGTTAATTAAATTTAAATTTTATTAAATTACAATTAATTTAAAATATTTCTATTTTATATATATGTAACAAAAAAGTTTGAAATTAATCAAATTTGCTCAGTTCATATATCTAGTGTTAATTGAATTAATTGAATGTAATGCAGTTTTATAGTTATTATTTGTGCATTGTCATCGTCATCCTAAGGATAGTAGACCCATTGTGCATTCATCAATAAAGATTTAAAGTGAGTATATTTTTTTATTAAATAATTCCTTAAAAATATTAATGATTTTCTGTAATAGTAATGATATTAATAGGATTGTTTTTTATTTCAGTTTCAGATTGCAATCGTGCACGAATGGCCCATGTGAAGTGACCGGGAGTGAAATTTTTGTTGTTGCATTTGACTGCGAGCAATGCAGTCTTTGAATTAGTGCAGTCTAGAATCAGTGATCGGGCGAGTAATAAGTTAAAATCAAACGCGAATTAGAGTCAGTGTTGTTCGTCGTATAATAAAATTTCGGTATCGCGGTAAGAAACTCATCTATAGTTTCTTATTTTCGTATAAACCGCGGTTTTAGATTCACGCGAGGTGCATCACCATGGTGCAATAGAGCTGCATCTCATTGGAATGCATTGTAAGTATTCATTTTTATTTACATTTTATTCGATTTTATTTTAACATGATTTTGGATAATATTCCAGATAACTTATCGTTTTGTCTATTTTATTTTACAGATATAACCATGGATTCTCTCTTCTTTTCAAAGATGTTGGATGAATTCTTCGATGGATTTTGGATGGATCTTCGATGGATATTCTTCAATGGAAAATCGAGTAATATCTTCCATCGTCAGACTACAATATTTGCTGCGAAGTCGGAGTGTTTTGGAGCCATCGCAGAACTTCTTAAACCGTGAGTTTTTATTTAAAGTCCCTCCAGTGCTCAATCATGCCGAGGATGAAAGGTCCAAATCGGCACGAGTTACTGGTTGTAATTATTTAAATAAATTATTGACGAGCACATGAGTAATTCCTTTGTAGGAGTTCTTCATGAAAATTATATATTATATTGTATGTTTTATTATTAGTTCAGGATAGGTTTTCTTGTCTCATCGGTTAAATTCATTTAATTCATAATAAAATTAATTAATGCACTCTCTTCTTCATTACGTGTTAAAAGCATGTAATAATTAATGTCTTACATGCATTGCTTCGTACATAGTTTATTTAATCGAAATTAATTTTGATATATCAATACTTTGATATTTTAAATAAATGAGCAAGAAGACAAACTCATTCGCGACGGATAGACTTTGGCAGTTAAGTGGCGGCTCAAAGCCCAGTTCTTTAATTAGAACAGCCATTTAATGAAAAAGTCGTCCGAGGTTTGCAAAAAATATCCATCATCATTGTAGAGTCTTTTAATACAGTCTTTACCTCGAAACTATAATTGTTTCATATGAGGTAACTTTTTTTTTCATTCGCTTGTTTAAGTCATTATTCACCAAATGACTTGTAGAGTCCTTAGCCCGTTTAGATGAATTTTTATGAAAATCTTTTGTGATATATTTATATATGTTAATTATGTTTTTTTAGATCAGGATTTTCAGCTTCTAATATACTAATCTCCCGTTTCTCCCCCCCATACTTTCTGCGTTCTCATCTATGCGTGTGCCCAGGTGTTACACGTATGGGTGAGAAACAGTTAGCGTGGGTTTAGTTTTAGTTTTTTTCCCTATTGGCGGCTGTTATTGTGCTAGTGATTGCACGATGTACTTTACACCTGTGTGTGCGTATTAGGTAGTGTGTATTGTTCATCGTTTCGCGATATTTTTTATTCATTTAATACATCATTAAATACTTAAAGCATTACTTCTACATATCTATCTTCATTCTTATATTTATATTAAATATTTCTAATTTGTTTGATAATCTCGTTTGCATAGTAGAGTTACTGCATTTATTTGTGGAAACTTTGATATACTTGTATATTACTAGTATGCATACATATATACTAGTGTATACTTGTATTTTTGCTTTAGTTTGTTATGCAATAATCATTAGCCTTGGCAGTCGATTTCAGCAAAACGTACGTATACCCATTAGCATATAAGTTTAGAAAACGTGGTTGAGCTAGGGTGTCGGAGGTGCCCCGGGGCATGCTCTCTAGTTTAGGCTTTTGCACCCTGGTGGTATGTGTGAGAACCGTGGAGTGAGTGGGTGGGTATGTATGTTTTTTCTTAAAATGGGTAAAAATATGGATAATAGGCAGGCAGGTAGCATACTTCTCTGAATGAATGTGAAAACTTTAATTTTAAGTAGGTAGGATCCAGGAAAGGCATTAGACTTCTTCCTTCCACTCCGGAGTGGAAATTCCGCCTCCTGGTTTATACAGAATTGTTACAAAATTTTATCATCTCATTCTATATTATGTTTGATTTTTTAATTTATTTTGTAACTATTCTGTGATCTTTATTATGTATCATGATTCAAAGATATTTGCAACCATTTAAAAGATTCATTTCTTCTTCGATTTTATCTCAAACGAGATAGAGTCGAATCAAATTCGCAAATTCTTTGATGCATTTGATACTTAGTTTTAAGTATTTCAGGATTAGCACTACGCACTATCGCGATTTCGCCTTACAGCTATAGAAATATTTGATATAATTATATATAACGAATTAATTAAATAAAGGTATTTTAAGAAAATGCATTACATTTATTGCACTATTTATTTCAATTTGATTTTATTACTCGACGCTAAAAAGTGCGAAGTGTTATTAGGTCATCGAGGGAAATTGTTATCTGCTTGGACATTCGATTAAATGTTCTCGTGTATGGTCAATGAACTCTAAGTTCATTGACCATACACGAGTAAGAAAAGTGAACGCGAAATGTAAATTATTTGTTAATTAATTGAGAATTAGAATCATAACAAAATATGAGTTTATTTGCAAAATTAGTATGAAAGATCTTATCTTGCTTGTACATAGGAAATGTCCAAATGCAGTTTTCAAGGGATGAAGAAAGAAGAGGCTAAAAGCTGAAGAGGCCCCCACTTAATTGTGGCTCAAGAGGGCAACTACATGCTATTGAGTTATTTTCAAACGTTCAACAGCACGTTTGAACCTTTTGAGAATGGCTCTTTAGTCAAATTTTATATTTTATTCTATTATTTCTTTGCTCGTCATTAATTTGTAGTTGTAATTGGAGATGATGGACCATTCCATCTCCTTGGGACACCAAATTCGTGTCTATATCGTCAAAAAGGTGCACATGTGTTTAGTTAGTTCGAGTCAAAAATTTGAATATTTTTGTATTTTAAAATTTTAAAGCTTAAATAATGTTTGGTAAATATTTCAGTAATTTCTCTTTTCTTGTTTCGTCTTTAAGATTTCCATTGCTATTGTATTTTATTAAATTTGTAATTTTTCCTTTTTATATAACATTGTTTAAAAGTATTCTATAATAATTAGTGCATAATATTTTCTCTAGTAACTTAATATTTCTTCTTTTACTTTTTTATTTTTTTTATTTTTTGTAAATGTAAAATCACGCGTTTAAATTTAATTTAAAAGTGCATCTGCCAATTGGACGATTTATATGTCAGGCTATTACTGTATCACTTGATTGTATGATTAATATAGTTTTCTTTTTGTTACAGGTAATCTTCGATGGATTTAACAACAAACCTTTTTGATTCTTCTCCTGTTTTTTATAATATATGTATAAATGCATTTCTGAAGGCACACATATAACTATGAAATATAACATTAAATATTTTTACACAGATTTACAAAAGATTTTAAATATGTTTGATTATGAAATATTCAATTTATTAACATAATTATTCAGGAAATTGTTATTTCTAATATATAAGACATAGAAATTATTTATTTAAGGATTTAAAAGTACGTTTTTTTTTTCATTGGTTGCCAGTACTAGTGTCAGTTGTCAATGAAGGACATTGGATCGATATCGATACGCAATAATATCGAATATCGTTCGTTGCTAGACGCATTGGTAACGGTGTCAAATTATAAAGTTCTCTCTCTCTCTCTTTCTCTTTTTAGTTTAGTTTGTAAGAGTATGTCGAATTGATCACAAAAAGCGAATCAAATAACAGTATTAAACAAGAATATTCTCTTTTATCATTCATTCATTCATTCATATTCATTCATATTCATTCATTCATTTAATTATCAATTCCCAATAATGTGTAATTGTTAAATTTATAATACTTACTTCTTGGTCTATATATATATTTATATTTATATTTAAATGATAATAATTATTTGTTATAGATAAAAAAGATACACATAGATAATTTTAATTGACACTTTATAATCATTAGTAAAACCGATGGTATTTTTCTTCGATCATTCGATCGGTTATCGGAATTTAATATATTACATATATATATATATATATATATATATATATATATGTATGTTTATACGTAGATGATAATTACTATATAACACGTGGTATCAAATTATTATCGTCGACACTTCTAGACAGAGAGAGAGGAATAATCGTTCAAGCGGAAATTTCATCGATGTGGAATATATTGGAACGTGTAGGCTTTTAATCGGTTAAAGGTAGCCAACGATACATATATACACACATGCATATATATATACTTTTTTGCTTTTTAATATCGAAAAATCGTTGAATAAACAGATATAGAATGAACAGGTTAGATAAATATGACGATAGTTAAGTAGGTAGTGTTAAAATATCAGACACGAGTGTTGAACATAACTAATGGGAAGAGAAAAAAGATTATCCAATGATAATGATCGATGAGGGGTTGCGATGAAGTTGAAATGAAATATGATGAAATGATATTTATCCTATTTTACGTTAGATGATGATAGAAAAAGAATAAACAGAAAAGAAAGGAAGGAAGGAAGGAAGGAAGAACACAAGCAACATAGTGATCGTTTTCTGGTATTTCGTTGAAGCAACAGCTAGCTAGGCTGGCTAGCTAGCAATGGTGGTGGTGGTGGTGGTTTTATAGCGGTGTTCGTTGTGTAGTTCAACTTGGTGGTAGGGAGAGTGGGGTGGGTGGGCACGCTGAATTAGGGGTAGCATCAGAAAGAGAGAGAGAGAAAGAGAGTAGGAGAGAGAAAGACGAGAATAGAAGAGTCAACTGTGGTGGGGAGTTTTGAGAGAGAGCGAGAGAGAGTGAGTAGAAAGATGGTAGAGGAGAGAGGGAAGGAAAGAAAGAAGGGTGGAAGGGGACGAGAAAGGGACAGAGAATGTCTACAGTAGTAACGGCTGCGTATACGAGGTTTTAACTCACGGGGAAAAGTCCGAGAGAGAGGGTGAGAGAGAGTAAGCACGAGCTTGTGGTACTCCTCTCAGTCGCGTGTGACACGCGGCCTCAGCTGCCACGTTCGGAATCTGTCGGAGAGTTCTGTTCTTCTCTTCTTCTTCTTCTTCTTCTTCTTCTTTCTGTCCCTTTCTTTTTTCGTCTAAAGGGCTACTAACACCATTTAAATAACACAAGTCCATATTTTCTTTCGTAGCCACGATTTTACACCGACGTTTTTTAATAATATTCGCTACGACGACGACGACGAAAGAAAAAAGAAAATAAATACGGACGCGAGTGTTACGCGATAAATCGTGGTGTAAAAAAAAATAAAATAAAAAAGGAAAAAGTACGAGGAATTTATTTATTTATTTATTTTTTTTTTTTTTGAAACAACAACCTAGTGGTGGTGGTGGTGGTGGTGTTGGTGATAGTTTTATTGATGGTGGTGGTGGTGTTTTTATTTTTTTCTTAGTTTGAATTACGAAATTATTTGAGATCTACGATTTTTTTTTATTTTTTTTAATTTTTTCCTAGAAAGTGAGAGAATAGAAATAGAAAGTAACTTTTGATGGGGAAAAAAGAAAAGGAATTTGTGTCGTTGTACCGTTAAAGTAATTGTTTACGAACGATCATTCTCGTTCGTAGATTCGTTCGTTCGTTCATTCGTTCGTTCGTTCCTTTCTTCTCGTCTTCTCTTTCTCTCTTACGAAGTTTTATAAAAAAAAAAAGTACTTCGTAAAGTTCGTAAAGAAAAGAAAAAGACACGTAAGAAGAAGAAGAAGAAGAAAAAATATGATACAAATAAAAAACCCAAAAAGAAAGTTTTCGTTACAAGGAAGAAATTAGAATCTCGTAAAGAAGAAAAAAGAAACAAGTTTTTTCCTCGGACTTCGGAAAGAAGAAAAGTCGTGAAGGAGGAGAAGGAGGAAGAGGAAAAAGGCAAACCCCCCCCTCCTATCCCTCCCCACGTTCCCCTAAAATCCGTTCGAATAGATTTTAATCGCGAACGAAGTGTTATCGAAGTTTCCACACCACTCTCCTTTACCTCTTTTACCCCCCCCCCCTCTTCTTCTACCTTTCCACCTTGTCTCTCTCTCTCTCTTTTTATCTCTATCTTTATCTCTTTCTATCTTTAAACGGCTACTACTACACAAGAATGTAAGTGTGAGAAAGAAGAAATTCTCGTTGGTACACGAAGTTCTTCTCCTTCTTCTTCTTCTTCTTCTTCTATTCGTAGTGGAATCAAGTTTTCTCGCGGACAATGATATTCGTTATCGGACTTCGAAAGGAATAAGTTTTTCTTCAGGTAACAAAAAAGAAAAAAAAAAAAAAAAAAAAAAAAAAGGAAGAAAAATAACTGAAGTGGAGAGAAAGAGAAGAGAAAAAGAAAAGAAGAACGGGGTAAGGGAGGGGGTGCAGTTTGACGAATCGCGCGTGTTCAGGAAGAAAAATGTCATTAGAATCTTAACTGTGATTTTATTTTTTTCTCTTCCTTCCTTCTTTCCTTCCTTCCTTCCTTTTTTTTCCCCATTCATTTATTCATTCTTTTATTACGTCTCATAATTTTTTTTTTTTTTTAATCAATCACCTACCCCGTTATAATAATTAAAGGTTTTGTAATTTAGTTATATAATAATTATTATATAGAATTATAATAATACTAATAATCCCGTTATATTATTGTAACCTTTTATAATTATTTAAAGGTTTTGACTTTGACCTATGTGGTTTTTTTTTTATTCTGGGGTGATGAGGGGTTTAGAAATTGTATAAATTTAATATTTTTATTGATATTTTGATTCGCGTAGTTATCGAAATAGATTTTTAATGACTTTGGTGATAAGGTGATAAAAGGAAACTATGAAAGTAAAATATGATTAAACGTAATTTCGAAAGATGAGAGAAGAAAAGTTTGGTTATGTGATGAATCGTTTAGAATGAAGTTTAACGTGTTGGCGCCAAGTGTCGCGCGTTTAACCTTAACTTAAAGTGTTAAGAGTAATATATACCAAACTGACTGTGAAGAACAAGAACAAGAACAAGAACAAGAAAAAGAATAAGAAGAAATAGAAGAAGAAAGTCTAGTTGAAACGTTGCAAGTATTTCTACTGCTACTTTTGGTAGTGGTAGTATTACTGAGTGCTGATACTGAAACTAGAAAACTCGTTATAGTAATTCTCTAGTTGAGTAAAACGAAAAAAGAAAAGAAAAAAAAAAGAAAAAAAAAGGAAAAAAGTGTCCCCAGGTTCGATTACGTCGAAAACTTTGACTTAAATCGTGCAAGAAGCAAAATGACGTTACATCTTTATTAAATTATTCGTTATCATCAATCTTAATGTCATTCATTATTATAATTATTTCGTTCAGAATCTACGAACGAGTGGAAGAGAAACAAAGAGAAAATTAGAAAGTTTAAGAGAGAGAGAGAGAGAGAGAGAGACAGAGACAGAGAGGAAAGTTTGAAATCAATAAGAACGAGATAATATATCTTAACGATCATGCGAGATAAATTTGCATTTGGTGTAAGTAATCATCTATGACAATAATTTCATTTTCTTGTACCTTTATCCTATTCGTAGAATAATAATGAAAGATTTTTCAAGACGTTATGAGATAATTAAAATGACGCGTGATGTATGAAATGTTTAAAGAACGTGTAAAATAAGGAAGAAAGAAACTAATATCGTCTTTTGTAAGTGAGAAGAAGAAGAAGAAGAAGAAGAAGGTTTCCTATTAAAAAATTCATCGGAGATAGAAATAATTCAATCGTAGGGATCTTCATTTTAAACGTTACTTTATTTTTAGATTACTAACTTTTCGATCGATTTCATTTATTATTCGACAATATATATTTCCGAAAGATAGATATATCTTTTAACAATAATAATAATAATAATAATTAAGATATAAACGTGCGAATTGGTTTATTTTATTTGATTTTTATTTTTTACATTAATGTGTGTTCAACAAAATAATTGTCCGAAATCTAGATGTACCTTTTAATAATAATTAAGATATAAACATAGGAATTGATTTATTTTTTACGTTGAATGTGTGTTGAACACAAAATGATTTTTATTTATGGTAATACAAATGTATTATATTACATATAGAAAGGTTATGAGAATGAGATGTTCTCGTTCGATGAACTCACATGCCCTTTTTAGACGGCGATCGTTAAACGACACGTCCCTTCCCTCTCTTCTCAATGAAAGACTAATTCTTGCTCTTTTAAGAAAGGGCATTAAAATGGGGAAAAAAAGATTCTTTTTTTTTGTTTTTTTTTGTTTGCTTTACCAGAATGAATAATTTTGTTCCAAGGAAGGTTGGCTAATTTTGGAGATAACCCCCCCAAGATTCGGGTAGTAGCATAAATCGTGACGTGACCTGACGTTGCCAAAATTACTATACAAGTTTGTTGACTCCCCGTTAAGATTGTCAATCTATTTTTATTCGATTTAAAAATAAACAAAAAAAATCACACACACATCATTTATTTTTGTCACATTTTCAATGAGAAAATCTAACGAAGTATAATTATATTTGTCAAAATAAAAGTTGACACAAATAATATATTATATAAATATTTTTTTTATATTTATTATTTAATTATATAATTTATTATAATATATGTGTATATATATAGATAATTATTATAGTTAATTAATTCAAGAAATAAATTAGGTTCGTATTGAGTATACTTTAAATAAGTCAAAAATAAGGAAACGTATTTAAATGTCAAAGTTTTGAACGATGATTTACATACAACTACTATATATATATATATATATATTAGAAACTTGCAATATATGTTAGTAGAAGTGTCGTTTGTCTAACACCGTAAAACATAAATTTTCAGTCGGGCGTACCGGACATGCACGAGACTCTATCTAACTTTCCGGAACAGTTTGGCGATGGACCGAGAAAACCGGAAATAAAGGCGGAAATGTTAAAGGAATCGGACAAAACAACGGATAACAACTTAAAGTGCGGATGGTTTTGGTTCAGGCCAATTTATTTGCAAAAATTTCGTACAGCTAAATGGGCATTATTTTGGTTGTGTTGGGCAGGTGCTATGCAAGGTTAGTATTTAAACCGATCATCGTTATCATCATTTTGATTCGTTCAAATTTATTTGATATTTTTTTTTTTTCTTGCGTATTACATTAATAATCAAATCATTATGATGATAAATATAGAACAAAAAAAAGTTGAGAAATCTAAAAGTTGTATCGAAGTTATATCAAAGTTAGACGATTGTCCTAAAATTGGGTAAAGAGGGGTAGGTTGAGGGTAGGGGGTTAATAATTTGTTATTTTACATTAACATATTATACATCAAATAATTTCTATCGACATGTATATTATTCGTCATTGACGAATATCGGTTGAACGAGACGACGAGACGAAACCAAATACTACTATTGGTGGTGGTTATGATGGTTGTGGTGGTAGTGGTAGTGGTGGTGGTCGTTTTACTCGTTTGCCGGAGAGGTCGACGTTTGCTGCCACTAATAGCCGCGCATTCGAATGCAATTTCGGTGCTTTCGCGTAGGGCTTTTCGAATAGAAAGCGAGATGAACGAACCTAGGAGGAGGAATGAAGAAGGGTGAGTGACGATAACCGGAAATCGAGTTTTCCGCCAGGATAGCAGCAAGGTGTTGATGATGGTAGTGTTCGTGAAGGTGATGGTAGTGGTGGGTGATGAGAAGAAACTTTTCGACTAAAGGAAACTGCGTGTTATAGAAATTATATTCAAGTGGAGTAAGGTGGGGGTAGGGTGGAAAAATCCTAAAAGATGAAAGATTGTGAGTGCTTCGAAAAATAAATAAAAGGACAATAAAAGAAGGGAAGGAAGGGAAGGGAGTGAATAAGCATGAAGTACTTTAGTTTAAATAAATTTGTTCGGCGACCCTTTTAAAAAAGTTCTTCGTAATGCGACAAAAGAAATCGTTCTCGAGATTCCTGTCTTCTCTCTCTCTCTCTCTCTTTCTTTCTTTCTCTCTCTCTCTCTTCGACGATAGAATTGAACAAATTGTTGGACAATAGGACTCGGGCGAAGTCCCTTGAACGACGTAGGACCGCGATAAGAGAGAGAGACGATTTTATTTATATACATATACACATATACATACATACATACATATATATATATATGCACCATGTATACCGTAAGTTCGTAGGTGTGCACGTATTTGTTAAACTCGATGCACGAGATCGAATGCATAACATATGTATATAAATACCTACATACGTTCATACACACACATATATACACATATATATAGGTATACAAATGCGTTTGATCCGTGAACCCATCGTAGAAACAAATCGTCGAAAGTACAAACGCGTATGCAGAAGGGAGAAATCAAAAGAGAGAGAAAGAGAAAGAGAGAGAGAGAGAGTAAACCATTGGAGAGCGTCGCGTCGGCTTTAATTAAAATTCTCTATTAGCGGGTACAATGGTATACGAAGGTGGTTAATTTTCCGGATAGCCGACCCGTACCGGATACAACGGTACTTAAGTCAGATTCTTGATGTTAGTTAGTTACGATTTAACGCGTTAATTATCGATGAGCACCCTGAGAAATTACTGCGGTGAAAGGGAAATAAAGGGGGAAGGTGAAGGGGTAGTAGTAAAGTTTGAAGAAATTATTTCTAAAAGGAATATATATATATATAGTGGCCAAATTTTCATTTTCACTTGCACCTGCCATTTATATATAAATCCAATTTTGTTTTTACACAGAAACTTTTTTATTACACATTAAAAAAAAAAAAAATCTACAAAGTGTTCGCATATTGTTTTAATTTTTATTTAACTAACAATGAGAATAAGAAAAAAGAAAAAATTGTTAACCACCTGAAAAGTCAATTTTTGTCAAGTTATTAAAGTTCCCGATGTTATTTTATTTTATTTTATTTTATTTTATTTTATTTCTCACGCTCATGGGATTTGAAAATTGTCATTGGATTTTCTATTTGAAATACGATTGGATGGAAAAGACCGACACCCCCCACCCCCCCCCCACCCTACCCTACCGAAGGAAGACGAGAGAAAATTCATTAAAATGTTGTTTAATATTAATAGAGTGTCCCGACGAATAACTGAACGGTCCTTTGGATAACATGAAATCGGAATGAAAAACCTTTTCTCTCATTTACTCTGTTACGTCTCGTTCATAACTACTTTTGACGGATCCTACTTGTGATTCGATGTGCCACCAAAGCACCCAGATGATAATTAAAGGAAAAAACGATGCGAGTTCAAAGATCTCACCACTACTCCCTCCTTTTCCCTCATCTCCATCGTGTGGATGGAAACACACGCAAGGATAATTATGAACCTTCTATATATATATGTATGTATGTATGTATGACGCGACACGAAACGTGCTCGAAATGATGGGAATTCCCTACGCGCGTTTCTTTCGTTGAGAATTATTTGATAAAGAAATATCTTCTATAAGGATGACGAGAGAGAGAGAGAGAGAGAGAGAGAGAGAGAGAGAGAGAGAGAAAAGGATGAAGAAAAAGAAACGAAAGTTTAATGAAAGAAATCGAATAATATTGTCGATCGAGATATGTTTCAAGAATAAAAATGACACGTGTTATTTTTCTTTAGAATACTATGATTTTACTTAACAAACAAATACGATTTACATAATTTATATAAATATATAATTATATACATCTTATTATGTTTTTAAATAACAGATAAATGTTCCCAAAAAATACACGTGTGTAAAAAAAAAAAAAAAAATAAAAAAATCTAATTAAATCTATCGAAAAATATTATGGAAGATTTAATTAGAGTTTTAAGAAATTAAAAAATATAATTAAAAAAAAATCTAGAAGAAATTCATATCGAAAAATAGAAGATCAAATTACTGTTTTGAGAAATGAACAAATTTAATAAAATAATTCTATATACAGTATATATATATATACACATACATATATATGTATTTAGAAGATATATAATATAAAATAGAAAAGTTGTCATTTGAAAAAGTAAAAAAAAAATGATAGGATAATATATGTCAGAATTTTTTTTTTATGGGGTAAATTTCATTTCACTGTATACCCTTCCATGAAAAGAAATTGGAAGTAGATAGTTTGATTCGTTCGTTCGTCTAGAGACGATGATCGGGTTCCAACAGGTAAACATTGGAAAACTCTTGGGAATCTAACGCAAAACTCTCCTCCTCCTTCTCCTCCTTTTCTTCCTTCTTCTTTACCTTGCACACATTTACAAATCAATCGTTTGCTAACTGCATTTCTCATCCTTAGTCGTAAGTTCTACTATGGAGATACTTTTTTCACTAAAGTTACCAGAAAAAAGGGAAATTTGTTTTTTCTCTCTTCCATGGATGAAAAACTTCTTTTTCATTTTCTTCTTCTTTCTTTCTATTTCTTTCTCTTTCTCTTTTTCAAGGACATACCTCTCGTCAAATCGGTGGTAAACGTTTTATCGTAGATTTAAGAAACGTTAAAGCTCGCATCTTAGAATCGAATACCTTACATTTACTTATCCAACTACTTTTTTCAATCCTTAAAACTTAATCGTTATTCCATCTAGTAAAAAAAAAAAAAAAAACAAAAAAAAAATACGAAAGGTAAAGAAAAGAAGAAGAAGAAGAAGAAAAAAAAGGATATGAAAGTATAAAAAGTACTAAAAAGTAGGATAGATAGATATATTAAAATTCACTAAGAATAATTTTTCTCACACGTATATCTATCTAGGATAGGTGATAGTGTAATAGTAGTAGTAGTATAAGCATAAGTTTTACGTTGGCATGCATAAACGATCGAGCTTAGGAACATTTTTTCTTCTTCTTCTTCTTCTTCTTCTTCTTAGCAAATACCATTGAATACTATAATGCGAAACGGATGCTTCTTTTCTTCTTCTTCTTCTTTTTGGGTTATTTTTTTTTTTTTTTTAGGTATGGTCGTAAACGGATTTGTTAATGTAGTGATAACAACTATTGAAAGGAGATTTGGACTTAGGTCATCTCAAACCGGATTGATAGCAGGTGGATATGACATTGCGAGTTTTCTTTTACTCGTACCTGTCAGTTATTTAGGTGGTCGTTCTAAAGCATCAAAACCAAGGTCAGTGATAAACTGTCATAAATGTTTATGATGCATTTAAATACTTTCATAACATACATCCCGTTTTTTTTTTTTTTTTTTATCATATTCGTTTTACACATTCGTATTAATAATCAATAATAGTTAATCACGAATGATTATCATAAAAGTATTAATTTTTTTCACCTTACCTATATTTGACAATTAAAAATTACCTTTAGGTGATAATATTATTTTATTTTTATTCTTATTGCAAACAATGATTCAAAAATGTATATTAGTTCAATCAAATTTGATTGGTGGAATATTAGAAAAATATTATAAATTATTGCATATATATATATATATATATATATTGAAAATGTTTTTAGATACATCGGTGTTGGGGTTCTAGTCTTAGGTTTAGGAAGTTTATTATTTGCATCCCCACATTACCTAATTGGCCCTTATAGAGGTGGTCAACAATCTGAAAACATATGTCAAAAAGCTAATAACGTTTCTACTCGTTCAGTAAGTTAGGTTCTTTTTGACGTGTCAATAGGATCACGTTAAAGGAAGTTAGAATGTTGTGAATTTAAGTTTCAGGTATCCTGCAGTGATATCAATGGACAAGTTGATGATCAACAAGAACCTTATAGCGGAATGTACTTAATTATATTTTTAGTTGCACAATTATTACATGGTGCAGGTGCAGCACCCTTTTATACACTTGGTGTAACTTATTTGGATGAAAATGTATCGAAAAAAATGTCTTCTGTATATTTGGGTGAGATAATTGTTAAAAAAATATTTGACGAAGTATTGAAGATATGATCAGTCTGATCTGATCTGATCTGTGTGTGTGAGTGTGTGAATGGTTATTTTAATGTAAATCAAAAATACTTTGTACAGGTATCTATTACACAATGGCTGTGATAGGACCAGCATTGGGATACGTGATTGGTGGTGAACTTTTAAAACTTTATACTGATTTTATAATCATCGATCCTACCACGTAAGTAATCGTGTACTTTTTATCTTATAGTTAATAATATAATTATATTGATAAATATATTTACAGTATAATCATTATATTGAATAACTTTTTATGTAACCATAATTATAAAAGTGTTGTCGAGACATTTAAAAGGATTACATTTCAACACTAAATAAATTTTATATAATATTGAAATAACAAACATTATATATAGCAAATTCACTTTGGTGACAATATTAAATTATATATTATTACATTTAATTAATTTAATTTGAAATAATATGATTTAAAATAACTACTAATAAACTCATTTATTTTTTCTTTTTTTTTTTTGTAAATTTGTACTTTTATAACATTTTTATAATTATTAGCACATATTTTAGCACATTATAAAAAATGAGTAAAACAAATAGGTGTATAACCGAGATAGATGTTCCATCGATATTTGTCACCTTCAGTTTGCCACGATAAACGTTTTTCGCGTTCTTTAACATTTTCCAAAAAAGCTGCTACAGGAGGAGTAGGAGGAGGAGGAGGGGGTGGTGGTATGTTTAGTCGGACGACAGGGCAACTTTATTAAATTCTCTCGAGGATTTATCGGCAGTTCGTTTCGATCTATCCGTTCTCGTGCACCAGAATGTACCACCACTTCCCACCTCCCAACACCCAACACCCAACACCCATACGTAAACGTTTCCTCCTGTCAACCCTTGCATATCAACTTTTTAAACGCGTACGAGATAAAACGAGACGGAAGAATACACATGTGCAACATAGGTGTCGAATATTTCAACGAATTAATGTTAGTAGTAACAACACAACCAACCACCACCACCGGAACTGTTGGTGGGTACGCAAATAAACGACGAATATTTTGGGCACATTAATTCGGTTATTTTGTCGGAGGTTGGGAAATCACACATAGACACAGAGACACACACATTCAGCAGATTATACACCTGTTTCATGATTACGAATGAGAAAATGATAATATTTTATCGAGAGTATATTATATTAATAATTATTATTAATTATTAATCGTTTAAATGAAATATTATTTAATGTAAACAACATCGACAAGAGAATTAAATGATATTTGATTGACAAAATTTGTATAAAATGTACACACAGAAATGAAAAATCCTTTGAAGAACTCGTTCGTGATTGGACGAGTAATTATTGTTGGTCGGTCGGTGGAATCTTTAATTTTTACGTCACAGATAAACGTATCTAAAAATGCAAAGACACGACCGTGAGACGTGAGAATACGCACCGTTATAAATAATATCCCTTAGGGACCATTAAAGCGTATAATGGGGCCGAGATTAATAGTGCATGTAATCCCAATGGATATATTATATCTCCTCCTCCTCCTCCCCCCCCCGCTCTCTCTCTTCTCATGGGGAAAATGTCAAGCGGTGAGCCAATGTTTGACGATGACGGTGATGTTACCCCTTCAAAACTGTCAGTTCATCCCCCACCTTCTCCCTCCCTTCCCCCTGTTGACAACACTTAGGACACAATCAAGTTCCATTTGTCTATTCGGCTTTCTACCCCACCCCACCCCGACCCTTCGTACTCTCATCGTTTAGCCCTTCATCGAAAACCCCCCTTCGAATCGTCTCTTCTCTCATCTCCCCCCACGACTACCACCCTCTCACTTTATCCCCCTGCCCATATTTTTTTTTCTTTCTTTTTTCTTTTTCTTTTTATTTTCACTTTTCTTTTCTTTTTTTTTTTTTTTTTGTTTACTTCCCATCGTTTCTCTCGACGTTATCGTTGAGTCATTCTGTGTAACACGATGTTACGTGAGAATTGAATTAATGGTCAATCGTTTGACGACAACGTGGCCCCTTTTATTTTTTTTTTGTCCCTTACCTAACTTTTTGGTATTTTAAATAAAATTTGTTGAAATAATCGTAGTAATTATTTAACATTGTGGCTAATGGAATTGAACGTTTTACGGAAATGTTAAACAAATTAATCACGAGTTTTATAACGGTTTGTTGTAAATATTTTCTATTTTTAAATGATATCGTAAAAATTGAGAATTATTAAATAAATTCTTAAGTACCAAATGAACTATAAAATGGTTTTCGATTTTGATAGAACCTTGTATAATTATATTTTTGTATTTATATGACGTTTAAATATTAAATCACGTCGGGAAATATTATTTACAAAATATAAATGAATGAGAATGGTGAACCTTTGTAGAACCCTGTATGAGATTATTTTTTAAAAATATTTATTAAAGAACGGTAAACGCGTGAATGGAAGGGACGACGACAATTGGTGAAGATGGGGGGTGGGGGTGGTGGTGGTGGTGGTTTTCTTTGAAATACAGTCTAGCAACGAATCATTGAAAGACGAAAAGTTTACAGAAGCCACGTGCCGTGAATCGTTTTATTCCTTGCTTCAAAGGATTTCCGACATGTATTATAAATATCGTTTATAAAACCTGAAGTAAAGGTATATATATATATATACATACACGTATTTTCATGTGTGTGTGTGAATGTGTTACCAACAATTTCAACTTCCTTTCTGTCTCTTTCTTTCTTTTTTTATTTTTTTACTTTTTTATTTTTTTATTACTCGTAAATTTAAATACAATGTGTTTGATTTTTGTTTTATTATTAATTATTAATTTGAGAACAAAAATATATATATATATATATATATTATATTATTTATAAATTATTATACTTATAGTTAGAATACAATTTGGTATGTGTAAAAGAAGATCCATCGTAAATCTCTGGTTGGTTCTAATAAGTTTTTAAAGTTTCACAGTACGTGAGTTTTAAAATTCGTTGTCTCTCCACGTTGGAAAACTTTTCAAGCAAGAAATTATTATGGTAAAAGATGATAAAATGGATGAGTATACTGACTGCGAATAATAAGGGGGGGGGAGAGGGTGAAAAAAGAAAAAAAAAAAAGTGGTCTTAACCATTGGGTGAACGGGCCAAAATGAAAACTGCTTATGGGTTTCATAGTTCTCGACAGATTATTTCCTAGTTTTACGTTTGTGAAATTGTATACACATATATGTATCTCTATGGTTCTAGGGGAAACGTGGAAACTCTATCTAGGAACGAATTTGAAGAAGTTTTTTATTCGAAGTTACTAGATGAGTTGTTTTAGTTGTTTTTCACTTTGTTGATATTTAAGTTTTAACTTCGAATCATCGAGTATAATATTAAAATGAAAGAAACTCGTGCAAATTGATCAAAACGATGTTCGCATTAATTCTCCGATTACGTTAGTATTATTAATATAATATTGGAAAAGAGAAGGTGATGTTATAACCTTGAGACACGATATAAAAATAAAATTATTATTCAAAAATAAAAAATTAGATTTCGCAAAAATGATTGAATACTTTCACAAAACGATCGATCGATCAATCAATCAACTTGTTTACGTGGTTTTAACGAAATTAAAAATCATTCTAAATACTTGTTTAAAAAAAGACAAAATAATAATAAATTCCAATACGTTAACCGGTTAAGATATTTATAGCACGCTCTATATATATATGTATCTATATATCGTAAAAATCTGGAATATATCTTTTAAGTAGCTTACGTTGGAAAGTTTCCAACTGAAAATTATCGTAAAGTCATACGATTCGTGAAAGTGATCGTTTGATATTTTTCACGCCTATGTTTTTTTTTTTTTTTTTTTTTTTGGATTTTATTTAACGAAATGAAAACGAGATATAAAAAAAAAAAAGAAAAAATTTTTTTTAACACATTGACATAATAATTTTTGTAACATGAACGAAACAATTGTGTGAAATCACAAGAAATAACAACTAAGTAAATTCTTTGATATTTCTCGAAAACTGTGGCCCAAGGAACGAAAGTGTAGAAAAAGGGTGGTTCAGGTGAGAGGGGGAGGGGGAGGGGGGAAAGGAAAAAGGGATGATGATGGAAATGAAGAAAAGTCTTGGTAGAAAAGGAAATATAATACCCTTTTTTCTCTCTTGTGGGCTATCGTTAAGTGTACACGTTGCCACGTTTAATTTCGCAGGCAAATGAAAAGTTTCACGGGAACTTTAACAGATGGGAAAGAGAGAGAGAGAGAGAGAGAGAGAGAGAAAGGGAGAGAGAGTGGGTGGATGGGTGATGGGTATACCTTTTCCTACTATTACTGGGCCAACATCAGCAATGTATTCGAGCCTTCGAGCATTCCTTATAGGACTTACCACTACTATCACCTTTTGAATACTTTCTCCTAGTATTTCCTGTCTTTTTTCTACTTTCGTATTCCACTACTGTGTATCTTTTTCTCTTTCTCTCTCTCTCTCTCTCTCTCTTTCTCTCGTGTATTAGAATTTCAACGCAATATTCTCATCTTACCGGTGATGTACGAGACAAAAAATAATACGGTGAATGGAAGAAGACCAAAAAATAAAAAAATTATACAAAAGAAATAGTATAATACATTTATTTATTTATTTATTTATTTATATTTATTTATATTTATTTATATTATAAATAAATATATTTTAGGATATAAAAAATATAACTAACCTTGCTTTTTATATATATATATATATATTTTTTTTTTTTTTTTGTGTAATTATTATTTTATATATACCATCGTAATTGTGGTATTATTTTGTGTGTTATAATTTGACTATCAAAATAATTTTAATTATAATACAACACCATCTTCTATTGAAAAATTACAGTATCTAAAGACCTATATAACCTATAAATATATAATAAATCTTTAAATTAGCAATAAAAAAAAAAAAAATAGAAAATTATCCAATATTCTAAGTTAAAAAAAATTATACAAAATTAAAAAAGAAAAAAAAATTTCATTAAGATCGGTTCAGTAATTTCGAAGTTTATTGGAAACCAACAATGTGACACTGAATTTTTTATATATAAAGAAAATATATATATATATATATAGAATGATAGTAATTACGGTTACAGAAAATTGCTGGGATCTTATCGAGGCTAAATTATCGAGATAGAAACCTATAAAGAAATTCGACTGGTATCGAAATAAATAACAGGATATCTTTCTTTCTCTCTCTCTCTCTCTCTCTCTCTCTCTCTGTTTTATTTCTATCCTTTTCTCTTGGTTTCTTTGTCAATGGAAGATCACAGAGAGTGCGTAGCTACTGTTCGTAGTAATTAGTTGGAGAAGCCAAGCGAAACTCAAACGACAGGAAATGTGTTCTTTGCCTATACGACTACGATTTATCGATTACTCCTTTTTCGTCCTTATCATTCTCCTCATTCTCCTCTTCCTCCTACTGTTCCTCCTCCTTCCTCCTCTTCTTCTCCTTCCATTTTCCTGTAAATGTCCTCTAAAATCCTATAATCCCCTATCGGTACCCCGACCCGATGTAAAACGAAGGATTTTGTGGTAAAGAAGAAATGTACAAAAAAAGAAAAACAAATACACAGACACAGATACATATACACAGGATACAGATTATACGTAGAGAAGGACAGTAGCAAAGGAATAAAAAAAAGTAACAAAAATCATATGATTGCAGAATTGGATTAACTCCGGATAGCAACGTTTGGGTAGGTGCATGGTGGATAGGTTTTCTGGCAGCTGCAGTTATTTGCTTTGTTATCGCGATACCGCTTCTGGCGTTTCCTGCAGCATTACCTGGTACGACGACAAATTTTTCCACAAAACCATTTACACGACAAGGATCACTTTTTGTTTTGTTTTGTTTCATTCTTTGATTTTTTTAGACCACAATCTGTGTGTGTTATTTCTTTTGTTAATAATTCTTTATCTGTCAGGAAATAATTCTTCAATCTCATACCTTACCTAACTTCAATCGGGATAAAAAAAAAGTGATCCTCGTGATGAAAATAAAAAAAAAATAAAAAAGAAAACAGTAATCTATAACACATAGGTGACATTTTCGATTTGAGATTTGAGATGTTTGCTTTCTTTCTTTTTTTTTTTTTTTCTTTTCTCCTTTCTTTACAGGTTCAGAAGAATTGGCCAAAGAAAGGGTATCAGAGGCACACGTTAAACCAAACAAATCTACGTCAAGGGAACCCGGTGGTGAGGCATTTTCGAAAATACGCGAATTACCACGCGCTATGACAGAATTGTTAACAAATCCTGCATTCTTCATGTTGAACTTGGCCGGTGCCAGCGAGGGTTTGCTTATAGCCGGTTTTGCTGCTTTCCTACCTAAACTGATCGAAAATCAATTTAGCGTCAGCGCCAGTTCAGCCGCGTTATTGATGGGTGAATATACAGTTTTTTGTTGTTGTTGTTGTTGTATTTTCTGCAGTTACCCTTTTTTGTCTTATTTTTCCTTCCCCCACCTTTTCCATAGAAAAAAAAACTCGCAACATTTGCAGGACGATCCTCGTAATCCCTTTCCCCCTTTTCTGTTTTTTTTTCTGTTCTTCTTGTTTGAAACCAAAACGCGTCAACTGCAAAAGCACAGCAATTTTTATATCGAGACGACCGATCAAAACGCTATTATAACTCACATGGGTTTTTTTTTTTTTTTCAACCCCGCTATCCTACTACCTTGATCACCACCACCCCAGTTGTCAAAGCCAAAAAGAAAGAGACAGAGAATGATGAGAGAATAAGGGACGTTTTTTTGAGCTTCCTTCTTTTTTTTTTGTTTTTTTTTTTGTCAAGTAAAACGACACACTATACTTTCTCGTCCCCTTTTGTTTCAGGATTGGTTACCGTACCCGCTGGCGGTGGTGGCACGTTTCTCGGTGGTTATTTGATAAAACGTTTAAATTTGTCTTGTTCTGGTATATTGAAATTTTGTTTATTATCAACTGCAGCGTGTATTGTGTTTACCCTTTGTTTCGCATTGAGCTGTCCTAATTTGAATTTTGCTGGACTCACCGTACCCTATCATGCTATCACTAAGTAAGTATACTTTGTAATTATTTTCAACTTTAAAAAAAAAAAAAAAAGAAGAAGAAGAACAAGAACAAATAATAATAATAATAATTCTAATTGATTCCAGAGTTCACCTTTTTTTATGTATATATATATATTTTTGTTAATTTTATTTATTTTTTTTAGTTATTTATAATCACGCAGTATTTTGGTTAATTTCAAACTCCTTAGAAGCAGATAATAATAATAATAATAATAATTTTAAACGATTGTAAAGTTAACCTTTTTTATTTTTTTTTATTTTATTTTATTTTATATTATTTATTCTTTTAGTTATTTTTTTATTTATTTTTTTAGTTATATATAATCACGCATTATTTTTGTTAATTTCAAACTCCTAAGAAGCAGATAAAAAAAAATATATATATAGAACAAATAATAATAATAATAATAATAATTCTAATCGATAGCCGAGTTAACCTTTATTATTATTTTTTTTTGTTTCACACATTTATTCTTTTATTTATTTATAACCAAGGTGTTATTTCTGTTATTGGAAATTTTTCACTCGGTTGTATCGAAAAAGTGTAACACTTCCAAATATATATATATATATATATATGTAATAAGTTCAGTCGCATTTTCAGACCGTGAAAATTTTTCTGTCCGTCTTCCCTACCCCTACTCTCTACCCTCCACCCCCACCCCCATCCCCATACGAACATCAACGTAATTTTATTTATCCGCTATGCTAAAAGTAAAACGTCGCATCAAATTTTCCGGAATAGCGCGCACACAAACACACACACACACACAGAGAAGAAGACAGGGCCGTCGTTATAAAATCGATTTTGGAAGGAGACCCTTCATCCCACTCCAAACCCCTGCCCTCCCCCCCCCTTCCTACCTCCCTCCCTCCCTCGGGTCCCATTTCAAGAGAAAATCGCGACGACGCGACCTTTTAAATAAAATACACCGATTATTGGATCTTCAACGTCATAAATTCGATTAAGATTTACTACGACGTACGAAAGAGTGAGAAAGAGAGGGGGGGAGAGAGAGAGAGAGTGAGGAGAGAGGGGGTTGTCGTTTTCATTAATCGTTTACAAGAGATACTTGTAATAAAATTACCCCCCCCCCCCTTCCCACCACCACCACTATCACCTCAAGAAGAAGAGGGGAGGAGCCCCACTCTTTTACTTCATTCGGGTCACGTTGCATATTTTTGAAATAAAAAATGGTTTTTTTATCTTTTTTTTTTTTTTTGGTCTTTCTTTCCCTCTTTCATATATTTATAAAATAATTGTCTTCTTTTTTCTTTTTTTTTGTAAATAATAGAAATATGTATGTATATTTATATATCACCTACATTTCAGAAAATCGTTATCTTTGGAAGATAATTGTAACGTTGCCTGCGGATGTACCAGATCGGAATTTAATCCTATTTGTGGTATCGATGGTGTTACTTATTATTCACCCTGCCACGCTGGATGTTATCAAGAAATATTGATGAACGACGTCAAAGTATATCATAATTATAAAAATATCTATTAATTATTTAATATCACATATTTTATATATATTTCATTCTAATAATAATATAATTCGATCGAATCGCGTTACAGAAAAAAAAATAATATATTAGGGTGCAATAAAAGTTCGTGAGATTTTTTTCTTTTTTTATTAATATTTGCAAACTAAATCTTAGCAAAAAAAAGAAAAAACAATCTATTATGCAGTTTCCAAAGAAAATTTCAACACAATACAACTTACGAACATTTTAAATTCACTCTAATATTATTTCAATATTTGACGTCAAATTAAAAATAACAACAACAACAAAAAAAAAAAGAAAAAAACTATCATTTATTTTTCTAATGATATATAGGTGTACGCAGATTGTAGTTGCATACAATCTAGCAACAAAAATTGGACGACTAATATAAACAACGAGAACATCACATACGAGGCTATAAATACAACCTGTACAAGCACGTGTTCTTATTTATGGTTATTCGTGGTGTTAGCATTTTGCAACATGTTCGTTACGTTTCTTTGTACGATGCCAGCGTTGTCGTCAACGTTAAGAGTCGTACGTGACGATCAAAGATCATTTGCACTTGGTATACAATGGATAAAGGTTAGAATTTTAGGTACGATACCAGCACCAATGGTATTTGGTACATTAATCGATGAAACTTGCATATTATGGCAAGAAAATTGCGATGGAAGAGGCGCATGTCTCGTTTATGACAATTATTACATGAGCAGGTATATGATATTTTATTAATTAATTAACATATTTAATAGAATTTTTATTTTAACAATTAGTAAGTAATAATTTTTAAAAATATATATTTATTTTTTTATATTATATTTTTGTTTTCATTTTGGTTTTATTGAAAATATTTACTAGTAGTTTTACAACTCTCACGAGGAAAGAACATAAAAATGAAACCCCCACCCACCCCTGACGTGTTTTACCACTTTGCATACTCATGCAATAGCCATAAAAATGTTGTTGGACAAGTTAAAGTGATCTTTTTGATAGAAACCAATTTGTCAATACACGAAAGACATAAAAATTAAAATAAAAAATAGAATCAATCCTTTGTATTTTTTTAAAATTAATTATTGCTCATATGTTACAGTTACATGTTAGCATTGGCATTCATTGGCAAAGCTGCATCCCTGTTGTTCTTTTTCCTTGCATGGTGGAGTTACATACCACCGGTTAACAAAACCATTGGTTCAAATTCATTACAAGAAAATACTTCTGGTATTAACATATCATTAATGCCAAATGATACTACGAACGATCATCAAATGACTACACCAGCTACGATTACTCCTATGATGGATGCGTAGATTCATCGTTATCATAATTCTATTGATATATCTATGACAAAAAAAAACAACAACAACAAACAAACAAATAAATCAAGATGAATAATCGTACGAAGAGTAGGAGAAGAAGAACTGTGAAAGAGAAGAAAAAAAATTATGGAAAAAAAAAAAAGAAAAAAAAACAACAACTTTTGCATTTTGCAGGTAGAATTGTGCAAATGTGCAACTGAAAAGAAAAGAAAACAAAACAAACAAAATGTGTGATAAAAACATTTTCTACGAGAATACCGTGTTTAACGTTACGCGTGTGAATATGTGAGAGAGAGTGTGTGTGTGTGTGTGTGTGTTAATTAGATAAATCATTTCGTATTATTTGAGAAATGATTTTAATTTCTTTTTTTTTTTTTTTTTGGTTCTCAACTCATTGTGAAATTAATTATTTTTACGTAAATCATTTGTAATTTTCAACAAAAAATATCGTCGTTATTTTTTTTTTTTTTTTTTTTTTTTTTTGGAATGAAATGTACGAAAGAGAATCACTTGTGCGGTATACAAATATTTAACAAAAGAATTAGAAAACATATCTTAACGACGATACATTTGTTTATGATTTAAAAACACGTTTGCAATTGCATCGATGATCAAAACCAAAAATCTAATTAGAATTCTATTTAACCAATATTATGTATTCTAATTTCGTGAATAATCGTAATATAATTGGAACAATGTTTTCAAACAAATGTTGATTTCGTCAAATGTTATTATTATTCGTAAATAATATTTTAAATAAATAATTAAAATTAATTTGATTGTGCGGGGTATTATAGACGCTGGTCTGCAAAAGCTCGTTCACTGCCGGAACATTTAAACAATTTTACAATATATATATATATATATATATAAATAATAAAAGCATCAGAAAAATTAGAAAAAAAAATAATAATAAAAACAAATATGAAATTTCATTGAGTGGAAATTGAAAAAAAGAAATAAAAATAAATAACATTTAAATAATTTTACAATAAATGTATATATATATATATAGCAAAAGCACCAGAAAAAAAAAATAAATGGGAAATGTCATTGAGTGGAAAATTTAAAAGAAAAAAAAAAAAAAAAAACAAAAATAAATAAATATTTGTTTAGCATTGGGAGAATAAACAAAACATTGCAGAATACATCAGCACAAGTGCACTTGTATAATAATATTTCTAATATTCGTTAAATAAAATCGATAATCGATTTCTCGATTTTCCTACCATAGTACCAATCTGTAATTGACAAATAATACGTATTAAATGTTACGATTAAAAATAAAAAAAATATAATATATAAATATATATATAATATATTACAAATGTTTGTACTATTAATCGCAAAGTGCAAAAGTGATATTTACGCTTAAAATAATAATTAAAGTAAATTAGTCACAAAAGTACAGTGCTTGAAAAAAAAAAACAATAGAAATCGTAATAGCATTTAAATTCCCTCCTTCCCCCATTTTTTTAAATTATTATTATTATTAAAAATGATGTATCGACAAAACTAAATAAATGTCATATTTTTAATCCATCGTAATAACAAATGTAATGTTAACGTTTAAATATTATTACACAAATGATGCGTGTAAAATTTACGATGTGCATTTGATAAATAGAAAAAAAAAAAAAAAAAAGAAGAAACCAAAAAAGTTCCACAGCTGTTTATTTGTATTAATAAATTAATAATAATAATAATAAGAAGAAGAAGAAGAAAAAATCAAATCGATGTGCAAGCAATGACAAATGTTATCATCGTAAAATAAGATATTTCACATTTTTCTACGTTTTTTATCACAGACAGATTTTTCCTGTCAACCAACCAACCAATCAACCAACCAACCAACCAAACAACCAACCGATTGTCTTCGTGGAATCGTTAATAACACTCCTGTCAAAAGAAAAATAAAAAGAATGAAAGATACTTCGAGTCAAGCATATTATAATTAAGACGTCAAGAGATGTTATGATTAAAAAAATAAAAAATCTTATCATATCGTCAATTGGATGAAAAAGAAAAGAAAAAACAACACTCATGAGTAATAACTCAAATTATAAAGGTAATCTTACCTATTATACACATGCATATGTATATATATATATATATAAATAGAAAATAACGCAATACCATTCGTTGTATCCAATAGCTTCGATTTGATTAAGTATCGTAGACAATTTTTTATGATCAATTTATAATTGAAATTATTTTTGTTAAATGTGCGAACAATCGAAGTTGTACACCGATACGAGATACAATGATAGCGTTATATGTGTGTTACGATAATAAAGAGATTGTAAGCTGTGTTATTATACACCATACCTTTTAACGTTATTTCCAATTAAATAATGAACCGACATTACCCTAATTAATCAGGTGAATATGGCCAGGTAGACTACCCCCATCCTCCGGTTTGCTTTTTAGTAGTAGAAGAAAATCAAACAAAGTAGATGATTAATCCAACGATGATCATCTGTAATTAATATATTATAAAAGAAAAAATTATTGATGAGTAATATATTAATAAGTAAATTAACTGTTAATTAATAACTAATTATTAAATAACTTAGTAGTTTGATAGTTGCCTTATTGAGTTACAATTAAGTGGTGAGGTCTCTTCTTTTCTTCATTCCCAGATAATTGTTGCATTTGAACATTTCATACATGCAAGTATAAGATCAAATATTTCATAATACTTTTGCAAATTAACTCGTAGCTACGATTTCTAATTTTCAATTTAAACTATTAGTGATATCTAATGACTTTCTTAACAAATATTTTCGATGACATTTTAAAGACAAATGAATAATGAGAAGAAGAAAAAAACATTATTGGATGCATGTTACTTGATAAAAAATGAATTATTGTGACACGAGAAAGTAATCTTTTATTAAGCTGAATTAATATTCAAGCTTAAATAAAAGAATTTAATTAGAAATCATTGCGTTATTGTTTCATACATTGTGTTTGTACATATCTTTTGATCGATTACATTGTAACGTGCATGTGAAATAATGCAAATACAAAAAACCTAAGAACATATCTGTCTTTTTGTATTCTGGGAAAAAAACGAGAGATTGAAACAAAACAAAACAAAAAATTGATAAATATGCAGGTAGATTAGATAAGAGTATAAAATATGCATGATGTGAAAAAAAAAAGGTGATAAGAATTTTGTAGATCTTTAAAAGTCGTCAATGCAACTTGATCTTGACAGTATTGCAATTGAATTCGTTCAGAAAAAAACACACAGTCAAGACCAAAAAGTCAAATAATTTCAAAGCTCACGATGAAAGGTAAGAATCATTTTAAATTCAAACGAAATACACATGTTCATAATAATTGTCCAAATTAAAAGTGCATAATTTGTTTACAACATCTTTGAATAAATTTTAGAAAAATGGTATATAATAGTCACTATATTGGTATCAACATTAGCCATAGTTATGGCTGGTGACACTGTCATAACACCAATACCAACGGAATGCCCTGAAGAAGATTCTCCTGACTATACTGTCCACTTGGCTCACGAATCAGACTGCACTAAATTCTACAAATGTTTTGATGGCGAGAAAATAGAAATGGATTGTCCATTAATGAACAGTAAGGGAGATAAACTGCACTTCAATCCAAAGCTACAAGTTTGTGACTATCCAAAGAATGCTGGGTGTAAATCTTATGGTACTACGTCAAACCCTGTCACCGAATTTTCCACAACTTCCCTTAAACCTTCTGCTGAACCTTCAAACAAACCTTCGACAGAATCTTCTAATGAATCTTCTAATGAATCTTCCTCAGAATCTTCCTCAGAATCTTCCTTAGAATCTTCCAATGAACCTTCTACCGAATCTTCCACAAAATCATCCAATGAACCATCTACCAAATCTCCCCCAGAACCTTCCAATGAAACTTCTGAACCTTCCAGAGAAGCTTCCACCGAATCTTCGGATAAGACTCCGACTGAATCTTCTACCAAACCTTCTACTGAATCTCCCCCAGAACCCACCCCTGAAACTTCCGAACCTCCCAGAGAATCTTCCACCGAATCTCCCCCAGAACCCTCTCCTGAATCTTCCCCAGAACCTTCTTCTGAATCTTCCCCAGAACCTTCTTCTGAATCTCCTCCAGAACCATCCATCAAACCTTCAGATAAACCTTCGACACAATCACCTACCAAACCTTCTACTAAACCATCTACCAAATCTCCCCCAGAACCTTCCAATGAAACTTCTGAACCTTCCAAAGAACCTTCCACCGAATCTTCGGATAAAACTCCGACAGAATCTTCTACCAAACCTTCTACTGAATCTCCCTCAGAACCCTCCCCTGAAACTTCCGAACCTCCCAGAGAATCTTCCACTGAATCTCCTTCAGAACCTTCTCCTGAATCTCCTCCAGAACCATCCAACAAACCTTCAGATAAACCTTCGACACAATCACCTACCAAACCTTCTACCAAACCTTCTACTGAATCTCCCTCAGAACCCTCTCCTGAAACTTCCGAACCTCCCAGAGAATCTTCCACTGAATCTCCTTCAGAACCTTCTTCTGAATCTCCTCCAGAACCATCCAACAAACCTTCAGATAAACCTTCGACACAATCACCTACCAAACCTTCTACTAAACCTTCTACTGAATCTCCCCCAGAACCCTCTCCTGAAACTTCCGAACCTCCCAGAGAATCTTCCACTGAATCTCCTTCAGAACCTTCTTCTGAATCTCCTCCAGAACCATCCAACAAACCTTCAGATAATCCTTCGACACAATCACCTACCAAACCTTCTACTAAACCTTCTACTGAATCTCCCCCAGAACCCTCCCCTGAAACTTCCGAACCTCCCAGAGAATCTTCCACCGAATCTCCCCCAGAATCCTCTCCTGAATCTCCTCCAGAACCTTCTCCTGAATCTTCCCCAGAACCATCCAACAAACCTTCAGATAAACCTTCGACACAATCACCTACCAAACCTTCTACTAAACCTTCTACTGAATCTCCCCCAGAACCCTCCCCTGAAACTTCCGAACCTCCCAGAGAATCTTCAACCGAATCTCCCCCAGAACCCTCTCCTGAATCTCCCCCAGAACCTTCTCTTGAATCTTCCCCAGAACCATCCAACAAACCTTCAGATAAACCTTCGACACAATCACCTACCAAACCTTCTACTAAACTTTCTACTGAATCTCTCCCAAAACCCACCCCTGAAACTTCCGAACCTTCCAGGGAACCTTTCCCCGAACCAATACCTGGCTCTGTTTGTGCTCCAAACGGTTCCACTTATCCTCATATCTGCTCTTGCGAAAATTTTTATATTTGCAAAGACGGCGATTTGGTTCTTCGAAAATGTCCTTCTGGTTTCCATTGGAATCTTTACACAGAAAGATGTGAAATAATTGCCCTGGCAAACTGTATAAAAGAGAAAACTATGAAATGGTATTATATTTCATGGAGCTAACTTTACAGAACTTATATTAAACTCGTAGTATTTTTAGTTACATAGATTTTGATAAAAAAAAATGACAAAATTAATAATATTAAAAAAAATACATATATACATTGACGCAAACAAAAAAGTTTGTTAAACATAAATATCTCTGTGTGTTTTAATTGTTCTAATGAAAGTTATAATAATATTGTAGATATTGATAACATTTTGTTATAAATAATATCAATTTTATCGTTTTATCAGAAATGCACTTTTCATTGCATTGTAGACGTGATTTTTTATCGATGATAAAGGTTGGTAAGTCAGTTATTTCTCATATTATCGTCTAGCGACATCTGTCAGTACTTAAACGGAATTAAAATATCAGACGGTAATAAGTATTACCATCATCTTGATTTTCTGCGAGTGTAGGAATAGATTAGTGATAGATTTTTTCAATATGAATATGTTAATTGAATTTATAATAATTATTTTTGGTTTATTAAGAGAATTTATTGTCTGGCTAAGAATAATGATCAAATATTTGATCTGTTCAATTCGTTTTCAACTGGTAAGCGTTGTTTCAATTATTTCAAACATTGTTTGCTTACATGCGAATACGAATTCCTTTATTATTTCATATTACGGTTTACAAACACAATTGTAATTTGATTTAAATTCATTACCATACGTTAGAATTATTATCAATCGTACGAACAATAATTGGAAGTTAATTGTGAAGATAGACAAGGGGTAATTGTAACATATTAATCTGTTTTTATTTAAACATTATTAGTACTTTTTAGAATTGTTTATTAGCTTTTTTATTCTGACGAATTTTTGATTGTATAAAACACATTCTGTAAATATTGTATATCACAGTTGATACATTGTTTCTATTATTAATTTCTATTTTATTATCGTATAAATAAATTGCTTTGTGCAACCATGAAATGTCGCAAAATATAACGGGAGAAAAAAGAAAGAAATCACACAAAACATATTTCGTTTTTATTTATAATAAAAACATATTAGAGATATTAAATATTTGATAAAATGTATATACGAATATGAAGTTATCTGTTGATTTTTCTACATTAAATTGTTAGGCCCATACATCGAGGCCTCTTGGTCTAGGGGTATGATTCCTGCTTTGGGTGCAGGAGGTCCCGGGTTCAAATCCCGGAGGGGCCCGATTTTTTTTTTCATCTCGTCGAGACTATTTTTTTTTCTCATTATTGATTACTTGCACTTTATAAATTAGTCACACTTTCATATTTCTAACAATAAAATTTTAAACAATTAAATAGAAATGGAACGAAGATTACCATCGAGACGTTCGAAACAATTAAAAATAAATTAATTGTCGATAATTATTTTAAGAAAATTCAGATTAAAGATTAACAGAGGAATAACATAACATTTATATAACAATTTTATATAAAATTAAAATAAAAGGAAACGTAACATATCGAAAAATAATATCTTTTGTAATAACATATTGATACATATCGATATATCGAATTTGTTTTATTTATAAAATATACTATTATCCATTTTCGATTTCCTTTATTACAATTAAATGTGATACAAAGTAAAAATAAAAGCAAAAGTTAAAAAAAAGAAAAAGAAAAAGAACAACGCAATGATAAATGTATAATCAAATTTGGCGCGTCGAATGATTTGACTCCGTAGTAAAGTAAAGATGGCGGTCGGGCGGTAATGCGCATGCGCGGTTTACCCAAATGGTCGAACAAAAACACAGCTGGTCTATGATCTCCGTGAGAGGCAGCTGACGGTCGCGAACGTAGAAGAACACGACGAACGGCCTTTCGACGTGTGATTTAATTTCGCGTGTGTGTGCTTTTTTCTCATCTCCTCTCTCTTTAACAGTTTGGATCACCTGTCATTATTATTATTTTTATTATTATTATTAAAATAGTCGTCGTCGTCGTCGTTGTCGGGGAAAAAAGGGAGAAAAAAAAAGAAGATATATATATATATACATATATTTATCCATCGAAAGTTCGAATTAAAGAAGAATTTGAAAACAATAAAAAAAAAGTAAAATAAAGTAAAATAAAATAAAGTTCACGTTACACATGTCTGATTTTGAGAGGTTAAGTCAAAGAAAGAGAAGATAAATTGTACGAATTTATATCTAAGGGAAATAGAAAAAGGATTTTTCTTTTTTTTTTTTTGGTCTTTTTAGTGTCGAAGGAAGTAAAGAAAAAAAGAAGAAGAAGAAAAGTAAAGAAGTAAAGAAGAAATATCAGTGAGATACAGTGAATATAACGTTTTAAGTGTGTTTAAATGTGTATGAAGAAGCTCGTACGTTGTTCGTCGCGGTGTCGCCACGAGGGGATCGTTTTTCGTCGTCGTCCCTGGGATACAAAGGACTTCAGGAACATTTGGTTGTTGCTACTTCTATCCTCAACCCTAAGGTTAATATACCATTACTTTTTTTTTTTTTTTTGTTAGAAAAAAAAACAACAACACTTTTATTTCATTTTACAGTTGGAAACGTACAAGATAGGGTTAAGTTCAATTTTTTATCTCTTTCAAATGTTCCATTGTGCGTTTCTACGTATTTTCCTCTCTCTCTCTCTCTCTCTCTCTCTCTCTTATCTTTTTCTTTTTTTTTGTCTCTTTTTTTTTTACGCTTATATACAACGTACATATATATATACATACGTGTATATATAGATATATGTATATTATATTCAGTGATGGACTTATGACATTTCTATATGTTAATTTGATTTATCATTAAATGTTATCACACATTTGAAGTTTACACACTAATAAATATATTTAAATTGTCAAAAATAATAATCAAATAATTTTTGGTATCTACTACTCTAGTTTGTTATTTGTTAATTAAAAATAAAGTTTACAGATTGATAAATATATTTAAATTGTCAAAAATAATAATCAAATCATTTTTGGTATCTACTACTACTCTAGTTTTTTATTTGTTAATTACAAAATAGAATTTACAGAATAATATCTAAATTGTCAAAAATAATAATCAAATCATTTTTGGTATCTACTACTCTAGTTTTTTATTTGTTAATTAAATAAAGTTTACATATTAATATCTAAATTGTTAAAAATAATAATCAAATCATTTTTGGTATCTACTACTCTAGTTTTTTATTTGTTAATTAAATAAAGTTTACATATTAATATCTAAATTGTTAAAAATAATAATCAAATCATTTTTGGTATCTACTACTACTCTAGTTTTTTATTTGTTAATTACAAAATAGAATTTACAGAATAATATCTAATTTATCAAAAATAATAATCAAATAATTTTTGGTATCTACTACTCTAGTTTTTTTTATTTGTTAATTACAAAATAGAATTTACAGAATAACATCTAAATTGTCAAAAATAATAATCAAATAATTTTTGTTATCTACTACTCTAGTTTTGTTTATTTGTTAATAAAATAATAACAATAGTTTAATTCAACGTTAATAGTGGGTGTTAATATTAGAAGGGAATAAATTCGAAAGGAAGTTTAAATTTATATATGTACGTATATTATATTGTTGTGTGTTAGTAATGTGTAAAAGGAAAATAGAAAGAAAGCGAACGTTTTACCTTGGTTTTAAAAAGAATATATGTATGTATACGTATATGTGTGTAAGAAAGAGAGATAGAGAGAGAGAGAGTGAGAGAGAGAGAGAGATAGAGATAGATGACGAGGTCAATGGTATGAACAAAATATCATCGGCGTGTTCATAACTCGATAATACCATTTTTTTGTTTTTGTTTTTATTTAATTTTTAATATAACTATCAGGTTTTTTTCGACTTCGTACTATAATTTTGATATAAACCAAAAAGTCAGCTGATCTATGACGAGTTTGATATAAAATTTTAATCAGTCGAGTGTATATTATTATTGTTTGACAAAAAAGTATATCCAAAATATTCTATATATATATATATATATATATATATATATATATTTTTAATTATAATTATAATTATAATTTTATTATTAATTTAAATATTTTATAATTTAATTTTTAATTTTTAAATTAAATCTTATTTTGAATTATTATTTTTAATTATTTTTATATAATTTTATATATAATTATATTATAATTACAATATTATATTTGATATTTTATAATTTAATATTTAATATTTGGTAATTTTTAAATCAACATAAATTATTTCGATCAAACTTTATCGTATTTATTAAATATTTAAGTAAATTTGATTTTACAATGTGTATTATGTATATATATATATATATATATATAATTAAATATAGATATTTCCTCCCGTGGGGGTGGCGGTGTAAGAATACCCCCTCAGTAATCCCTGCTTGTCGTAAGAGGCGACTAAAAGGGAAAACCTAAGAAAAATGAAAATATTAATATTAAATAATAATATTGTTTAACATTAGGAGAGATAATTGTTTATACAAAATATATAAAAAAATAATATTCAATAATTAGCTTAAGATTGATTGGGTTTATATTACAAATACTAACACCATTCTCTCTTTGTACAAAAACACATAAGTACGTATATACATATATAATATATATACATGTATATATTTATACAGTTTATACAGTAGAGTCTATTAAACAAAATAATCCATTTATATTATCTTTTAATCTCATCTTAATGAAAGGTATCTCTTAATTCGATAAAAAAGAAGACGATTATTATCTTCTTTTTTTTACTAAGTAGGTCGAATGAAATCCCGCGTACGGTTTTTCCGCGTTACGTTTTTCCGCATCTTTGTTCGCAAATTTCTGCAGAATACTGAGACGAAAGAACTTTAACTTTAGAACGTTTCGAACGTTCTGAACGAACGAACGAACGAACGAACGAGATTTTTATCGGTTCTCACATCGCCTTTCGCAGTTCTCCTTTCAAGGGGAAAACCTCGAGAAACGTATGCGTGTGCATTGCATACATATGTGTATGTCTGTCTGTATGTGTGTGTGTGTGTTTTTTTTAAATCATTCGACTTATATTTAAACACACACACACATATATATATATATAGATATGTATACCTAAAGTAAAATGAAACAAATGGTACAGAAGTAACATTGAAATTAAGAACAAAACAACAAATGTTTGTTAATGTGTGTTAAAATTAATCTTCAATGATATTAAAATATTATTAGTTTTTCAAGGATTTAATTTAAACTATTATATGTACTATATATAATTGTTCAATCTTGTTTATTATATTGTTGTAAATTTTTTAATATTTTTCCTAGTGTATTATACGAAATTTATTTTTTATTTATAATTATTGTTAGTTATATATTTTATCTAATATTATCCTAATATAATTTTGAATGTTTCAATGGTATTAAAATATTATAGTTCCAAGAATTAAGTTTGAATTATTATATATATATATATATATATATATATATATATATACATGTATACATAATATATATGTTCAATTTAATTTATTGTATCTTTGTCAATTTGAAAATATCTTTGCTAATTTCATATACAAAGTTAAATTATAATTAAATAGAACACATTAAAAAAAAACCTTGTTATTCTTTTAACGTGTAACTAAAAAACAAAAACAAAAACAAAAACAAAATACACTTACAATTATTCAATTTCTACAAGTTGCTATTAAATGTAACGTTCATAAACATTATCTAATCATCTCATTTAAGATAATATCATTTTCAAATGACATTGAATTTATTGACTTTACTATTTTATAATAATGTAGTAGTAGTATGTAATAACTGATAAACTCATTTTTTTTTGTTTTTTTCTTAATTTTCACTTAGATCATTTTCATAATTATAAACACGAATGATTGTTTTTCACGTAAACTTTTCATATACACGTTTCTCACCTGTATCAATTTAAATCGTAAGAAATGAGAAACATCTGCAATCTATTTCTATAATTGCTTAGAAATTTTTTTGTTCTTTTTCTACCTATAACGTTATCAAGTTTGAAAGAAAAGAAAGAATTTCATATCAGAATTTTCAACATACTCTTCCTGCCCCGCCCCCTCTCTCTCTCTCTCATTCAATTTAAAGGTAACCCTTTTGTTCTCAACGTTTAGCGATAAAAAGAAGAAAAAGAAAGAAATTCTTAGAAGTTGTATCGTGATCATCATCATCATCATCATCATGAAAGATAAATAGAAAAAAAAAAATAAAAAAACAAACAAAAAGGAAACAGTTATGGTCGTAATAGTCCTTTTCTTTCTTTTCTAATTAGGTGATCTATAACTATTCGCATTAGTTTCCTTGTCAATTAACTGATCTTTCCTTTAAAGTATTTTTTGTTCTTTTTCTTGTTCTTGTTCTTGTTCTTTCTTGTTTGTTTTAAAATCTATTCTTCTCAGTTTCTGTTGGTGACCCAAATCTCACCGAAAATCCGGATAAAGGATACCGTTAGGTGCGAATGTACGCTAACATCCGTTTCTGTCGGCCAAGGTCCTTCGTAAACGGGACCTTTTAAATCCTGATTTAACAATTTTTTTTGTTTTCTTTCTATCCTTTTTTTTAAATCATGTTTATATACGATGTGGTAATAAAAATTATCCAATTAGAAGAATATTAATAATGAAAATATATGTTTTGTTACATTTCAAAAGAAATACAGTATAATGTGTATTAAAATGATCTTAGAAATTATTTCTAAATATTAGCTTTTCAAATATAATTATTTTTATCGTTGAATTTCAATTTGTTTTTTATCCTTTTTGCAATAGTAAAAACTAGTAAATCCTTTGAATTGTAATATTTTTTAATATCATTGAAACATTCAAAATTATATTAGGATTATATTAGATTGAATATAATTGACAATAATTATAGATTAAAAAGTAAAAAATAAACTTCGTATATATATACTAGAAAGAAATTATTTCAAATTTACAACGATACAATAAACGATATTAAACAATTACTTAATAATTAAATACTTAATTAATTAATATATAATAATAAAAGACAAATGGCTTTGTGGTGCGGTGCTAGAGTCTCAGATTCGCAAACCAAACTACGTGGGGTCGAATCTTGCCATTCCCAAAAAATAAAATCCTGTAATTAATAATAATAAAATAAATATTTTTATATAATAATATTATATTATAATAATAATAATAAATTAAGTATAACATAAATATTTTTATATAATAATAATAATAATAATAAATATAAAATAAATATTTTTATATAATAATATTATTATATACAATAATAATAAAATAAATTAAATATAAAATAAATATTTTTATACAATAATATTATTATTATATTAAAAATAAAATAAATTATAAGTATATCTATATATAATAAAAATAAATAATATAATAAATAAATACAATAATATTTTAATGCCGATTGAAAAATTCAGAAAATTACAATAGAATAATTATATTAGATGAAATATATATTTACAATTATAAATTAAAAAAATAAATAAAAAAAAAAACATGAAAAACAAAAACTTCGTATGTAATGTTAAACTATCAAAGAATTTAAATATTACAACGATACACTAAATAAGATTGAACAATTACCTACCTTTACCTACACATCAGAAAATTACAAATAGAATTATATTAGATGAAAATATAATTTACAATTATAAATTAAAAAAATAAATAAAAAACATAAAAAACAAAAACTTCTTCGTATGTAAACTATCAAAGAATTTAAATATTACAACGATACTGTAAATAAGATTGAACAATTACCTACACACCCATATACACGGATGTATTCTTAAATAATATGACTTTGAATTTACATAGTATTACATATACATTATATACACAACAAAGATACACTAAAGAAAGGGAGGGTGGGTGGTTCGTCTTAATTAACAACACGAAGGAGAGATCGTAGATGGTTTTCGGCTTAATTAGCAAGCCTCGATTATTCTTTACACATGAGACTCGTGAAACCGTATTAGTCTTGAACAGATACTACTTTTTTTTTTGTCTTCCTTTTTTTTTCTTCATTTTTTTTTTTATCAGGATTTTTTTCGTACAGCAAGATTTATCGTTGCACCTATCATCCCCTCTCTTCCCCCTTCTCTCTCTCTCTCTCTCGATTTCTCGTCTAACCTTCTCATCCATGCTTTAACTCTCTTCCTTTCTTTTGTTTTTTTTCTTTTTTAGTTTTTTTTCTTTTTTTTTTTTTTTTTATACCAGACAGAACAGTAATAGAGTGTACGGATCGAAAATAGTGGCAGGTGGAAAATGAATCGGGCTTTCGAACATCCCCTTTCCCTCCTCTCCCCTCCTCTCCACTACTCTTCGTCTTTTTTTTTTTTTTTTTGAGCCCTGATATATCGTTTTTCGTCGTGGACCCATGTTAAACGAAAATATCGATCAATTTGAGTTGAGTAACTTTGTGTTAAATTATCCTTAAATCATTTGGAATTATTTTGGTTGTTTTTTTTTTTTTTGGTGTTTTGTATTTGTGTGTGTGATGATGATTTTGATTGGACAGAATTTTAATAAGAAGTATGGTCTTTTTTTTTTTTTTTTTTGAATATTTTTGTTCAAGAACTTAACTTTCAATCTTTTGTATAATTTTTATTATTATATTATTTAATTTTTTTTTTTTTTTTTTTTGGTGAAATATTAATTGTAAATTAATTTTGTACTTTATTGGTAAACTATCTCGAATAATTTCGAATTATTACGTTGTTTTTTCTTTTGTTTGTTTGTTTGTTTTTTTTTATGAACAATTTTTATTGAACAAAATTTTAATTAAAACGTACGATTGTCTTTTTATCACATTTTTATTAACTTTTTCGATGTTTTTTATTTAATTTTGATATAATTCATTTTTTTTTTTTTTTTTAATATTAATTGTGAATCTTTTATTTTGTTGGGTTGAAAGTTTTCAACTTGTCAAACAGATATCTGCGTTTAATGTACCATAATAATCTTATCATTTGGTAATTTATTTCCAATTATCTCAGTAGCACGTGTTATTATCAAGAAAATAATGATTAACAAGAAATAGAAAGAGAACAATATATATATATATATATATATATATATATATATATATATATTCCATGATTTTTAATTTAAACGTAAAATTTAAATAAAAGTATGATACTTGATTATCCGGTAATTTGATGAAATTAGTTTATGAAAAAAAAAAAATATGATGATATTTATTTGATTAATGAAAAAGTTTTGTAAGAGTATTAGTAGTCACGTTGGAATACTAGTTCACTTTTTTTTTTAAAAATCACTAAAGTCGAGCAAAACTCGGCCACGGTTCGGGTAAAATAGATTGGTGAACCGTTTGGAAAAAAAAAAAAAATAAAAAAAATAATAATAACTCGTACGTGCACCGTTGACTTCAGAGAGGATACTAAAAGTAAAAACAAAACCAAAAAAAAAAAATATAGTCTGAAAAAGAAGAAGCGTAATAATAATAAAAAAAAAATACAATATTCATTTCATAGATCTATATTAAAAAAAAAAAAATAAAATAAAATAAAAATAAAAGAAACATTGAAATCACAATAAACGAAACAACATTCCTTATAACAAATTGATTATTTATTCGTAATAAAAATAAAAAAGATAATAAAATAAAAAAAATTGAAATCACATTAAACGTTACAACATTACCTGTAATAATTAATTATTAATTATTAAAAAAAAAAAAGAAGAAAAATTGAAATCACATTAAACGAAACAACTGGAAACAACATAAATGTCTCTCTCCCAATCACGATAATAAATAATAATTTAAAAAAAAAAATAATAACAATAATAATAAAAAAAAAGTAAACAAGTAAGAGTTACATTTAAGAATATACGATCTTTCCTATCGTAAAAATTCACTTATGTTTGTGTAATACATTGGTGATTAAACTGAACCAAACAACCAAGAAAGCAAACTCGTTAAACGTAGTCGTGTTGTATTTCTCGAATAAAACGCTTGATACGAAATAATCGTTAAATCTTGTATACACTGTTATCATCAAACTCTTATCTAAGAAATAAATAATAATAATAATTATTATTATTATTAATTAATTAACATTAGAAACTCGAAAGTTCATTAAAGAAATAAACGAAATATATCAAAGTTAAATTAGCTTATAAGATTCATTACGAAATATAATAAAATTATTTTGTCATCAAGATATCACATTTCGAAAATCTAATTATTTGATTTTTTAATTTTTTTTTAAATAATAATAATAATAATAATAATAAAAAAAAGAATCATTTAAGTGATTTGATCTAATTTCTCATAGTATTATTGACTCTTGATATCATCCTACTCCTCACTCGTTGGTTAGTTGGTTAGTTTGTTGGTTGGTTGGTTGGTTGGTTGGTTAGTTGGTTGGTTGGTTGGTTCAGTCTTTCATACGCCATTCTTGATCCTATGAAGAAATTGGAAACCGGTTTTAAGGAAATCTTAAGCCGGTCTTCCCTTTCATACATACATTGCCCAGAGGCACAAGAGAACCTGCTGTACTAGGAGCTTACCTTATGCATCCTGTCCCGTATACTTTCATATATATATATATATATATATATATATATATATATATGTTAACCTCCATTAGCATACCTTCGCAGTGCTTTTCTGACCTTTAATTGCTTGCATTTATAAAACGAAATTCTCCTGAGGGATTGAGGGAGAAGGGAGGGAATGATTTCGTTGAATATTAACGTATGACACATGGTTAAGTTATGCTTTTTGTTCTACCCTTTTTCTTTTCTTTTCTTTTTTACCTTTTTTTTCAACATACTGGTTTATAATAATAATAATAATAATTATTATTATTATTATTATTAGGAATAGTATAAAAAATTCTTTTGTATTATTTATATGAGAAATATATGAGTAAGGAATGGTTTTTATTATATTTTTTTTATATTTTTTTTATATTTTTATACAAAATTGATTTTATTCATAATAAAATAATATATTAATATTGTTTTATTAATAAATAAAATATATATATTATAAAAGTACAATTATTAGGATTATTTTGTTGCAATAGTGATCGTTATTAATATAATTGGGTTGGTTAATAAATAGTTGAGGATTTTATCAATGAGTAGTGGTCTTTTTAAAATCAGCAATTACTTAATTGCCAATTCAATATATATATATATAGTTATAATCTTAAATTGTATTAACATTTTGTTGAGAGATCGGGTATTTTTTTAACATGTTCACGCCGGCGCGTACCACCGGTGGCCCGCGCTAGACTGTCTCATCAGGCGGCTTGTACCACCGGTGGCCCGCGCTAGACTGTCTTATCGGGCGGCTTGTACCACCGGTGGCCCTCATTAGACTGTCTCATCGGGCGGCGCGTACCACCGGTGGTCCACCTTGGTTCAAGTTTGAACAAGCAAAAATCACGCGCCGCCAGATTAAACGCATCTTAGATTCGAGTGCCGCCCCACAGGGCAGGCACTGAAAATCGGCGCCGGTGTCAACGTGTTGTTAGTTGATAAAATATAATATGTTATCTTTCTTTCTCTCATTTTTTTTTTTTTATTTCTTGTAATCATATACGAAGAAAGATAACATATGTGTATAGATATATAGATATATGTATTACATAATAGAGGAGAGATGTAGTAATGGGAGAGGCATATGTGTATATTGAATGTAGAAAGAACCTCTTAATATCTTAACCTCATTTTCTTTAATTATTTATGATTAGCCTTTGAGATAATCTTAACTAGATCATCTTGTCACTTTGACTCACTTGTTGTCATTATTCGTGTTTCATCATAAAAAGTATAATGAATGTGAAAAATATGAAATTAATCATTTTGTTTTTGTTTTTTTGTTTTTTTTTTTTTTTTCTATAATATTAGTCATTTCGTTTCTCAATTTTATTAGAAAGAGAAACCTTTTTTGATATAAAGTATCATCTAATATTTTTTTCTTTCTTTTTTTTTTTTTCTTATTGAATATTCCAATCATTGATGTAGTAATATTATCTAATATATTTTATTTTTATTTTTTTTTATCTTATCAATTATTAAGTAACATTTTGTCTCTTGGTTTTACAGTGATTCGAAGATTTCACAAATTTTTGGGGTCATCTCTCGGTATTTTTTATTAGCTCTTATCATATTATTATTTAATATTTTGTCTCTTTGTTAGGAAATTAAATTTAACAATTATAAATTTTGGGATCATAAAAATATATTATCTTATGCAGAATATTATTTAAGTATATTTTATTTTATTAATTATTATTTATAATATTTTGGCTTTTCTTTAGCAAATTAAATTTAAAAATTTAGAGTCGTAGAATTATAGAAAATTTATTATTTTATGCAATATTATTGAAATATATTTTATTCTATTTTATTTTATTAATTATTATTTAATATTTTGACTTTTCTTTAGCACAAATTAAATTTAAGAAATTTCGAATCATAGGTTCATAGACAGTTTGTCATTTTTTGCAATATTATTTTAATATAATTTATTTTATTTTATTTTTTATTTTATTTTATTTTATTTTGTTTTTTATTTTATTAATTATTATTTAATATTTTATCATTTCTTTAGCAAATTAAATTTAAAAATTTCGAATCGTAGAATTGTAGAAAATTTATTATTTTATGCAATATTATTTTAATACAATTTATTTTATTTTATTTTTTATTTTATTTTATTTTATTTTGTTTTTTATTTTAATTATTATTATTTAATATTCTATCCTTTCTTTAGCACAAATTAAATTTTAAAAATTTCGAATCTTATAGAATCATAGAAAATTTATTATATTATGCAATATTATTTAAATATATATTTTATTTTCGTTAATTATTATTTAATCTTTTGACTTTTCTTTAGCACAAATTAAATTTTAACAATTTCTAATCACAGGGGTTCATAGACAATTTGTCATTTTTTGCAATATTATTTAAATATATATTTTATTTTCGTTAATTATTATTTAATATTTTGACTTTTCTTTAGCACAAATTAAATTTTAACAATTTCTAATCACAGGGGTTCATAGACAATTTGTCATTTTTTGCAATATTATTTAAATATATATATATATATATATATATATATATATATATATTTTATTTATTATTTTATCAATTATTATCTAATACATTGTGTCTCTTTTTTGGTTTACAATTAAATTTACAAAATTTCAAATCTTCTAATCATCGATATATTATCGATATATTATCTCACATATAATCCATATATATATATATATATATATATATATATATATATAATGAATATGCAGGTGCGTGTGCGTCGTTGAAACAAACATATGTGGACATAGTATATATATGAGGTTGGCGTATACTCGGAGAAAGTACAAGTGTTCCATAATCGTCGATTTCCCCATTCCATTGGATGAAACGAACGAGGCTAAGGTCGATCGATTATCGAATCGACATCGGAGAAATTCCATCCGGCTGACCACCTTTGATTTCCTTCTTTTTTTTTTTTTTTCTTCTTATTTTATTTCCCTTTTCGTTTTCATTTTCTTCATTACTTTCTTTCGTAGATCTTACGTAACCTTTTCGTGCTAGTTCAAGGTCAAGATATTCTTACGGGATTAATTTAAAAATTTCATTATCAACGTAACGTTTAATTTAATTTATATTCTTACACACATAATATATATACACACACACACACATACACACATCATAAGAATGTGTTCGTGTATTTTTCTTTTTTTCTTTTTTTCAAGACAACTATGTGTGAGTTTTATAAATCAAATACAATGTTGTGTTGATTGTGTTGATTAAAATTGTCGTAGTAAAAACAACACACACACACACAGACATACACACATCATAAGAATGTGTTCATGTATTTATTTTTGAAGATAACTATGTTTGAGTTTTATCAATCAAACACAATGTTGTGTTGATTGTGTTGATTATGTTGGTTGTGTTGGTTAAAATTGTCGTAGTAAAAACATTGATTCCACCTTTTCTTGAAAAAAAGTAAAAAAAAAAAAAAAAAAAACAAGGAAGAATTTGAAAAGAGAAATAGCTCAGCATTGGTGTCCTTCATTTTTAAAAATAATTCGTCCGAGCTAAGTTTGTAGTTTTGTTGGAAATGTGTGTTGGTTTGAAAAGAGAAGGAGAGAGAGAGGGTTGGTAGGATGGAGAGAGAGTTAGAAGAAGGGCCTCCCACGTGATTTCATATAACACGAGACGATTTCTACTCTACATGAGAGACTTAACTTATATGTATACATGTGTAAGTAAGTAAGTAAGTAAGTATGTGTAGTAAAAACCTCGTCCTCGATGTCTTCGTCCTCGTCTCAGAAAACGTGCGTGGGTGGTTTAGTAGGGTCTTTCATAAAAGAACATTTTCTCGATGAGTGGATGATCTTCTTTTCACGCTAGAATAATTTTACATATACATGTGTAAAGGTAGTATATATATGTGTGTCAGGTATGTGTAATAAGTATGTGAAGTTTATAAAATAGAAATTGTATAACAATTTTTTTTTTGTTTTTTTTTTTTTAATTTAAATGACTTTGAGTGCACAATAATTGGTTCAATGTATTTGTTTATATAGAAATATTATATTAATAAATAAAAAAATAGAAATTTATATTTATTTTGTTATTTTGTATTTATTTTATTTTATTTTGTATTTATTTTGTATTTATTTTGTATTTTTATTTTATTTTGTATTTATTTTGTATTTTTATTTTATTTTATTATTTTGTATTTATTTTATTTTATTTTATTTTATTTTATTTTATTTTTTTTTCTTTTATTTTTTTTTTTTTAATTTATTTTGTATTTATTTTGTATTTTTATTTTATTTTATTATTTTGTATTTATTTTGTATTTTTATTTTATTTTATTATTTTGTATTTATTTTGTATTAATTTTATTATTTTGTATTTATTTTGTATTTATTTTGTATTAATTTTATTTTATTATTTTGTACTTATTTTGTTTTTTTATTATTATTATTATTTTATTTATTATATTTTATTTAAAAAATATTTTAATGTTCAATTTATACAAATAAGTTAATGAAACCAATTAATTGTTGTAGGTGTGTTGAATGATAAGGTGTACTATAAAATGATATATAAAGTATATTTGAATTATGTTAAAGTTCATTTTTACAATGATATTCAATATTGAATCATTTGAGTTGAGATGTATGTTTTTCTATATTTTATTTGTCTGTTATATATTTTTTTTCTTTCACTTTTTTTTTTATTTTTTTTTTTTCAAAGGAAAGAACACGCGATAGAGTATGCAGTTTCAAACGAAAGTTCCAGAATGATTATTTCATTTGTGAAAAGGTCAAGTGATTTTTTTACTCTTTTTTTTCTTTTTTTTGCTAAGAGACCACTTTTTCATTCGGCCCAAGAGAGGTTCACTTATTTTTTGTCTTTGATGTTTTTTTTTTTTTTTTTTTTTGGTATTTTTGCTAAAAAAGAGTTAGCTGATTTTAATCATATTACTTGACTCGTCGTTGAAATATCAAATGATCGTACATGTAGAAAAAAAAATCAATAAATTATATAAAATATCAATATATATATATATATAAGTAATTAAATAAGTAATTAAATAAATAATAATTTTTACGAATTAATAAAATAATATATATATATATATATATATATATATATATATATATATATATACTTTTATATTTATATATTTACTTTTATATTATTACTTATATTTATATGTTTATATTTTACTTATATATTTTTTATTTACATACTTTTATATATACTTTTATATACTCATTTTTATATATTTATTTTTATATATTTATTTCTATATATTCATTTTTATTTATTCATTTTTATAATATTCATTTATATATATTCATATTTATTTAATTCATTTTTATATATTCATTTTTTATTATTAAATCATTTAATACATTTTATGTTACCAAGTTTCTTCTTTTTCTTTTTTCTTTTTTCTTTTTTCCTTTTTTTTTTTCTTTCAAATGTGGTCCAAGGAAAAAAGTATAAGGGTTGTTGAACACCTTCGAATTAAACGTTGAATAGTTATAGTAATAGTGTACGTAACGTGAATCATATGGCACGAAAATTAGCATTGTAACAAGATAACTAACATGCATCTTTGGAAAGCATCCAAAGGCATTGAAAATCTTTAATAGAGTGCATCGAAAAACGGGGGGGGATGGGAGGAGAATGAGGAGGAGGAGGAGGAGGAGGTGTTAGAGTAGTCGAAAATTATCTGATGCCGAAAAAGATTCGTTTTTGACACGGTATTTAAACTTTTACTTATACTTAAGTACAATCATCATTTTGAAATTCAAATAATAATAATAATAATAATAATAATAATAATAATAATAATAATAATAAATGTTTCTTTATATATTTTTTTATTTTTTATTATATTATTATTTTCGAAAGAAAATTAACAATTTGTATAGAATAAAAAAAACACACATTATAATCAAATATGCAATTAATAAATAAATATAGTATAATTAATTGTATTTTCATATAATTGATATTATTAATATATATTATATTTTATATTATATATCTTATAATATTATATATTTATTTTATTTATTATTTCATTTATTATATATTATATTATATATTTTATATTATTGTATGTAAAAAAAAAAAAAGAAAGATTATTTTTTATTTATTTTTAAATTATTTTTTCTTTATAATTCGAACATTATTTGCTATTAGTTATATATTATTAATAAAAACTTGAAAAAATCCTAATTAAGGTGTAATAAAGGTGTAATCCTAATATAAGTTGTATCTGTTTGATGAGATGCGTGTTTCATTAAATATTTTTTTTCTTTTGATTTTTTATCTTTATGGTTAATTTCGAAATAAAATCAATAATTCGTCGAATATCGAGAAACGTAATAGTCAAATCTGCCATTAATAAATAAATAAATAAATAAATAAATAAATAAATAAATAAATAGATGATAAAATATTTCAATCTGTGATATAATTATTTCATTTGAATTTTCATTTGATCAAAGGATAAATAATGAACGTTAATATAACGGCTTTAATAAATGAATCTTGACAGTTTTCTAAAGTGCACAATTTTCGTGTGACGTTCCATTAAAGGAGGGTTCTCTCTCAATCTCTCTCGTTTCTCTGAGGGATTAATTTAAAAAAAAAAAAAAACTAAAGAAATTTCATTGCCAAGATGAGAAAGAGAAACGATGGACAGCTTTTCGGCCAAAAATTTTCAACATCAAATATTATATCAACGTGTTTAATATGATGTCGTTAAAGTTTCATCTGCAAACTGTCGTTTGAATTAACATAAGTCTATTATTATTTTTATTATTATTATTATTGTTATTATTAAAAAATAATATATTTTATTTAATTGATATAATTTTATCTTTTCAAACAATAAAATTAAATAATTAATCAAATATTAAGCCCACCCCTTCTCACTCTACAGTCCCCCCTTTCCCATAAATTATAAATATTCCAAAAAAATAATTACACACTCCCTAAATTCAAATATTATTAATCAAATAAAATTATTATCATAATTAATCATAATTTCCATTTAAAAAAAAAGAAAAAAATACTCTATTTAATATGTTAAAAAAAAAAAAACATATGAGTAATAAAATAGATAAAAATACATATAAGAAACTTGTTGCATATGTGTGTTTTCCAGGAGAGCAATCTGGTCTTAGAATTGCGTCAAAGCGAAGGTTTTATTTGAGAGCTTTGCCTTTCGTGTTGTATTTCTTTCCCCTCACTCTCTTACACCCCCATTCTTTCTCTCTCTCTCTCTCTCTCTCTCTCTCTTTCTCTCTCTCTGTCACTCTTTCGTCTGGGAATGAGTCAGTTCGTGTTCAGAGTAGATGAGCCACTTCATGGAAAGATAAAGCATGCGTTTCGATTGTAATAAAACGTGACAATCTATAAATCTCATTCGCCCTCTTGTTTCCCCTTCCCCATCACCATTTACCCCTTCCCGTTCACCTTTACCCCTTCCCAGTCTCATTTCCCCCTCTCTTTTTTCATTTCATTTTATTGTGTAGCCATATCATAGTAGTTAAAGGTAATTATAATATATATGTATATCTGTCTGTGTGTATATATGTGTGTGTATGGGGTTGGGGGTGGGGGAATGAGAGTTGTATGTTTTTGTGTAAGAGAGAATAAAAAGGTTCTTTAACATCGTAGATTGCAATAAAAATGATACACATTTTCGCAATCATGCGAATGGCACCATTCACCGTTCACTCATGACGACAATCTAACCATATGTGAAACACATGTGTGTATGTGTGTGTGTGTGTGTGTATTGTGTTATGTTCTTTACACGGAAAAGCATATCCACGATTTATGATAATAATCATCTGGATTCACGGTCATTTTCTTACACGTATATACATGTATGTATGTTAGTATATTATAAATAATAGTTGGTTATAGGATAGATAGTACGTGTATATAAATTTCTAACGTGACTTTTCTTTTTTTCTTTTTTGTTTTTTTTTGATACGATATATATATTTCCATACGGTTTTTTTTTTTTTTTTTTTGATAGAATATTCCATACGATATTTTTATTGGATATTTTGATTTTTGTATTATTTTAAATATTGAACATGCTATAGGGAGTGGTTGTCTCGATTTTTGATGGAATTCGTAAAAATGTGACCTGAAAAAAAAATTGCATTTGTTATTTTTAAAACAACAAATTTAATTTCAATTAATAATATTAGTATAAAATAAATGTTATATTATATTATATAAATAATATTATTTAAATTTAATTTAATTTAATAATATTTAAATTCATTACAAATTATATGTTTAATTTTATATTATATTAATAATATCATTGTGTGTTCAAATTTAATTTAATTTAAATAAATAATATTATTAAAATAAAGTTTATATTAAATTCTATAAATAATATTATTTAAATGTGTCTTAATTATAATAATATTAATAAAATAAACTCTAAACTAAATTAATAAAATAATATCTTAATATATATAAATTACGTATCACGTTGTTTGTCCGCAATAAACTCCTAAACTACTAAACCGATTTCAATCAAATTTTGCACAATATATGCAGTTTCATTCAACTTAAAAGACAGGATATCTTAATATATATAAATTGCGTGTTACGTTGTTTGTCCGCAATAAACTCCTAAACTACTAAACCGATTTCAATCAAATTTTGCACAATGTGTGCAGTTTCATTCAACTTGAAAGATAGGATCATTTATATCTCAATTTATAATCGCAATATTATTTTATTAATCGCGAATTATTTGTTTATTAACAAACGAGTCATGATTATCTCTGTTAGTTCGATAAGATTCTAACAGATGGCGATATAAGGTAATTCGTTCGACTTAAAGACATGTGTATCAGACTGATTGTAATATATATATATTGGATTATATCTTTCAAATTAATCGATGACACGTTGTATTAATTAAAACGATAAAAAGAAAAGAAAAGAAAATACAAAAAAAAAATACAAGAGAAGTAGTGTTGGTATGTAAGTAAGGTACTCAGGTATTTATACAGAAACGTTGGGTGTACCGTTGTAATTAAATAGAAGACCCACCGACTTGTACCGTTTGACATTGCATTGTCCTCCGTGAGTTAATGTCGGCCTTTTTATTTCTTTTTTTTTTTTTTTTTTTTTTTTATTTCAAATAAGAAGAACAACAACAACTTCTTCGTAGCACATTTTCCGTTTTTTTTTTTTCTCTTCATCTCTCCGTCCGACCCACTGGAAAAATCAGAACTTCGACCGTGAGAAAACGGAAGTGTGACGACAATAATAACAATAATAATAATAATAATAATAATAATAATAACGAATACGTCTTTTGTAACGCACACTTGCAATCATTGTGTATTTCTGTTCTTTTTTTTTTTTTTATTCTTGTTAAATAGAAATAATTAATAAGTACTTAATAATCGGTAATTACATAAGTAAAGTTAATTAAACATATTTGTAGATTGGGTGTTATTAGATATGATTTTTATAATGTGTGTAATATATAGTGTAATATTCAAACACGTAATATATAATTATTATTATTATTATTATTATTATTATTATAATTATTAATGTTAATATTATTTTATGAAATTTGTTATTTCAAGATAAAAGTACATTGATCGTACTAGCAATGCAAGGTGTTATTTGACACACACACACAAACACACAGACACACAAATAAAACGAATGAAATAAAAGGAAACGTTTGTGTTGAAATATTACACACAATCACACACACACACACACACACAGAGAAACATTTTAATTGATTAAGTTACTCTCCTCCAAAACTGCATTGAATGCGACCTGCACGCTAGTAGTTGTCGGTGCAGGTTATTGCAAAGTCAATACTCGCCATGACCTAGGAATTATACTTATTTAGGCACAAAGTGCCACGTAAGGACAAACACACACACACACACACACACACACTACTTCCTAGTTGAATAAATATAAAAAGATTATAAATGTCAACGATAAATAATTATATATATATATATATGTGATACTTGTAGAAAGTGTCGCATTATATTTTTCTGCAATGCACCTACGAAATTCTTCTATATATATATATATATATATGTTCATTTAAATACCTATAGATGATGTATGCAGTATTAAATATGCAGTAGAGTACGTATGCAGTTATCAGATACATACCAACATTAAATCATTGCCAAAACTAATCGAGAGTACGATTTTTTATTCCACTTGAAGTCTCATATATATATATATATATATAGACTGTGTTCTATTAAAATGCGACCCATGTATTCCTTTTCAAGGTCTTACCTACCCCCTTCATTTCAAATTCGCGTGTGAACTTCTGTTTTATTTTATTTTTTCTTTTAATTTTTTTTTTTTATTAATTTTATTTGATTTTTTAATATCATCCAATTGATGTTCATTCACAGTATGTAAGTGTGTGTGTGTGTATATTTATATAATGAAAAAAAAAAAAAACATAGTTAGGATACTTTGAATTAAATATAGATGAAATCTCGTTTGTATTTCTAGTACGTTCACGTTAGTATTTTAAAGTTACCCTATATATATTTTATATATATATATATATATAATCGAGGAAGGTTTGCTTTGACAACATTTGCAGAAGGAAACTTTGAATCGTCGATATATAGGTTGTTGCGTATTGCGCAATATGTGATGTGGACTGTGTGAGTTGTTGCCTGACGCGATCGAAGTTTGGAACGGGGCACAGAAGCGGGACCTACCGGCGCCGTTTCTCTCGGCGTATGCTCGAGCACAAGTGGACACAATGCCGCTTCTTTAAGACAAAGCTTTCCCGAGCAGCGTGATTTTCCTCGACAACCCTATGCTAGCTCGACGGACCATGGAGAGTGACCCGACGGTCATTGGCCAATCAATTTGGGGAAGGGGGCGCACAGGATTGCCCGTTCCCCTATAAAAGGCCACGGAAAATCGTCGATCCAAGCCATTCAGCCAGCAACACTCGATTCACATATAACCAACGCATCAAGAACAAGGAAAACTCATCGGCACCCGACAAGGCAGCCTAACCACATCTCATCACGCAATCATCAGGCAGCTCAGCATCGGGGCGATAGTTTACATACAACAACGCAGCAGCGTATTATAAAGGAACAATTCGATTCACAGTCCTACACGGAACAACTCTATTCACATTACTCCACCATCCCTTAAAACCGTTTCATTTTACGATAAATAAAGAACATTGTACTGATCAAGGCACCTGTACGCAACATAGGTCATTGCCGAATGATCATTTTTTCATAGCGTATGCGGAAATTCTGAAATAAGCATCGACAGTTTGAAAATCTCATACTTCACATAACATATATATATATATGAATATATTTTATATATAATTTATATGTATTTGTGAACGTATGTACGATATATGTGTTGTTGTTTATTATTGAAAGTGTTCTAAGTTCATTTGTAATATTTTTATTATTGATTGTATATTATTAACATTTATAACTAAAAGTTCATTGTCATAAAAAACATTTTAGAAAATAAAAAATAAAAAATAAAAAATGCATTATAAATATATTTTATATAATTCGTGTATATGTGTGTGTATTTATGAACATAATATGTATGATATATGAGTTGTTTATTATTGAAAGTGTTCTAAATTCATTTGTAATATTTTTAGTATCATTTACAGTAATTAATATCTACAAACTAAAAGTTCACATTGTCATAAAAAATATTTCAAGATAAAAATAAAAAAAAATAACACTTAGGTAATTATACATAAGGTTTCATTGTTTATAATAAATTTGATTGTAAAGGTGTTAATAAAAAAAAAGATTGGCCACGGTATGATTGAAACAGAAAGAAAAGAAAAAAAAACGATAAACGAGTTTAAAAATCGATGTGTTCCGTTCGATTATTTTATTGCTAATAACATTGATCTTTTACAGTATTTTTTCTATTATACATACGTATATCTTTTTTTTTTATTTTATTTTTTTTTATATAAATATAAAAATATAAAAAAAAAAAAACACGAAAGTCGTTCAGTTTGACATTTCGTCGACTAACTACAGCAAAACTATAATAAAATATTCAATTATTATACACACGCGATTTTACATTATAAAAAAAAAAAAAAAAAAAAAAACAACTTGAAATTTCTTTCTTATCGATTTATAATATTCCGGAAAAGGAAATGGGTTTTAATATAGTTCTTTCCTTTTTTACCGAACGTATATAGAATACCATCAAGAAAATTGATTTTTAAATATACATACATACACATACATATATATATATATATATATATATATATATATATATATATATAAAGTATATTTAAACTTATATTACGTATTACAGATGTTAAATAGATGAGAACAACAAATGTCATATAAAAAAGTGAACAAATTCATTTGATAACATACGATGTTATAATTTCAATAAATTCATTCATACACGCACACACATACATACATGCATGCATGATCAATAATGTGTTAGAATATACAAATGAAAGGATTTGTTAATTTACTCAATTAGTTTAATTATTGCAATATTTGACACATAGTATATTATTTAATACTTACATATATATATAAACATATGTACCATATAATAATATAAACTATATTATAAATATATAATTATTATAATATATATTGTAATACTATATATATATTAAATACTATATTTAAATACTACTACTACTACTATAGTATATTATTATTATTATAATACTATATATAATACTATATATTAATAAATACTATAATAGTAAATTAATACTAATATAAACTATATTATAAATATATAATTATTTTAATATATATTATAATACTATATGTATTAAATACTATATACTATATATAATACCATATATATTAATAAATACTATAATGATAAATTAAAATAATACACAATAAATAAAACTAAAATTATATTTATATACAAACAAAAATAATACAAAATAAATAAAACTATATTCGTATATTCATATATAAACTAAAATAATGAAAAATAATAATAAAATACGTTTGAAATTGTATCTAAAAAAAAAAAAAAGAAAAATAAACCAAACTTTATATTCCCCCCATTTTTATTTTTTATAAAAAATCAAATATAAAAAAAAACACACACACACACATACATATACATATAATATAATAAAAGTGATCGATCAAACGGGGAAGGTTCGAACCCATCGCAGAGGTCACCGAGTCCGATTCTCGAACCTATGTCTACCCCCCAATGAGATGGGTGGTATATATATATATATACATATATATACAACTACAACCTTAAAACCGAATCGTGCATCTATTTCCCTCCTCCCTTTCTCCTTTTCCTTACTCTCTTCCCTCTGATCTAACTATCAGTATACTTTCGTACCCTCTCTCCAACCCCCTACCAACCACCCTTTTGGTTAGAACAGATCGAATGGTCCCTCGCGTGTTGGAAGGTCTTCAAGTTCCGTACGATGGGTTGGGCAGTAGGTCAACCCTTTCGACCGTGTGCTACGAACGAACAAGCAACCTACCAACCAACCAACCAACCAACCAACCAACCAACCAAAGCCGCATAACCTGCACGAAATCCAACTGCAACGGCCATATTTCAACTTCTCACCGATGATTCCTTGGGTCTATACCAGTTGCCAACTTCTTTTTTTGTTATACTCCCACTCTTCCCCCTCTCTCTCTCTCTCTCTCTCTCCCATCCTTCATTCCCTATTATTCTTATCAAACCCCTTTCCTCACTTAACTCATCCATGAAAGTTTGATCTGCATTAGAATTTTTGTATCATTTTTCTTTTCCATTTTTTTTTTTATTTTATTTTGTTTGATTTTGTTCAGTTTTATTTTTTTTTTGTTTGGTTGTATTCAATTTTATTGTATTTTTATTTTATTTTGTTTTGTTTTGTTTGGTTGTATTTAATTTAATTTTATTTTTATTTTATTTTTTTTTGTTTGGTTGTATTTAATTTAATTTTATTTTTATTTCATTTTATTTGGTTTTGTTTTAATTAATTTTATTTTATTTTAATTTAATTTAATTTTATTTTATTTTATTTTATATTTATTTTATTTTATTTTATTTTATTTTATTTTATTTTATTTTATTTTATTTTATTTTAATTTAATTTAATTTTATTTTATTTTATATCTGTTTTATTTTATTTGGTTTTTTTTTGGTTTCACTTTATTTGGTTTTATTTTATTTTATTTGTCTTTATTTTTTTTTTAATTTAATTTAATTTTATTTAATTTAATTTTATATTTATTTAATTTTATTTTATTTTAATTTAATTTAATTTTATTTTATTATTTTTTAATTTTATTTTAAATTTATTTTATATTTATTTTATTTGGTTTTATTTTATTTTAATTTAATTTAATTTTATTTTATTATTTTTTAATTTTATTTTAAATTTATTTTATATTTATTTTATTTGGTTTTATTTTATTTTAATTTAATTTAATTTTATTTTATTTTTGTTATTTTTTTTATTTTAATTTAATTTAATTTTATTTTATTTTATATTTATTTTGTTTTATTTGTCTTTATTTTTTTTTTTTTTTAGAGACACTTATTGCATTTTTTTCTTATAAATCTTACTAATTCCATTTCAATTTGGAAACATGATAATTCCATTTAATTTAATTTAAAAGATATAATTATTTTAAATAATGTTTATGTTAAAATTGTTAAATATATTATTATTATTATTATATATTAAATACACATTAGAACATATTTTTGAACTTTATAAGAGATCCGTAGAAATTATTAGACCATAACAGGATGCACGAGAACGATTCGTAATTAGACTCGGTAATATTCGAACAAAGTCGAGCTCCGTTAAATCTGACCTCACCAAAGAGAGAAAGAGAGAGAGAGAGAGAGAGAAGGATAGAAATAGAAAGAGAGAAAGAAAACACCATGCAGATTTTACTCTTTGGGTTTAATAACACCTTGTTCTCCGTTACTTAACAGCAACGAACGATCGATTAAACCATTGTCGACTTTCGAAACATTCATGTCTATTTCTTTTCCTACTCTTAAAACGTTTCCCATGTTTTTGCCCTCCCATGCATTCAAAAAGGGAATTTTATTTAATTATTTTGGTTTATTTTATTTGTTTTTTTGTTTTGTTTTTTTTACTGGGTTGAATAAAAGGAAAATGAGATGGCAGGAGAATAAACAAACAAACAAACAAACAAACAAGCTTTTGTAAAAATAGTTGGGTAGTTCATTTGTTCAATTTATTTCAAAAAAATTTTTTTTTTTCAAATACTCTGCAATAATTTTTATTATTATTTTTATTATTTATTATTAATTTTATTAGATAAGAAGTTTATTTCAGGTATACCCTTTTAGGGTGTTTACCCCGAAGGCCCCCCCTACATGTTCGTTCTCCTTGACAATATACTTAATTCTAATTATGACCTAATATAATATTAGATATTAATATTAACAATATAAAACAATATAAAATAATATAAACAACATTAAACAATTTATTAATTTTATTATAATTATTAATTTTATTCTATATGCAATTTTTGTTATTTTAGTATTTAATTTTTGTTACATTTATTCTTATTTTATTTTAGTATTTTTATTTTGTTATATTTTGTTATATTTTTGGTTATTTTATTTTAGTATTTAATATTTTTACATTTTTGGTTATTTTATTTGAGTATTTAATATTTTTACATTTTTGGTTATTTTATTTGAGTATTTAATTTTATATTATATTATATTAATATTTTTTTTTATTATTTTTTTTTATTATTTTTTTTTATTATTATTATTATTTTTTTTTTAATTTAATTCTAACATTCTTTTTCCTTATTTTTTTTTTTCTTCTTTTTTGTTATTTTATTTTATTTTTTCTAATTTAATTCTTAAATTTTTTTTTTTCATTTTAGAATCAAAATAAAAACGAAAGATATATATATATATATATAATTAAATAATATTCATGGTAATTATATAAAAGTGTAAATGTGTTTGAATTGAATTTAAACGAAAATGAGACAAATGGTTCGTTATTGGTCAACCAATGGATACCAAGGAAATAGAATAAGAAATAAGAAGAAGAAGAAGAAGAGTCTTGACGAGCTCGTACTTATTTCCGGAACGTGCTGTCCTTTTTCTCTCGTTACGAGGACGGAATTACATATACCGTCTTGCGGACATGCGGACGAACGGACGAACGAGCACGGGTAACCCGCAAAACGGTGAAATTTATTTCACGGTTTTACCATTTGCTTTCTATATCGTTCTTACTTATAAAACATTTCCATTTCATTCGAAACCACCTTCAATCTTTGTTTTTTTTTTTTTTTTTTTTTTTTTTTGTCGATTTCATTTTACACTACGTTACATACATTACACACACATATATATATTTATATATAGGATATAAAACAATTTATTGAGGTCAAGTTATAGAGAAATTGTAACGATTTTAAAATGAATCTTAAAATTGGAGTACAATTATAAATTGAAATATTGTTCAGATTTTTATTTACGTAATATGTTTAATTATTTATTTAATTATTGTTTTTTATTTTTGTCCCTGTGAGAAGTTATGTTATTAATGATAAATGTGATACACAATTAATATGATATATAATTAATTATAAATTATTATATATATATAACAACAGCAAAAAAATTTGTAACTGTTGTAATCTTAATAATCGTATTAACAATTTTAATTACAATATTATACTATTATTAAAATTACAATTATAAATTATTAGAAAAATAATTTTTAAAAAAATTAAATAAACAAATTAAATAAATAAGTGATTTTTTCTAATAATTCGTAATTGTAATTTTTATAATCGTATTAACAATTATAATTACAATATTGTACGATTATTAAAATTAAAAAATATATATATACATATATATAATATGTGTGTATATACGTATGTGATATAAACTCTGACTGGTTGTTGCTGGACTTAGGTTTCTTGAAGTAGCCGGATAATTTCGGATTGTGTCCTCGTTTCAACGACGATGATCAGCCGGAATTTTCTGGAATAATCCGAGGAACCTGAGAATTTAGATCCCTCATATCGTGTGTTCATTCTCTCTATCATATATCTATATATATATATAGATATTTATTACTAATACTATTACCTATTTACAACACCAAAATTCGACAAACTATTTGTTGACGCATATTTCCATACGTGTTTTTTTTTTTTTCTTCAAGGAGAAAATGATGAATAAATGAAAATCAAATGAATAATTTAAAAATTTGAATATTAAAAAAGAAAAAAATTAAAATTGCTACTTTTATTACTAGAAATTATAAAATATAATAATAATAATAATAATAATAATACATATTTAATAATAATAGTAATCCCTGCTTGTCGTAAGAGACGACTAAAAGGGAAACCCAGAAAAAATGGATTAAGAAAAATAAACAAAACTAATAGTAATATATATTTTATATTATTAATAAATATATAATATTAGTAGTACGTATTTAATAATAGTGTAATACATTTTAATATTATTAATTATAAATTTAAATAATTATTAATCTAATAATTAATAGTAATCTCGATGGTATAAAATAATTTTGTTATTTTATTTTATTTTATTTTCTTATTTTTTTATTTTTTTTTTTAATTTGATTTTATTAGTTTTCTTTCTTATTTTACTGTTTTATTATTAATTTAATTTAATTTTATTTGATTTTTTATTATTAATTTAATTTAATTTTATTTGATTTTTTATTATTAATTGAATTTAATTTTATTTGATTTTTTATTTTACTGTTTTATTATTAATTTAATTTAATTTTATTTTATTTAATTTTTTATTTTATTTGATTTTATTTTATTATGTGTTATTATATTATTTAACGAACAAGATTATATATGTAAAACAAATTCATATTTAATTATTAATTATATTGTACTATAAAGTCACACGATTTTAATGGTGTAAAAGGTTCATTACAATAATTAATTACATTATTATTATTATTATTATTATTATTATTATTATTATTATTATTATTTATATTTTATATTTTACATGAAAGTTTTCATCTTCATAATTAAATAATTCACAAAACTATATACAATTCATGACTGAACCAAATTATATACCAATTTTTTGTTCTACACTTAAAACATGTTATAATAACATGTTTTAATAAAACATGTTAATTTAAAACATGTTGTATTAACCAAAAATTCCATTACTTCTTTCTTTATTTCTTTTTTCTTTTTTTCTTTTTTTTTTTCTTTTTGTTTCATATCACAGTTGTGAAAATATTTAACATAATCGGTTTGAATCGTTATCATCAAATGACAGAGAATTGGTATTTCGTTGAAATATATATTCATTTAATAGCAAACAAGAGATGATATTTGTATCTTTTTTTTCTTTTTCGTTTTCTTTTTCTTTTGTGTGTAATAAATTAGAATGAAAATGATGAAATTGAGAATCGATCGACAAGTCAATTACGTAAAGAGAAAGTATTAGTTTATAATATGATATATATATATATATATATATATATATAGACATAGTTCAATTAAAATTAGGCTCACGTTCACACGAAATAACGCATCGTCTTACATAATGATCATCTGTTAATAATAATAATAATAAAAAAAAAAAAAGTAGCATTTTCATGTTTCAATGATTACAAAATTTCTCACATCTGTGTGAGATCAATGAAATTTTCTTTTTCTCTATTGCTTCATTTTTTTTTTTTTTTTTTTTTTTTTTTATTTATGTGTTGAATACTTTCTAATCGATATACGATTGACAATTGTAATTGTCTTAAAAATTGTATTATAAAATAATTATTATTACTTTTTTATATTTTGAACAACGCGTTGACAATTGATAACAAAATCTGGAAATTTCACACGTATAAAAAATATAATAAATATTCATTATATTATATAATAATAATAATAATAAAATAAATGTTTATAGCATAATAATATTATTATATATAATAATAAGAATAAGATTAATTAAATTTATAATAAATATTATTTTATAACAATATTATATATAATAATAATAATAATAATAATAATAATAATAATAATAATAATAAAAAAAAATAAATTTTAAACATATTTATATTTATATATATAAATAATTTTTTTTTGTAAGAAGAAAGGAAATATAATTAAATAAAATTATATATAATAAATTATTAATTATAATTAAAAAATAATAATTTTTATTTATAAATTATATTATTATTAATTTAACATATATATTTTAATTTATAATAATAATAATTTTAATAATTATAATTAATTATTAAAACAAACATTAAATATGTATTTTTATTATTATATTTTATAATTTTAGTTATAATAGTAGCAATTAATTATAATAATATATTTTAATTTATAATAATAATATATTATAATAATACAATTAAATATTATTAAAAAAAATATATAAATATCTTAATTGTTTATAATTAAAAATAATATATTAAATTAATGGAATTAAATAAATTTAAAATTATAATATATATATATATATATAAATTTGTACTTAATTGAATTGACGTACAACAAATTGCTACATAACATAATAATTATTTTTTTTTCTTTTGACAATATATGGGTTATATGGGTGTGTGTGTGTGTGTGGATTACTTGTATATATTAAAATAAAATCTTTCGTCGTATTAACTCGTCGTATTACGAATTTATCGATCTATCGAACGAGACAGGTCTTAGCGATAAGTAAAGGATATATCTCATAAATACATAAATACCCTATTATTATTGTTGTATATACTAGAAGTGTCCTTGACTTTGAACCTAACCTGTCTTATTCTACTTTTCTTTATTTTATTTTACTTTTTCTCTCTGTCTGTCTCTCTCTCTCTCTCTCACACACACACACACACACTCTTTCTTTTTTTTTTTTTTTTTAACAAACATTAAGCCTTTACACACTCGTCGTCAGTCTTGGGTTATTTCAATTTTTCATAGGTAGAGTAAAATCAAGGACATTTATGATCGATAAGTATACAACCAACTCGTGGTGGTGGTGGTGATGGTGGTGGTGGTGATGGTGGTGGTGGGGGGAGGGGCTGAATGTTATGATTAAATGAAGAAAAACAAGTTAAAATACAAATTGTTAACTATAACAATTTTCCTAAATCGTTCGATAAAACAAATAATTATTAATATTATTAATAATAATAATAATAATAATAATAATAATAATAATAATAATAATGAGTTTAATTTTTATTATGAGTTTATTCATATATATATATATATATATATATATATATATATATATATATATATCTTGAAAATAGTAGAATTATTATTAATAATTAAAATAAGAATAAATATATTACAATAATATTATAAAAGTTGAGTTAGGATAATGCATAAAATTTCATAATAAAAAAATAATATATAAATAATTATATATATATAATTATATAATTAATAATATATGCAATAATAAATTAATATATGATATAAATAATAATAATAATAAATTATACATATATATATATATATATATATATATATGTTATACTTATTTGTGAATGTTTATTAAATGGTGAATGGATGAAGGTGGAGATAAATGATTTAAGAAAGTAATAAAACAAATTTGATAATAAATATTTTTGAATATAAATAATCATGGGAATATATCTTTCTCACTTGTCAATTATAATTATAATTAAATATTATTTTTTTTTTTTTTTTATTTGAGGCTTTGTTTAAAAATAAATTAAAGAAGATATATATATATATATATATATGTATGTATGTATATCAACGAAAGAGAAGATGAGAATATTTAAAGTACCAAATAAGATGACTACTTGCGCAAACGTTTCTCTTACGTAAAGTTCGTTCTATATGCACGAATACATTTGTATATAAATGCACATATATATATATATATAGATGTGTGTGTGTGTGTGTGTGTATATATAAGGTTTGCATACTTTAGTTGGTGCGAATGTGAACGCCAAGAGAGGACGCAGTTCATTAATTAATTCGAGGCCAATTATAGTTGCCGAATAGGTGAAACACGTTTGCACTGAGATTTTCGGTCCTTTGAAGTTTCAAATTGTATTCTATCCTATCGTGTCTTATCTATTAGATAATTTTACTCAATATTACGGTATCGTTCATCTATATATATATATACTTCGATTATTTATGATCAATTTATCTAATAAATGATGAATTTAGAAATGTTATGCTTCAAATATTTAGATAATTATTTGTACTATCTCAATTAATATAGAAAATGTTTATAATAGTTTGTTGAACGTTAATTATCTTTTTAAATAATTATTAATAATTTATTTGAAAGTTTATTATTGATTGTTATTATCAAAATTGAAATATAGTATATATATGTATATACTTAATTAATGATATTAATTAATTTATATATATATGTATGTAACTATGTGTGTGATATATTTATATCATACAATGGTTTGTTAATAATAAAGAATAAAAATAATGTTCTCACGAACGATTGATAAAGTAGGAAGAAGATAAAGAAGAAGAAAAAAAGACAACGTAGTTGGATAAAAATGGCGTGAACGGAAGTGCGAATGAGAATTACGCCGTTAACTGTTATTTATTTTTCTTTATTTTTTTTTTTTTTTTTTCATCCTACTCATAGTAGAAAGTTTACTATAGTGTGTATGTGTGTGTGTGTGTGTATGGTTTGATGGTATATTTCGTTCTTTTTCACTCTTGTATATCTTCCTTCTGTTGCGTCACGCTTCTCAAACTGTTATGCTCTTTACGAGAGACACGATTCTTGTCTCATTTCGTCGAATTGCAATTATAATCGTTTTAAATAAATTATAAATAGACAATAATCAAAGATATAAATAAATAAATAAATTAATTAATTAATTAAATAATAAAGAAAGAGAATTAACAATATAATACGATAGTAATATATTTATTCATTATTTTCATTATTTCATATTTGTCAGATTTCTTTCGAATTATTTTATATGAAATTTATGATGCATTATCTTAAACCTAACCTCACTTTCATATAATATTATCGTAATATTATATTTTTATTCTAATTTTTATCATTTATTATTACTAAAATATATACTTCCATTTGATAAATTATTTATTATAAAAATTTATTCATTATCTTAAACCTAACCTCACTTTTATATAATATTATCGTAATATTATATTTTTATTCTAATTTTTATCATTTATTATTACTAAAATATATACTTCCATTTGATAAATTATTTATTATAAAAATTTATTCATTATCTTAAACCTAACCTCACTTTTATATAATATTATCGTAATATTATATTTTTATTCTAATTTTTATTATTTATTATTGCTAAAGTATATATTTCATTGTATAAATTATTTATTATAAAAATTTATGCATTATCTTAAACCTAACCTCACTTTTATATAATATTATCGTAATATTATATTTTTATTCTAATTTTTATCATTTATTATTACTAAAATATATACTTCCATTTGATGAATTATTTATTATAAAAATTTATTCATTATATTATTTATTTACTTATTCATTTACTAAGAGACATGTTTTCTCAAAGAATTTTTATTGTAACTGTTATTCATATATACAGTTGGTAGAGTCCCCCTCCCCCTCACCGTCCCCGACCCCGCCCCCCCCCACCCGCTCCCTTCCTTCCTTCCCCCTCTTTAATTATCTTATCGTCATGAAAGATAAGAAACCATAAGAAAAACTATTGGTAGAAATTTTCTTTTAAGGCCCACGTTTATCCTGACCGGCCCTGACCTTACCGAGGAGTGAAAGGTCATTGAACCGTTGGATTCACCAGAGAGAAAATGTCAATTGATCGCACGGTTGCACAAAGCGCAATGTGTCGATCCAGTTGCATGTATATATATATATATATGCATCTGATACATCTTACCTTTCTGTAAGATGATTCGTCCGTTATTCGTTGCATTTACATCCATTTGCACGATGACACCAGTTCAATGAAGATGATGAAGATGATGAAGATGATGATGATGATGATGATGATGATGATGATGATGAAGAAGAAAAATTGATCTTCCTTTTTAAATACAATGAGTTTTCAAAAATTGAATAAATTTATCGATCCAGTGTTACAATATAATTCTTTTCGTTCATACATATATATATATATACATAAATCATACATATGTACATACATATATAGATAAATGTTAAAAAAAAAAAAAGATGATTTATAATCATGAAAAAAAAAATATGAGAAAAAAAATTCGTATGCATTTTTTTTTTTTTTAATCATTTTTAAATATAACAAAGTTAATTTTACTTTTATAAAACAATATTAAAAAAATATAAAGATTGAATAATATATATATATATAATATATATAATCTTCAGGTTAGATAAAAAAAAGATAATAAATTATTTTTCATATTTATTTAACTACCAACCATTATATTTTTTCTGTCGACTGATTATGAGAAAGAAAAGAAAAAAAAAGAAGAAAAAATGTAGCGAGAAAATTTATTAGGTTTGATTAAGTTGCAAATGTGATTATGTATGTATATATGTATGTATATATGTATGTATGTATGTATGTATGTATATGTGTGGTAAGTTTGTAGGATAAGGAAAACACGTTAATCACGAGAGTTTCACGCACGAAATGAACGCGATGCCTCCAAGGCATCGCCATCATCATCATCATCATCATCATCATCATCATCATTATCAACAGTTATATCTGTGTGTGTGCGTATATATGTATATATAAGACAGAGAGAGAAAGACAGAACTATGACCGTAAGCTTCGAATATTATGTCACGTATTAGGTGATGGGAAGCCATGTAACGGGGAAATTGTAATCGCTGACAAATCTAGTAACCGACTTTTTTCACTTTTTTATTTGTTTAAAGTTGTACGTGATCTATTTTAATTTTATAAAAATAATTTGATCCAAATCAATTATTTTCATTAGATAATATTTGTTATAATTATTACCATCTATCTTACGAATTATTATCTATATATATATAATATATAAATTAATTCCATGTAGAAGGGGCCTTCGGGGTAAACACCCTAAAGGGATATACCTGAAAAATAAATCAACTATAAACTAGATAAATTAATTTTCAAATATATATTAAATAATAATTATATTATATATATTACATTTAGTATTTACTATTTATATTATATTATATTTTTTATTATTATTATATTTTAATATATATAAATTACGTGTCACGTTGTTTGTGCGCAATGGACTCCTAAACTACTGAACCGATTTTAATAAAATTTTGCACACAGTGTGCAGTTTTATCCAACTTGAAAGATAGTATATATATATTATAATTTTATATTTAATATATTATTATAAATACTAATATAGAAGAAGAAGAAGAAGAAGAAGAAGAAGAAGTTTATTTTTTCAGGTATACCCCTTTAGGGTGTTTACCCCGAAGGCCTCCCTACATATAAACACTAATATATTATAATTTATATTATTACTATATATATATAGTACAATTAATTACTATACTATAATAAATTATTATTTATCACAATTATTTTTATTAAAATATATATATATATAATTAACAAAGAAATATGACATTTTCTTTTTTTAATCATTTGTTCAACCTTTTGAACTATACCTAATTGTGTTTTTTATTTTGTTTACCTTTCAGAAGTCAGAAACACCAGAAGATGATGCAGTTGAACACGTTGAACTCGTAGGAGGTAGCTTCCCTTTTTTTTTACCTCTACTTAAAGGAGAAGGGGGGAAAAAAGAGGATAAAAGGAAAAGGAAAATAATTGAGAAGAGGAATTATAAGAAGTACTCTTGAGGAGATAAGGTTACGATAGATGGTACAAAAAATGGCATCAACCAGTGGACACAAGAGGAACGGCTCGAGTTCGAGCATGTTCGCTCACAAACGTACAGAATCTGGTGGTGGTTTTATCGGTCACAAACGATCCGAAAGCGGTCACAAACGGGCCGAAAGCATATCTAGTGCCTTTGGTCATAAACGTTCAGAAAGTGGTCACAAAAGGAATGAAAGTGGCGGTGGTTTTGGTCATAAGAGGTAATTATTATTATTCATTATTATTTTATCTTATTTATGTGTATATGTGTGTGTGTGTGTACTTGTTAAAAGAAATAAGAAAATCTATTGTAATTATCTTAGAATTTTTTGTTTTTTCCTATGATGAGTGAGAACACTCATAAATTTTATCTAATTTTTATTCTGGTGTAATTTTATATTGTTTTTATATTTCATTTTCTTTTTCCTTTATTTTATTTTATTTTTTTTTTTTTCATAAAAATGTACAATGTTTAAATATTATAATAGGAATATTCATAGTTTTGTCAAATTTCTATCGTAGTGTATTTATAATTTTCTTTTTTTTTAATATTTAATTTTTTTTTCTTTATTTTATTTTATTTTATTTTATTTTATTTTATTTTATTTTATTTTATTTTTGGTTTCATAAATTTACAGTTAAAATATTATAATAGAAACACCCATAGTTTTGTCAAATTTCTATCGTGGTGTATTTATAATTTTTTTTTTAATATTTAATTTTTTTTTTACTTTATTTTATTTTATTTTATTTCAATTTTTTTTTTTCATAAATCTACATGTTCAAACAAAAAAAAAAAAAAGAAAAATAATATATATAGTTCGCGCAAAAAAAAAAAAAAAAAAAAAAAAAACCATAAGCTCTTTTTCTTTATCTCTTCGTAAGCGACATTAGGGTGTGGAAGAAGAAAAAAAGAAGAAAAAAAAAAAAAAAGAAAGAAAGAAAGAACAAAAAATCTTCCTAGCCATCGCATGACAAAGGTTTCTAAAATTTTGCATAAAAAAGAAAGGACACCCTTTCTTCATGGGGGGCGGGTATATGGTACAACTACGTGATTTGAAATAATCCAAGGGGAAGAAAACGAAACGATGAACTTTTTTTCTCTTTCTTCCTTTTTTTTTTTTTTTTTTTTTTTTTTTTTTTTAATGCAACATAGTTCGGTTTTATATTTAATCGTTCGATCGAACAAAAATGCACAATGCGTCGCGTGCACAATGTTGTTTTATTTTTCTTTTTCATTTTTTTTTTTTTTTTTTTTTTGTTTATACGAATTCGTTTCAACGCGAACATTAATCCGATCGTTCGATGTGCATTCTTTACCCCCTCCCCTCCTCCTCCCTCCCTCCCTCCCTCCCACCTACCCTTCCAATTCCCCCTTCATACACACATACAAGACGCACGCATTTACGCACATGGTGTTGCAAATTTTCAAACGATTTTTGCGACAAAGGTGTTGATACCAATGTCCTCCTATCGTAGAGTACTTAAATTACTTAATTCGATTAATTTCGATGAAGGGGAGAATAGGGAGTAGAGAGGTTGAGGGGAGAGGGTGGGGGGTGAGTGGGAATCGTAAAAGAGTAATTCGTGTACATAGGGTGGGTTCATTCATGCGTGTTGTTAAAGAATAATTGGTCCTTTTTTTATTATTATTATTATTATTTCTTTTTTTATAGATCGACCAGGAAAAAAATCAATCGTGTGTGTCATTGTAGGTTGTACGATAAAACGCGTCCATTTTGATATAAACATGGGTGACCAGTTTGTACAATGTTAGGTTAACTAACACTGTATTAATTAATCAAAATTTTGTTTGAATTTATTGTATTATAAATTGCATAATGTATAATGCATTTGTATTGTTTTTTTTTTTTTTTTTTTTTTTGTAAAATATACTTTAGAAGTTATTATTTTAATTTTATTTTATTATAATATATATGTATAAATAATATATAAATAATATATAATAAAAATATAATATATAAATAATAGAAATAATATATAATAAAAATAATATATTAATAATATATATATAAATAATAAAAAATATAATAATAATAAAGTAATAACAAAATAATACAATAATATATATAATAAATAATATATAAATAAATATATATAATATATAATAAAATATATATATATATATATAGAAAACCATTTTGGTTTTATATCTTATTATATTTATATATTATTGTATATTTATTTATTAATATTATTTATCTTATTTATTTACTATCTTAATATATTTATTTATTTATTTTATTATATTTATATATTATTATATATTTATTTATTATTATTTTTATATTTTTATAATACACACAAATATTGTGTTTTTTTTTTTTTCTAATATTTTAACATTTCTTCTTTTTTTTTTTTTTTACCAACCAGTTGAGCACACTAAAAAAAAAAAATAAAAGAAATAAAAAATATAATAAATAAATAACAAAAAAAAAAAAAAATAAAATCTGTCTCGTTACAAATAAGGACATCCTACGTGAGTTACTTTCCATTACTCAACAACCAACTAACCAACTAAGCAAGTAAGCAAGTAACCAACCAACCAACCAACCAACCACCATCGTTTTAAAATTAAAGTTCGATTTTAATATTCGTCTCACGCACGTCTTACTAACGATTAGTCGTAATATTGTTTTTTTTTTTTCTTTATTTTTTTTTATTATTTAGGTCACATCGTCCATTCCACTGACTGACTTGTACACTTCTTCTTTTTCTTCTTCTTTTTATTTTTCTTATTTTTCTTATTCATCATTTTCTTCTTCTTCTTCTTAGAATTTACGTAACTAAATGTATGTCGAGAAAGAAGAGTGAGTGAGTGAGTGAATGAGTGAGTTGGAAAGTTGAGAGTTAAAAGAGGAAAATAAGGAAATATAACAAGACAAAGTTATTTTCAAGTCATACGAAATAATATTATTAGCATTTTTATTTACTACTAACGCGTGTTGTTTATGTTTCTTATTTATTTTCGTTTATTTGCGATTATCTAATAATATCTGTTGTACGTAACAACTAATGCAATTTCCATTTATATCTGTTAAAAAAGATTCTAAAAAAAAATAAAAAAAAAAATAAAAAACTATGAAATGAAAATGAGAAAATACAAAAATAAAATTGAAATGAAAAAAAAAAAAAAGAATGAAAAAAACTAAAAACGAAACTTAACAAAATGAAAAAATAAAAATGAAAATGGAAATGAAACTAAAAAAAAATGAATAAATAAAAATGAAAATGAAACTAACAAAAATTGTAAATGAAAATGATGAAACTAAACAAAATAAAAATGAAACTAACAAAAAAATGAAAAAAATAGAAATGAAAATGAAACTTAAAAAAAATTGTAAATGAAAATGAATCTAACAAAATAAAAATAAAACTAAAAAAAATGAAAATAGAAATGAAAATGAAACTAACAAAATTGTAAATGAAAATGAAACTAACAAAACTGTTAAATGAAAATGAAACTAACAAAATTGTAAATGAAAATTAATCTAACAAAATAAACATGAAAAAATAGAAATGAAAATGAAACTAAAAAAAATTATAAATGAAAATGACTCTAACAAAATAAAAATGAAACTAAAAAAAAAATGCAAATAGAAATGAAAATGAAAATGAAATAATGAAAATGAACTTATCTCTTATTGCAATTAAATTATTTTAGAAGAAGAAATAAATAAATTAATTAATAAATAAATAAATAAATAAATAAATAAATAAATAGATTATTGTTTTTGTTCGTTTAGTATTGTATTTTTGTAACATAGTATTGGAAGAAAAGTAACTTAAGGGATGGTTGTACTCTTATTACTACTCTCTTTCTGTCAGGTAATACGATCCTTTTGCTTGAAGAAGGGAGTCTTGCATGACATCCATGAAAGAAGCAAGGTTTTAAAAGATCCCTTTCCCCCCCAACCCCAACCCCAACCTCAACCCCCCTTCGACTATCCGTTAGGTAATAGTAACAGCAAGAACCAAACCAACAACAGGAGAAAGACAGGAGACAACAGGAGAGTGTGTGTCCTGTCTTGCTATTCGACCAACCCTTTTTGTTTCCGCAATGCAATCGATACTAAACAACACGTCGAATTTATTTTTTCATTTCCACCCCTTTCTTCTTATTCTTATTTAATATTTTTTATCCTTCTTAATGTTATTCTACAAAAAATATATATATATATATATGTATATATGTGTGTGTGTGTGTGTATTGAATAAATATTATTAATGTGAACTATGAATTAATGGTGTGAAATGCGTCAGAGTTTGAAAATTGTCAATGTTGACTCTACGAATCACTTAAAAATTATAAATTTTGTTGAAGTTCAATTTAAACAATATTACGTCATTTATTATACATATATATATATATAAATATTAAATAATTATATAATTAAATTAATATATATAATTTAATTTAAATTTAAATTAGTATATAAATTAATTAATATAATATATCTAAATTAAATAAATTGAAAAAAAAAATATAGATAATAATTAATTAAAAATTAATTTAATAAATTACTAAAATTAAAAAAATATTATTTCAATATTAATTAAATTTAATATATATATATTAAATTAAATGTAATTAATATTAAAATAATATTTGAAAATTCATTCACACATGTTAGTTTGTTTGTATTATGTTTATATAATATAAAAATATATATAAAAATAAATGAAAAAAAATTTGATCTTTCACTGACACATGTTTAATATATATGTTGACCATGTGAATTTTGACATTATCCAATTTCCATCTTTCACACATACATATATATGTTTTATTTATATGACATTTCATGGAACAAAAAGATCACATGACACATACGAGAGAGAGGAAAGAAGGGGGGATGGTTGGAGTATCGTTATCGTTATCGTTCAGCTAAAACTTTCAATTAACATGGTGCAAAAATAAACTTTCAGGTCCGAGTCTGGTAGCAATTATCATGCTGGACATAGACGTAACGAGAGCATGTATGCCATGACAGGATTGTATGCCGAAAGTACTGGCACTGGGACTGATGAAAACACGGATCCATTGCAACCAAGTGGTAGCAGATTGACTCATGATACTGTAATAAGGTGTCATAGTAGAAATCCAAGTTCCGGTCTTGTGGATCATAGGTGAGTAGTTACACATTAACATATTTTTTATTTATAATTATTATTATGTTTTTTATTTTGTTCATCATATAATGTGTAAAGTATATACACATATATATATATATATATATATATTTATTAAATTATATTTATTGAATTATATTCTATTGAATTTTATTTAAATTATATTTATTAAAATTTATTTAAATTTTATTAATTTTATAATAAATAAATTATATTTACTTAATTATTTATATTTCATTTATAACGTAATTATATTTATTAAAATATATTTATTAAATATTATATTATTTTTAAATTATATTATATTATATTAAATTATAACATTTGAAATTTCATTTATATAAATTATATTTTTATTTATATATTTAATAAATTTTTTTTAAATTACATTAAAATTATAAATAAATAAATAGAAGCCATATTATTTCTTGCTTATTCGTAATACAATGTCAATATCGATAACAAATTTGGCATGCAAAATTATTCGCAATTAAAATAATATCATAAATAAATTATATTTCATTTATTTAATTATATTTCATTTATATAACATAATTATATTTATATCTACGACATAATTTGTGACGATTTTCAACAAATATTATTACTTTAATCAATGCATATACAATTTTTTTATTATACATCCTTAAATATCATTTAAATATAATACACTACAAATTATTATTATTATTATTATTATTAAATTCGTTGATTCTACTGTTATGTGTCACTAATGTGTTGTTTAATTAATTAATACAACGATTAATTTTTTTTTTTATCAATTATACAAATTCCTTTTTCCCCTTTTTTACGTATGATTCATCGATAAATTAAATATTGTCATATTTAGCACATAAAAAAAGAAATTTCATTACATTCGATCACGTATTCGTAATAAAATGACAGTTTCGTCAACAATACTAATACACATTACACACCATCTGTGTAATATATAACTGACATATACACATTATATATACACACACACATATGTATACACGAGAGTGTTTCATTTTTATTGCAATTTTTCATTTTCATTTTTGTTCGCGTAAATACTTACACGAGAGAAGATCGTTACGCAAACACAACTCGAATAAAACCACCAATGTTGATTGTGCATACACACACACACATATGTTTGTGTAAATATACTAACATACATTCATATATATATATATATATATATCATTGCCGTCAGAATTCATTCGAAATTGTATACGACTACAAAACAAAGTATGCTCAGCATGTGTAATAATACCGTGATTAACGTTTTATAATTGACATTAAATATACCATCACATAATTCTAAAGTTCTTATAAGGATAAACAAAAAGAACAAGGAAAAAGATTGTAAAAAAAAAAAAATACAGTCAGCAAATTAATGAGAAACTGATTCCAAAAAAAAGGAAAAGAATACTTCATTTGAACGTCATTTTGCAACTAAAAATCGGATTATTTTCATCTCAAAATCAGACATTTCATATTTAATGACCTAATGTGTTGAAAATATTCTTTTTTCCGCAATTTTATAAGAATGGGGTTGATTTCTAATTTTATCAGAATAGGGGTTGATTTCTAATGTTATAAGAATGGGGGTGGTAGAAGGGTGAGAATAACAGGAAAAAATAAATCAAAACAAAACAACAACAACACTCATAAATGAGAAAAATGAGAAAGTTCTTCTCTTGCTGTTTTTGAAGGGTGATTGATAGTCAGGGGTATAGAGGGGAGTCTTAAAGATAGAAAATAAAAAAAAATAAAAGAAACTGTGACTGTGACTACCAACGATGACGCATTTGTTCATCGAAGTCTTTCCCTGATTGCTAAAAGATTGCGAAAGTGTTACGAAAGCTTAGCACGAGACGGAATCGCAACTTAAACGTTTAAGACTTTCCGGATCGTAGAAAGTTAAAGAAAGAAAGGATGAATTGTATAAAACATGAGTGTGTAATAGTAGTAATAGTAGTAGTAGTAGTAGTAGTAACTATAACGAGCAATATTATAAACCAGCAAAGCAATGCTATTACGAACAGCAATATTATTACGTTTGTATGTTGTTGTTGCTCTCGAGTAAAACGATTCCACGACCCTGACACATATTCTATCCTATCTTTTTATTCGTATATGTGTGTGTATATATATACATGTATATAATTCGTGCGTGGAATAGGATTTGCAAAGAATATTTTCTTGATGATTGTTCTTCTTCTTGTTGTTTAATTGTTTCAAAATACTTTCACCAATCTCACCCTCATCCTCACCCCCCACTTCATCCCTTATTTCATATCATCGTGAAAGACCTATCGTATTATAGTTAGAAATCAGGTTAATGGTATAGTTCCGTTGTCCTCCAAAAGAATCGTCTTCCAACGTCTTTCCTTTTCTTCTTCTTTATTTCTTTTTATTTTTTTTTTTTTCTGGATACGAATCCGTATCATCGTTAAACGTGATCATTTATCCACCCCCTTACATCCCCACCCACCATCTTTTTAAGAATTTTAACGTCATTGCTTTTATGATATGACGTACGAACTTTATGAATATATATATATATATGTATATGTGTATGTATGTGTGTATTCTATGGATAATATAGATTTTGTATTTGATGTATCATACTATACCATATATGATATTTTGCTATACTTTAGACACTATATGATATTTGGCTATATTTTTTAAATGTAAACTTTTGTGTATATTTTATGCATAATATACATTTTCTATTTGATGTATCATACTATACTATACCACATACAATATTTTGATATATTTTTTAAACATAAACTTTTAATATTATTGCACGGATTATGATTTGATCTAACCTTTGTTATTTATTTTATTTTATTTTTTTTTCAGAGACTTCATTATCAAATGTCACAGCAGGAATCCCAGTGCTTCCATGGTGGACAGGTAACAAAAATAATAAATATATACATGTTAAAGTGTTATATATTAGGTTAGGAAGTAAATGATTACGGATTTTGTCAATAGATGGCTTTTTAATCCTTCGAGGGTTAAAACTTCTGAATACTTTTAACTAAAATGTTTTGTAGGAACGGAATAATTTATTAATAATAAATTATATATTTAATAATTAATGTTTTTCTTTCTGAATATAATTTAATTAATTAATATAAACATTACATTATTTTACATTAATATTAACAAACACGTATATGCGTTCATAACACTGTAAGGGTTTAAATTACCAATAACTTAGTTGCCAACCCAATAGTTTGAACTGTTTCTATTTATTTATTTTATTTACAGGACCGAAAAAGAAAGGGCCCAAACTCCACCGTTCAATCCAGATTTAAAGGACTGTGGAATTCTCAGCTGTAGGCCCGCCTTCATTCAAAAATTTGCCGGGATAAAGGTTTGTAATCATCATAATAATAAACAGAAAGTAAACACCATTAGTTCAACGTGACTTATTTTAAGTAACAAACTGCTGCTACTGCTGCTGCTGTTACTTCTGTTGCTGCTCGTTAATTCGTCTCTACGTGGATGTTTCAAGTAGTCATGAATCATCATCATCATCATCATCATCATCAACTTTATCTCTTAGGAGATTAAAATCTTGTTATATTACTCACTTGTTCCGACGAATTAGACGAGCTAAATATACGACATTAAAAATTGAATATATACTTTATTCAAAAACATTCATTTCATGAAGAAAACAAAAACAAAGAAATTAAAACATACTTTTGTTTTTCTTTTTTCAATTATACATACAGGTGTTCGTGTTCCTCCTTTCATTCCTCGTAACACTGCAACAAGCTCTTAGTTCTGGTTATATCAATTCTGTGATTACAACTATTGAAAAAAGGTTTGAAATCCCGTCCAGCCTTTCGGGGCTCATAGCCAGTTCATACGAAATAGGCAACGTCATTACCGTCATATTTGTGAGCTATCTCGGTAGCCGCAGACATATTCCTGTTTGGATAGCAATTGGTAAGTGGTTTAACAATAACGAGACCATACTACTATGATGTTATGTCCATTATCATCAATATAATTATAACAAATTTGAAAATAAAGGTGCTGTTATCATGGGATTGGGATCGATGATCTTTATGGTACCACATTTTACCGCCGAGCCTAATTTAACGACAAATTCGAACAATTCCAGCTCGGATAATATTTGTCGTGGCATATCCTTACGTGAACAAGACATGGGACTCGGTAAGTAGTACTCAACAACAACAACAACAACAGGATTTTTAAATTGATAGGTTATTCAAATGAATTTTTATTTGAATATTTTGAACAGGACGATTGTCATCAGGTTTATCATCACCGCATAACAATTTGAGAGGAGATAATTGTATACAAGGATCTCCATCAAATGCTGGTCCTGTTACGCTCTTTTTGCTTGCTCAATTATTGTTGGGTTGCGGTGGTTCTCCTCTATTTACACTTGGTACTACTTATATAGATGATCATGTGAGACCTGAGAGTGCTTCTTTATACATCGGTAAGTATTCAATTTGTATCAGCTAATATTAATGAAGAAAAATAGGTTAGGTTACATGTTTTCATTTTTTTTTTTTTTTAGGTTGTATGTACAGTATGGCCGCATTTGGACCAGTCTTAGGGTTTCTTCTTGGAGCATATCTCTTGTCATTCCACATGGACTCTTTCTCTGGGACAATTATTAGTATCGGTAGGTTAAATTGTTATTAGTTTATTTGAATGAAATTAATTTGTTAAATTATATTTAGATCCTGGTGATCATCGATGGGTCGGTATGTGGTGGGGAGGATTCTTACTCTGTGGTTTATTACTGATAATGGTTGCAATACCATTCTTCAGTTTTCCTAAAACACTGCAACACGAGAAGGAGAAAATAAGGATTATTGAAAAAAACAAGCCTACTTCTCAGAAGGAGAAAGAACAATCCAAGGAACCTAAGAAGGAGAAATTGGATGATACTGGATATGGTAAAGATGTGAAAGGTAAAATGATTATTACGATTCTTTATAAAGATAATGTGTTTGTAAGAGATGTTATATTGTCAATTGGATTTTGAATCCATTATTTTTCATAGATATTCCACGTAGCATGTGGAGACTCGTTTGCAATCCAGTATACGTGGTGACCTGTTTGGGTGCTTGTATGGAACTAGTAATCGTCTCGGGCTTTGTCGTTTTTCTACCAAAATATCTTGAGACGCAATTTAGCCTGGGTAAAAGTCAAGCGAGCATATTTACCGGTTCTATTGCTATACCGGGTGCTTGCATTGGTATCTTCTTCGGTGGATGTTTACTCAAACGATTGGAACTAAGACCAAAGGGGGCAGTTCAATTTGTTCTTGTCTCTAACATAATATGTTTAGTTTGTTATGGTCTACTATTTTTCTTGGGTTGTGACAACGTTAAAATGGCCGGGACCACTATACCGTACTTTAACAGCAGCACTAAAGGTCCAGAACCTTTTCAAGTAAATCTCACTGCCGCATGCAACTTCGGTTGTGAATGTCGAATGACCGACGTTGAGCCGGTCTGCGGAAATAACGGCCTGACGTACTTCAGTCCTTGTCACGCTGGATGTACAGCCTTCAGTTCGAAGTCTAACTTTACGAATTGTGCATGTAAGTTGTTGATGTATACAAATAAATAATATTAATTCATAGTGAAAATTTTTATGATTTATTTATATTAAAATGAAATGTATTTTTTGTTCAGGTATACATGGTAATTTAACTATGCTGCCACCAGCAGCACCAGAATTTGCTGAAGTAACCGTAGTACCAGTAGCAACTGCTGGCCCATGTACTTCACCCTGCAGAACAATATTCCCATTTTTAATTCTTCTATTTTTCATGACGTTTATCGTCGCTGTAACTCAAATGCCTTTGTTGATGATAGTTTTAAGGTAAGATAATACATTATCCTATAACCTCAATATCATTCTGAATTCTTAATCTGAATTATTTATTTACAATATAGATCTGTATCAGAGGAAGAAAGATCTTTTGCACTTGGTATGCAATTCGTAATCTTCAGACTGTTCGGTTATATACCAGCGCCTATTCTTTTTGGTAATTTAATAGATTCAACATGTTTATTATGGAAGAGTACTTGTGGTGAAAAAGGTGGCCGATGTCTCTTATACGATATCGAACAATTTAGATATAGGTAAAAGAATATATTCTTTCACAATTATATTTTAATCTTTTATTGAAAGTGTGTTAACTTAATCAAATTTTCAATGTAGGTATGTTGGTCTTTGCGCTGGCATTAAAATCTTGGCACTAGCATTGTTTTTGGTTGATTGGTGGCTTGTAAGGAGGAGAAGACAAATGGAGGAACAGGCTCCATCCTTTACTGTCAATGAATTTGTAGGATCAATTATTAGTCTTGATAAATGTAAGTTTAACAAATGTATTTTAATAATATCAAATTCTAACAATAAAGTTGTATGTAATTGTGCCAATAATTATGACAACAAACAGTATAATTGATAACTGTCATAAGCTGTGGCACAAATACATATATACAAGCATGTATATAAAATGTATATCATAATTGCTTATTATAGTATTTGAGGAAAAACCTCATCAACATAATTTAGGGGACGGGGATGTGAATTCACCAAGTTCGGAAGGATTGACGCCATCTTCTATTTCTTCACCTACGGAGCCTACAAAATCGACGAATCTCGAGGAAACAGAATCTTCTAATCAAGACTCTACTGAAACGACAAATCGTATGACGAAAAATATGATGGACGTTGATGTACCGGATACGAGGCAAACAGTAATAATACCACCACCATTACCACCACCACCACCATTTGCAATGCACGAGCATGAAGTTAATATAAAGCCCGTGACAATGGGTAAATCAGATAGTCGCGATCAGAATGTTTAATGTTTATTTCGAATTAGGAATTATTATTATTATATATATATAAATCAATCGAATTGGTGATATGTAAATTTGTGACAAATTATTATAGATAATTCATTGTAAATAATATATAATTATCTATTTCATTGTTGATGAGAAAACAAAAAAGCAAAAAAAAGATGTGCACTAACCTTAAAAAAAAAAAAAAAGAAAACAGTCATAGAATCAATATTATGTATTAAATACGACTGTAAGCACTGTATAATTATTATTGGTCAATGTATACTTGCGGTGCTCCTCTCATAAATAATATGTTTCGATGAAAATGATTATTATTATTATATACATACTTATATATATAAACGGGATAGAACGAAACTTAACTAACACAGTCAATATTTTTTCCATTAACGTGCTCTCGATAGAAATATGTCATATATATATATACATACATTGGATTAGTTTTCTATATATTCATATAATTTACATAATAAATGCACATATAGTTAGTTATTAAAACAAACTCTTGTATTTGAAGCAAAACAGAAAGAATGCAAAATGGCGATTTATCTTCCGTAAATAATTTGTCACAAATTTCATTAAAATGGGTTTAGATATTACAATAACAATAACAACAACAACAACAACAAAATGATATCAGTAAGTGTACATTTTTATGGCATTGCGATATGTAAATAGAGATTTAATGATAGGTTATGTAAAGGGCTCTCATTTAAAAAGAGTACTAAAGTACTTGAAAACTAATGATCGTTATTGTATGGCTAAATCTATACAATTTTTACTGTAAATGATACATTTTAAAATGGTGGTAGCACAAGATTAAGGCTTAAGAAGATTTTTATGTACACGATGAAGTAGTATCATCGGTCTTTGGTTACATGTGTTTCAAGAAACAAGTCCTTGATTGCGACTATATTAAAATATAAAAACAAACAGAAGGAAGAAATAGAACAAAACTAAAAATGATGAAGAAGAAGAAGGAAGAAGAAGAAGAAGAAAGAAGAAAGAAGAAGAAGGAAGAAGAAGAAGGCCAATACTAAGACGAAAATTGTAAATATAAAAATCCTGCCTTAAGAAATACAAGACTAGACAAACTTAAAGTTAAATATAAACTAATTAAGTTAACGAAACTAATGATATATATATATATATATATAAACATTATATTATTCGCAGATCAAGAGCTGAGATTTATTTTATAACTAGATTTAGGCTTTCTCACAAAAAAAGTAGTCAATTTAGAAATAGTTAAGAAGAAACAAACAAACAAAACAAAAAAAAGAAAAATGATAGAAGAGAAAAATCCACACACACACACACACATACATACATATACATATATATATATATAGTTAAAAAAATCAATAGGAAAAAAAAAAAGTAATTGTGAATGGTGTATAGTTAGAGGTTTATCTTATCCCCCCTGTTTATTCATAGATATATTATAATTATATTATATACACACACACACACGATCATAATTCAAAAACATGCTTTGAAAAGAGCGGCACGTGATGATCTCCGACGATTATTCATTTGTTCGGCTTTTTTTTTTGTTTTTTTTTAATTAAATTGTATTTTTAAATGAATCTATCAAAAAGAGTCAAAATATCATTTTGTGGAAAAAAGAAAAAAAAAGAAAAAAAGAAAAAATGGGCTTTCATGGAAAAACGATCTTATTTTGTTGTTCTTTTAATGATACTTGTATCGATAATCAATAATCATAAGAATGGATTACTGATGAGTAAAAAGTGGAGAAGAAGAAGAAGAATAAAAAAAATTGACAAAATTTATTTCATCATTTATTAATGAACAATTGCAATATTAGATAAATGATGGAATAGATTTGTTGAATTTTTGTTAACTTTATATCAAGTCCATTCTGTCATTATTATCTGACACATGAATTTTTATCGACACAGTATTTTAATATAAATATAAACAATGACTACTTCCAAGCAACGAGAATCTAATTATCAGTTCTACGAATGACGATTATTTCAATTCTCGATGAAATTTCAAATATCAATCGTTATGGGACCTTCAATTGTCTCTGATATAATTAAGTTGTTTTTTTTGGCTTCGATGCAATTAGCTTGCTCGTCATGAGGAATGCTACTAGTTTTGTACCTGAAAGCCTCTCGAATCAATTTCGATGTATAAAATGATACAAAAAAATAATAATAATAATAATAATAATAATAATGATGATGATAATGAAGATAAACAAAAAGAATAAGAAGAAGAAGAAAATGAAGAAGAAGATGAAGAAAGAACAAAAAAAAAAACAAACTATATTAAACTCACTCAGGAATGAAATTCTATAGGGAGTAAGGGCACTTTTAATTTTTATTCTGAATATAACCAAACAATGGGGAAACGAGTTATAAATAAAAAAATAAATAAATAAATAAATAAATAATAAATATATTATGTGTAATATCGAAGCCAGGAAAAAAAGAACAAAATTTTGCCTTAGCTTACGAAGAAAGTATTCGAAGATTTGATTTTCATTTTTGATATATTTGAAATATTTTCACAATCATTTTGATTCATTTAAAAAAAAAAAATATTCAAGTACATACATATATATATAAATATATATATATATATATAAATATATACGTTTCTCACAATGTTGATAAAGAAGAAATAATTAAAAGAAAAATGATTTTAACGTGCTACTAATAAATAAAGAAACGTGTTAGCCTCTCTCTCTCTCTCTCTCTCTCTCTCTCTCTTTCTTGATGGTACTCAACAAATTCAGAACAAAACAAACAAACAAACAAATCCCTCTGCGATGCCGCAAATGTAAACATTGTGCAACTTAATACATACTTAATTATACAAATACTTACTTTCGCGTTTTTCACGTTGTATTTCACTCACGGTATCCATCACACTTTTTGCTGTTTGGTCCGTCACTGTCAATTTTTCAAAGTGTAGTATTACACGCTACTATATTTTAGAGGCAATTTTCACGTTTGATGTAATAAACAAAAAAGAAGAAGAAAAAAAAAAAGAAAAAACAAAAAACAAAAATGAGGAAAAAAAAATATAAATAAAAAAGTAAACAAAATTCATTCAAAAGATTCCTCAAAGTCGACCGTTTGAATCAATTTCTTTGTTTTTTTTGTTTTTTTTTTTTTCGAGAACAGCGATGATCTCTTCAATGACTACATTATTGCGATACACATATATATATTTATATATATGTGCGTATAATTATGAAAGTGGTTTAAGTAAAAGTTAATAAAAAAATGAGTTTATCAGTTAGTACACACTACATTATTATAAATTAAATAAATTCAATGTAATTTGAAAACGATGAGTTTTGAGATTATGAAAAATGAATTGTTAGATAATGTTTGTAATTTCAATATTATATAAAATTGATATAGTGTTCAAGTATAAATCTTTAAATATCTCGAAACAAGAGATATATGACTTTGACCACTTTCATAATTATGGGTACATATATATGTATATATATATATATATACCTAATATAACTTTGTGATATATAAAATCTCTTTCGAACGGTAGACTTTGATGAACGCTCGTAGATCGTAACAAAAAAGTGCTGTGAATAGAAAAAGAACAAAAAAAAAAATAAATAAATAAATAAAAACGAAGATGAAAGATAAAAGGATATAACAACAACAACAACAATAACAAAAAAGAAAGAATAAAACAACTAAGTACATATAATTACATTATAAAAATAAAATTAATTAAATGAAATTAAATTAAATGAACAGATCAAACTCAGATCAGTTTGTTGAAGATGTAATTAAAACGGAGAAGATATGAAAACAACTGTTGTCCGTTTACAACATTACTTGCAATTGTACATAAAATTATAGTTAGAAAAAAGTGATGAAAAGAGAGATTTAACAAAATATAAAAAAAAAAAAAAATAAACAAAACCCGAGCAATGCTGCAAGAATTTTTACAAGCTCGGTTATATCGTGTTAATTCGATGTTTCTTACATTTCTTCAATTACTGACAGATTGAAGAAACATCGAACATAGTTGCACGATGACTAATATATATATATATATATATATATATATATATATATATATATAAATAAATATAATAAACTCTTATGTTACTTAAGTAATTTTAGAAGAATTGTGTTTTTGAATGATTTTCTTTTGTCTTTTTTTTTTTTTTTAATAATCATTCACTTTGTTATTTACCTTGAAGATGAAGTTACTTTGTGTTCTCTCTTATCACATGATGAATCAAGCATTATTATGTTGATCATATTAATTGAATAATTGTCTTTTAATGAATCTCCTGTTAACGTCAATATACAAACCTTGAATATCGACAGAATAACTGCGATAATTATTAATACCGATACTACTCGCTAAAATTAGTACTACTACTACTACACTACTACTACTACTACTACTACTACTATTACTACTACTATTACGATTACTCTTATCGCTATTATATTGTTATATATTTCATTATTATATCAAGTATGATTTTTAGTCTTGAATTTTCTTGTCATCACACAAGATTGTAGTATGTACGTAACATTCCTCCCCTACCCCCCTACCACCCTACTACCACCCCTCAAGCGCGTACTACTATTAAATAAAGAAGAAGAAGAATAATAATAAATAAATAAATAAATAAAACGATCAAGTATTAGATAGGATTAATTATAGTAATTAAAATTGATATATAAATAAAATGTTATTACGTTATATACATAATGTATATATATATATATATAAATATATATGTATATAATATGTATGTTAAAATCATGCATATATATATATATGTATATACATTATATGTATGTATATGTATGGTTATTACCATGATATAATATAAACTGCTTATAGATGTAATGTATTTTTTGTAGGGACCATAAATGTAAGCAGAACAATATACATATGTATATATATATATATATATATATAATTTGAATTGGTACTGAAAGAAAATAATGGTGTGCAGAAAATATGTCAAATTCGTGAAAAGCAATACATGCGTGGTGTTACGAGAAGTTTCTTGAAAATAATCGAATATTTAAATGTTCACGTACATAAATATAAGTATAATTATTATATACGTTTATATGTAAGCGTATATATATATATATATAGATAGATATACACATATAAAAGAATATATTTATATTTGTGTATGTGTCACATAATAATATAGATAGATATATATATATATATACACACATATAAAATTAAACTTATTAAATGTTAAAGAATTAAAATTAAAAGAAAGAGAGAGAGAGAGAGAGAGGTGGAAAAAAGTACTAGTTAATATTGAAATTTGGTTTTTGTTTGATTGTGCAAAAGTATGCACACACACACACAGACAGACACACACACATACATACATATGTGTAAGAACAACACGTTTTGATTCGTTCATTAGAAAATATCATGTTTTAGGGATGTATTAAATAATAATAATAATAATAATAATAAATAAATTTTGCAAAACGTGTTAGATGAATTTTCTAGAAACTTCTCAGAGCGGGAGCAAACAATTAATCAATTAATGAACGAGATTACAGATCGTTAAAGAAAAATCATGAAATAAATGAATAAACAAAGGATGCATGACATGCTGATACTTTTGAATAATGTTATAAAAAAAAAAAACAAGATTATGTACGTTTCGTATGAGAAAGTTAAATGAAATAATGCATCATCCCCTTATGATTGTAATCACGTTACTGGAAAGTATGCCTTAAAATTGCAGTGGGTGTAAAGTTGAAAAGAAATAAAGAAGAATAATAAGACAAAATAATAATAATAATAATAAAAGATAAATAAAAAAAAAAACAAACAAACAAAAAGTAACAAAAATGGAATAGTAAAGAAAAATGAAGGATAAATAAATAATATCTATGCATATGTATAGGAGGACAAAGAAAAAAAAGGAGGGAAAATATTATAACTAAAGAAGAAATTTCAATTGTGATTGAGAACGTTTAAAAAAAAAAAAAAAAAAAAAAAAAAAACGTCAAAGTGTTGTTTCCTATGTATTTTGCGAGTAATTGCAAAAAAAAATTGAAGAAAAAAAAAACAATTGATGCTGGATTTCAATGAAAAGCTTTACTTATCATATCAAAATCTTCTTTTTTTTTTTTTTTTTTTTTTAACTCTCCCAACATATGAACATTGATAATCGCGTGTTGCGTAAAAAACTACACGTTTTAGGAAAAAAAAAAATATATATATATATATATATATATAAATAAATAAATAAATAAATAAAAAATTATAAAAGTAAAAAAGGAAGAAAGTCTTCTATTGAAGTTCAATGATAAATGTTAATAATAGGGATTTTCAGTTTGTCGAATTTATTTTGTAGAATTATAAAAGTAATTATTATTATTATTATTATTATTATTATTATTATTATTATTATTATTATTATTATTATTATTATTATTATTATTATTATTATTATTATTATTATTAATATTAAGTAAATACACATCAATAACTTTCGCGATAAGGATGATCATGAAAAATGTATTATGTATGAAATATCCAAGACAATTATGGAATCTTAAGTTTTTAGTGTAATGTTAATATTTGAACACTTAAAGCTCTTATGCAATATTTTTTTTTTTTTTTTTTGAATATACCGTGTAATCTCAAATTTGGTTTCTTATCATTGTAATCCAATTTGTAAAGATTGCTAAGCTCGTATTTTATAATTAATTTTTCTTCTACTCATCACTTAGCGATAATATCGTCGATTATACAAATAATATTTAGCAATTAATCATTTCATCATCATCATCATCATCATCATTTTCATCATCATCATCATCATCGTTGTAAATCATTGAAATAATAACGTCGATTGCGAATCTTATTTTATTTTATTTTATTTTACTTTACTTTACTTTACTTTACTTTACTTTACTTTTTTTTTTTAAGATGAAATATTTCGTTGCTGCCATGCTACAATCCCAAATAAGATAAAAAAATGATTAAAAAAAAAAATATGATAAATAAATAAACAAAAGGAATAATTATGGATGCATTGTTAAGTACATTAAAGAGATGATGATAATAACCGTAATGGTCGAGATCGCCTTCTACTCGATTTAATTTTAATTTTAATTTTTCTAAAAGTGATAAGGCACAAACAAATAATGTATTTACAATGAATAAATGTTTTGAAAACTGTTACTCATGTTTAATATATCTCTCTTTTATAAGATGCATATAATAATCTTTCATGTATTGTTAACAATTCAACGAATCGGCATATCAAATAAGACAATACGATTAATTGTTTATCTATAATAATTCTATTTAAGAACAGATAATAAATAAAAAAAAAATTAAACAGAATTAAGAATAATGTTCAAAGATCATAAAACATGTTGATCCTTTTTACAGTCTTTCATAAACATCTTTTGTAAAGATGATTGTGACAGTGACAAATAATCATCATAATCGGCTAGAAATTTATTTAGATAACTATCGATCGAAAGATAATGTTTTACGTATGCCCTTGTATCATCGTATTTCTTTTTAATCTGTAGATAGATAAAACGGTTTTTTTACTTTTTCATTCGTTAACGTTATACTCGTCGTATGGTATTGCGATAAAATATACCAAATGGTAGCTTTCGTGTTCATCGATGTTCTCGACCACTTTCTGTCGTTTCTTCTCTTTTTTTTTTTTTGCTTTCTTTCTTTTCTTATTTTTTATTGTCCTTTTTATATTTATTTTTAGCTATTATCGATAAAAAAAAAAAAATACAATATGGTATGACTAAGAGAAACGTGTGTTACATGGTGTGTTTAGAATTTTGATGCAAATCAATGATAAGTTGAATTGGTAACATTTCATTTTGGATATTCCAAAAATAGACGATTTAATGAATAAAATGAACGTTCATTATAAATATGAATGAAATTTAATGAAGAAAATTCTACAAATTGTTTTGTAAAAAGAAAAAGAAAAAGAAAAAAAAAACAACGATATTCTAAACCATGCGAATAATTAAACGTCTCGTTTATCTGTTTAATTTTATATCGGTCAAGAGAATAAAAAATGTCTATAATAAGTAACGAGTAGGAGTTTTTCCGCGAATTCCATTTTTTTTTTTTTTTTCCCCACTAACTCTCTGACCTACGATTATAAAAATCGATCGAGAAAGCGACACATTACGTTAATTAAATTCACGAGCGAGGAAAAACGTTTCAATTGAATAATATTTGAAAGAAGACAAAAAAAATTAATGTCCATAAAATAAAGTTAAAATAATAACGAAAAAAAAAAAAACAAAAAAAATGATATATCATGATACGTGCAAAAGAATTCAAGAAAAGGAAGAAAAAGAACAAAGAGAAAATAAAATAAAATGAAATGGAGTTTAAATTTCGCGGTATAGGGTGCGCCGACCAATAGCATCAAAGCAAAGTAGGCAGGGAGTCAAACGCGCGCACTTCCGCCATTTCCGTCAGTTGTCCAAAGGCTTTCGTGGCGTGCGGACGTATACCAGTGTGTTATAGTGAAATCATTCCCTGTCATCGTTACGGAGTCGCGTTTTCGCTAACGAACGCATCACCGTATCTTTTATATTCAATGTGTATGGCGATTCAGGTGAGTTTTATTTTACGATATCAAATTAAATATTTATAAAAATATAAACATTTATTTAGTGATGAAATATATTATAAAAAGCTGATAAAATATCAGGAAAAATGTGTGTTCCCAATATCCGTGCGTGCTTATTGGTCGCCACGTTCTCTTTTTCAAAGAAAGGAAAGTCAATTCCAATTGTAACGAAAATACACGCGAAGCTATTTTACCGATTTTATTTCTCTCAGTGGGAGGGGGGGGGATGAAAATCAAAGTGCTACACATTAAAAAAAGAAAAAGCGAAAGAAGAAGAAGAAGAAGAGGAAGAAGAAGAAGAAACGTTTACGAGAAAAAAAAGAAAAAAGAAAATATAAGATGAAGAAAGGCCTCGACTCGCGCTCGTGCGAGATATGTGCATATACTGTGTGTGTGCGCGTGTATGTGTATATGTATACGTGATAAGTGTGTAGGAAGGGTTCGGTGTTTCGCGCACCGTTTCTCTGACGTAGGTTAATCGTCTTCTCTCTCTCTCTCTCTCTCTCTCTTTTCTTTCTCTCTTACTCTCGTTCGTGTTCGCGTTTCGTGATTGTGTGGTCCGTCGTGCGCTGGAGAGCACACGCGCGCCACCTTGTACACTTCCCTACACATATACCAATAAATGCACACGTACAATGTGAATCGCGCCATTTGTGAGGTACGGTGAACTAACACTAATATGCATCAAGAAATACACATACATATTATACACATGAACATGCACATACATTTACATTTACATTTACATTTACAATACTTTCAAGCTACCTCATTCGACGCGCATCTCTCTTTCTCTTTCTTACTCGAGAGTTATATATATGTATATATATACATGTGTGTATGTATATATAAGTGGTTAGTGTGTATATGTGTTTGCGTGTAGTGGTGCGGACGACGAACTCTGGCGTGTCCCGTCGAAAGCCGGCGTCGGCTCTCCTCGTCCATCTTTTTCTCTCTCTCTCTCTTTCTTTCTTTCTCTGTCACGAACATGCACATATATATATATGTATATATATAGATATTTTATATATATACATGCATACATATTATATATATATATATAGCTTTCTTCCTCCGCTTATATTTTCCTTCTATTTTCTACTCCTTTTTTCACACGCCCGTACGTATATATATACATATATATATATATATATATGTGTGTATATATCCTTAAAAGGAAATTTTATTGGTATCCTTTTCCTATTTTTCTTACTTCGTAAAAGAGACTACTAATCGTTGGAAGGAACTAAATAAAACACTGGATAAATAAAATAGGAAGTATAGTCACTGAATTTTCTTTCTTTCTTTCTTTATCTTTTCTACCTGTTTCATTTTTATTTCTTTCTTGCTTTAGTATTGTGAAAGAAAAGAAGGAAAGAAGAAAGAAAGAAAAGTCGAAGGGCGCGTCAAGTAGGGAAAGGATATGGATGGACTCTCTGTGGTGTGTACTGTGGTGGTGGTGGTGGTGGTGTTGTTCATCCTTTCTCTCCAATGAAATTTCTTAATCTCTTAAAACCTCTCTTCCAATTTTCCAAACTGTACTTTACTTTCTTCTTTATTCTTTTTATATTTTTTCTTTGATTTTTATCTTTTACCAAACTCAACCATAACCTATGACTATAATAATAATAATAAAACAACGGTGCTTTTCTGTAGGAAAGAAAACAAGTTTTCTATATTTAAGTTATTTATTTATTTATTCTCTTTTTTTTTTTTTTTTGAGGTTAGTTTTTTCAACAGCCTTCTATTTAACATTTAAATAATACTCGTGAACGATCTTTATGAGATATTTATATATGTGTTGTGTTACTTATATTTTATTTTATTATTTAACATAATTATTTACACATGTGTTCATTGTATGTGTATGTATGTATGTTTACTATATACAAGTGCACTTAACATTTTATTTATTTTGTTTTAAATCATTAGTTGTTATCTGTTAATGTCTTCCTATGAAAGATTAACGTTTTCAAATCTAAATTTCAATTTATTTATTTATTTTCTTTTTTTTTTTAGGTTAGTTTTTAAATGAACTTCTATTTAACATTTAAATAATACTTCACAATATTTCAGATAATACTCGTGAACGATTTTTATGAGATATTTATATATGTGTTGTTACTTATATTTTATTTTATTATTTACACATGTGTTCATTGTATGTGTATGTATGTATGTATGTTTATTACTATACAGATGCATTTAACATTTTATTTCTTTTTTTAAACTTGATAAATTTATTGTCTTTTAAATCATATAATTTGATCTTTTAATATCTTGTTATAAAAGATTAAAGTTATAAAAAAAAAAACCATATAAATTTCATATGGAAAATTTCCAAGCTTTTTATCAGATCACCTTTGTATTATACTTAATCTTTATTTATTGCAATGAGAAGTAAAAAAAAATAAATAAAATGTTATTGCATTTATTATCAGTTCAGGAATACCCAGTTAACATTCTTTTCTTGTATTTTTTATTTTACATTACATTACATTATATTATATGTATTTTTACTTTTGTTTTTTATGTTGTTGTTTGTGGCATACACACACACACACACACACACATTGTTGTTAAACACGTTCATTTCAATAATTTCGACGAAATTATTGGATTCGATGAATCGTTGAAATAAATACAATGGGGATTTCAATTAAAATTGAAATTTGGGTTAAAACAATATTGATTTGTATTCATTTTCATGTTAACAAAAAAACACATATGATGATATCTTAATTATGTATGTAACATTTGAATTAATTTTTTTCTTTTAAATAAAACAAAACAATTCATTACATATTTTATTGTAATAATTAAATAAAAGAAACAATTAATGTGTTTTTTTTTTTACATATTTATTACTTTAAATGTAATATTGAATTATAATTACATTATGTATAATAAATGGTAAATATGAATATAACAATTTATTCCTTTTTATTGTAACAATTAATTTGTTTTTACATATTACTAATTTGATTAATGTGAATATAATAATTTAATAACTTGTTAGCTTCAATATACAAAATTAGATATATATATATATATATATATATATATATATATATATAATAATTATTGAAATGATATCAAATGTATTACAACATATGTCATTATTTGTAATATTCATTTAATTTATTGATTATTCAATAATTTATTAATGAAGTAAAACAGATAATTAAAATCATACGATCAAGGTTGTTATTAATTTATTATTAACGTGTCATGTGTTTGTGTGTATATGTGTGATTAACCATTTGATTATGATAGAATCAATACATGTGTGTATATACATATATTATGATAAATAATACATCAAGTACACATTTATTATTTACATACATAGTTTAGTGAAGAATTGCATAGGTTTATAAACCATATTGCATTTATGCATTATTCATATCACACAATTTAGTCATACGTTACTAATATGCACAATATTGATCCTAATAAAATGTTAATTAATTAATAATTAATTTAGAAATTGTTTATATACTATTTGTAACATTTAGTAAAGTAAGAAGAAATTATTGCATTTGAATTTGACAATGATTTGATTGGTCATCGAATTTTACTATTGATTTATTTATATAATTACTTGAATTAAATTATTAAAAATTACATTTTAAATGCAATTGATTAAAATACGAATTTTTTCGAAATTTAGCCAATACTAGCAATTAATTAAATTAAATTTTAAATGCAATTGATTAATAATACTAATCTTTTCTAAATTTAACCAATACTTGCAATTAATTACATTAACTTAATAACAATGGCATTAAATTAAATTAAATGCAATTGATTAAAATATTATTATTATTATTATTATTATTATTATTATTATTACTATTATTTAATCAATTACATTGACCTACTTAGAAAACTTAGTAATAAATAAAATATTAACTAACATAATGCACATGGTGAATGCATCCTACGTTGAATAAAAAAAAAAAAAAAAAAAAAAAAAAAAAAAAAAAGATAAAAATCTTTTTTAGAAATAGGATAACGTAAACGTTTGCATGTTTTTTTTTTGTTTTGTGAGTATATTTATTAACAAACAAACAAACAAAATAAAAAATGAAAGGAAACTTTGCCAATGCATTCAACAACGTGCACTTTAAGATAATAACGTTTACTTACATTAACATACATACATACACACACACATACACATATATGTATACGTGCATACTCTATTCTAATATAAAACATTGTCTACATTATCTGTCTTTCATCTGACTGTTGCAATTTGGTTTCGTTTATGCTACTAATCCTTTTTTAAATAAGACGAATGTGTGTTGGTGTATGGGTGGTTGAGATTGGTAGGCTAGGAATGTGAGTTGAGTTTATTTACTTTTTCTTTTTGACTTTATAATTTTTAATCCTTTTTTCTTTTTATTTTTTTCTTTTTATTTTGCCATCGTTAAGTTTCACCTTTTTACCTCTGTTCTACCTCGTATATTCGTTACATTTAAATTTGCATATGTTACGTATAAAGGAGTTATACTTTAACAACGAGTGTATATGTATAGAATATGTGTACATATATGTATATGTACGGTGATGTATTTTTATATTTATTATATATAACACACGATTGTAAATACTTTTCTTTTTTAATTTTGATTTTTTTTTTTTCATTTTTTTCATTGTACATTTGTTCGTCGTTTTATAATTATAGTCATTAATTTAGAGTCATTAAAATGATATAATCAAATTATCATCTTATAATACAAAAGAATATTTAATTGTTATTATTATTATTTTTATTAGAATTATTATTATTGTAATTTGTTCTTTTTATTTTATTTATTTATTAGAATAATTATATTATTATAATTTTACTAATTATTTAATAGTAATTAAAATTAGTATTAAGATATAACCTAATCATAATCTTACAATATAATACAAAATAATATTTAATTATTATTATTATTATTATTATTAGAATTATTATTATAGTAGCTTGTTCTTTTTATTTTATTTATTTATTAGAATAATTATGTTTTATTTTTTATTATATTATTGTAATTAAATTAATTACTTAATAGTAATTAAAATTAGTAGTAAGATATATAACCTAATCATAACCTTACAATATAATACAAAATAATACTTAATTATTATTATTATGATTTTTATTAGAATTATTATTATTGTTATTTGTTTTTTTTATTTTATTTATTCATTAGAATAATTATGTTTTATTTTTTATTATATTATTGTAATTATATTAATTACTTAATAATAATTAAAATTCATATTAAGATATAATCAAATCCTAATCTTATAATATAATACAAAATAATATTTAATTATTATTATTATAATTATTATTGTTATTTGTTTTTTTTATTTTATTTATTCATTAGAATGTATTATGTTAATTTGATTGAATTTAAAAATCTCAATGGAAAATAACGTAAACTAAATTATGAAACATTTGTTGGAAAGAGGGTTGATAGACAAAAAAAAAAACAAAAGTCATTTAGATAAGATTCGATGTTCTTCGAACTCGTATTTATTATTTAAACGTACTACGAAAGATTAAATTTAACTTCATTATATTGAAATGTTTTTCTAAATTGTTGTTTTTTTTTTTTTTAATGATTTATTGTTAAATCAATTAATTTTTTCCTCATTTAAAATTAATCACAAGTGGAGGAGAGTGGGAACGATTAAGAACCACACTTTTAATATTACAAATCAATTATTTCACAATATTATTTAAAATGTTTATTTTTCAATTGAAATTATTTCAATTGATAAATATAATCGTTTAAATTGTTAATAAACTTAATAATCGTTCGAAACAATAATTAATAAAAATAAAAATAAATAATTGATACTTTCATGAATGATTTTCGTGTGTATTAAAATATCAGTCGCAATCAGTCAGATGATTTTTTTTTTTTTTTTGAATTATATTTCGGATGAATATTGACACGAGTGAAAGAGCAGAGAGAAAAGGGGTAGGAGGATAGCAAAAGGGGTTAGGAGGAGGAGGAGGAGGAGGAGGAGGGTAGTAGAACCTCTTCACCGTATTAATTTTCACGGTAAACAATGGCTGGTAGTAGTATTCTCGACGAGATGTCTAGGTTCGATGTTGTATAAACGATGAAAGGGGAAAGGGATGATGAAGGGTTGTGAAGGGGGATGAAGGGAGATGAAGGAGGGTGTGCCAACCGATCGATCATCTTCGATCGTTCGTCCTACTGGCACCCTATAGTAAAATACTTTAGGGATGTTACATATATATATTTTCTATGGTTTATATGTGCATACATATATATATAAATAGTGTAGTATGTGTATATATATTTATAGTTTGGTATGTGTATGTATATCTAAATATTATAATATAAATTTCTTTTATATATATATATATATATATATATATATATATATATATATATTTGTTTATTAGTTTGCATACAAAAATTAATAAAATTCCAATTGTTATAATTTACTTTTATTTCATTTTATTATTATTTTTTTTTTTTATTCTATTTTTATAGAATAGTAGTATCTCAGTGATATCTTATGGAGGGCCACTATAGTGGTCCGTAGTAGCGAAAGGGTTAATTTCATCTTCTGTTTTACCAACTAAACATTTATATACATATATATATGTAAATTTACTACCTAATCATACAAGCATAGTAATAATATATTTTATATACACGTGTATTATCATGTAAAATAGATTCTTATCAATTACCCCACACACTTTCACATTAAACATATTTATTTATTTATTTATTTATATATTTATTTAATTTATTCCCAATTGAAAATTTGTATACGTACACTTTACAGTCGTGCATTTATAACGCATGTAACTTTTACTATAAATATTTATAACCACTAGCATATAATATAATAAATACTTGCATCCTTACATACATGCATACACATTTGCATACATCATGCACACGCGTACGTTTCTACATGTACATATATATGTATGACATGTTGTAAGTAAATAGTACTATTATACAGCACGAAGATAGAAGTCGCGAAGTGATGTATATAAAAGTCCTTCATGTGTTGGTTTCAACTTTCTCCTATCATCGGTTTCGTAGAATCATGTCGCATCTAACATAAGTTATCAAGTGACATAGTGCACGATTATTTCTCCTTTCTTGTCTCTAACGTCTCGGTTTACGCGTACCACGCGTGCATTTGGTTTATCGGACACGTCAAGACTTACCCCCTTCCCTCCCCCCCTCCTCCTACCCTCCCGCCTCCCTCTTTTACCCACCTCCTTCATCCCATAATACACATGACGTACTGGTACATATACACACATATACACTGGACTGGTTGTGTTCTATGTTCGTCGTATTTCAAACAACCAATCAAACACAAAGGACAATGATCATCGTCAATTATCTAATGGGGTAGTTAAAAATATGTTTTCTATTTTCACAAACATACATACATAGATATATATATATATATATACACATACAGAGATATGGTCAATTGTTTAAAGATTGTTTTAAAAACGTTCTCTTTGTTCTTTTTTTTTATTTTACAATGGATTGTGAACAGATTACATTGCAAACTTGTGTTTCAAACTTGCGCGTTAATTGTTTATCATTTTTATTCACTTTTGTTTAAATTATTACTTTTTTATTTTTTTATTTTTATGATTAGCATAAGAAATGAAGAGTGTACTTTTTTTTTTTTCTTATGGTTAGTTGAATTGTTTTGGATTGATTAACACGTTCCGTGTCACGTGATACACGTCCGGTGGTGGTGGTACAGGTTAAACTTGTTCTTCAGGCCACGTGTACCATTGGTGGTACACAAATTGAAAATATATATGTTTATAATAAATTGAATTGTGTAGAAAAAATATTTCTATTAAATTGTTGATGCATTATACAAAATGTAGTGTATAAACAAAGCACATAAGTTTGTTTAATTGTAACATGTAATGATTGATTTTGTTGAAGTAAAAATTAAATGGCCTGAATGACAAGTCATGTAATAAGGGCTTAGCATGGAACGTGTTAATATATTATTTATTATTATATATAAATACTAGGGGTGCTCCAATGAGTTACTGTGGCTCACAATCAGTCCGATACAACACGTCTTTAAGTCGAACGAATTACCTTATATCGCCATCTGTTAGAATCTTATCGAATTAACAAAGATAATCATGACTGTTTGTTAATAAACAAATAATATTGCGATTATAAATTGAGATATAAACTATCCTATATTTCAAGTTGGATGAAACTGCAGACAGTGTGCACAATTTTATTCAAATTGGTTCAGTAGTTTAGGAATTCATTGCGGACAAACAACGTGACACGTAATTTATATATATTAAGATATCCTATATTTCAAGTTGGATGAAACTGCACACAGTGTGTAAAATTTTATTAAAATTGGTTCAGTAGTTTAGAAATTCATTGCGGACAAACAATGTGACACGTAATATATATATATATATTAAGAGAAGATATTAAGTTAAGAAGATATATATATATATATATATATATACTAGATATAATATTTTGATTTGTCCTTGTAAATATAAAAGAGAATATATAATTAAATTATTATCTTTGTATAAGTTAATTGCATATATTTATTACCATATCGTTTAGTTATTTTTAACTATGTGTTTGTATGCATATATATATATGTATAGAGTGACGTGAATGGGATTAATAATGACAGTGTATAGGTCGCATATTATAATCTTTTACTTCTTTGGTTTCACCTTTCCAGGTAGAGAAAGATGAGGTGTGTGAAGGTGGGGTGGTTAGGGGAATGAGGAGAATAAGGGGGATGAGGGATGAAGAAGAGGAGACAACTGAGTACTCTCAGTTAAACGAAATCTCTCGAAAGATTATTCTAAAAGATATATTTTCTTCTTCTTTTTACCTTTGCCACGTGGATGAATTGAATTACTATCTTGTCTAGACGTAAACCATTGGATATGTTTTCTACATATTATCATCTGAGCTATCGTATATATATATATATATATATATATATATATATATATATATATATATAGTATTATTAGATATTAGATAAAATATCTGAACTAATTTTTAAAATGTTTTACCTTCAGTTTAGTTTTTAGTTTAGTTTAGGTTTTTTACGTTATTTTATTTTTATTTCTATTTTTTGGTTTATTTTGATTTTGTTTTAATATAATTTATATTATTTCATTTAATTTGATTTTAATTTTATAATATTTTATTTTAATTTGATTTTTATTTATATTTTATTTATTTATCATCTTTTAATCTGATAACACATTGATATATATGTGCACACATATTAGTTAATTAGACTGCTTGGTAATTTAATACCCATTGAATGCACAAAGGAAGAGAGAGAACACAACCAAAGAAGGAAAGTTGTCCAAACATAAGTTCGAGAGAGTGAGAGAGAGAGAGAGAGAGAGAGAGAGAGAGAGAGAAAGCGAGATAAACGAAAGAGTTTTGTAAATAGCTTTTGTCTCTTTTTCGTTCGTGTACCTAACACGATATATACATCTGTGCTATGGAACCTCATTTATACTACCGACAAAGGAAGCCGTTGGTAAATAATTAGTAATTAGTACGCGTTACACGAGACTATCTTTTCTTCTTCTTCTTCTTCTTCTTCTTCATTTTCTTCTTCTTCTTTTGTTTTCTTAACCGCATACGTAGTGTTTCTACGATTAATTTATATGACAGGAATGTACATATCATATTTTATAATATACACATTTAGATTTCTCAGTAAGCTATATATAAATATATGTTTTAGTTTATGTTATCTAAACGCATATTGAATTATAACATCTATTATTCTAAAAAAAAAAAAAAAAAAAAAAAAAAACTGCGATGCGGAGGATGATCTTTTTCCTATTAAAATGAAGAGCTCATATTTGGTGAGAATTTTTTTTTTAGGGGTGTCAAGCAACCCATTTTTCTGTGGCACTTGTAAAAAAAATAAAAATATAATTGATTTTTTTGACCCACCCTCTAATGCATATACATCGTTACAAATTTGAAAATTACACGAAGTTTAATAATAATAATAATAATAATAATAAAAAAAAAAAGAATTTACTTACAATTGTGTTGTATTTCGATTGTGCCAATCTTGTTCTTTGATCTTTTTGTTTCTTTACACATATATTAAAAAAAAAAAAAAAAAAAAGGAAGATAAATGCAATGGCTCGTTGTACTTTAATTGCATGTGTGGCTTTTGACCACCATCAACGTTTGTTGTTAAAAGAAATTGAACACTTCGACAAACTATGTCGATTTGATCTAAAACAACTCGATGAATTTGATAAGCTCGTGTCAAGTGTTACTCTACATACATACATACATAGTACACATGTATATATATATATAGGTTTTCTTTTAATTAATTTATTTATCTCTTTGTTACATTTTCAATCCCGTATATAAAATGATATGTGTGTGTGAGAAATGTTAAACATCGGTGACCTCTAGACAAAATATAAAATTGTCTAAACGTATCGTATTACTTTATTATTATTGTCTCGTATATAAACGAACATAATGTGGGTCTCCTAGTACAATCATAAATCTCATTTTTCGTTTGGTTTAGTTTCAATTGACACAGGTACATATATACATATATATATATATAGATTATAACGAAAGTTAAAAATTATTTAATATTTATATAATATATTCATTAATTTGTATTATATATATATATATTATTTATTATATTTATCTCTTATTTATATTATATTATTCATTATGTTATTTATATTATATTTATCTCTTTTTTTTATTAATTTAAATATATAAATAATTAATTAATATATAATAATAATATTAATAATATTAAATAATTATTAATTATTAATATTAAAATTATTAATATTTAATTATTTAAAATAATTATATTATTATTAATTAGTAAATTTAATATTAATTATATTTATTATTAATTATTATATTACTATTTGAGTTTTTAATAGTATTTTTAATTAAATATTAATTTAAATATATTTATCATCTCTAATAAGAAAAATAAAATAAAAATTATCTTGATAAAACATTTAATAATAAATTAAACTTTATTTAGGATGCTAGAAAAATTCTAATAACTTATTAACGAAATTTTCTAATGTAAACTAATTTTCTTTATTGTTTTTTTTTTTTTTTTTTTTTTCTAACCGATGGAAGGAAATTATAAAAGTAAAGAATTCTTTGCTTTCTCCTTCTCCTTTTTCTTCTACTTTTTTTTTTTTCTTCTACTTTTTCATTTACTTCTTTTACTTCTTCTATTTCGTTTTCTCTTATACTTCTTCTGGTTTTTCTTTTTCTTTTTCTTTTTGTTTTTTTTTTGTTTTTTTATCCAAGTCTCGTCGTTCTTCTCGTACTTGCCTTTTTTACATGCCACTTTGTTCAACGAACCCCTCTAAGAGAGAAAAACGTAGAACAAACCGGTTCAATTTTGTTCCTTTCTCTAGGCTCCACACTATATATGTATGCTCTTCACCAACAGAGAGAGACTTGATCTTTCTTCTATAATAATCAAACAAATATCATCCAATATTTTTCATCATTATTATTAATATAATATTAAGATATATATATGTGTGATTGTTATATTTATATATATTCATCATTAATATTATTATTATATATATATATGTATATATTATTTAAATAAATTTATTATAAAAATGATCTCTAATTATAAATCTATTTATTTATTGTTAACTGTAATTAATATATAAAAAAAAAACTATAATATAAAAAATCCTAAAAAAATATATTATAAAATATAAGAAATATACAAAATTTATATATTAAAATATATAAATATATAATAATAATATTATATAAATGTTATATAAATATATAATATATTATAAATTTCTAATATAAAAAAACTATAAAATAAAAAATCCTCTATGACAATAGTATTTATTAATATATACAAAAATAATAATAATAACATTACCTTACATATATAAATATTCAATGCAATTATTAAACAATTTATTATAAAAAGTATCTATAAATTCATTTATTTATTCTTAACTTTAATTAACATATATTCTTCAAAATTAGCTTTAATAAATAACATTACATTCTTTATACACATTATATATATATATATATGTAGCAACATAACAACCATGTTAACATGTTAATACAAAGAGAAAGAAACATACACATATTATCAAATTTTAAAATACAATTTAAATTAAATTATTATTACTATTATTATTATTAAAAAAAAAATACTCATATGATTGATATTGATCATGAAATGTAAGAAAAACATTTAATCAAATATCAAATCAATTTTAATACTCTTGTGTAATTACTCAAAAATATTACACACTACATTTTTAAAAGATAAGACATCAAAAAAAAAATAAAAAAATAATTCAGTAGAAAAAGATAGATATAGATAGATAGATAGATAGATAGATATATAGATAGATTTATCATATGTTCTTTGTTCGTTAAAGTAAGGAAAAAAAAAATGAAAAAAAAAAAAAATGTATGAATATCTTGTCACCAATTTGTTCTATCATTCGTATATAGATAATGATGAGTAGATATTGAAAAGGATCGATTTTATCTTACGAAGTAAGATATTCTCACAAATTGTGAATTCATATTGTAAAAAGAATCGAAAAACTTGTTGAACGAGTTTCCTTCTATGAAAAGAAAAGAATGCAACGATGCATCGTTGCATTCTTCTTCTTCTTCTTCTTCTTCTTCTTCTTACCTCTCTGTCTCTCTCTCTCTCTCTCTCTCTCTCTCTCTCTCTCTCTCTCTCTCTATCTCTTTCTCTCTCTCTCGAGTACACTTTCTCTCTTTTTCTCTTTCTACTTTCAAGTTTGATTATTATTGACCTAACGAGTCATACAATATCACACACATGATCTTGTTTCTTTTGAAATATTTTACTATTTGTGTATTTCATTTTGAAACATGTTCAAATAATGATGAAATATATCTACAATTTTTAATATATAAATATAATATTATAATAAAAATCTATACACACAATAATAATAATAATAATAATAGTAATAATAATAATATACACTTAATGGCATCGTTTTTATAATGCAATAGTATAACATAAGTGATGATGTAAGAATTGGGATGAAATACAATACATCTACAATGTTTCATAAATAATATATAATAATTTTAATAAATAAATAAATAATAATATAATGAAATTAATAAATAATATTAATAATATAATGAAATTAATAAATAATATTAATAATATAATAAACACTTAATTGTATTATTTTTATAATGTAACAGTATTATAACATAAGTGAAGGTGTAAGAATTAGTATAAAATACAATATATCTACAATTTTTTAATAAATAATATAATAATTTTAATATAAATAAATAAATAATAATAAAATAAATAAATAATAAAATATAATAATAATATTAATAATAATGTACAGTTAATTGCATCATTTTTTACAATGCAATAGTATAACATAAGTGCAGATGTAATAATTAGGATGAAATACAATACATCTACAATGTTTAATAAATAATATACTAATTTTAATATAAATAAATAAATAATAATATAATAAAGTTAATAAATAATATAATAATAATATTAATAATAATAATAATAATAATAATAATATACACTTAATGGCATCGTTTTTATAATGCAATAGTATAACATGAGTGCAGATGTAAAAATTAGAATGAAATACAATACATCTACAATGTTTAATAAATAATATAATAATATACATTTATATTTCATCTTGTTTATAATGCAATACTACAATGGTAGGATGATAGGGTTTTTTTTTAGGGTGGTATAGGGTACGTTATTCCCTTTCCCCTTGTCTTCGTTTCCCCTTCATCTCACCTCAAAAACAGGAACACCGGTACCCAATGAAAAAGATATTCGACGCAAAAGCCAGACGGGTAGACGACCGATGTCACTGACCTTGCTTAACGATCGGCAATGTCTGGAGGAGGACCCTTTCCCCTGTTCCCCCTTCCCCATGTTCCCCCTTCCCCCTCATCATCATCCTCCTATCCCCCTTCTCTTCCTCTTTCCTTTTGCCAGACCCACCTCTGAAGTGAATTATCCTGTATAGTGTTTATACAATATCATCTTACGATTTTACACACCACATACACATATATATACACATGTGTACACATAAACGCATACTGTTTAATGCTATTTCGAATAATTTCTTTTTAACTCTTTGCGGCATAGAATTTCAGATAATAAAATAGCCCTATGATGGTGTTGCATAGAGAAATTTGATTACGTTTTAAATTAAACAAAATTGGTATATTTTTTTTTTTTTTATTAATAAAGATATTGCATAATGTAATAATGTAAAAACATTTAAAAAAACAAAGAGTTAATAATCAATTGTTTTGCATAAATAAATAAGACGAAGTATAAACTTATGAGCATGTTGTTGTGTAGCTATTGCAATAATATTTCAAGGTGGTGACTAAAAATGTCTCACCGTGTATTACGGTTTATCAAAATGGTGGGACACTTTTAATCCCACCACCGTGCCCCAAAGAGTTAACTGTTATCTTCTTATTTATTTATCTATTTATTATTATTTTTTTTTTTTTATGTATTGGGTTGTTTGAAAAATGATTATCATTTTTCTTTAATGAAAATGAAGACAATTTTTGTTTCCAAGTTAAAGTTAACACGTTGACGCCGGCGCCGATTTTCAGTGTCTGCCCTGTGGGGCGGCACTCGAATCTAAGATACGCTTCATCTGGCGGCGCGTGATTTTTGCTTGTTCAAACCCGGACCAAGGTGCCGGTCCAGGTGGTACCGGTGGTACGCGCCGCCCGATGGGACAGTCTAGCGCGAGCCACCGGTGATACACGCCGCCCGATAGGACAGTCTAGCGTGGGCCACCGGTGGTACGCGCCAGCGTGAACGTTTCAAGCCCTTCAAGTTGGCTTAAATAGTTGAATTTGATAAATTTAATATCTCACTGATCTTACGTTTTGGTATTTGCTGGTTTGCATCAATTAACACTAGATTTACGGATGTTTTGTTCATTATTTTTTAATGACGTAATAACATTGTTTGAATAAAGGATTGAGTAAAGGAATTGAACTAATATTTACGTATATTTCATTACGTAACTAAAAACCAATAAGTTTTCAAAAAATAGTATTTAAATTTTATAAATATATAAAATAATCAAATGTTCAATGAGTCAAATTGGCTCAATTCGTAAATCTAGTGTTAATGACTTTATTGTGTTAGGAAAAAACAAAATTACTTTTCGAACAACCCAATAGTATTTGTTTCAATAAACAAAAGAAACACATTGTTTTACTCCTCACTTATTTATATATATATATATATATATATATATATATATATATATATATATATATATACATGTATAAACATTCTATCGTATGTGTGATTTGATAAAAGGAAGAAAAAAAAGACAAGTAGGTAGGCAAGGCAGGCCTTCGGAGAATTTATCGATTAAACGTTCAACGAAATGTCATAGAAAAAACTATGCTTAACTTTAGAATTATATTTCTACGAATAATCGTGAATAAGAATAATAATAATAATAATAATATAATCTAACTAGATTAAGTTAAAACAAACAATACAAAAAATACGATAAAACTTTTGTTTGTAACAAATTAAAATGTTTCGTAGTTCAAAATCGTATTTATAACACAATTAACACAATTTAATAAATTAATATATTAATAGGATAAAATTTAATATCAATTTTTAATAAATGAACACAATAAATAACAATAATAATAATAATAATAATAATAATAATAATAATAATAATAATAATAATAATAAAGAAAAAAATTTGGATTATACTGTTACTAAGACATTTTAATTAAAACTTTAACAATTTGTTATCTCGTATCATAAAACAAAACCGATTAAAATCAATGAACACAAACATAATTATAACATATATGCATACATACATACATACATACATATATGTATATATATATTACTAGGGGTGCACTTCCATGCGTTGCTATGGCTCACAATCAGTCTGATACACACGTCTTTAAGTCGAACGAATTACCTTCTACCGCCATCTGTTAGAATCTTATCGAATTAACAAAGATCATCATGACTCTTTGTTAATAAACAAATAATTCGCGATTATAAATTGAGATTTAAACTATCCTATCTTTCAAGTTGAATGAAACTGCACACAGTGTGTAAAATTTTATTCAAATCGGTTCAATAGTTTAGGAGTCCATTGCGGACAAACAACGTGACACGTAATTTATATATATTAAGATATCCTATATTTCAAGTTGAATGAAACTGCACACAGTGTGTAAAATTTTATTCAAATCGGTTCAATAGTTTAGGAGTCCATTGCGGACAAACAATGTGACACATAATTATATATATATATATATATATATATATTAAGAAAGAAGATAAGATATATAATTGAATTTGATAAATAATAGATAATAGATAACAAGTAATAATTCAATGAATATATGGTTGTCATGTAAATGTTTATTATTTAATTAATAATTAATAATAAACGTCGGAGTATATTTCAAATGATATTCAATTTCAAAGTTTCATTAAACGATTTATTCACATTTTTCTCTTTCTCTTGTTATCTTTTTATTTCTTGCATACCGGAAGCGGATTATTCATTTCCCCTTTCCTTTCCCGTTGTTCCCCATCAGCATCAGCATAGTTTCGTGAAGAGTAACATTTAACAGAGAAACGAGTTAGCTTTGCTAACTCTTATCGGTAGCAAAAGTGGCCTCTTATCATTCTTCCCTTGCTAACCTACTGACCTACTTGAAATATCGATTTTACAGGTAGTTCAGGTTCCAAGCAGTCAACGTAAAGGTTATACCTATGCTAACGAGAAATAGATACATAGATAAATATATAGATAGATACGTAAAAACATGTATAAAAAATTTACACATATTTTCACATATATCATTTCATTTCAAAATGAGTTGCAAATATTATTTTTATATATTTTATTTTTTTTTTTTATAACATTAATAAACACCAGGGGATGTATATGTATGTATTAATGTATATAAAGAATGTAATGTTTTTTATTAAAGCTAATTTTGAAGAATATATGTTAATTACAGTTATGAATAAATAAATGAGTTTATAGGTTATTTTTATAATCAATTGTTTGATAATTACATTGAATATTTATATATAAGGTAATTTTGTTATTATTATTTTTATATATATATATATATATATATACCATTGTAATAATACCATTGTCGTAGGATTTGTTTATTTTATAGTTTTTTATATTAGGAATTTATAATATATTAAAATTATTATATATTTGGTTTTCTATTTTATATTTGATATTATATCTAAGAATTTTTTATATTATAGTTTTTTTTTATATATATAAATATATATAATTACAGTTAACAATAAATAAATAAATACATTTATAATTAGATCATTATTTTTATAATAAATATATTTAAATAATTATTTAACATATTTACAAGTAAATATATATATAAATTATTTTTAATAAACTTGAAAGATATGATATTTTTGATAATTTAGATATAACGTTAACATATTTTCTTACTGACTATTAAAGACACATTTTTAAAATGATTCTTTTATCATAATAGATAAATTGATAAGAAGAAGTGTTCATGATGTGTCTGTGTCTGTGTCTGTGTATGTGTGATAAATTTGATATGAAAAAAAAAAAATGTCTCATTCTCTCTCATTTTTCTTTACGTTACACTAATTTCATTAGTTTATTTCAACAAATTATAATCATACGTATCATCATAATTATTATCATTGATAATTGCATTCTTTTCTAATGTTCAAATGTGAAATCATTGAAATGAATATTGTTAAGTGAAAGTTATGAAACAAAAGGTGTACTTGTGTCCTAATAACATGAAACCAAGCATCATCATCATCATCATCATCATCATCATCATCATCATCATCATCATCACTAGGTGATAGTAATAGTAGATGTGTATATGACCTTTGAAAGTGGAACTTTGCAAATGTATGCCATACCAATCTAAGAGAAATGAATAATGCATCAAATGAATTTCAAATTGATTAAACATTAATTGATAGAAAAAAAGTAAATGATACCTAATGAACTTCACATTTGACTGATTGATTGATTGATTAATTTTACACTCAACTACGTGAATTGTATCTTAAAATATCTAAAAAAAATTGAAGATAATACTGGTATCTGAATATGAGATCATTTTAAATGTGTAAATCATATGAATGTTTGATCATTTTATTTGTTATCAGGTTTAATCATTTCACATGCTAAATTTTCAACAAATTTATTTAACCCTTTTTACATACTAAACTCAGAATATTGTTTTTTTTTTATATATATATATATATTCTATAAGTAATAAATAAATATAATTATTAATTAGATAAGTAATAATAATTATTATTATTTTTATTTGTTGCAGGTATGTACGAAAAAAAAATCTTGATGGAATCTTTGATAAATTATGACAACAATTTTGCATCCTTTTCTTGGTGACTGGTTAACAATTTTTCAATATTTGTATATAGGTAGGAAAATTGCTTTTCTTTTATATATATATATATATTGTTATATAACATTATTATATATTTATATATTTTAATATATAAATTTTTGATATTTTATATTCTATGTTTAGGATTTTTTATTTTATACTTTTTTGTTTAGAAAATTATATATAGAATTTATATAGGAATTTATATTATATTTTTATTATATTAAAAAAAATAATTTTTTATTAAATTAATTTTATAAAATATAATTACATTAATTATAATTTTATTAATATAAATAATATAATACTATAATATAATTACATATATATATATATATATATATTGTTAGATAGCATTATATATTATATATTTATATATTTTATATTATATTTTAGGATTTTTTATTTTATAGTTTTTTAACAATTTATTTATAGAATTTATATAGGAATTTATATATATAAATATAATACAAATATAATATTGTATTTGTATTATATTTTTATTACATTAAATATAATTTTTTATTAAATTAATTTTATAAAATATAATTGCATATATACATAATATATATATATATATATATATATATATATATATTATAGATACAATTACAAATATATATATTTTTTTATATATTTATTATAATATATCTTATATAATAATATAAATGAATATAATAAACAATAAAAAAAAATTTAGAAAAAATTAATATCTATTTAAATTAAACAAAATAAATACAAAAAATATTTAATAAAAAAAATTTACAAAAAAAAAAAAGAATTAACAAGAATTAATATTTCGTTAAATGCGACCAAATAAATACAAAAAAACAAAAAATAAAAAATATTAAATAGATAAATTTATTTAAAAAATTTAGAAAAAAAATCTGCTTCAATGAAACAAAAATAAAAAATAAAACATTTCATATATAAAAAAAAAAAATAATAATAATAATAATAAGAAGAATAAAAATATTGTTTAAATAATCAAACACAAGTTTACGTATAAACAAATAGAAAAAAAAAAAAAAAAGAAAAAAAAAAGAAAATTGTATTCGGTGTGAATGAAGCTTAATGGACACCCACTCGGGGTTCGATGTCCTCCTCCCTCGAGTTACTCGACTGAGGAGGAGTAGAAGAAACACCACCACCACCACCACCCTCTACACGTTTTCCATCCCCCTCCTCCTTTTTTACCCCCTGATCCTACATAGTCTGGAAAAGTTAGGGAGAAGGAAGTGTTGGTGGTGGTAGCTGTGGAGAGGGGGTGGGTAGTTTGTACAACGATAGAAATAAGAGGGGTGTGTAAAGAGTGTAATAGTGGGGTTGAGGGGGAGGGGGTGGAAGGAGAGGGGGAGGGGAGGGGGAGGATACTACCAGCAACCTTTGTTGCTAGCCAACCTCGAGGTTTTTTACCCTCTTCTTCCATATTCATAAATCCATATTCATCCCTTGCTTCTTTTCTTTTTTTTTTTCTTTTTTCTATTTTCTTCTTATTCTCTCCATCTTTGTCACTCTTATTTTCTTTTATTTATTTATTTATTTATTTTTTTTTTTTTATTCTTCCTACCCTTACTCACAACCCTTTCTACTCTTTTTTTCTTGTTCTCTCTTTTTTTTTTTTTCTTTTTTCTTTATTTTCTTTCTTTATCAATTCACATAACAAGAATATATTTATAAGCAAGATTAATGTAACAAAAGAAGAAGAAAAAAAATAACACCATAGAAAAAAGTTAACTTACAACATATCGTTTTTATTTCATAGTTCTTTTTATTAGTATTATTATTATTATTATTATTATTATTATTATTATTATTATTATTATTATTATTATTATTATACATATGTATATGTATATTATATGTTGGTTTGCTTTTTTAAAAGGGTTGTTGTTCTTTTTGTTTTTTTTTTTGTTTTTTTTTTTTTTTATTTATTATTTTTGCCCCATTAAAGTATAAAAAGTTAAATTTTTGTTATAAAATGAATTAAACTTGTGTTTAATGGGATTTATCACATTATGTTGATTCTATAATGAAATGTTACGTTTAAAAGATTATTGTTTAATTAATTATATAAATGAAGTAATATTATTATATTATACAAAATAGTATGAATAATTAATTTATTAAATAAAAAATTGTATATATATTATTATTTAATTTAATAAATAATTATGTTTAATTACATTGAATAATTTGAACTAGTGAACTTAGAAGAATATATATATATCAAATGAAATTTGATTCAAACCAACGTTATCTAATGAATAAATTTTTTATTTTTTTTATTTTTTATTTTTTAAATTAAAAGGAGATAAATTTCTTGCGAAAAGGTCACACTTGTATTTCTTTACAGTTGAATTCAATTCGATTAAATGTTAAATCGATTAGACATCGATGTGTGGGTGGGAAGGAAATCATTTCAAATAACGTAACACACCTACAGGAAGATGGGTAAGGGTAGAGGGGACTTTTTCTTTTTTTACAATCGAAATATTTAACCTTGCAAATTTAATTTATCAATCGTCTCATTAAATTCATTTAAAGTCATACGATTTCTATTTTTATTTTATTATTTGATATCAATCTTTTAAAGTATACATATATATATATACATATATGTGTGTATGTGTGTTGTGTGTTATATACATGTATGTACGTTTACATGTATAATATGAAATAATACAAACTTGATATTTTGTATTCTCGTATCATTTTTATCTGTACACCCGATACAACACGATATACATACATATATATATGTATATACTTTTTGTTATGTATATAAGTGATGATGATAGTAGGTACATATATACATATATTTATGTATGTGTGTGTATTTATTAACGTGACTTTTTCGTCATAATATTGAAATGTGGTAATCCGTGACGTCATATAACTCTGATATTTGTTTCAACTATGACGTAAGTTAATCATACTTTTGATAAGACACCCACGTGATTCCCCTCCCACTCCTCCACTATTTCTTTTTATTTTTTTTTTTTATTTATGTTTTAGGGACTGACGCAATTAATTATTATTTTTCATAAATTTTTCAATCATTTTTCAATGCATCTTTATATACGAATTACACACATACAGACACACCTGATTATGATGAAGATAAATCAAAACTTTCTACACGTGTGCACACATTTTTTTATTCATTTTGTACTTTGTATTTTTTTTGTAATTTTTTTTATTTATTTATTTCATACGTAAATGCAATCTCGTATCGTTTGGTTTGACTCATCCTTCCCTCACCTACTTACCCACATGCATACACACACATGCATAGATGGGTGACCACAATGTTCATTGTGTGTTACGTCAGTCAAGTGAAACAGGATGTATGTAACTTGCATGCAAAACAAGAGGAAGAGGAAGAAGAAGGTGGGGAGTGGAATTAAAGGGGATTGGGGGGGAAGGAATTACAAGGGGGTTCGGGGGAAGGAATTACAGGGGGTGGAAAGAGAATGAACGATCGTTGTTTCCGGAATAAGAAAATAAAAACAACAATAAATAAAAAGATGTAATTACTTAATCATCCTTGATTATGCGTTATATATATATATATATATGTGTGTGTGTGTGTATGTACATGTGTGTATATCGATTACAATCGTGCGTGTAAAAAATGTCATCGAATGTGATTTACTACACGTGTTATTCATGAAGTTTTTTTTTTTCTCTTTTTGTTTTTGAAATTTTTAATAACAAAACAGGTGTTCCTATATATTTCAAAAAAATTTAAAGAAGATTTGTTTTATGTAAATTTTTACAAAATAAAGAAGAATATTAATTTATATATATATATATATTTATAATATATAATATAAATTAATAATTTTTATAATATAAAATATATAATTATAAATTTATTACAATTTATTAGATTAATAATTAATACCAATATATATATAGTATAAATTAGTAATTTATAATATGTTATATATATATATATATATATATATATATATAAATTTATTGCAATTACTTGCAATAATTATTAATACCAATTTTTATTATATTAATCGGTTACGAGAATCAATTGTAATTAATTAAATTATAAAATAATTAAGTATAAATATATATATATATATATATATATATAATATAAAAATAATATAAATAATAATATTGAATTAAAATAAATATAAATAATAATTAAATTAATAATTAAATAATTAAATTGTAAATAATCAAATATTTCGTATTAAATTGGCAAAATTTTATTATTTTATCTTTGTTGGTCGTGATTTTAACAAAAATTTACAAAAAAAAAAGCAAAGTAATAAGATAGAAAGAGAAAGAGAACAATTACCTGGTGCAAAATTCTTTGATTTTTTTTTTTTTTCGTTGTTAACAACCTTAACCCAATTTTATTATTATTTTTTTATTTATTATTTTTATTATTATTTTTATATGGTTGAGCTTGAAACAACGAACCCTCGGACATGTTTACTCGCATCGACAAACTTTGAAGTACGTTTTTGTTGGTTTTTTTTTTTTTCTATTTTTTTATTTATTTTTTTTATGAATTTCTTTTTTTCCCCCGTGTATAATACAACGTTAAAATGACAAATAAAAAACCAGAAGGGTTTCTATACTACCATAGTTAATTATATATATATATATATATATATATATATATATATATATATATATATGTGTGTGTGTGTATCATCAACTATTTTTTAGTTTTATTGCTGCCCCGTGTGAAAAAAGAAAATGAAAAACATAACTTTATACTGATACTTGTTAAATTTGAAAAGTTATATTTAGTTGGTAAAAAGGTTGCGGGGGGGGTAGTATTCTTTTGGTTAAACTTAGAAAAACTTAGAAGAACTTAGAAAAACTTAGAATAGTCTTTTCACTTGACTATTTCTTAACAAATTTACGAATGTCAAAAGAGAATCTACTTTATACCAACAACATACCACTAGAGAGTTTTAGTTCAAAGAATTCTTTGAAATATCTAACAAAAGTAACTTGAAAGAAAGAAAGAAAGAAAGCACACACACACACACACACACAAACACATACAAATGTTAGAACATTTTTTTTACAAAATGTTCATTACTACAACTATTTTATTATGAACTATTACTATGAACTACTGTTCATAGTAATTCGTGGGTATATTTTTATTACATTTACATATTTTCCTAGAAATGGTAATTTATTGCGTAAGATTTATTAACATGAAAATAGCTTTAATCAAAATCTACATATATATATAGTTTATTTGATTATTTTGTAACAAACTTAAAAGTCATATACTTCAACACACACACAACTATATATATATATATATATGTTCTCTTTAATTTCATTTCATTTTATTTTATTTTACAAACTATCTTTCATAATAATTTATTTATTATGGAATTGTTATAGAATTCATTTATAATTTGACAATAAAAAAAAAAGACAAATATTATTATATATTTTAATTTATAGGATAATTTTTTATATTTTTATATTTAAATATAAATACACATTAATATTATTAAATTAAAAATTAAAAATAAATATATAATAATCTGACTTAAACCTAAAAAATAATTTAAACTATTAAATCGGTATTACACCAAGATGTGTATGAATAAAAAATCGAATTTGATTACAATATATATGACAATAATAACAATGATGACGATGATGATGATAAAGAGACTGTGACTTTAACTATGACTATGATGATGATGATGATGATAACGATGACGATGTTAGTAGGACAGTATATATGTATATATATATAATGTAACAAACCCGATCGTTTGAGTGGACTTGCGCGATGCAACACTATGCAATAATACTAGTCGCAACCTTATGCAATCGCGTGCAATAAAGTGCAATCTTTGAGGGTTTTCTCGCACATGTCGAGAAGAGAGAGAGAGAGAGAAAGAGAAACGAAGGTGAATATTTTTAACAAACTAAAATACTTTCTCTCTTTCTCTCTCTTTCTTCGTTGAAATGATTACGACAACTGCAGATGAATGGCAAATTTAAATGAGTTATTTGAAAAATAAAAACAGAAAGAAAATACATAATTTAATTAATTAATTAATTATCGTATATTTTATTTTTATTTTTTTTTTTATTTTTTTTTCATACATTTTGTTCGTTTAACACGTTCACGCCTGCGCGTACCACCGGTGGCCCGCGCTTGACTGGTCCCATCGGGCGGCGTGTACCACCGGTGGCCTGCGCTAGACTGTCCTATCAGGCGGCGCGTACCACCGGTGGTCCACCTTGGTCCAGATTTTGAACAAGCAAAAATCACGCGCCGCCAGATGAAGCGCATCTTAGATTCGAGTGCCGCCCCACAGCGCAGACACTGAAAATCGACACCGGCGTCAAAGTGTTAATATATATAACAGACTTTATAGAACTTTTAAATATATATAATAATTATTAATCTTTCTTTTTATCTTCTCTTAATATATATAAATTACGTGTCACGTTGTTTGTCCGCAATGGACTCCTAAACTACTGAACCGATTTGAATAAAATTTTGTACACTGTGTGTAGTTTCATTAAACTTGAAAGATAGGATAGTTTATATCTCAATTAATAATCGCGAATTATTTGTTTATTAACAAAGAGTCATGATTATCTTTGTTAGTTCGATAAAATTCTAACAGATGGCGGTAGAAGGTAATTCGTTCGACTTAAAGACGTGTGTATCGGACTGATTGTGAGCCACAATAACGCGTGGCGGGGCGCAACTAGTTATTAATAAATAAATATATATATATTGAAACGTGATATAAATATAACGATTAAAAATAGAAATAAGAAAAAGTAATAATAATAAAAAAAAAAAAATAAAAAAGAAACCCTGATATATCGAAGAGATATTAAACTATATAAATTCATGTCCACGTTCCGTAAAGTTTAACGAAGTATAATACATATGGGTGATTATGGATAAGCTTGACCCGAATTCTCGTTCTTGCATAAATGAACAGCCCAAGCGAACGAAAGGTAGTGGTGCTTGGTGATGATGATGATAGTGGTGATGGTTTGTAACCATCGTTGTTGGTGGTCGTCGGTGGTTCTACCTTTGAAAATAATCCGAAGAACTTTCATTCTATCTTTTAAGGGATTCTAAAGGATGGAATTTGAAATATTTGGTTGGGTGTACATTACTTTTCTTTTCCTTTTAAATGTCCTTTTTAAAAAAGATAACAAAAAATACACGAATTTTGTTGGATACCATCCATTAACAATGACATTTCTAAAAATGAACTATGGGTTGTAGGATTATGTCATGTGTGAATGTTTAGTAAAAATAATAATAATAATTCTAAAATTATAATAAATAATGTATATATATATATATATTTTTTTTTTTACTACACACATAATAATTTATTTTTATTTTATTACACACATACACACGATGTAATCCTATCACCCATAAATAATAATAATAATAATAATTTGAGAATTATAAATATAATGAAATAATAATAATAAATATAAATTTTAAATAATAATAATATATAATATAATATAATATTTTTTATATATTATTGTAATAAAAATATTATATATTAATATAATAAAAATATAATAAATATATAAATTAAATAATAGTAAAAAATAATTTGAGAATTATTATTATTATTATTATTATTATTATTATTATTATTATTATAAATATATATTAAATTATAATAATAAATAATAATAAATATAATTATTATTATTATACTTTGAAATTTGATGAATGAACTAACGAGACGTGATAGGATTACATTGTGTGTGTATGTGTATTTAATAATAAAAAAAAGGAACAATTGTCAAAGTACAATAATTTATTAGAATTGTCTGTTTTTTTGTTCTTTTTATTTTTTTATTTTTTTTTTTTTTTTTCCAAAAAGATCCTACCAATCCTTGGAGAATTAATTTTGGATTTATGGGAACATCCGATTGCTATAAAATGTCTATTGAAATTTGAAACTGATTGTTATTGGGTGAATGACGATGAACATTAGTAGATAGTGAAAAAATTTAAAAAAAAAAAAAAAAAGAAGAAAAAAAAGAACAAGAAAAGGATAGATGAGGAAGAAGAAAAAATAAGAAAATAAAAAAGAAAATGAGATAGTAATGGTGTTCCCAGTTGCAACCAATAGAATTCTATTTTCTATTTTCTCACTGTGATTCAACCTTTTTTTTCTTCTTTCTTTCTTTTCTTTTCTTTCGTTTTGTTTTCTTCTATTTCTACTTTAACTTCTTCTACTTCTTCTACTTCAACTTTTGCTTGTGTCTTGTGCTTGTGTCTTGTGCCTTGTGCCTTGTGCCTTGTGCCTTGTGTCTTGTGCCTTGTGTCTTGTGCTTGTGCTTGTGCTTGTGCTTGTGCTTGTGCTTGTGCTTTTCTCTTTAAACGCATGTCCAGGAATACTTGTTGAACATCGTGTTTTCAGTTGAATACTCGAGAAGAAGAAGAAGAACCTTATGCGCTTGCTCTGATCTGTTCTTTTCTATTCTTTTCTATTCTTTTCTATTCTGTACTGTTCTGATTTTGCTTTGCTTTAAACTCACTGGTCTGTTTCGAAATTACTTTTTTTTTTTATCTTTTCTTTTTTTGTTTTTTTTTTGTGTTAACATTGTAGCTTCTTCTACGATTACGTCAATGATCGAAGATAGACACATACATACATACATACTTCTATCAAAGATTTGTATATATCACTGAAAATGCAAAATAACATTAAACAAAAATATATATAATTACAAGAAATTATTTTATATTTAAACCTTGATAAATTTTATATATATATATGTGTGTGTGTTACATTTTTTAAATAACAGTTTCAAAATAAATTTTTAAATTTACTTATTATTTATTATAATATTATTTACTTATTATTTATTATAACTTTTACTGATTATTTATTATATAATTAAAATTAAAATGTTATTTATTTTACTTATTTTATTATTTAAATTTACTATTTATATATATATATATTATTTAAAACTACTATTTATATAAAATATTATATATTATATATAGTATTTTATATTATATTTTATTATAGTATTTATATTATAGTAGTATATATTAAGTATTACTATTTCACGTAAGTAAATATATACATATAGGTTTATAAAGGATTTTGAGTTCTATTGAGAATGCAGTTGAGATCTCTTTAAATCCGTGAAAAGACGTGAAGAAGGACTGTGTGGGTGGTGGTGATGGTGGTAGTGGTGCAGGTGCAGGGAAAAGGTGCAACGGCAATGTGCAATGTCATTTGCAAACATTTTCGAGAAAGAATATATTAAGTATTATTATAAATACTTAATATATATATATTATTAAATATATATATATATATATATATATATATTTAAAAATAACTTTTTAAATTTACCTATATTCTTTCATTTAAGTTATATATTATTATCTAATTATTATTTATTATCTAATCTATTATTATTATCCTATAATATATATTATCATTGCATATTATGCATAGCAATTACATTTTTTTTTTTAGGATTGAATGTTTGACAATAAATAATTGAATTATTTTATTTGAAATAATATTTTTGATTAAAGTTACAATAAAACATTGAATGCAATTTATTTGTTTTAGTTTTAATTTTAATTAATTATTATTTATTAGCTCGAGACGTGTATAATTTACGCGAATGAATTTATTTCTTTTTTTTTTTTTTTCTTGTTTTTTCTTTTTGCAAATTAACATTTAACGATCGTCAAATTGATTCCCCCCTCCTCCTCCTCCTCCTCCTCCTCCTCCTCCTCTCAACCCGGAAGTTTAGTTTCTTCTTTCTGTCTTTGTCTCTCTGTCTCTTTCTTTTAAAAATTACTAGCCAGCTGTTGGTCGTAGACCAATATGGTTGACCCTGACCTTTTGGCAAGACACTCAACAACCGTTTTCCAGGAAAGTCCATAACTCACGTGTCCATGGGTTATTTTAACGATGCTCGAATTTAATTTCCCTTTTTTTTTTCTTTTTTCTTTTCTTTTTATTCCAATGAATTAAGTTGAAATTTTGTGGTCATAAACATGCACAAGTAATTTATAATAATAATATATATATATATATAAATGTATATATATGTGTGTGTGTCTTTCTTTTTCTTTTTTTTGCATCTTTCATTACTAAAAAAAAAAAAAAAAAAAAAAAAATGGTAGAAAAAGAAAATCAATTGTCCTAGAAACATCACTTAAAACCATTCCATGTTGAGAATACATTTCATCGTACCTGGGTAGCACGAAATAACGATTTACATTATTTTTTTTTATTATTATTTTTTTTTTCATAAAAATACTTTTAGTAGTTCCAAAAAAAAACCTGTATAATATATATACTGAGTAATTAAATAATTATTACTACTTATATATATATATTATTATTATAAATTACTTGTGCATGTTTATGACCACAAAATTTCTATATGTATATATATGTATATAGTAATATATATATATATATATATATTACTATACTTAAGTATATTTACGAATTTTATTCTGATTAAAAATAATATTTGGAAACGAAGTTTTTCCAATGTTATTTTACATATACTTTGTAAACTATTATACATGCATTTATGAGGAAAAAAAAATAACAACAAAAGAAAAACATTCTTTTTAAATAATAATAATAATACAAGAAAATATGTCTAACATATAACATTAGGAATAATAATTGTGATTAAAGTAACACATAAGGAAAGGAATGTGTTGATTGTAAAAATACCAAAGGAAAATTTCTCTTCAATTCAGCAGCAATAGAAATGAACTTTGCACGGATTTGTTGTAGATTATGCGAATGTAATCACCAAGAAAGAGAGACTACATAGAATAAGAGAGAGAGATAGAGAGAGAGAGAGAGAGAGAGAGAGAGAGAGAGAGAGAGTTTAAGTAGTAGAATGAGAACAAAATCTCTGATGAAATAACAAGAGATGAGATCTGACAAGATTAAATTCGCCATTAGTTTATTTTAAATCTCCACTCTTTTTATATCTTACAGTATTAACTCCGAATCAAATCCGATCGTTTTTACTAATCCGAAAACTAATTTTTACATTTTGTTTTTTTTTTTTCTTTCATTATTCATCTCATCGTTTAGTTTTAATCCTCTTGTTGTTCTTTGTGGAAATATCAAAAAACACAATTATATATGTGTTTGTGTGTATTGTGGTAAACGAAAATATAATATATATATATATAAAAGAGTCATGGTATACTAGTTCGTTGAATTCCTATTAATATAAATTATAATATTGTAAGATCAAAAATATAGGGTGTCATTTAAAAAAGCAAAGATTAGCCTTAAAAAAAACAACAAACATAAAAAAGAAAATTTATTTAAGCTTACTTTTTTTTTTATTGCAATTTATAGTCAATCAAAAACAGATCTAACTTTTGTTGAAACTATTTTTTTGTCAGATTATCGCAAGTACGTAAAAAAAAATTATTTAATGTGAATACCGTTATATGGGACACCCTGTATACTATTATAGTAATATTTTATTATACTATTTAATATTATTATTAATTAAATATTACTTAATATATATATATAATAGGGAACCCGACAGACGTCCTGTACACACGTCTTTAATTCGAAAATTTCAAACCTTTTTTTAAATAAGCTGTCACAATTTGGACCGTTTTGATTTACATGTACATTTATCACAATTCGACCAATCGATAACGTGTGAGTTTTCAACAAAAAATATTGACTAACTTCAACCTATAAAAATATCGACTAACTTCAACCTATAAACTTGTCGTATAACAATTTATAAATAAAACAATTTAAATTGGATCTAATTGTAAATCTAAACCATTCTCGAATCCACTTGAAGACACACACAAAATTTCATTAAAATCGGTCCAGCCGTTTAAGAGGAGTTTAGTGACACATACACACGCACAGAAGAATTATATAATTCTTATTCTATACATATATTATTTTTACAATACTTTGAAAACAAACTATCAAACCCTTCAGAAAATCATATTTAATAAGGGGAAAGGTTTAGAACATGGTACAGAGTTAACTTACAATTAATGCAAATCTCCTTGTAATGCATAAATCGATAAGAACGCGACTAGAAATTCGTGTGGTTTCGTAGAAGCTTAATATTCCAAATAGTCGAGGTGTACTATGTTATGTTCTCAGAAATGTCAAATTTGTCATAGATACATTGATACATTATTTGATCAATGTACCATTACATATGTACGTTTTTTATTTTCTATTTAGTTTTATGAATTAACTATGATCATATAAGAAAAAGAAAAAATGATACACCGTGTATATACTTTTGGTCCAGTGACATTAGTTTTGTTTCCTTCCCCCCAATGGTTTTAGATACAGTAAAAAGGTTCATACTATTCTTTAGTCAAATATCTTTTATTTGAGTCAATAGTTTTTTCAGATAAAAATACTTAATCATTTTTTTCTAAAAAAGAAACCCTTCTTTTAAAAAAAAGAAAATTGTAGACATTTGAAGAAAATTGATCGTTCGTGACCGTGTCGTATTAAAATGAACGATCTAAAGAAAGAATACAAATTCACACAAAAAAAAGGGACAAAGGATAAAAGGAAAAGTAAGGTAACACACAACACACACACACACACACACACAAAACAAAACCTTTTCTTTTTTCTAGAAAATACGACACAAACGTTTACAAGAGTCTCGTAAAATGTTTCGTATTATTATTACTACTACTATTTTACAAGTATACTTGTGGATTCGTAACTGAAAACGTGACTAATCTTCAAAGTACGCCGAGTTTCACGTTAAACACACACACACACATAAATACATACATACATAGATTATATATACATATACTCTTACGATATCGTTTCTTATACGAGTATACACACCCATCATCCACGTTTGTATTTCCGTGACTATAAATTTTCTCGATTTAACATCGTTGTTCATACGTTGATCTACAAAATGACCGAATCAAGGTACCTCTACCTTCCCCCCCCCTCCCCTCCCCCTTAACCAACCAGGTTGATCTATTAACCCTGACACTTTACTTTGAAACGCATTTTCCTTCAAACTTCTTCCTTGGCATTAAACTAAAACTAATTTAGTTTCGTCGTTTCGGTTTATTCTATTTAACGTAAAATGGGTAAACGACCTCGGGGGGGGGGGGAAATAGAAACGTTTAATTAACCGCAATTGACCCCTTCGGTTTGGCACAAAACCACCCGAAAATTATACAAGCATATATATATATATATATCATCACGCATTTACAAATGGAGGGAAATGAAAACATTTGAAATTGTTAATCAATTATTAATCATTGTGTTGTTTAACTTCTTTTTTGTTCTTCTTGTGGACACGTGTTTGATCAGTTGAAAATTCTTTTAACTTAAGAAATATACGACGTTTTTTCGTGTCACATTACATCGTACATTCAGTATAAGTCATATTCACATTTTAATAATATCCACTTTGAATCTTACAAGAATCGTTGACTCATCCATTAAGTGACGCAGTCACGACCAGTATCGTTTTACTTGAAACATTTACAAAAAAAAAAAAAAAAAACATCATCGTTATAAAACAACGATGTAATATTCTAAATAAAAGTAAATATTATGATAAAAATGTAATTAATGACATCATTAATATCAAATTTAAATCATATTTATATAGTTTTATAAAGTATGATATTGGAGGGGATGATGACATATGAGAAAAACTTGATAATGATAAAACATTTGTTCTAACTCGAGCATTGTTTGTATCCGTCAGTAGTTTAGCCGTGACGTCACTAGGAACGTAAGGAAACTCTCATTCCTATTGGTGGCCGAGTCTCCTAGCAGCTCGCGCGTCACGGTCGTTGAATGTAACTGCCTATAGATCGAGCGACGGTGCTAGTTTCCCCTAGGTGGTAGGGATCAGTCAGCCAGTGGTGGGGGAAATTTGGTTTTACTACGGGTGAACAGTGTGTGGCGGCGACAGGGTATATATATATATATATAGTAGGTAGATATGTATAAAATATATGTGTGTGTATCACACTCATATATATGTATGATACACAGTGTAGTTAAAAAGAGTGTTCTCTGAAAGAAGGAAAAGGGAAAGAAGTGGAAAAAAAGAGAGAGAGAGTGAGTGAGTGAGTTAGTGTGGGAGATAGAAAGAGAGAGGTAGGGGAGCGGGGAAGATAGGTGGAGTGGGGAGAGCTGTCTCGACACCGTTCTATTTTCGTCGGCGCGCCACTGCTGGCCCAGATTCAACGTGACCGTCAAGAGAGCGTGTTACCTTCTTCTTCTTCTTCTCACGTCGTCTCCTCGTTCTATGGGAAAAGAGTTTAAACAAGTGAGTGAAAGATACGAATATCTCTCGTATAAAAGAAAAAGAAAGAAAGAAAGAAAGAAAGAAAATTACAACATTTTACGACATTATTAAAGAAAATTATTTTATTTATTTTTTTCGTATACATCGTTAAAAAAAAAAAAAAAAAAAAAAAAAAAACAAATTCTGACCAATAATCAATCGTTATATTATCGCGGTATTATTTGTCCGTTTCACGGATTGGTGGTGTGTGTGTAAATCTCTTGTTCTTTTTGATTTCTTCATTTTTCGCGTCATCGTCCAATCGGAATCGTTCATTTTTATTCCCAACAGTTCTTTTCCGCGTTCCTCTTCATTTATTCCATGCGTTAAATATTTTTCATCAAATTCCTTTCTTTCTTTCTTTTTTTTTTATGTTAATCTTTGATCGTGTTCTAACATTGTCGATAGCCATCGATACTTCGGTTCGTTGGTTAGTTTTTTTTTCTAACGTTTGTCGTTTATTGGTGGTGGTTGTGGTAATAGTGGTGATGATGATGATGATGATGGTTTTTCTTTATTATTATTACTTCGGTGAATTGTTTTACAATACATATTTTTTTTTTATTATCGTTAATGAAATAAAAATCGTAAGTGACAAAATAATACCACAATACAATTTTGGAGGTTATTTGGAAGAGAACCATCATTAAAGTTTCTAGAATGTGACTTTTGAAATTATAATGTTGTTGTAAGTGATATTATCGAAAGAATTTCAATTATACGTTAATTCTTTTGCTTTCTTTTGCTTTCTTTTTTCTTGATTTGAGAAATTTAAAAAAAAAAAAAAAAAAAAAAATAGTGTGAGATAGAGTTACGAAGAATGAAAGGAAAAACAATGTTATAACATTTTTCAAGGAAAAGATAAGGAATAGCACATTCGTGTAAATATCCACGTGTGTTGTTATATTTCCGATATGTTTTTTCTTTCTTTTTCAATGCGTTCAAGTGAGTGCATCACGCGTGTGTAAATGTGTGTGTGTGTGTATATATTTGTGTTAGTTTCTTCCATACAGTTGTATTATCGTTCTAATATTATCGACAAAGAAAAAAGGTATCTTTATGAATCTCTGTGTGATGTTATTTTTTTTCTTAAAAAAGGGAAAACATTATTTACACTATCGTAGAAAAGAAAATAGAAAAATTATAGAAAAAAGAGAGAGAGAGAGAGAGAGAGAGAGAGAAACGATGAGACCTTAACCCCTCTCGGTTTTCAAACAAGTGCTACTTTGAGGTTAACTCATTTGCTTCATTCTTTCTCACTTTCGAAACAAACGTTGTTTCTTTTCTTTCCCCTCCCCTCCCTCCTCTCCCCTCCCACCCCCTCCTCTCACCACCATCCCCTTATTTCTAATCCCTAATGACACTTTTGTAATGAATTTCAAATTAAAATGAAATTATCTTTTATCTAATCTAAAGTATTGCTTTGGAAATCTCTCGTGTTATTTCGATATATCAACTAAGTAATTTAAAATCGATTATAAAAAAAAAAAAAAAAAAAAAAAAATGTTTCATTAAATAATTTGATAAATTTATGGACAAAATCATTAAGGATGGGATAGGAGTTGGGGAGGGGGGAAAGGATCAACGATTTTTCAGTATATAATAAAGAGTTTTCTAAGTGAAGGTTCAGTTATAGAAAGAAAAGTGAAGTGAAATAAGAATTCGTGACATTTGAATCTTCCTTTCGAATGTAGGCGCCATTCCGGTAGGAGTCTGAAGTTTGGAACGATTCTTTGCGCGCGCAATTCAATTTGTATGTATGATTAAAAATTATGATAAATATTAATTTTATTCTATAGAAAAATTATTCAATAGTTATTTGTTATATTATTATATTAATAATTGTTTATTATTATTATTATTATTATATTGAATAGAATTTAAATAAAAAAAAAAAAAGAATAAAAATTATTTAGCAAAGTAATATGAAAGTAAAAAATTTACAAAAGAAAAAAGCAAATTACTGAATATTAATTTTAACAAATGTTATACAGTATAGTTATAAGAAAAAAATTGTTATAATAATTTATATTAAATTCTAATAATAGTGAGATAATATATATATATATATATATATATATATATATATATATATATATATATATATATTACTATACATTATTATTATATTATATTGAATTTAATATAATATAACAATTATAAATTATTTTTAATTTATTAATATAAATTATATTAATTTGTATGAATTATAATTTATAAATTAAAAATAATTTATATATAGCAACGTAATTTGGAAAGAAAAAAATTTACCAAAAAAAAAAAAAAAAAAGAAACAAACAAACTATTTGACTTTAAATTGAACAAAACGTTATTACAAGTATAGTCATATTAACAACTTATTATATTTATTTATATTAAATTTTAACAATAATAATAATAATAATAGTTTGTATCAAATTGTAGAAATAATCGTTATTCTAAGAAAAATAAAAACAGAAATATAGAGGAAGTAGTGGGGATAAAGTAATATAATAAAGATTAGAACGAAATGCATTGGCATTCGTGGCGCCAGACTTATGTTAGTCACGTGGCACGTTTACGTTTCGATTCTCTCTCTCTCTCTCTCTCTCTCTCTCTCTCTCTCTCTCTCTCTATCTCTCTCTTTCTTTTTCTCTCTCTTTCTCAATGTCTGTATTTCATACTACGAGAGTGTCCATCGCGCAAGATCGTAAGAAGATCGAGAAAACGGGTGGGTGGGGTACCTTCTTTACTTCCTTCCTACTTTGACATTGGTGAGAACGCATTGGCACGCGGATATTATTCATCATTTTATTCTTCACTATAATCCTTCTATCAGTTCATACAACTGTGGCTGACATTATTTTACACGCGTATGTAAACATTTTTCACGCAATATTTTTTTTTTCTTTTTTTTTTTTTTTTTGGTTATTGTTTTTGTTTTTTGTATGTGTTGTTAAATCAAACATTTCTTTTTCCTCACATTTTATTTTTCGTTGAATTTTGAAAAGAAGAAAATAATAATATTATTATTGTTGTTATTCTGGTTACTTCATTGGAATTTTTGAAACGAATAAAAAAAGATATTATTATTATTATATATTTTTTTAATTAGATGATTATTGTCAATCATCTGAAAGAACTTGTCGTTGTTCTATCAATGAAAACTTGGAATAATCGGGATTTCTTGTTTTGTTATTTATTATTATTATTATTATTTTTATATTTGATTGTAGTTCAATTTCTTATGTAACATCTTAACGAACACTTTATAAGGAAATATAGTAAATTATAATAATAAGTACGTAGTCGTCGTTGTGTTGTATCGTACGTGTGGTGCACTTAGCATGAGTGACATTTCGATAAAAGAACGTCATCGTAAGTTTGACGTTACTTCTTGAATAACAAATAGTATTTTTCCGGTGTATATTCCTTTTTTTTTCTCTCTCTCTCAAGACTATTGGCTAAGATTATTTTTTCTTTTCTTTTCGTTTCTTTTTTATTTTTTTATTTTTTTTTTTACTTTTACTTCTTTTTTACATTTTGACATTTCGTTGTTTTGAACTTCATCGATCTTAATTTGATATCAAATGAAATCTAAGATTAAAATCATTATTATGATAAATTAAATATCACATTAGTGATATTATCTAAATTTGCAATCATTTTTATTAGATATTATTGTTTTTTTATTTTGTTGTTATTGTTATTGTTGTTCTATTTTCTGTCGGGGTGTTCTGTTTTTGTTTGTACAATATGGAAAGATTGATTAAATTCAATTTTTGTTTTTTAATAAAACAAATGGTATACATCAATACCATGAGTGAATATACATATACGTATATGTATATATATATATATGTATATATACTTGAAGGATAATGTTTTATTGGTGACACCTACTCGGCCAATATAAATGTTTATCTGATTCTGTTTTCATAACATCAAACAGATTAACCAGTGTGGTCGTTCTTATCGAATTACAAACTATGACGTCGAACATGGTCACAAGGATATATTTATTTCCATTTAAAAAACATTTTCTAATTGATATATATATATATATATATATTAAATAAAAATTACATTATACAAATTATCAATTTTTAATTTACATTTACATTATATTAATATGTATATCATTTATATTTATATATAAATTATAGTAATTTATTATTTATTAAATTATAACATATATATATTATATTATTAATTATATAATTATATTATTAATATATTATTAATAAATATAATAAAAATTAATATATATATATATACTTTATTTCACTTTGAGATTTATTTTGTATTTTATTTTGTATATTTTGAATTTTATTTTATTTTATTTTATTTTATATTATTTTATTTTATTTTATTTTATTTTTTATATTTTGAATTTTATTTTATTTTATTTTTTATATTTTGAATTTTATTTTATTTTATTGTATTTTATTTTATTTTATTGTATTTTATTTTATTTTTTATATATTGTATTTTATTTTATTTAATTTTTATATTTTGAATTTTATTTTATTTTATTGTATTTTATTTTATTTAATTTTTATATTTTGAATTTAATTTTATTTTATTGTATTTTATTTTATTTTTTGTCTATTGAAATTTATTTTATTTTATTTTATTTTTTGTATATTGAATTTAATTTTATTTTATTGTTTGTCTATTGAAATTTATTTTATTTTATTTTACTTTTTGTATATTGAATTTTATTTTATTTTATTTTTTTTTTTTATTTTTTTTTTAAGGAAGAAAGGAAGAAACTTATAATTTATTATTATGGAAAACCTTAAAAACATTCAAAACTGATATACTTGAGTCTAATAGCAAAGAATAAACTAGAAACACGCTAGCAACTCGTTAAGATGCTTATATAATATTATTCAGAGACTATTATCGCGTTATGTGAAGAGAACTTGGAAGGATTTTTTTTTTTTATTAATAGAAACTGAATTTATATATATAGGAACATCACATTCTCCTCCTCCTCCTCCTCCTCCACCTCCACCTTCCTCCTGACTATGTTTAATGTTTTTTAGTTTATTTTTTTCTTTTCAAATAAAATCACAAAAGAAATTATTATTATTATTATTATTATTCTAAAATGTCTTTTTCAATCGTCCAATATTTTTTATTCATTAAATTATTTTTTTATACAATCTATTACAGATTAGAGGAGAAAAATTTGTTTTAAAGAAACAAAACAAAAAAATAAAAATAAAAAAGAATAAAATTATATTTAATTATCAAAAATTATACTAATTTATCAACAATATTTGCAATAATTTATACAGTAATAATTTATACTCTTAACAACTCATTAATTTCGATACATCTCATGTTTTTATGTGAATATTGTTAAACGTTCGTTGACTTGTTTTTTTTTGTAATTTTTTTTTTGTAATGTGTGTACCTAATCAATTAATTCATTAGTGTTCATTTTTTTTTCTTTTTTTTTTTTTTTTTTTTTTTGATCATTAGATCTGAATTACGTCAAGAATAATAATCGAGACAATCAAAAAATTGTATCTGTGGTAAAAATCACGTATATGTAATTTTGAAACGTACGTAATATGTACGTGTGTAATCTCATTTATTAAAAGATACTTTGCTATCGATCAAGTCGCATGATTTTCTTCTACGACGTAAGAGAAAATACAAGTCACCTGGTTTGTTTGCTCTTTTTATAAAGAGAGATGATGCCTGCCTCTTTTTTTTATTTTTAATACTTAGCGCAACAGTTTGTTTTGTAGCTACAACGAAACAATAGTAGTAGTTCACTTGCGAATATTTGACTCTTGTTAGAATCATCGAACACATTTATCTATATATATATTTTATTTATATTTTTAGATCTTTATATTGCAGTTTATGTAGTTATTCATGTAGTATTTCATTTCACCTTGAGATTTATTTTATATTTATTTTATATTTTTTTTTTTTTTTTTTACCTTCAATTTGCGTAATGAAATAGAAAATGCAATGTGCAATATTTCGTATGCAACTCGTATGATCTTTAATAAAATAAAATAAAAATATATAGGTATGAAATTATCATAAAACGCGTTTCATATATTTGTTTGAACAAAGAAGAAGAAGAAGAAGAAGAAGAAGAAGAAGAAGAAGAAGAAGAAGAAGAAGAAGAAGAAATAAAAAAATAAAAAAAAATAAAAATGAATATTACAATTGAATTCTTTTTTTCTCTTGAGTCTCATAAATGACATATTCCAAGTTCGAAATAAAATAAATAAAAATACTATGCTTATCGCATAATTAGATGATCCACGTGATCAAAACAAATAACATAGGCAATATGGTATATTAGCACTTTAATGTTAAACGAAAAAATAAATGCACTTGCAACTATGGTAGTTATTATACATATAATTATATCGATATATATATATATATATATATAACATTTGAGAACAACGTATGTATATAATAATTTAAACAAAATAATCTATATAGTATTTTTTATTAAATGTAAATATTTAATATATATTATTATAATATATTATAATTTTTATTAAATATAAATATATATATTTGTAATATTTTTTAATATATATTTATATTTAATATATGTTATAATTTTTATTAAATATAAATATATATATAATTGTAATATTCATTAATATATATTTATATTTAATACATGTTATAATTTTTATTAAATATATAAATATATATATATAATTGTAATATTTTTTAATATATATTTATATTTAATATATGTTATATATTTTTATTAAATAATATATTTACTATATTTTTTTTTTATTTCTTTTTTTTCAATTTTATATTAAAAAAAAATAATAATTAATATATTTATTAAATATTTATTTTATATATATATATATATATCGGATTTTTTTGTATGGGTATATATATATATATCGGGTATTTTTTATGGGTGGGGAGGGAATGGGATGGGGTTATACATCGTATCTTTTTAATCCTTTAGTTCGAGACAAGTTATGTCAGAAGAGAAATCCATTCGCGACACCAAGGTCTCGTTCATTAGACACCCAAGTCGAACACCTTGAACGAATGCACCTGCGAGTAATGCTGAAACACGTATGAAAGCGAGTAAAGTGAGGAGAAGAAGAAGAAGAAGAAGAAGAAGATAAGAAAGAAAAAGAAAAAGAAGAAAAAAAATAAAAAAGAGATGAAACATAGAGGTGGAAGAAGAGAGTAGGAGGAAGGGGTGGATAGGGGGGGAATAAAGGGGGAGACGTATTATATGAACATATCTCAAGATATGATCGACCTTGTCGTTAGTAGTATGCTTAACGAACAGTATACCCTCTCGAACTTTGTTAAACTACGGGGTGCAGGGGTAAGGGTAGGGATTAAGGTTTGTGGAAGGGGTAAAGATTCGAGGGAAGGGGTAAGGACTCGAGGGAAGGGGTAAGGATTCGAGGGAAGGGGAAGTCTTAGTCTGATGATCATGCTGTTTTTTTTTTTTATATTTATATTTATAGGGGTCCTTTTTGATATCTAATTATTTTATTTCGTTGTTATTTAATTCAAACGTTGTTAATTTAATTCAAACGTGTTATTGTGTTTGTCGAAATATTCTTTTTCTTTTTTTTTTGTTATAGTAATTATAATTAAAAATATTATATGTGTCCATAATTATGAAAGTGATCTAATCTAAGTGAAAATTAATTTGAAAAAAATGAGTTTATCAGTAATTACACACTACAACATTATTATAAACTAAAATAAATTCAATGTAATTTGAAAATTATATTTTGAAAAAAAAAATGAATCGTTAGATAATTGTTTGTTTGTTTGTTTTTTTTTTTTTTGCCAGAAATTTAATAGGTGGAACAAAAAAAAATATATTGTCATTCTTATTTTAATTATTTTTATTTATGATATAATTTTATATATATATATAATATATTTATAATCACAGGTGTGATTCTTTTAATTATTTTCCTATTTTTGGTTGTTTTTTTTTTTTTTTTTTTAATTTTAAAATTGTGTAGTATTTTATATCTGATTAAATAAATTACAAAATTTTGTTGAAACCTAAAAAAGAAATTCTGAAAAAATGAACAATTCGCTTGATTAATACTTTAAATAATAATCAGTCGTTTCACGAATTATCAATAATTATAAATACATAGTAGGAAAAAGAAGAGAAAACAAATTATAAATGATGCAAAATAATGAATATGAATGTTTATACGTATATTTTCCTCGTGATAATTTTCTGTACAATATAATTACGATTAAATTGCATTTTAAAGTTGCTATCAATATTCGTTAATTTACTTTTTGTATCTTTTCTTATTATTTCTTTTTTCTTTTCTTTTCTTTTGTTGGATATTACTATTATTATTATTATTATAATTATTTTGTAACAATTTTCCTAATTGTCAGTTTTGCGTGAAGTTTATTTGAAACGTGTTACGTTTACACGTAACACGAGCTCAAATATTTAGCAACTAGTCTTTGAGTTACGTGTTTAAGTTCGTGTTACTTTAGAGTTATATACGATGTTAAATTACGCACACTTTTCTCGTACCTTTCCGATAGCGAATAATGAAAAAAAAAAAAAAAAAAAATAAAGAGAAGAAAAAAAAATTTACGAAATATGATATGATATTACAAAATTAGATGAATATATTACAACATATACAAGATATTTCACAAATTACTTTACCGAGAAAAGTAATATTGATTTTATTAACAAAATTATAATTTTTTTTTTCTTCTTCATCTCGTCACGTTTTTTTTTTTTAATCGACAGTTCGACAGTTTTTTAATTTTACTATATTTAAACAAAAAATATATATATATGTATAAACCACTTCAAAATTTCAAAATGTTGCAAACAAAACTTCAACATTTTCAGTTCACGATAAAACTAACTTTTTTATAAATATTTTACATAGATAAAGTTAATATTATTATTATTATTATTATTAATATTAATATAATTATATTTTTTATATAAATAAATAAATTAATATATATAAATACCACTTCAAATAACTGGATTTTCAATTTGGTAAAACCACTTTTTTTGTTGTTAATATTTTATATATATAAAATTAATTTAATTTATATTTAATAATTTAATTAATATTATAAATTAATAAAATTAATATTATTATTAATATTAATATAATTATTTATTTAATAAAATTAATATATATTTCAAAATTTTGACCACCGGTGGTACGCGCCGCCCGATGGGACAGTCTAATGCGGGCCACCGATGGTACGCGCCGCCCGATGGGACAGTCTAATGCGGGCCACCGATGGTACGCGCCGCCCGATGAGACAGTCTAATGCGGGCCACCGGTGGTACGCGCCGGCGTTAACGTGTTAAATTAATATAATTATTCATATATACATATATATAAATGTATACTATATGAATACTTAAAAAAATCAAACATTTTATATACAGTATACTATAGTTACTTTAAAAAATATATACGTATACCTATATATATACCACTATATAACTATATATATGTAGATGTGAATACTTTAAAAAAAAAAAAAAAATGTAACCATTTTTTTGGCTTTAACCATAATATCGTGTTGAACGTATCGTTACCGTAAACTTATCGGTTACCACGGGTACTGTTGAGATTAATTCAACGACACTGATGCCATACAAGGACAAATCCGTTTCACGCGCTTTATATAGAAAAACTTGTGGGCGATAAAAAAAAAAAAAAATAAAAAATAAAAAAAAACATGAGAAAGAGAGAAAAGAAAAATGTCTAACCATCGATACGATCAAAGTTAATCCTGATGCATTTTCATTCTCATAGTTAAAAAACAAAAATTCGATGTATACTCAACACAGTATTGAAAGGTTTCGGGTGGTAGGTAATAATGGGTAAAAGGGTGGTGGAGGATAATGGGTGATGGATGGACAACACAGGAAATATTTTGATGATGGAACGTGTTAAACATTGAAAAACATGCAAAGTGTCGTATCAAATAATATTTCTACACATTCACATATGTGTAAATGTAATAACCTGTTTGCAATGTATTTGACGTAACAAATATGGGCGTGTTATGTTAAAACGTAATATTTTTTTTTTTATTTAAAAAAAAAATAGAATATTCCTACGCAACTTTGGAGAATCGCTGTTGGTTGGTTTATTATCGATAATTTTTTTACATAGAATATTCTTTTTTTTTTTTTTTATTCTATCACAGATTTTATTTTAATTAAATTTAATTAAATTGAACCAACCAAAAAAAAAAAATTAATTAACGTTGATATTAATTAATTAATTCGTGTAATTCTTTTGATTACAATTTCCACAACATTTTTATTTATTTTTTTTATAAGTTTCGTAAAACATTATCATTTATATTAGTTTATTTATAATTATTGTTATATTACATAGAAACACACATTAGATTTAAAATAATGGACAATGTGGTGGTGATAGAGAGTAAAGTTATGGTGTTTGTGATTGATTTAATTGAATATAAACTTTTAGATTTAAAAAAAAAAAATGAACTGATAGATATTATTATACAATTATTCATCTCTATCTTTAGTTATATGTATAACTTCTTCTTACGTTTTAATCTTTTGTTTAAGTGTAACAAATCATGCTAAATAATTAAACTTCTATTTATGGCATATGTGTGTGTCATGTACGACCAATGTTTAATGAAGAATAAACTTGATAAGACTTCATGTATCTAGCTTAACTAGATTAAATAATGTTAATATAATAAATTTAACATTTAACTATATTATAAATCAATGTGAAATGAATTTTACGACGAATCAAAAATTACGTTGACAAAATCAACTACGAACAATTTTTTTTTATGCATTAATTATTCTCCAATTATTATTATTTTTTTTTTTTTTTTTTTAATTATTAATATTCTGTAAAACATCATGTAACTTTAAAAATCATATAATTTAATATTAAATTAAATTTACATTTATATAAATTTATTAATATATAAATTATAAATTAATTTATAAAATAATATATATTAAATATTAATATTTGTCATAAAATATTGGTTTTTTTTTTTTATTTATATTTGTATTTTAATTGTATTTAATTTAATATAATATAATATTATATTAACATTTTGTAGATATATTTCTACAGGTGATAGTCGGTGTAGTGTATGAGAAATCTGAGCTTCCGCTATTCTAAGTCAAGCATCTTGCGTCAGAACTTTGTGAATGGATGGGTGACCCGTTCTCTTCTTCTGATGTTTCACGCATTTTTTCTCTTGTAAGATTTTTCATTGACGTGTTTTTCCTTAACTTCTTCCTCCCATCAATTGCAATTCTGTTTTTCATGGAAAATATTATTATTAATTATTATTCCTTGTTGTTGTTATTCAAGCATTTTTCTCACATACACTTCGTTTAAAAATACACTTAAAAATCCTATCACCATTTTTAATACACACAAAAATTACCCCCTTCGTTATAACACAACATGGTTTCTGTCTCAAAAGAAAACATGGTTCAAAACGAAGGAAGAATAAAGATTGGTATCATTCCACCCTGGTTGTTTCACAACATCAACAACCAGGACTATAACGAAACCAACAAAATAAAAATCACCTTTTTTTATTTATTTATTATTTACAAATCAATCAAATTCTTTTGAAAAAGAAAAAAAATGGTAAATCATATTTTGAATAAAATCGAAAAATTCTGTGAAAAAAAAACAAAACAAAATGGTAGACCATATTTTAAATGAAATCAAAAATTCCTTATATTTCTTTGATCATATTTTGAAAATTATTAATTACGGATCGTGAATGATGCAAGAAAAGGAAAGAGAGAAACCACCAATTGCTTTTGGCGTCATATTACGTCTTTTTCACGACGATCTTGAGAACGAAAGAAAGAAAGAAAGAAAGAGAGAGAGAGAGAAAATCGAAAATTGAGTAGGAGTTGTTAAAGTATAGAGAGTAGAGTCGTTTAATAAATCAATTACGTCGAGCTTTAAAGATGGCACTTCTATTTCTATCTTTTCTTCGTAAATATAATAAAGGTCTTTTGTTTGTCAATTCATTCTACATATTTTATAATAACTGTACTTTCTCGTATACTTTATATCACTACGTTTATTACTATTTAATAACCATTTGTGTGATTCGTTAGAAATGATTCTCAAAAAAAGAAAAAGACTTAACGAGATATAATTGCAGAGAAACAAGAAAATGGGGAATAATAAAAGGGTCAAGGTATATAATAATGAAAAAAAAAAAAAAAAAGAAATAGAATTTAATTATAAAAATCAAAATGTGAAATATATTCTTTGATCAATGATCAAGTAATAAAATCATTCTGTTATAATTATCTTCATCATCGTCATCATTTCAATCATCAGAATTTCATTTAAGTTTTGAGGTAAAGGTGGTATTAGTAGTGGTGGTTGACTCGTGACAGGTATCATTTCGAGCATGACAATTTAAAGTAGATCAAAAGTTGTGTGTGTGTTTTCATCGTGGGCGTATATTGCATATGTATATGTGTACCAATACCACCACTACAGTAAAAATATATTTACTCGAGAATTTTCTTCCTGTTGGCAATGGGACAACCAATCCTAAGTATAATTGAAAAAAGATAAAAAAACACACACACACACAGAGATGTCCATCATTTGCTCAATTCCTAAATTTTTTTCGATTTTAAAAATCTATTACAAACACATTTATATTATTTATATTATTTATATAAAATATAAACTAATAATTGGTTATTATTTGATAGGGGATGAAAATGTGAAGTATGTTCCAACATATTTTAATTATAAAAATTTATCATATTTGTATTGTTTATATTTTTTTTTTTTTTTTGGTAAATAATAATGCATTTTAATGTAATTGGTTATTAGGTAGAGGGTAGGGGGTAGGAAGGAATGTTCTGACATATTTGAACCAAGTATGGTGTTAATGAATCTTTATTGTCTTCTATTAAATTCTTTGTATTTCTTTCTTTCTTTCTTGTTGGTTGACTGGTTAGATGTCTGTCTGTCTGTCTGACTGTCATGTTAAAGGGTTTCTTTATAAAAAAAAAAAAGGCAATCAAGTTGGCTATGTGACCCGTGAGTTCTTTCATTCTTTGCCTTTCTCAGTCTTCTGAACGAAAGAACTGCTTTTATCGATGCTTTTAAATACATTTCAACGATTTCTGTTAATTAAACGTATAAATTGTAATTTTATTAACTTAACTATATATACAATCTTTCATATATATATATAGATTTATAATATTAATAGAATAAAATACACAATCAAATTTTCTATGAAAATATTATATTTAATTTTTGCTAACTGTGATACATTAACACTAATATGATAATATTTTTATTATATTATTATATAATTATATTTTAATACTATAATATAAATATATAATTTAATATAGTTATATATATTTAATAAATAATTTATATATATATATATATATAATATATTATTATAAATTATTACAATAATAAGTGCAAACATATATAGGTTACATCCTTTATTAATAATATAATTAAAATTATTATATTATTATATATATTATAATTATTAAATATTTAATAATAATAATAATTAAAATAAATATTAATTAACCAAATCTTTATTTATAAATAGATAGATACTAAAATAGAATTAGAAAAGATACTGGAACGTTTTTTTGTAAATCAACTTACTAAATTAGAACTATAAAGCAAATTATTTGTTAGAGATGATTCAGGATGATTTGCTAAGCAATTTTTTTTTTTTATATCGTTCACTTAAAATATATATATATATATATATTTACATGTATTTACACTAACGAGATATATTGAAGTATGAGGTAATGTTTTTAAATATGCGCATCGAATGTGTATTTTTGTTTGGTTATCCCCGTCCAAAGATAAACCACGCGTTTGAAAGTGCATAAAAACAAACAGACATACACACACATACTCACGTATATGTACATCACTTTAAGTACACCATTACGTCGTATATACATACATACATACATACATACATACATATATAATAAAAACATTATCACATACACACAAGGAAGGACACGTTGTATTTTCCATGAAGGATAATATATGGAACACATTTGGAAGCACGTGTCGTACAAAAAAGGTAAAAATGGCTGAGGATAGGAAAGAGGATGTTCAATTATCGATCAGAATATTATTATCCTTTTTATTTTCATTGTAAATTGAGACAAACGTGTGATGATAAGAATAATAAAATAGTTTAACAAGTGTATACTCGTTTCAAGATAAAATAGAAAAGAGATCAATCTTTTGAAGATGAAAATTAAAAGATTGTTGGCAAGTTTGAAGAAAATTCTGGTTTCAAGTTTTCAATGATACAAAAAAAAATGAAAGTGGGTGGTGGTGGTTAGTTGAGAAATAAGGAAAAGGAATAATAATTTATAAAATAAACAAAAAATAAAAAAAAAAAGGAAAAGTAATTGTTTCTCAAAAGCAGCATGTGTGGTGTGATATGTGTCGATAAATGGCGACACAAATGATGGCAAGTCATGTTAAAACACATATATATATATATATTTACTTGTATACATATATATATGTAGGTGTTTTCACTCACGTTTAAACGGGTTGAACCTGAAGTAGGTTTCTAGGTTGTTTCTCGGTGAATCTTTTTTTTATTTTTTTTATTTTATTATTTTTTCTTTTTCTTTCTCTCTCTCTCTCTCTCTCTCTCTCTCTCTCTCCTGGATCGGGTTTTTAGAGAGCTGTGTGAAGTTGCTTATTCACTTCGTTGAAACTAACCGCAGCTTCTTCCTTCTATCTTGATCTTTTTATTTGTTTTAATTTACCTTTTTTTTTTTTTTTTTACATCTTTTTCTTCTTCTTAGTCGTCGTTGTTTTTTTTTTAGATCTTTGAAACTCGACGATTCATTTTATTGGCACATGCGTGAAAGAATTTATATAAGACATTAGAACTTAGCAAAATTTCATTCATTAAGTCAACTAATAGTTTCTCTAAGACAGACTGGACTTAAAGAACTTCAGAGTTAAAGAACTTCAGAGTCAAATGATAGTTGATCTCTTTTAACTTAACAAATTGTGACAATGATTCGTTGAAAATGTCTTCCTTTCTTTTTTTTTTTTTTTTAATTTGTTATTTTAATCATTTTAAATTGGCATTGTTTAATAGTCGAATCTAAAAGTATTTTAATTAATTGCAAAAAAGAAAAACATAAGATGTAACTTTAAGTAAAGATAAACATACATACTTAGATATAATTTAATTCTTTTTTTATGATTATATTTGTAATATTGTAATATAGTTTATAATAATATAATTATATTACATTAACAATGTAAATATATAATATATAGATATAATAATTAAACAAATATTAACTTTTTTTTCCACCATAACCATATGATATAACCTAAAAATGAAAATAACATCAATTAGAAATTAGTTTATTTAAAAATTGAAATAAAATCATTTATAATTAATGTTATTTTAATTATTATTATTTCTATTTTATTATTGTAACAATATACAAGGTGTAATTTTAAAAATCTTATTACCAAACTAAAAAAGAAAGAAACGAAAAATATAAAGAAATTCTTTTGACTCACATTTGAAACAACACTAGTCATATGATAGTTTGTTAACAACATTTAAATGTAAAAATTCATATATTCAAATAAAAAAGAAAATATTCTCATTTTTCTATACACATGTGTCTGTGTGTGTGTGTGTGTGTGTGTATATATATATATATATATTATTAGTAGTTAAATTTAGAGTAATATTGACCTAGACATTCCTCTTTCAAACGATCATTGGACGCACCCAAAGATATAGAAACCAAGAGGGAGGTTTAAACTGAAACGGAAACCAGGACACAATTCTTCCACGACGTCTTGGGGTGATATATAAACTTATGTTAAACTAAATCGTCTGTCTGTTTTCTTTGGCACCAATGCAAAACTTTAAAACTTGGATTGAAAGTAGTCAAACACAACGCAAAAAGGCCTAAAAGTTTAAATGGATACAATTCTCGTTTATTCTAACGTATTACTTTTTAAACAAAACAAAACAAAATAAAATAAAACAAAAAATATTTCAATTAAAACATTCAAACAACTAACATAAGTATGGAAAACTTATAAAAACTTATATTAATTTTTAGATAAAAAAAAATATATATATATATATATAATTAGTTACCATAACCAACATAATCAATTGATTGAAAAATCTTGTTTTACATTAGGATATATGTGATTTACATTAATTTTTTATATAAATTTCTAAACAAAAGAAAATAATTTATTATCATAACCTATTAATTAAAATTTTATTCCGCATTATAAGGTATATTTATATTATAAGATATATATATATTTATATTTATATTTTTTATAGATCTTATTTTATAGGTTATTAATATTAATATTATTATTATATATATAATACAATACTACATACAATATATAATATATACAATAATAATATAACAATTATATTATTATTGTATATATTATAATTATAAATTATTATATTATATATACAAAAATATAAAAATTATATACAATATATAATATATAATTATATACAATATTTGTACTATACAATACATATATTTATTTATATTATATTATTTTATAGATAATTTATATTATTTATAGGTTATATTCTTTAAAAGGTCATTTGATCACACACATTAGAAATTTGTTATAAACAAAAATTGTTGGTTAGGTTATGATTGCTAATATAAAATTGATTGAATACCTAAAATTAATATTGAATATTTAACTAACCTTAATTTTCTTCTTTTTGTTGTTGTTGTCATTACAGTTTCCTAGTGAGTGCATCCTCACATACATGGAGTTTCATTTTATAGGTTATTAATATTATTATTATTATTATATATATATATAGTACAATAGTTGTACTATACAATACATATATTTATTTATATTATATTATTTATAGGTTATATTCTTTAAAAGGTCATTTGATTACTCACATTAGAAATTTGTTATAAACAAAAATTGTTTGTTAGGTTATGATTGTTAATATAAAATTGATTGAATACCTAAAATTTGTATTGAATATTTAACTAACCTTAATTTTCTTTTTTTTGTTGTTGTCATTACAGTTTCCTAGTGAGTGCATCCTCACATACATGGAGTTTCAGCTGGATAGCGCAGAGTACTGCCAGGCTCAACACAAATAGAGAGATACGTCAAAGCATCGTGGACAACACCACCTACCATCAGGTATCATTTAAGCGTGGAGTGAAGGTTGGAAGGTAGGAAGGAAGGTTGGAAGGTTGGAAGGTTGGAAGGTAGGAAGGAAAGAAGAAAACAAACAAACAAACATATTGAGATAGGTTAACATCATCCTGGGGAAAAGTGATCGACGACGATATTCAAAGTTATTTGAATCATCATCGTAAAGTGTGTATTGTTAGAGAGAAAGAAAGAAAAATAAAAATCATCAGCTAGTCATCACGCAAGACATTAGAAGAATTTAATAGAAACAATTGTTAATTTACATTAATAAATGCAAACGCCATAGTCACCGATTATTATTCGCGCCTGATCCAGGAGCACTTTATTGCCAAATAGGTAAAATATCAAAATAATCAATAAATTCATATTAACACGTTAATGATTCACCATGATTTGATTGAAGTTTCTCACATGAGACCCAAATTTCCCCTATCCTCTAAACTGTAAAACAATTCTTAACTTAAATTAATCAAAAAAATATAATATATTGTATAATATATTTCATTTTGTATATTTTATATTACAGTATTTGTAGAAGAAAAACGTCATTCATGTTTTGAGTTGTAAGGCCCCTTACGAACCCCCCACCCTTCACCCAAATAATGGCGATACTAACGTGTTAATTATTCAAATTATATATTACATTATATTATTATAAATCTTATAATTTGTTCATTTATCACATTTACAGATAATCTTCCGAATATTAGTCGAAGAGAAAGAAGGATACATCCCATTGGTGGGAATAATAAAATCGCATATCAACACCGCCTAATGTAACTTAGTCCTCACCAATATCCCCTCCCCTAATCCTTCGTCGAAATTCGCGTTCAACAAATCATCCCCTTTTTTTCCCTCCCCCCTTAAAATCTACACATGTAAAACATCCCATTTTACTCCCATCCCCTCGTCACTGTTCTGTCCTCTGTAAAAGAGAAAAGAAAAGAAGAACAGAAGAGAAGAAAAAAATAATAATTAATAATTATTAACGACAAAACAAAAAAAAAAAAGAAGATTTAACAAAGTATTCGATTAGTTAAATGAAAAAAAAAAATACAACTTTATAAGACTGACATCTATGGGCTAAGTTGTTTCAAATTTAAGCCCAGCTTCGCATTACCGTGTGTGGCACATTTTTTGCAAAAAAAAAAAGAAAAAAAAGATTTCAACAAAAAAAAAAAACAAAACAAGAAAAAAAACGGGAGAGAAAAAAAGGATAATTAATAAGCACACACACACGTTAAATAAGTGTGAGTGAGGAAAAAGAAGAAGGAGGATAAATTAATACACTTGTAGTTGTAAGGAGGAAATGAGCAACATGAGGGTAAAGGATATCAGGCCGGCGCCCGCCGAGATTGAATACAAAAACATGAAGTTCCTCATCACTGATCGGCCCAATGATCAGACCATTCATACTTTTATTCAAGTAAGTTTAATTTATAATATAATTAAGTTGGTAAGAAAGTCATTTCGGCTTACACCAATAAGTAGTTTGTTTGTTAGTTATTCTTTTGTTAATGTGTTAGAATTTTTTAATTATTTAACACTAAATATACCAGACCCTTCCCACCCCCCCCCAGCCATTTTAATTCAAAATGGTCTACTTCATGTAACATTTGAGTATTGTACATAATTATGCGTTTTGTTATTTAATATTTATATAAATCCATTTATCTATTAAAATAATTATTATTGTTAAACATTTTTTTTGGTATTTTTTAAAGAATAAATAAAGACTGGAAGTTTCAAAAAAGCATTTTTTTTTTTTTTTTGTATACATACACCAGTCATTTTGACTAGTGTGGTAGAAAATGGTGGTATATCTAGTGTTAATATTATTACAAATATTTTACATTAATTGATATTACATAATATACATTTTTTTACATTAATTAATTAATTAATTATTTATAATTATTTGGTAACAATTATTAATAATTGTAAATATGAATCAAACGAAATTTGATTCAAACTTAACGTCTCAACCAATGAAAATTTCTTTTTTTATATCTAATGTTAATGAAAAATTCACTTTTTGTATAGAAAGTTAATAAAATTTAGTTATATTTAATTAAAATAATGATCATTTGTATAGAAATTATTATTTAATAGTAATTTATTAATTAAATAAAACAACTATATATTAAATAACATTTTTTTTTTTTTGTATAGAAACAATTGAGTTTTTATTTCACATTAGAAAATCGAAATTACTTTCTTGCAATATAAATAAAAAAAAAAATAATATATATTTTGTATTATAATATAACAAAACAAAAATTGTAATCTTCTTTTTTTTCTTAATATAGGAACTGAAAAAGCACAATGTGAGAGAAGTAGTGAGAGTCTGTGAACCAACGTACAAAGTTGAAGAACTTAAGACAGAAGGGATCAATGTCATAGATTTGGTATTCGACGATGGGACGTTTCCACCAAACGAGGTCATTAAATTTAATTTATTTCATTATGGTGGTAGGATATTCCCAAGAGTTTTACCAACAAAAAAAAAACAATGAAAACCATTGCTAACCACCAATCAATATTTTTGTATTATTTCAAAATATGAATCTCCAATTACAACGTTGTTAAAATATGAATACCACCACCATGTTTATATATCCAAAAATATTTCTAATTTTTCATGTAGATGTGTTCATGTATTGAATGTGTCGATAAAATTATGATTAAAATACACAAATATTTGTGTGTGATATATAAAGATAATCATAAAAATCTGAATTTGTTCATAATTTGTTGACTTTTAATTAATCCAATTATCATTATTATCGGCACATTTATGAACTGTGGTTTTTATATGAGAATGTTATAATTACAGGTAGTCGATGAATGGTTCGAATTATTGAAAAATCGATTCCGTGAAACACCTGATGCTTGTGTAGCGGTACACTGTGTAGCAGGACTCGGCAGAGCACCTGTATTAGTTGCCCTAGCTCTCATCGAATTGGGTCTCAAATACGAGGATGCTGTTGCTCTGATCAGAGAGTTAGTATAATTAAATCAAATAATAATAACAATAATAATTAATCAAAATAATATTTGTGAACATTTCTCTCTATTTGATATTGTGAAAATTAAATTATCATCGTTTCTTTTTTTTTTGTTTTCAATTAATAATAATAATAATAATAATTGAAATAATTCTTGTAGGAAAAGGCGAGGCGCTATTAATGCAAAACAGCTGGCCTACCTTGAGAAGTATCGTCCCAAATCGCGATTGAAGCTCAAAAATGGACAGAAAAATTCTTGCTGTATTCAGTAGATTTAAACTAAATAAAATCAACAAAAATATAACAAAGTAAACAAAAAAAAAAGGTAATAATAATAAGGAAAAGGATTATGGGAGGAATTAAAAGAGGAGAAGAAAGAAAAGTTAAAGGATAAACAAAACAAAATAAAAATAAAATAAAACAAACAACAACAAAAAAACGATCTTTTTCAAATGAACTTTAAAAATAATATTCATACTGATTGGTATACTTAAAATTGTATATGGGTTTCCTCGCCTGATAAATAAAACAAGTGACATTGTACCCGACACTCTTTCAAATGGCCTACCAGTGGAAATGCAACCAAACATGAGAGTCATTGCCAATGGGCGATGTTTAAATACCATCCCACGTGTCTAAAATAAGCAATCAGAGAGATAGAAAGAGAAAGAGAAAGATAGAAAGAGAAAGAGAAAGAGAGAGAGAGAGAGATAAAATAATTCAGGTGCTTTAAATCGTGGCACTTTTCATTTACGAAAGTTGTATATTTATTTTTGATACTTAACCCATATTGAATTCCATAGGACAAAATAATAAGCGTTTATATTGTAAGAACTGTACACCCTCTAACATTAAAGAACGAGTATTACCGAATACAGAAATAATAAATAAATTAATAATAATAATAATAATACATTTTTGCGCAATATATATATATATATATATATATATATATATATATATATATATATATTTTGTCAAATTTTTCAATCACATTTGAATAATAATTAAATAATATTGTATTATTGTATAAAATATATACTCTGAGATCATCTTCTTTTAACACTAGATATACCACCATTTTCTACCACACTAATCAAAATGACTGGTGTATAATAAAAAAAAAAAAAAAAAAAAAAAAAAAAAATACTTTTTGTGGCTTCCAGTCTTTGCTTACTTTTAAAAAATAACCAAAAAAAAATGTTGTAACAATAATAATGTTAATAGATATTTTTAAATTATTTACAGAAATCAAGTGTTAAACACGAAGTTGAAATTTTGAATTAAAATGGCGCTCTCCGATCAATTCAAAATGACAAGTCGTCTCTGGGTATATCTAGTGTTAACTTTTTTGATTTATGTTTTCCTGTTTGCTTTTTTTTTCTTTTCTTTTCTTTTCTTTTCTTTTTTTATTATCTTTCGTTTGATTTTATAATATACAAATAATAATAATAATACTTCGGAATAACTATCGATCTATTTTGTTAGAGAGTTCTGGAGGCCAATCCACACAGACTTACATATTAGTACAACACAACATCACGTTATACGATCGACGAAATAAAAATATATTTCAGCGTGCGACTGAATTGGAATGTTTTATCGTTTATTATTAAACCGATCGATCTCTGATGATGATGATGATGATGATTAATGATGATTAGAATGATGATTAGAATGATGATGATAATGAGAATGATGATGATGATGATGATAATGATGATGATGATGAACATGGTTCCTTTCGCGTTGAGATTATACTAATATAAATAAGCTGTGTGATAAAAATGATGCAGCTATTTTCCCGAGGAATTTACGTGCAATACAAAATGGCGCATAAGATTTTTTCCGAGATAAATCTTACATACAATATTACACAACACATAAAACAAACACACAAACACATACCAAGCATTGTAATAGCACCCATGTATATATCCGTTTAATGTTTAAACAAAAAGAAAGAAAAAAAAAATCAATTCGTTATTTGACTTTTTTTGCTTTTTTAGTCTTGTTTTTTTATTAATAACGAGGAAAAGATGAAAAACCAAAAGAAAAAACAAACAATCAATTTATTTTCGTTGTCGACGACGTTTAGGAGGGGTAGGGTGGGATGGGGTGGGGGGGGGGTAAATAAAAAATTAAAAAAAAAGTATCGCACTTTGCAAACGCAAGATAGAAAAATCAGAATTGATTTGTTTATTATTTTTTTTTTATTTCTTTTTTAAGAGAGTCTTCTCTTCTACGATATTAATAATGAAAAAAATTGATCATTTATTATTAAAAAAAAAAAAAAAAACCAAATAAATAAATAAATAAAAGGCATAGATCGACAAGGTGTGGTACTTAAGCTAAAACAATATAATAATATTAATTATTTCTATCTTATTTGACTTAACACACGAGAAGATCATTTGAAAAGAAAAGAAAAGAAAAGAAAAAAAAACAAACAAACAAATAAAAGCAAAAACAAAAAAATAAATAACCTAATTGTTGCAGAGAGTAAATTCTAAAAAAAAAAAAAAGACAAAAATAAAAAGAAAAAACGATCACACTTTATTCTTATAACGAAAATACTTACCCATTTATCTTGAGATATTAAAAAAAAAATAAAAAAAAACAAAAGAAAAAAGAGGAATAATAATAAAAATAAATAATAAATAAATAAATAAATAAATAAATAAAAAACAAAGAAGAAGAAGAAGAACGAAATAAAGAAAATAAAGAAAAAAAAAATGTTTATAGCTGTAAAATGTAAAATATTTGAAAGCTGACATAAAAAAAAATAAAAAAAAAACAGAAAAAAAAATAAAGAATGCGCGCGCGATTCATGCAATATAATAATAATAATAATAATAATAAAAACAAGAAAAGAAAAAAAAAGATAAAAAAAATATTTAGCGAAGCTGCTGTAAAAGACGCAATGTTTTCCCATTGTACGTGTACTTAAATGTACCCATCACCATTGTGGAGAAAATGCCTAATCTGTACAATATATAATATATAATGTAAGAGAGAGGATATCTCGACCGTTCTTGACAACACTAGATTAAATAATTGCGGTAATTAATAACAAAAAAAAAAAAAAAAAAAAAGAGGAAGAGAGAGATTAAGAGCGAGAGAGATGATAGAGATAAAGATAGAGAAAGATATAAAGAAAGGAAGAGATTGCGTTGCATTTCCAATGGAATGCCTTAAAAAAAAAATGGTGGGTGTTCTTAAATCTTATTGGACTTGGAATCTGCGTTAACTTGAACGGCAAAATATTGTGAAACCAATGCGAAGATAATTAAATAAACTCCAGAGCTGTATATCACTTATCGTAGCACAACGACAATTTTATCAATAATTTTACAACAACATCCTACGTTCTATAATACATATATATATATATATATATATTTAAATATATGTATATGTATACAATTTTAGAAATGTGTCTCATAAACAACTGTAATGCGTTTTTAATTGAAAAATAAATTTTTCTAATTATTCTCACCCGGTATAAATAAAAATCTATATAGTATCTATATATATATATATATATATATATATATAAATATAAATATAAATATATATTTGATAGAATTGTCGATGTTACTACACGCCACACTAAACTGTGTTCAAAAGATTAGAAAAAATTTCACTCCTAAAATAATAATATGAATGTAATAATAATAATAAAAAAAAAAAAGATTAGATTCGTTTCATTTAATAATAGTCCGTCGATCAATCGTGAACGTGAACACACACACACACACATATTTTTTTTTAATAATAAACAACAAAATAATAATTAACGCGTCCTAATTATTCGCGTTCCTTATTGTCCGTTCCATGCTTTTATAAAAAAAGCTCTGATAACTATATAAATATATATATATATTGATACGTTCTTATGCGACTATTGACATTTTTTTTTTTTTTTTGGTCAATCTTGTCGTATCTTTTTGTATAATTTTTTTTTTTTTTTTTTTCATTAACAAAATGACTGCTAAAGAACAAAACAAAAACAAAAAAAAACATAAAAGAAGAGAGTTGCCTGTGTTTATATCAATAATCTTGAAAATAAAACTAAAGACATATTTTTTTTTTTCTGCATCTCTAATAAGTATATGATGATGATGATGCTGCTGCATGCATGTGTATATGTATGTATGTATGTAAGTATGTATGTAATATTGTACAAAATATCGTGCTGTTGTTGTTGGTGTTGTGTTGTGTTGTGTACACATTCACCCGAACGATCACGGACTTTAAAAATGAAATGTTTAATCTGGTTTTACATACACACCTCCTGTTTTTGTAAGATTGAAAATAACTGCAATATTTTTTACCAGAGTACGGATGGAACGAGGGATTATTAATTAATTATAATTCGTATAACTCTAATTAACTTTTAAAAATAATAATTGAAAAGAAAAGAAAAGAAAAAAAAAGGTCACCTTTTTTTTCTTAAAACTTGTGAACAAACGAATTGTTCTCTCAATTCATACAATTTAATTCAAAAATTAATTCTAATTCGCTTAACACACACACACACACACACACACACACACATACACACCTACCTTAGTTCAATTATCGTAATTAAATTCATAATAATAATAATAATAATAAAAAAACAAAAACAAAATGACATTATTTTTAAGTCATGCAAATATTTGCAAGCAACAACAAAAATATATAGAATTTATTAATTAAATATATATTTTGTTTTTTTTTTTTTTAAATAATCATTAGGTATATCTGATATTATTATTATTATTATTATTATTATTATATATTTCTTTGAAAAAGTTACCATCTCTCTCAAATTTCGTATTATGTACTTCATTTTTTTTTTTTTTTTAATTATTGCTTTTAGTTTTATTATTATTAATATTATAATTATTATTATTATTACTATTATTATTATTATTATATATACATACATACGTCGATTCACTTCTTCAAGCGGCATACTTACTTCTTCGTCAATGAAGTAAACAAATGGAAAAATAAATAAAAAAAAAGAAAAGGATTGATTTTAGAAATTTTTTATCTGTGATACAATTTTTATTTTTATTTTTTTTTTTTTTTTTTTTATAAGAGAGAGAGAGAGTCAAAGTAAATGGAAAAATTTAATTGGACTTATATTGCGATCTCATTTTTCATAAATAATTGCATTAACGTTGTATAAAGAAGACGTATATATATAAATTATATATATATATATATATATATTTAGATAGATAGATAGATAGATAGAGAGAATGAAAAAGAAGAGAAAGATAAAGAGAAAGTGAAAGAAAGAGATAATAAATCGAATTTTTAAAGAAGAATTTATAAATATATCTAAATTAAGTTTAATATGAAAGAAAAAAAAAAAGAAAAAAGAAAATAGTTGTTCTCATCTCTATAAAAGCACCGAAACAAAAAAAAGGTGTTTAAAAAAAAAAATCCAATCTTAATTTTCTTTCCACCATTTTGTGATTTTCTTTTTTCTGTGCTTTTGATTTGTCTTCTTTCTTCAAATGAATTAATCTGCCAAGATAATAAATTTAATCAATTGTAAAAGATTTTTTTTTTTGGGGCAGATAGGAAAGTATGTGTTAAAGAAATAAAAAAAAAAAAATGGAGAACGATCCTAGTTAATGAGAGAGAAAGAGAGAGAGAGAGAGAGAGAGAGAGAGAGTACTCACAGAAATAATAATTAATTATGCATATTTAATAATTATGGCACTCGAAGAAATGAATCGAATCGCTTCTTATATAAAATATTTTGTCTTAATCAATTTTAAAGACATATTTTTTATTATTATTATTATTATTATTATTATTATTATTATTATTATTATTAGTAATGTAATTTTATCTGTAAATCATTTTGATAGTTACCATTTTCATGATGGTGACCACCATGATACAAATCACACGTTTTGTGTAATTACGAGTTTTTTTTTTGTTTGTTTTTTTTCATTTTATATTCAAATAAAATTTTCATTCAATGTGAATAACCAGAAACAGGAAACTAAAAAAAAAAAAAAAAACAAAAACCTTAGGTAACAAAAGAAATAATATCCTCTATTTTGAAAACATGGACGTAATATGAAATAATAAGGGGAAATAACAAGTCACACGTGTGACTTGTCCCTTTCAAATTGATTAAGCAACAAATAAATCAATTTTAAACGAGTTAGCGCAATTTTAACAAGATTATTATTATTATTATTATTATTATAATTATTATTATTATTATATATTTAATTTGTTAATGTAATTTACTATCTGTCACCATATTATTGACATTGAATTAAAACTAAATAAGAAAATCGTTTTGTTATATTGTAAACATCAGTAATAAAATAAAAAAAGAAAAAAAGAACAGAAGACGTTTTTGTGAGGAAAAGAAAGAAAGAAAGAAAGAAAAATAAATAAATAAATAAATGTTTGACGATAATTTTCAAAAATCATACACAAAGATTTTAAAATAAAATATGTTTCTACATACTACAAAGATCCCATGGTTCATAAAAATTATTATTATTATTATTATTATTATTATTATTATACATAACTTCACGATAAAATCACATGAAATCAATTTTTCTTTTTAAACAATATAATTACAAAAAAGAAAAAAAAAACAAACAAGAAATAATCAATTAATTAAATTAAAAAAAAAAAAAAAAAAAGAAGAGAATAAGTGGAAAAATGAAGGAATGAGAAAAATTGATAATTATCAAAACGAAATGTTTGTTAATTAAACATAATCCTTTTAACTTGAGCATTCCTTTTCTTTACATGAACATATCATTGTATCCTGGAGGTGAAAATTCATCGTTGTCAGGATTTTGTGATCTACGTGGCGTTAGATTTACGTCAGGTGGTCCAAAAGGATCAAACCTTGCTCCGGGTGGCACTGCTCCTCTACAACAATTGTTTTTTTTTTTTTTTTTTTTTTTTAAATGTGAAACTCTAAACAAAATAATGCACAATTTTGAAATGATATTTTGGAAACATACTGTGGTAATCTGCCAGGTACTCCTAAACCACCAATTCCTCTTGGATCTGTACCCCATCTGAATGGTTCAAAAAGCATTCCACCACCACCACCACCCCTACCTCCTCCAAATGGATTTAAATCTGCTCCACCAACTCTCCTTGGATCTTCTTCAGGTATCCTTTAATAAAAATATCATTATTAAAAATGAATAAAATTATCAATATATCAAATATATTACCAATGTCGTGAAGGATTCCTAGGAGGTGGATCAATATGAATATCCCTAGATTCACGTTCAACATTAGGAGTTAATGTTTGCGTTGATTGTTCCTTACAATTACTTGGATTTATAGGTTCTATAAGTTCTTTATTTAATTTATATAAAACTGTTGAATACGATGGTATCATTACTTCTAATGGACCATGAAGTTCACTGACGGTTTGTGCTAATGGAAAATTCACATTTGTTATTTTTTCATCTTCTATTCTCTGAAAACAAAAACAAAAACAAAAGAAGTATCTTATTAAAATAACAGTCTGTAGAATAAGATACATAACAGTTTGAAAAAATATTATATATTCTAATGTTACCAATAAATTCATAACCATATCTTCATCAGATTGTACTCCATAAAAAAGAAACAATTTGCCATCTTTTAAATAACGCAGTTTATAATTAGAACCCTTGTTCCATTCTTCTGGAAGTAATTCTGTGCCTTTTTCAGATGGTTCAAATGTTTTCTGAAATAATCAATAAAATAATTATTAATCATTTCTTGAAATGGTGCATAATCGTACATATTTGATTTGAATTGATAACGCAAACAGATTAAAAAGGTTAAATCATAGTGCAATATTATGCAATGATAAAAAATGACACGCAATAGTCTGTCCAATTGTAATATTTCTCTCCTATAAGGATAAATCAAATGTTTATTATATAATATTTCAATTATACTTACAGAAATTCCATATCCTAGACATTTAAAGCCACACTTTATGAGATACCAATGCACCAATAATATAATTGCATCTTCTTTTTTACGAATATCATTGTCAACAGTTTTTTGTAATAATTCAAAGCCATATTCGACCTTTATCTTGTCGGCCATTGTCAAACAATGCAATGACAATTATCTTTTTTACAGTTTTCAGTGTATAATAAGAGTCTCACTTGTTAGATTTACGATATACTCCCCATTACCAAAGTTACGTTAATAATAATTGTTTGTGCACGCGGATTTAACGTTTGTACAAAACAAGTGTGAAACAATTTGACCAAATGAAAACTTGAAATTTCCCGACTGATGTTATTACTGCAAGAAAAAAAAAATCCCTATCGTTTAATTTAAAATTTACTTCTTTTCGAATGATATGTAACCGGTAACGACCAATGTATAACCTATAACCGTAACCTGTTTTACCAAAGCAGCAGTACTAATGACACATGTTTATCATAACCTCAATTTGAAACACACTTATGAGATATAATTTTTTGAAAAAAAAAAAAAAAAGAAAAAAGATATTTCATCAAATAAAATATGTCTATGCTCGCAGAAACTCGAAGAAAACAAAAGTGGACGTTAAATCCACGTGGGAATAATTGGAGCAATGGTATGAAAAAAGGAAAAAAAAATCAAACCCAAATAACAATTAAATGTTATAAGAATAATAATGTTATTATATGTCTTTTTTTGTAATTTATTTTTAATCAATAATTAAATTTATTAATATTATTATAAATGTTATATATATATATAAAATATATTATAATTCAATAGGTTATGTTATGTTAATATATTACCATTTTAGATACCAATAAATTTGGACAAAGAATGTTAGAAAAAATGGGCTGGACAAGTGGCAAGGGTCTTGGTATTAATGAACAGGGTACAACAGAGCATGTACGAGTTAAAGTTAAAAATGATTCAGTTGGTATGTACAATATTTTATAAGTACATTCAAAATATAATTATTGTACAAATCTAACCAAGTTTTGAGTTGTTTGAAAGGTATTGGTTTTAAACATGAAGAAGATAAGGCATGGACAGAACATCAGAAAGCATTTGAAGATTTTTTGAGTTCTCTAAATGAAAATACAAATTCTGATACGATAAAGAAAATAAATGTTGAAACTTCTAGAACTACTACTCAATCATTAGAATTAAAATCTAAACAGAGTCGTGCACGAGTACAGTATGTATATTATATTATTATTATTATTTGTAAAATGTAAATATTGAATACATTTAATTGTAATCGATGAATCACTTGACAGCTATCAAAAATTTACACGAGGTAAAGATGTGAAGAAATACAGTGCAAAAGATTTAGCCGATATACTTGGAGATAAAGATATTTTGAATAAGGAAAATCAAATTGAAGAAACACAAGAAAAAGATACAAATACTGAACAAAACGTTGAAAATATTTCAGGAAGTGTGATTACTATAAACAAGGGTAGTATTACCGATTATTTTAAAAAGAAAACTTTGCAATTTCTTAAAGACAAAGATAATAGTAATAGAAATTCTGTAGATAAGGCTGACGATGAAATTGAACAACACAGAGGTTTTGGATTTTTATCCAAAAGTCCTAACAAGAAAAAAAACAATAAACCAAAGAACGAATGTAATTATACCTTTGATAATCCTGCTTTAGATTTACATAATAATAATAATGATGATGATACTGTTTTACAAGAGAATACAAAATGTTTGAAGAAGAGAAAAGGAAGGGATTCATCGTCAATTGAAAATGATATGATGCAAAGTTTAGATTATGAGGAAGAAAATTGTGCAAAAAAGATCAAGATTGATGACAATGATCAAAATTGTAATGAAGGTTTTATAAATATGGCTCTTGATTTAGATATTGATAATAATGAAAGTCATGTTACAAACAAATTTGAAATTTCAAGAATAAATCTTGGCGTTACGAATGGTGCATTAGATTTAACTGATGAAATAAAAGAAAAAAAACGAGTAACATTTAATAATCATGTGGAATACAGTACAGATTCTAATAAAAAGAAGAAACATACCGGTACACTTGATAAATTTGAAGTTGATTCTAAAAAACGTAATAAAAAGAAACAAAAACAATTAGTTAACACTGACGTTTCGAATAAAATTGGTATAATTAATGAAGCATTGGACATTAATTTAATTTCCGATGAATTAAATGATAATAAAGTTAATGAGAGTAAAAGTAAAAAGAATAATAAAAAGTTAATGAAACAACAAAGAATGTCTAATCTTGAAACGATAGAAGAAACATTGGAAGAAGCAGCAGCAGGTACAAACAATGTTAATGAAGTTGAAAATTCGGATAACAATTTAGATTCTAGTATAATTATTATTGAAGAAAATAATACAGAGATTAAAAAAGAAAAGAAGAAGAAGAAGAAGAAAAAGAATAAAAATATAAATCACGAAGTAGAGATCGATGATACTATCATTAATCAAATATCAGAAAATTTAAATAGTTCATCGAAGAAAAAAGAAAAAGTTAAAAAGAAAGATAAACACACGATAATGGATGATGATATTATTTGTGAAAAAGTTATAGAAAAGATAAGTAATAAAAAAAAAAATCAAAAGAGAAACATAGAAATGAAGAAGAAGAAGAAGAAGAAGAAGAAGAAGAAGAAAAAGATGTAACGATTGTATCATTGAATAAAGTCGATGAAGTTGTTGTAGATGTTAAAAAAAGTGTAGTAGTCGATGATAAGCTTAAAAAAAATTAAAACGTAAGCAAAAAAATGATAAAAAGCCTATAAATATAAATCTAGAATGTGAATTGGAAGAAAATGTCGATGATCAAAGTATAAATGATGAAGTTAAAGTACAAGCAGAAAATAAACATGATATAAATGATAAAGAAATGAATACTTTGAACGATACAAAAGAAGATCTTGGAACAATGAATGTTGTGAACAATTCAAAAATGCAATTACCACCAAGTAAAAAATTATCACGTAATAAATTACCGAGAATTAAGTACGAAGAAAATATGAGAAATAGATTTTTTATAGAAAGTTCGAGAAATTATAAAAAGATAATAAGATCGCAGAAAAATTTAAATAACATAGTCCATTTTCCAGGTTCTAATTTGAATAAAATAAAAGATTACGGTGTGGATTTAATTCAATAATTTATGATTATTTAGATTTGTTCATTACTGAGATAACTAATAGTGATAATAATAATTATTTATTTGTACTTCTAAGTATGTATTTCGTTTTTCAAAATGTATAATAAAATGTACTTCTGTATAATCATCGAGTTTTCTCGAACTCTGAAGAATTTAATATATTAAATCTTTTCTGTATATTATTCAAATTTATTTTTATAATTCAATATTTTTTTCTTTTTTTTTTTCTTTTTTTTCATTATATTATTTTTGTAGAATTTTATAAAAAAAAAAAAAAACATTTTCATAAAATTAAAAAGGTAATATAATAATATTAGATAAAAGTAAATATTATTCAAATATGTTTTTAGAATAATATTATGAAAATATATATATTTTACAAAATTGTTTATGTTTATGTTTATATATATATATATATATACAAATATTCATATCAGAGTCATATAACGATTCTCTTGAAGACTGTACAATATTACAACTGGTCGTACCTTTTCTTTGCGAATTTCTCTCATTTCTTCGCAAATTAATTGAATATATTTCTTATGTCTAGGGTGTCTGAAAAAAGTAAAACAATAAAATATTATAAAATAGAATTGCAATGATAAACGAATTGAAAATTCGGAGGAAATTGAAGAAAAAATTGGGGAACCATTTGAATTGACTGTAAAATAACTTACTTATCTATAACGATTAGAATGCTTTTCTGAAAGTCTTGTTCCTCTTCATCTATTTCTAAAAAACTGGTTATAGTTCGTATTACTGTCATATCTAAGAAAACGGCAAAAATTTCAATAGGAACTTTATGAGATATTCTTTGTAAATAAAATGACATTTGAGCTAATATAGTATTTTTATAAATACGCTTTCCATTGCCAGTAAGTTTATCTCTCTCTGATATGATAAAATTAATATTAGCATTCGTTGGATTATTTGATGATGTATTAACATCAGTTGCATTAGATTTACTTTCAGATCTATTTAAAATTGGTAAAGGATTATCAGTCTGTCGTTGAAGAAAATCAGCAATTTCTTGAATTCCAATTTTTCTTTCTTGAAATCTATCCCTTTCCCATGTTTGTAATCTTAAATAATTTCTTTCATTATTCTTTAATAATATTATTTGCGTGATAGAATGTTCTTGACAATATTCTAATACTTCTTCTACAGTATTTATATCTAATATAGTTGTCCTTATTCCTATAGACCATAATTCACGAAGTACATTAATCATTTCTTTTTCTCTTCTTGGAAATCCGTCACAATAGATAGCTACATCAATACCAAATTTATTTTCTCTATAAATACTTTCAGACATTTCTTCAACTGCACAAACTAATTTGTCCAGTGATATACTGATTCCAACACCATACTGTTTAGTTTCCTTATTAGTCATTTCTGTGCGTTCTAATATTTGTCTAAATGACATTAACATCTTATCGTAACGACCACCAGCAGCAATAACGTCTTGTCCACCTTTTCGTCTATGTTTCAATTCACACGTAATTTGATATATGACACCGCTATACTGTTTAATCTTATGATGAACCAACAATGGAGCAATTATAATTGGCCACTGAAATATTTGACATAAGATTTATTTAACAATTAACATTCTTATTATATATATATATATATTTTTTTTTTCTATACCATTTATATTACCTTAACACCTAAAGCTTCTATATTGGCGATAACTTCTTCTATGTCATGTAAAGCTTCCTTTGCTAAAGGCGCAGCGTCACCTTTTCTTTTTGCTATGGTTTTTAAAATACTTGAAATCTTCGAAAAAGAACTTTCTGTTTCAAATAAATTAAATATTGTTTCTATTGCTTGATCGGTAAGACATAAAGTAATGAAATGCGTTTGTACTTGAAACTTTGTAAATTTTCCATCACGAGCATCGCATAATATCGAATAAACATCTTGATATTTTTCATTTTCTATTCCGCAATACATTAATACAGCTTGTAATAATAATGTATGATTTAAACGTATCGTAAAATTACGTTCTCTTAAATGTGGAATTTCATTAAAAATTTCCCAAGCTATAAAAATTAATTCACCTTCCGCCATTAAATTATTTTCCATAGGACTTATAATATCAAAAGCACATTCATACAATTCTCGCGGATGAAATCCACGAACCTATAATATAAATGGTAATTAATAATCATTGAAAATTTTTTAATAATTTGATAAGGTGTATTTTCAATTTAAATTTACCTTTTTTTCTCTAAAAACACGTTCTATTGCATATCTCCTAAGATGAGGAATTTTATTCCATACAACATATCTGGCAAATGGTGCTCTTAAGTCATGTGGAATGGAAACGATACTTCCAGTTTGTGTCATTAGTTGTACACTAGCATCGGTAAAATTATTATGCTGACTGGACTTTGGCATTAAAAGTGGAGTATTTAAAGATATGCCACCATGTTTTTGAAATATTTCGATAACTTTAGCTTTAACGTTTTCTTGTACATACAGTCTTTTTGATGAAATAAGATTAGTAATTTCTCTAGCAGTAAAATTCATATCGTATGTGATATCTTCAGCTGCTGTTACCTCTTGCATAAAACAAGAAGCAACTAAGTACTTGTATGCTTTGCTTTGAGTATTAGATAAGGTGTGTCGCACCATTTCTTGAAGTTCAGTTTCTTCTAATTGTGGTGGTGGTAAATATTCAGACGAAAGTAATTCTTGTGCTGTTGGTCGCTGAATAGGATCATGATTCAATAACCAACTATAAATAATAAAATACAATGTTTACAAATTTGTACATTTTATCTTTTACTAATATTTAATAGTAATAATAAGAAATCAAAAATTATAGAAATTAATTACCGAAAAAGGTGCACTTGATGAGGCATATTGGATTCCGATAGGTCAGAAGGTAAAATAATATCTTTTGATCTCAAATTTAGTAATACATTTACTCTCTCCATTCCAGTAGTAAGAGGTTTATAACACATTTCAAAAAGTATAATTCCCAAACTATAAATATCTACTTTTTGATTGTAAGTAGGTTTAGAGGTTCTTCCAGAAAGTTCTGGAGCTGCGTATAGAGCTGTACCTACGTCACCTGTTAAAGATCTTACTTCATCTCCGTCATAAAATGAATCTAAATAAAAAAAAAAAATAATATGTTTCTCATTATTTTAATAATTAAATAATTCTAATAGTAAATGTAGAAAATATTCAAAATCATACCTTTGTCTAATCTATCAGTTTCTTTATCATTATCTGCAGTCTGTGCTAATGATGATAATATGTTAGACGTAGCAAGACCAAAATCTCCAATTTTAACATGGTCATTACTATCCAAAAAAATATTAACAGGTTTTAGATCTCTGTGTATCATACCCTGTTGATGTATATGTGCAAGACCTTCAACAATTTCTCTGAACAATCTCCACACTCGTTCTTGATCTTCATATAAACCATTATCAATTGCAGTTCTCAATGTACTTTTCTCACAAAATTCCATTTGTATATACATAAATTGTATTTCTTTTCCTCCAGAAGTATTAAGGGTATTGACATTAGATTTTTCATGATCATTGGAATTATCAGGATTGGCTTGAGAAATGTCTTCTCTAAATTCTATACTATCTGAAGAAGAATCTATTCGACGGAATGTTCTCACTCTAAAATATATATGTTTATTATTATAAGTTAAAGAATTTTTTTTTCAAATAATGATCTTATTAGAAATAATAATTTACAAATTTTAATTATACTTACACAAATGAACTATCATCATCGCTATCGGATTCAGAGGACTCATCTGAATTGTTATTTTCACTATCAGCTGTATTAGCTGCACTTGCTACAGATCCATATGATATACTCGATTCAATATCCTTAGTAGATGGTGCAGACTTTTCCTCACTTTCCAAATGCTAAAAGTTTACGTCAGACATTTTTACAATATAAGAAATGTATACAACGATATAAACATATTATTTGAGATAGAATTTTTATTGACGTCATCATTAATAATATATTTACATTAACTGTATCTAATTTGGTCACTTGATCGTCACTTATATTTATCGAAGAAGTATTCAAACTTAGTATTGAATCATCATGCCTTAACGATTCATCTATGGTACCACTTTCAATCCATGAGTTATAATAACGAACGACATTTTCATGATTAACACGTGAAAGTAATTTAACTTCGCGTGTAATTTTACGATTTAACTGACGTTTTTTAGGATTTAATTCAATTCGTTTAATGGCATATACACCTCTATCTAATTTATTTTTAACTTTCAAAACATCTCCATAAGCTCCCTTTCCAAGCCATTTTAATATCTCAAATTCATTTCGTATACGCGATTGTCCACCCAACGTTGGTAGATGAAGTTCAATGTCAGAATCTGGTTTCTCAGGTTCATCATTTTTTTGTTCAACTTCATTTTTTAATTGAAGACGAGACAAACCATGATCGAGTGGTGTTTTAATGAAACTATGTTGTAACAATTGTTCAACAGACCAACGCATTCTTTCATCACTAGCGAGACATTTTGAAATGAAGTCTTTTAAATGGGGCTGAAAAAAATACAGAAAAAATTATATTGATTTGGAATGAGCTGATGAATTCAATAATAGATATATACATGTATTCATTTTCAAATACCTGTAATATTATTGTTAAATCGATATCCTTTCCTGATACTATTGTTCCTTTGAGTAAAGAAAGCATCAATATACCAAATCGATAAATATCTGCTTTTTTACCACCTCTGCCTTGAATCGTTGGCAAATCATGTTCCACTTTGGGTAAGGAACTAGTACGATATATATCTGCTAATCTTTTATCTAAAGAATAATCAGCTAGTCTTACTCCACCAATATGATCTATAAAAACACTTGTATCTCGCAAATCCCTATGTACAACATTATTCTCATGTAGGTACTGCAATGCTGAGAGAATGCCAGTAGCCAAATGCCTGAGTATGTCTATATCAATCGAAATGTTTTCCATAAGAAAAAATGCACATGAGGTACCAACCTATTTTTATAAAGTATACATATTTTATTACAAATATATTTATTATATTTAATTGTGTTGAATAATAATAATAATAATAATATACTATATAAATTATCAATATAAATATACAAATACATACCACGAATTCTTGAAGTATGTATATTATTATATTATTGTTATCTTGTACATATTTCATATTTAAATAATGCACTAAATTTGGATGATGCAATTTGTGTAAATGATTGAGTTCTTGCTCAAGACTACTGATTTGTTTCATACCATACGATAAATCTGTAATATCACGTTTCTCTTGTTTCTCTTTATGCGTACCATATTTTAATGTCCATTCTGTAACCACTACTAATTCACCAGATGTCATATCTAAACCAGCATACGTGGTAGAACCTTTATTGTTATGTCCTAAACATTTTCCTCTATGTATTTGTCTTTCTCCTTTGCTACTATCAAAATGGAGTAATTTTGTGCCTCTATGTTCACATAGAGAACCTTCTGAACATTCAGATGTACTAGTACATCTACGTCTTGAATATGTCCTTACTCTTTCTTGTGGAGATGATGGTAATGTTTGAGAAGCTGCTGTATCTGGTTCAAAATATTTTCGAGCAAAATTACGCATTTCAGCTTTCAATGCGTCCTGTCGCTTTTGAATCTCATCTTGTAATACCTTGTCAAACAATTGTTAGATTATATTAGTTTACATTGTTATATATATATAAAGTATATAATAATAATAATAACAACAACAACCTGTCTCTCTTTGTTCTCTTTAAGTTGTTTTTCTTGCATCTCATATTGTTTCTTTTCTTCGTGTCTAATTATCATTTCTTCATAAAAACTGCTATAACTTGGTTTATTGTGTTCATGTAAATATTTTTGAACATGTTGAGCAAGTTCAAATATCATAACCTCGCCGCTCAATTGACAAGCTAGACGTTTAAGTTCCGAATATAAAATTTCTACTTGCTGATTTGACAGACCTTGGCTATTTTTTAATTCCATGGTTGGTACACTAAACAAATAAAAAATCAATAATAAATGAATACATCAATAGAAATTAAAAAAAAAAAAAAACAAAGAAAAAAGTAGAAAGTAAGGTAGGAAATTCCATTTGAACTTACACGTCAGGATACTTTTCTCCGCATGTTATATGTAAATCTATTTGCGCATAAATTTCGGCTGGTCCAGACATTCCTTTCTGTGGTGTTAATGTTATTAAAATATCTAATGGTTGCCATTTTTTCTTAGTCTTATTTTTTCTTAAATCGCGCAACTCATCACCAAATATGGACTGCGAAGATTTGATTTATTAATTATTATTATTATCGTTATATATATATATAAAAAAATATTTAAAAAAATGTAAACACTGATGATAAACACGCAACGATTAAAAAAAAAAAAAGGGGTATACTTTCAAAACTTCCAATTCGTTATCCTGACGATCTTTGCATGATTCAATGTTAGACATTTTGATTAAATATTATTTATACATTTTTAAAACACTTGTCGATTAACAATGCGAACACAATATTATTCACTTTGGTTTAATACAGTTTCTTTTAGGACATCGCTGGTGGATTATTTACTGAAATTTTAACCTTAAATTCCAATATTTCCAGCATACTAACATTTATTTTACAGTGAGAAATACTCCCGGTAGTTTATCTTAAAATATTACTTATATGTACAATTATTGTTAAATGATATTTTTGAACGTTCACTTTATCTGTTTAATTGAAACCTTATAGACGAAAGGATAAACGTGAAATCCCGCATCTTTCGGCACTTCTCTAACATTTCCGTTGTATTCGCGCCGTCAACATAATTATAACATGAAAGAACCTGATTCTAGTTAGTTTCCATTATTACCGTCAGGATCGCTAGTTGTATTCGCGCCGTCAACATTAGTTTCCATTATTGCCAACAGGGGCGTTAGTGTACCGTCGTTTTTATTTTGAATGTGTTTAAATTCTGTATGTATACTTATCTTCTTTATATACGTATCTTTTACGAGTGATAACAAGTTTATTAACAATATTTGTTTATCGTGTATATAATGTTTATAAGTTGTCATATTGTTTAAAACGTGTTCACGTAAAGTTTTTGTTCTAACCTATGCAATGCTTATTACCATAGAAACTGTTAAATGTTACATGGTTTACAGTTGCTGTTGCAGAGTTAAAAGTATGTATATTTTTATGTTTGTAATATTAAATATTTTTAATATAGAAAATTAATATAAATAATTTTAAATTTAAGGTAAATAGTTCCTATTATATTGGTTATAATTTTATAACAATGTCTATGGACTATTCAGAACGTTATATCTTTGAAGCAGAATGGTACGACAAGGTTGCATGTATATTGAAAAAATTTTATCTATATTATTATCCAGCAGACAATACTGTTGAATTGGTATGAATTAAAAATGATATTCTCTTTTAATTCTGTATTATACAAATATTTTATTTTTAATGTTTACTTTTAATATTTGCAGTTTGATTTGAAAACGAAGAAAACGTTTTTAAGAAGAACCAAATGCGATGGCATTCAAGCAAAAGATTTTTATGTTGGAGCAGTTGTAATGATATATTCAAGAAACATCAAAATTACTGACTACGCTGATCAGGGTACAAAGACTAAATTACAAACATTAACACAAAAGTAAGATTATTTTATTGATGATAATATTTATTTAAGATTTAGATATTTATAATTATTTGATATTTTAGAACTCTTGCAATAATCAAATCAGATGTAATGGATAAAATGGGAGAAATATTGAAACGAATAATGACTCATAATTTTCATATAGCAAATATTAAAATGGTAAAACTTACCAAAGAACAAGCGATAGAACTTTGTAAAGGAAAAGAATCAGCACAATTACCGTAAGTGATAAATATCTGTTAAATATATTATATATGTAAGTTATCTGTGTGTGTATGTGTGTAAATGGAAATATTTTTCTTCGTACAGATATATCATAAATTCCCTAATATCTGAACCTGTCCTAGTGCTAGAACTTTTAGGAGATGATGCTATTGCACAATGGCTAAAAGTTATAGGTCCAGAGGACAGTGATGAAGCTCGTAAAACAGCACCGTCTTCTTTAAGAGCATGTTATGGAAAGGACAATATTCAAAATGGTTTTCATGGTTCTGAAAATCCACAAGCAGCGGAGCATGTAAATTTTTTGTTCAAAAAAAAAACAAAAATACATGATATTCACATTACAGATTTTAACTTTAATTTAATTTAGTTTATCTGTTTCAGGAATTATCTTTTTTCTTTCCAGATCAAAAAAGTGGAAAGAAAGGACCAAGTAATACTGCAACGTTAAACAATTGCACATGCTGCATTATTAAACCACATGCAGTACAACAAAAACTTATTGGTAATTAAAATAATTTTGATTTCAAGTAACATTGAATTATATAATAATTATTTTAATTGTGTTGTATAAATATATATATATATATATATAGGTCATATTGTTGAAGATATTCAAAAAGCTGGTTATACAATTACTGCAATTCAACAATTTCATGTTGATTCAGTTAATGCAGAAGAATTTTTAGAAGTTTATAAAGGTGTACTTGCAGAATATGCAGTAAGTTGTTAATAAATTAATTTTGAATAAAAATGTTAATAGAGAATTATTAATCCAATATTAATATTTCTAAAATAGTCTATGGTAAGTGAGTTACAGTCTGGACCATGTGTCGTGATGGAAATAACTCACAAGGATACAAATTGCGATGTACATACAGATTTTAGAAAATTTTGTGGTCCCATGGATCCGGTAAATAATTTAATTGAATTCTTTTAATAAAATTTACATATTTAGAGTATTTTCATTCATATTTCATATTGTTGAATATTTGATTTCAACATTTTTGTATAGGATATTGCACGTCAAATAAGACCAAATACTTTAAGAGCAAAATATGGAAAAACAAAAGTACAAAATGCTGTTCATTGTTCAGATTTATTAGAAGATGGACCATTAGAGGTAAATTAATTTGATTTATTATTATTTGATTTATTTTCAAATAATATTTCTTATAAATATTCTTTAGGTTGAATATTTTTTCAAGATACTTGATGAAATGTGAACACATTGTAATCATTGCTGGTCAAGCAACCTTTTTCTTTATTTTTATATCAAGGAAGGATTGTTTTTTTTTAAATAAAGATGAACTTTATTTGAATTCCTTTTATTTATAATAATAAAACTTCAAATATGTTATAAGATTTTCCTTTTTTACTTAATGGAAACGTACAAAACATGTTGTGCGGTGTACAATGGATGGATAATTGAAGTCTTTAAGATAAAACTTTCGTAATATTTATCTTTTATCTTGCGGAACAACTCAATGCCGTAGAAATCTGAAAATTTAATCGTTTTACATTGAAAAAAATTTACTTTTACCGTTTCTCTTGAAACGAAAATTATTCTGATTTATGTAGTAATCTATCGTTATATTTATATATATAAGAGATTTATAGCATTTAAGTAAACCAAACTTTATATAATTAATTAAATGAAATATTGAAAGAAAGAAATTAATTTTTTCTTTCAATACGTACAACATATTTTCAATTGTATTTTACAGATCATAATAATTTTGATTCGTTTCAATAGATAATAAATTTATTATTTGATATGATATCAGAAAAGTAAACAAAAAATTCATAAATTATACTATGTTTTATCATAAAAAAAAAAAAATAAAAAAAAAATAATAATTAAAAAATAATGTAACGCGAGTACAACCGTAATTTCATTGGAATAATTCTTGAAAATGAAATATAACAGTTTATATTAACTAACGATGCTTGGTATTAAAACCTTTTTTGTTTTGTTTAATTGAATTGTAAATACTTTTTTTTCAGGTTGTATTGTTTAATTATTTATTTTATAAATTTTAACAGTTACCATTATTTTTGTTGTTGTTGTTGTTAATTTTGACTTACTTAGAACCACTTTCATAATTATGAGCACAATTATATTTATCGTGAAAAAAACAAAAAAAAAAAAATAATATTAGTCTCGTGTTAAAAATAAAATTGTAATGTAATATTTTGATAGTACATAAAAACTATGATCGTGTAAGTAAACTTAGGTAACTCTAATACTGGTATTGCTTTATTAGAACATACGTTTCTAAGTTGGTGTTGGTACCAACGCAATCGGAGAGCTCAGTAGCCTGCACGACATCGCGTTGTGCAGACATACAAATCAACTCGAACGTGATCGGCACGGCACCAATTTATTCGCGAATAAAAATACAAAAAAAATTAAAAAAAAGATTAAAAAAGAAAAAGATAAAAAAAAAAATGTTAAATAATTGAACATTCAAAGGAATTTTATACGATTGATTGAGAACAGGATATTTTTTTTTGTTTTGTTTGATATCAAACGTGAACATAAATCGATTTCGTAACGAACTTATATCCATCATATTTTTAATTAATTAATAAATATAATATATTATTTTATATTTATATTGTTAATTTTTATAAATAAAATATATACTGGATATTGTTAAGTAAGTATTATAAATCTTAAAAAAAAAAAAAAAAGGAAATGGTATCGATGTAATTGTAAACGAACAAAACAAAACATCAAAAGAAATATATAACAACGATACGATATTTTGTATTGCAAAACGTGAGTGAACCTATTTTATGGAATGAACATTTAAAGGTAAGACCTCAATTTCATAATTAATTGAATAATATTTGATTTATTGAATATTGTTAAATATACGAATAATGACAAAATTGAGAAACAATTATTGAATTTTATTTTGTATTTTTATACGAAAAATATGTTTTTCTACGTGATATATATATATATATATATATATATATATATATATATATTTATTTTATTTTATTTCTTTTTTTTTTTTTTTTGTATAAATTTCGAAATTACAATTTGATGGATGTATGGAAAATAAGAATGCGTAAGATGTTAAGTTGAACAACAATATTCAAGTGTGAAATGATTTGAATTGATAATTTTGACGAAGCAACCAACAAACCCCTAACGCGTCCATTTTTTTTTTTTTTTTTTTATGACATCCGTCTTTCGATCTAAACTAATTCGCAAGTTCCTTTTGTGAATTCGTTCGAGGTAAATCACGAAGAAGTACGTCATCGTTAATAGAAAGAGAACGAGAGAGAACAAATTTGATTATTCGAGAGTACAATCGTAATTTCTCATTGAATAATTTTGTGAAAATCAAATATAACAGTTTATACCAATGAAGTTTGATATTAAAACATTTTTGTGATTTTTTTTAGTTGTTTTGTTTAATTACATTGTAAATATTTTTATTTCAACAATTCGTTGTATTTCATGTTGTATTATTTCATTAGTTTTTATTAGATCTAACGAGTCGTATTATTTCAATAATAATTTTTATGATATTAACATTTGTTTTGCACGTGGTTTTTTTTTTTTTTTTAAATTAAAAGAATAAAAGTAAATCATTAAAATCTAATGGTAATAATTATTAATATTGTTTAGTGTATATTTAATGATATACTTTTTATATAATATAATATTTTTGTTTAGATTATTTGTAATTATAAAATATATATATATATATATTATTGGATTTTAATTAGTATTATCTTTTTTTGTTTAATATTTATAAATGCAATTTTTGAAATAATTTCTATTACTAATATTATAATCTTTATCTACGATAAATTGATATATAATATATAATATAAATTATAATTAATTATAATTAATATTAAAATATATTAAAATAATATACAAATAATAATAAAATAAATTATATTATATACTAATTATATTAATATATATAAAACAAATTAATAGATAATAATTATATTAATAATATAAAAAAAAAAAGGAATATTATATTATTAATATAAATTTTATTTTCTAACAAAATCTACAAATAATAAAATAATAATAAAATCTTGTTTTCGTTGTATACACATAGATGCATATGCATATGCATATGTGCATATATATATATATATATATTGTAAAATGTTCTTTGAAAGCTCGAGGATAATTTGCGAGTTCCTCTTTGGAGACGCACTCTAGAAAGAAGACTGGAATCTCTTCTTTGGATATAGACACGCTAATAATCATCAACCTCGATGCACTTGACCCGATTTGTTTAGTTTGTCTCGTTTGGTATCGTACTTGACTAACGGCAAGCATAGTGAAAGCAACTTCGAATGTGTCCAATCTCTTGAGATATTCCTATGACTTTTACCTAACCAACAGGTGTACAGAGTTTAACAATAAAACTGAAAATATATATTCAAGTATATATATATATAATGATTGCTAAATGTTCATTCTTTTTTTCTTTTTTTTATATTAATTTTATTTTTTTTTTCAAACACTAATCGTTCATTAAAAAAAATGAACTGTCACACACATTAGTATATAAAATGTATTTTATTAGATATGTCGTTCTTGTATCGTAATTATGATTAATATTACATTTTTATTGTTTTATTAATCATATAAATATAGTTGAATTAATTATTACCTGTATTAAGTTATAAAAGATATAAATAACTTGTTCTTTTTATTTGTAGAAAATTGAGTTGTGTATAACCGGTTAGGGTATAAATAAAATAGACGAATTATTGATTTAATGTTTGAAAAAAAAGAAGGAATAAAAATGTATTTATTTAAAAAAAAAAATTATATAATAATTTTATATATAAATATAAAATAATATATATATAATATAATATATAAAAAATATATATATATATATATATATATATATATATAAATATAATTAATAAATAAATCAAATATATATAAATATAAATATAATCAAAAAATATAATATTATATATATATATATATATATATATATATATATATATATATATATATATATATATATATATAAAATTCTTATAATTATATTAATATATTATTATAATAATAAAAATATATATTATAGAAATATATATTATAATTATATTAATAAAATCCAATTTATATATATCAATATAAATTTATAATATTAATATATATATATATATATAATTTTATAATAATAATTAAATAATATATACACAATATATTATTTATATAAAATAAATATTATATGTGATATATATATATATATATATATATATATATATATATATATATTTTATATTAAAATATAAATAATTCAAAATATAATTAAATTTACTTTAAATATACTTTGTTATCATACTTTGCTATCAACGGAATGAGGAACACACGTTGGATTGAAAATAATTTCGTAATGAATTAAAAAAAAATAAAAAAATCAAGAAAGAAAGAAATGATCTATCGATCAACGTACCTTTCTTTTTATCCGCGTTCTTAGTTACACGCAATATTAACATTTTTTTTTGTTTTTTGTTTAAACTTACTTCTAGAAATGTTTATTACAAATTCCATTGTCCCCAATGGTTATTATTAGTATTTTAACCTGTATAAAAGTTACGTTTCGAAATGCTTTCGACGTTATTATTAAAAAAAATCGTTAATATATAGTTTGAAACACATTGAATCGAATAAAGAGAACGTGTTTTTAAATTGAAATTCGATCTCACGTGATATTACGCAAAACTTTGTTATACCAGGTTTATATACCTTTTTTTCTTTTTTTTTTTTTTTGTCATTTACAACGAAGTAAAGATCATTTAATATATATCTATATATATATATATATAAGATTTAATCGTAGACGGGATAATTATTTTTTTTTCTTCTATTTAATCAACGATATTCACTCGTCACATATTAACTCGTCTTATTTATTTTTTTTTATTTTGTTATGTATTCGTTTCAAAAAAAAAAAGAAAAATACAATTACTTAACGATCTATTATTAAACGATCTATTAAAAAATATTTAACGATAAATAATAAATATGTTTTACGAATTTGACGTAAGATCATATGTAATTTGTTCTTATGTTAAATTGATGTAAACCAAAAAACAAAAACAAAATAATAATAATCGTATTAAATTATTATTCTAACTGACTTGATGAACATTATCTCGAACGTTTATTATTAACAACACATTCTCTTATGTTATAAATTGATTTAAAAAAAAACAAAAAAAAACAACTAGTAATGTTAATTATTTTATTTATATTGCACTGTCATGATCAATGTAAAATCAATAGCTTTGAATCATTAGAAAAATCAAAGAAGATACATACCATCATCATCATCATCATCATTATCATTAAAAATCAGTCTCAAGAAATTGACTTATATATTACTAATTAATAAGTAAAATATTTATAAAAAAAAAGAAGAAAACAAAAAGATCAAACCTTTTGTATGTATATTAATTGTATACTTTCTAAACAAATAAATCATGTTAAATGATTTGACATTTGACACTTGTGATAAAGAGTAGTAAGACTATGACACTGTCATGATTAAAGTTCACCCAAAATTAACCTCAATTTGTTAAAATATGATTTTGCTATTATAATATTGTATACATTACTCTTTTTAATTCCATTAAATAATTCAAACATTAATTAGAAAAGTTATATTATATATGTATATTATTTATATATAAACTAACATGTTATAAATATTAAAATATACTAATTATGATATATATTATAATATATATTATATACACAATAATTTTATATATTATAATATATTAATTAATTAAATATAGTATAATACAATTAATATATTATACTATATTATACTATAAATAAATAATATACTAATAATGCAATATATTATAATTTATGTTATATATTATAATTTATGTTATATATTATTAAATATTATTATAATTATTGTAACAAAAATGAGATCTTGTATCATTGAATTTTAAATTTGACAAATTTGTCGTAAAGAAAATTGCAAGCTTCAAAGTTGAGATTAAATTAGATATGAGATATTATTATTACTATTTTTTTTAATAATAATTTAAAAACCATTGACCTAATAATTATATTTAAAACAATTCAAGAAATTATAATTAAAAAAAAAGAAAGAAACCATTCAACATTGATCATAATGAAAAAAATTATTTATAAAAAAAAAAAACAATTAAATATAAAACATTGAAATAAATTAGAAAATTAATCGAGATGTGTAACGTTTAATATAAAATTAAATTGAAATGTAATGTAATGTTTGTCTGAGTGGACCCATTAAAATATACATTTACAACAGAAATAAAATAAATCAAGTTTTTCTTCTTGACAAAGAATGTAATAAGAATCGTTGAATAATTCTTAATGTAAAATGATACAACATGTTGCTATATAGTAAATGAAAGAAGAATACTCACTAACATTAAAGTATACATATATGTATATATATATATATATATACCCCTAGGGGAATCCCTGATAGTAACTTTATAAAAAAGAGATAAGTTATTTTTAAATGTCAAGAGAACGAAGGACAATAAAATAAAAGGTTAAACAAAAATTATTCTTACTTCTTCTTCTTCTTCTTACATGTGATGTGATTACATGATTCTTCTTCTTCTTCTTACATTAGTTTGAATGACAATGATCGATGATCAACTATCATAATTTATTCATTTTACTTTTACTCGATGAAAAGAATATACGATTTGCGAGATATCGAATATAAATAACTTTCACTTTCTAAATAAATGACGATCTAAAAATGGTATGAGAAAAAAATAACAAAATAAATGAAGTGTCTGTGTGGGTGTGTGTGTGAGTGTGTCTGTGTATGTGTGAATACAATCAAAATGACAAATATTATAAATGTAATAAAATAATTTTAAAAATGGAAGAATATACGATTCGTCGAACAGATCAAATAACAGAGTAGAAGATAAGGGTTTTAATATATCTATACATGTAAATATATATATATAAATATATGTATGTATAGACAGTATATATATCTTTTATAAGAATGGGTCACCTCAATTATCCATTTTATCTGATTACATTCGAAGCTCTTCTTCTTGTAACGGATGTTATCGAGACATAGAAAGTCGTAACTGGGTGAACCCCAGCTGTTGGTTATTTACAAGACTTATTTATTCAAAGTATGAATAATTTAAATGTTATAGAGAAAGTTATATTCATTTTTTTTTATATAATATGTCAACTCTTATAATCCTCTGATTAAGATTTAAAAATCATCTAAAAATAATTATTATTTAGTAATAATATAAATATTAATATATATGTAATTTTAAGTATATGTTTTATATATATATATATATACATTATATAAAATATTATATAAAATATTAAATATAATATATTTAATTATATCTCTTAATATAATAATAATAATAATAATAATAAATAAAACATTTCTGTATTAAATGTATAGAAAAATAATTTCAAATATCAATTATTTATTTTCACAAAATTTAACAATTTTATTATTATTATTTATTAAAAATTATTAAACATATTAGAGATGACATACTTTTAATATATACTTTTAGATTGATGATACTTTTAAACGATATCATTGAATAAAATAAATGAAAAAGAAACAACAACATTGAATCAAAACATTAAACAGATTAGAATCAAGGAAGACACTACGATAAATTTATTACCAAGTGACCAATTCATTTATACAGAACCTTGAAAGAAAAACCATGTAGTACAATCCGTTATAATACATAGTCTTACACTTCCTGGTTAAAATTACATTATTAATAATTATTATTTAATGTTTATATTAAATAATTACACTTATGTCAATGATGGTGTGTACGATGGATCCTTTAAAAAAACGTTGTTTATTTTCGTATTAGGTTTTTTTCGACCAATTATAATCGATTCCTGGCTTTCGAGCTGTCGATATCTATTTATTTTATTTTTTATTCTTCTTTTTTTTCTCTTTTTTTTTATTCAACTAAACACATCCGAAACCAACCGTGTATTTATAAATAACTCGCTTGAAATCGTTTGTAATGATGGTCGTTGGATCAAAACCATTAAAAAACTAGTTCCACGAATATTATCCTCGCAAAATTAAATTCAACCTGTTGATCTGTGTCTGTGTGTTTATGTGTACATGTGTGTGTTAACTATATATACGTGTTAATGTTACCAACCGACAAATAAGTAAATTGTCATGTTATTATTGGTCGTATACTCGTAATATCATTTAACAAGAGTATAACTGTTAAATATTTCAATTTATTATAACGGACATCTTTAAGAGAGAGAGAGAGAGATAGATCAAAAAAAATGTTTTTAATTCATAGATATGTGTGTGTGTGTGTGTGTGTATGATCATCTCATAAAAAAAAAATAAGACACAATACATATCATAGATCGAATGATACAAAAGGTTGGTATACCAACACGTGATTCTTTTTGTTGTAATAATGACGGAAATGAATTGATCATTTGGGAAGTGGTGGGGGTGGTAGTAGTAGAAAAAAGGGTGGGGGTTTATCGAGAATGTTTAAATGAAATCGCGAAGCGTGAAATTTGCCAATGCAACCAACATTTTCTATCCTTTTCAAAAGTATACACATATATATATATATATACATGTATATGTATATACTGATGTTGAAATACTTTGTATAATTATTATTATTGTTTTTATTTTTTTTATAAATTTATTCTCTTCTTCTTCTTCTTTTTATGTTTATTTTATTTAGGCGCGTTATCATTGCAATTAAAATATTGTTAAATAATTAATTTGATTAATATTAAGTAATTTTAAATTAATCGTTTCAAAAGTTGCATATATAATTATAATTTAATATAATATTTAATTAATAAATATTATAATATTGTATATTATAATAAATTATAATATATATAAATTATATTATAATTATAATTAATTTATATATATATATATATATATATATATATATTTTTATAATATTATAATTTATTAAATTATAATTTAAAAATATATGATATAAATTAATATAATATTTATTTAATAAATATTTTATAATATTATATATTATAATATTATATATATATATATATATTTACTGATGTTGAAATATATTGTATAATTATTATTGTTTTTATTTTTTTTAAATAAATTTATTCTCGTCTTTTTCATCTTCTTTTTCTTCTTTTTAGTTTCATTAACATTAATAAATAATTAATCCTCATTAAATTTAGTCATTTCAAATGAGACAAATGTTTTTATTTTGTTTTTTTTTTGTTTCAAATACATAAATTTTCAAAATTGATTTCTCATTTAAAAAAAAAAAAGAAGTTTAAATCTTAAATAAGTTATGGTTACTAAACTCGTATTCTTTAGCATGAAGGAAATAAGTATTTAGCATTCTATGATCGTAAACTCTCATTACCGGTAACAATCCAGTGTCTATCAACCTTTAAACATTGTTCATAAGAACGATACGTTTTATTTTTCTAACCTTCGATCAACGTCGTCTTGTAATCTCATGATTAACTAATCAGTTGTTTTATGCTTTAAATCACAAAATCTTTTTTCTTTTTTCTTCTTTCTTTCTTTCTTTCTTTCTTTCTTCTTATGAAAATTTTTTACAACATTGGTTAAGATAAAAATCAGTCTAACACATATACACACATAGTATATACATAAAATATTTCGCTATGTTTATTTATGACTTTTTCGTTGAACGAATACCTGTTAAATTCTTGTTTTGAAAGTAGAATTTCGAAGAATTCATAAAAAAAAGAAATTAATAAAATTATAAATGATCATGAAAAATTCGAAAAATCAAGTTTTACTAGTTAGACGTGTTTCAGTTATGTTCTTTGTTTATTTTTTTCTTTTTTTCTGTCTGGAAAAATATTTCACGATTAAAATTTATATATTAACATTTGTATGTAAATGATTATATACGGAATGTTATAATAATATCGAATGTATTTTTGAACATGAACGATTACATTTTTTTTTTTTTTTTTTTTTTTCATAACGTTGACGTATATCAAATATTTTCACGCATTTTTATATTGTTTATCAATAATTTCGTGACGTTCTTGAACGATAATCATTCTCAACGCTACTAAAAAACGATACAAATTTAATATTCATTTAAAATACCATACAAATAAAATCACAAATAAATCGTACAAAAAAAAAAAAAAAGAGAAAAAACAAACAAACTATCCAATTCATTTTTCTTCTTTCGGGGTGTTGTACGATTTGAGATAAATGAAAATTAACTTTGACAATTTTTTTTTTCTGTTCTTTTTTTTTTACGATTTCAAGTGTGATCAAATAAATAAATAAAAAAAAAAAAGAAGAAAAAGGAACAAGAATGATCTTAAAAATGTGAAGAAATTCGTTGAAGGAAGAGAGTACTTAACACTCAACTCATCGTCATCCTTACGTTAGCAAGGTCCACCGGTATAAAAGTGTGCGAGTGTGTACACGCGCGAGCACAAGTTATGCAATTACATTTGTAATGGGGGCCAACGTTGATCGTCGACCGACGACGGTGCCAGTAATTCGTAGTAATTACAGTATTCGCGTCTCGTAATTCACCGTGATCCTTCGGTTATGCGCGTGACATGATCGAAAGATTTTTCTTTATTTTTATTTTCTTATTTTTTTTTATTTTTTTTTTCAAGATTTTATTGCAACAGAAATGAAGCGTACATTCGTACATGTACGAATAAACACACACAACATATATGTATATATATTTTTGTTAATTTTATTTTTGGTTGAATCAAATAGAAAAGAATATATATATATATGTCTATATTTACATGAATAGTAAAACCTAAATCTAAATATATATATATAGATTCAAATTCATGTAAATATTGATATATATAAATTTAGGTTTGAAATTTTAAGTAGATATTTATATATATATAGTAATATAGTTTAGTTTATTTTATAATTTAATTTATAATATATTGTTTCATTATATTTAATTTTAACTTTATAATATTTTCTTGTTTTTTATTTTAATTTTATTTTAATTTAATTTAATTTAATTTTACTTTATTTTTACTTTATAATATTATTTTTTAGTATTTTTAATTTAATTTTATTTTATAATATTTTCTTGTATTTTATTTTAATTTAAATTATATTATTTTAATTTAATTTTACTTTATAATATTTTTTCTTTTATTTAATTTCATTTTATTTTATATTATTATTTTTGTTTTATTTTAAAATTTTATATTATTGTCTTCTATTTAATTTTATTCTATTTCATTTTTTAAATATTTTTTTTAATTTAATTTATATTATTTTATTCTATTTAATTTAATTTATAATTTTACTTATAATATATATTTTATTTTGTATTTCTTTTATTATTGTCTTCTATTTAATTTTATTCTATTTCATTTTTTATACAAAGTTTAGTAATTGCTTTCTTTTTTTTTTTTTTTAGTTTTTTTTTTGTTTTTATTCTTTTTTTCCCCCCCGGGATTTGAACTCGGGAACATACGATTTACTGGATTGGACATTATTACTGGTTGGTGGATTTACCTCACTGAGCCATATTTCATTTTTATAATATTTCATTTTATTTGAATTTTATTCTATTGAATTTTGTATAATATTTTCTTCGATTTAATTTAATTTAATTTTTAAATGCTTTCACACAACTATTTATTTACACACATACTTTATCATAGTCAACAGGATAATTTTTCCATTAGATAACGTTAAATTATCTAATGTTAATGAACGTTAGCATCGTTTCATGGAATTAACTTTTATTTTATTTTTTTTCTTCTTATTATTTTATTTATTCTTTTCTTTATTTTTGTTCTTTTTTCCTATTTCCAATTTTGCATTATTAATCAATAACCCACTAAAAAGATTATTGTTCATTGTTTGTAACCGGTGAAATGTATAATTGGTAATTATTTAATAACTCGTAACGATACGAGTTATTAAAGGTATTATCTTAACGTATATTTATTGTAATTTTTTTTATTATTAAATTTACACGTGTGTGTGTTTGTAACTTTTTATTTAAAAAAAAAAAAAAAAAGAAAAAAAATAGAAAAGAAATGAATATTAAGTGTGAAACAAAGTATTGCAGTTGTATCGCATGTTTTTAAACACGTGATCTATCACCAACTACTACGTGGTAGAAATTAAAAATTGTTTTTTTCTTATTTTTTTTTTTTTTTTTACAATTAGATCGTATCAATTCTTTTTATTTCTCAGAGTAGTGGTAAATGAGAAGGGTGAGGGGTGGAGGGTGAGTTTTGATAGATCCTTTGGAAAAACCAATACATAATCGATGTAATTCATAAATTGCAATAGTGACAACTTTAATGATATCTTGCAAATGAATTATCTTAACAATTGGTTGTGTCATTAAAAGTTCATATATTATCATAAATAAATAAATTAAAAAGTAAAGATAAAATAAAGAAAAATTATTGTTCACATTTTTTCTATATTAAAATTATTCGTATTTTTAAAATTTTTTTTTCAATACAAATATTAGTATATATATATAAATTATGTTACTGTATAAATATTTAATATATTAAATTAAATATTAATTAATTAATTTATATTAAATGCAATTAAATTAAATATTATAATTAAAATATTTATAATATATTACAATTATTAATTATATTATATTATTATTTGTATTTTTTTTTTGAATTGATTTTTTTTAAATTGATAATTCAATTAGTTGTATTTCGAGTGCACAAAATAAAATATAAATTTGTTTTTTAGTAGTATTATTATTGTATTATAAAATAATATTTTATTGACTAATAAATAAATTAGTAATTCGATAAACAATTGTATGGTTCATTGTTAAAACTGAACGGAAGTATCATGGTCACGATTGGTTCATAAATTGTAAAAAACCGTTATGTAAAAGTCGTGACATTTCTATTGACACACTGTACTACTATACGATGGTAAAGGATTTTAGGTAATAATATATTTATATATTATAATATAATATTACCTAAAAAAAATATTATTATTATTATTATTATTAAAAATGTAGGTTAGGTAATATATTTTAATTATTAGGTAATAATACTCTATTAATAATAATTTTCGATATAATAATAATTGTAGGTAATAATATATTTATATATTATTTATATAATATAATACTACCTAATATAACAATTATTGGATAATATATTTTCATTATCAATATACTAATATATTTTATATAAATTTAAATTTAGGTTAGGTTAGAATATATAATCGAAAGAAAAAATATTTGAAAAGTATATATATATATATATATATATATATATATATATATATATACTTGTATAATATATATGTATTACTTAGAACAACATTAATGTTAGTATTTCTTGTTATTTAACGTTGACACTTATTTGCTAACGATTTGTACAAACATATACTTCCATTATTTATAATATTTGTTTTTAGTTTTTGTTGTTGTTTTCTTTGTTTCTTATCTTCGTACAATTAAACGTAACAGATAGTTTTGTCATGCCCTTCATTTACAGAAGACAACGGTATCTATATCAATAGAATTTCGATTTATTCTTAGTCAGTTAGATTTGATTCGTTGACCTGTCAAGTACATACTCAGAAATAATTTATAAATGTACGACAGTAGAAATAATATTAATCGTTAACGAATTATTATAAATCGTAATAAATCTAACAATTGTTTATAATATTTAAATTTATTTTTTAAGTCATTGTTAATATAAAAGTATGTTGTTGAACTTGTTTTGAAAAAGAAAGTAAAATGTGTCGTGATAAAAATACAGCACAGATTGAAGTAAGATATATTTTTTCTTTCTTTTTTTTGCATATCAATAAAATAATAATCATTTTTATTATTTCAATTTTAATTTTTCAATAATTTGTTAACACATAAATAATTAATTAATTTTACATTTAAACAAAGTTTGTTTGTTCGTTTGGTTTTTCTTTTCTTCTGAACCTCACACACACACACACACACACACATAAAATAATAATAATTATTTTTATTATTTCAATTGTAATTTTTGAATAATTTATTAACATATAAATAATTAATTAATCAATTTTTTTTATTTATGTTTATACAAACAGATTACGAAACTTGGAAGGATCAAGTGTTGAGAATGATAAGACGATTTAAATGGAATGAGATTTGATATTTAATAAAAAAAATTGTCATTAGTATTGTTTATTTACGAATAACTGTTTTTAATTGACGAGATACAAAAGTCCCAAAAAAAAAAAAAAAAAAAAAAAACTAAAGAAACAAGATGATGCTGATCAAGAGTTTTTTTCGGCGTATAGCCAAAGATTTTCGTCACAAAGAATTATTACCATTGAAATTAATATTCTTCGTTCAAGCATCCAGTAAGCAATAATTAATTAATTAATTAAACAATTTTTCTTCTTTTTTATTTTTTTCTAATTATACTATAAACAATTTCATTTTATTATTACTTTTTTGGAAATATTTTTCATCAGTTGTTTTCTATTATTTTTATCTTTTATTTAAATATTCATGGTAAATTGAGTTTCATGTATAACTCATGTTAAATATAAAATAATAATAATAATTTGTTAATACATTAAATAAACAATTATTTTTATATATATATTAGGTTGTTTGGAAAGTAATTTCGTTTTTTTTTTGTTTTTGACACAATTTTTGGAATTAGTTAATACAAATTGGCAAATAATAATACGTGAAATTGCGTTGAGAGTTTAAATTTATTAAATTAAACTATTTAAACCAACTGGGAAAATCGTAAGTTTAACATCGAAACAAAAATTGTCTTCATTTTTACAAAAATAAAACAAAAATACTTTCCGAACAACCTAATACATATACAATAATTGTTTATTTATTTATTTATTTATTTATTTATATCAGAAAAGAAAAATATTTATAAATATTTAATATTTTATTTAATATAAATATAATATAAATATTTTCAATAATAAATATTTTATTTAAATATTTATATTATATTTATATATTTATATGAATATTTTTAATATAAATATATAAATATAATAAGAATTTATTATTAAGATATTATTAATATCTTATACAAAAAAAAAACCAAATATTTTATAAATATTTAAAATCAAGAGATAGGAATAATTACTTTGATAAATATTTTATTAATTCTATACTTTGTTTTATTTATTTATTTATTTTTTTTATTTTTTTTAGCACTTTACGTATTATATCCGTATTTGACGATACATATGAGAGAATTAGGTATAAATGTTGAAGAAACAGCCATAATGAGTGCCGTGACACCAATAGCAGCTATAGTGATGCCACCGTTAGCTGGAATGTTCGCCGATCGGGTTGGAAATTTTCGGGTAAATTACGAATTTAAATAAATGCAGACATTTCTTCTTTTTTTTTTTTCTTTCTTTCTTGTAACTTTCTTTTCTTTTCTACAAAAAAGAAGAAAAAAAACAAACAAAAAATCATCCTCGTTTTTTTTTCTATTTTTTTTTTTTTTTCTGTTTCTTTCTTTTCTTATGTAGAAAACCAAAAATCATCCTTGACTTTTTCTTTTTCTTTTTTTTTTTTAATATTTTTTTTCTCTTTCTTTCTTTATTTTGTATTTTTTTGTATTTTTCTTTTTTTTTTTTGTATTTTATTTGCAGATATTATTGTCATTTTTTTCATCATTGGGTGGCGCGGCAGCGTTACTTTTATTACTCGTACCAATAGGCAGAGTTACCGTGGAATTTCCAGAGAGAGTTATAATGGATGCTAATTGCAATGGAAAAAATGGTCAACTAATCTATTCCATGAGTCAAAATCATCCTTGCGAAACCGATTTGAGCTCGGAAATTGCTACAAGGATAGAGAGTTGTGGGTAAGAATTACATTTCGTTATTAAAAAAAAATATATATATATTTATTATATATATATACATATATAATTTATTTAAAGATTAAATCTATTAAATAATATCATATATATATATATATATGCATATAAAAAATTTCTATCACATTGTAATCGTTATTATAAATTTAATTGTAAGTCTAGTATAATATATATATATATTTTTTATTATTTTTTAATTATCGTAACATATGTATAATAACTATTAATTATTATGTATATACATTTATATGTGAACGTATAATTCAAAAAGAAAATTGTAATTGGTTATTACGAGATGATAAGTGATGATGATGATGATGATGATTCGACCAAAAAATAATTAGTTATAATTTATTATTACATATTATTTTCTTATCTTTTATTTGGATTCTTTTTTTTTCTATTTTTTTTATTCATTTTTTTCTTTTTTTTTTTTTTTTTTTAATTTGTTCTCTTTGCGCGTCTCATTTTAATTCGTTCAATTTTTTTTTTCTTTCTTTTTCTTTTTTTTTGGTATAAATTAAAAATTCGAATTTTCTTATTTCTTTAATTTTAATTTTATTTTTTTTTTTAATTTGTTCTCTTTTGCATGTCTCATTTTAATTTATTTACTTGGTTTATCTCTTTTTCTTTTTTATTTATATAAATTAACAATTCGTATTTTCTTATTTATTTAATTTTAATTTTTTTAATTTGTTCTCTTTTGCATGTTTGTCATTTGAAATTCGTTCAATTGCTGCTATGTTATTTTTTCTTTTTCTTTCTATTTGTATAAATGAAAAAATATAATTGTTATCTGAATAGAATAAAGATGTTTTTTAGGTACTCCTGTCACATAGATGAACAAAATGAAAATATTACACAAGCCCTTTTAACTTCGAGATTGTTTACAATCATGAGATACGATTTTAAATTAGGTATTAACGATTCATACAAATACACTGCCTCTTTAAGCAACATACCACAGGTATTTAGATTTTATTAATCATTATAATAATTTCAGTTTCTATATTTTATTAATTATTTATTTTTCTTTTTTTTTACAGGATATCGGACTAATACAAGACATGAGATTAAATCGTAAATTGAAGAACAACGAATTCTTCAAAACTTCAGTCAGACGTTTGTCAAAGAACAATTATTATTTTCCAACAAATCACCTTTACGAATTTTCTTGTAAACCTTCAACCATTTTAGAGGATCTTGATTCAAATGAAATTTACGAAAATCAAACTCTTTGTACTTTTGGTCAATTTATTAATCCGTCCAAGGTAAAAACAAACAAACTTATAATATTTAATTGCATTTAACATAAATATAAAAAAAATAAATACAAACGTACACACATATGATTACATTATTATTACATTGGCATAATAATTATTTGTTTATAGGAAAAAACAAATCTAACGAAAACTCGACAATCTTATTTATCCAAATTAAATAAATTAGAATTGACAGATGACGATATTACAGAAGAAAGATTAAATTTTTTAGCAAACGAAGTATCCTGGAATGGTGAAACGTTTGAAAAAGCAATATGTCAAAATACAAATGAAAATGATCAAAAGATAATAGTAAAAGTACCATTACTCGATTATGCACAAAGTCCAGAACCATATAAAATATTAAATATTGAAAATTGTGTTAAAAAATGTCTCGTTAGTATGCCTAGAAAAGAAGTATGTTCAAATATGAATATGCAAGTTGAGTATAACATAACCTTAACGTTTTGGTTATACCTAGTGATCAGAGTATTCATTGGTAAGTATAATTAATATAATCTTTATAACATTATATCAAAAATAATGAAAAATATTGAATTGTTTTTAGGAATAATCGGTGGAACAACATTTGCAATGTTTGAAGGAGCAGTTATTGCAATATTGAGAGAACAAGAAGCTGATTATGGTCTTCAAAGAATTTATGGAAGTATAGGTGGTATGATATCATCACCATTATCTGGTCTTTTGATTGATTATGCTAGCAGAGATAAAGGATACACGGATTTTAGGTAAATTCTTTTGAAACAAATGTACAATTCACTTATTAATATTTTCATTTACAAATTATGTTCCCTAATAGCACAAAATATTGAATACTAAAAGACATTGTATCTCTTTTTAATATTAAATACACATGTATTCAATATTTTTCAATATTTTGTCTTACTAGGATTGTTATTATTGTTTTTCTTCTTCTTCTTCTTCTTTTATAGACCAGCATTTTATTTATACGCCGGTTTGAAACTCATATCAGGTTTATTAATGTTAGCAATTAATTTGGAATTCAAATCACCAGCTACCAACGTTGTCAGTGATGTTTTAACAGTATTAAAAAATGTCGAAGTTGTTGCATTGTTCATAGCATGTTTTATTCTTGGTAAAAACAAATTTATTATTATTATTATTATTATTATTAATAATATATTTAAGGAATATAAAAAAAGTAATTAAAAGTTGTGTATAATTTCAGGAACCTCTTGGGGATACATCGAGTCATTCCTTTTTTGGTTGATACAAGATTTAGGTGGTTCAAGATCACTCATGGGAATTACCATAACAGTTGGTGGCATCGCAGGAATTCCTTTGCTCGTTCTTTCTGGACCAATCATATCAAAGATCGGTCATGCTAATGTTCTTTTTATTGGTTTTGTCTTTTATGCTGTTAGACTTTGTGGTAAATATTTGTTGTTGTTTTTTTTTTTTTTTTTTTTTAAATAAAAGATTCATTTGGATTTGATAAGAATATATTTAAGTTTAATGTTTATTTATTTATTTATTTATTTTTTGTAGGTTATTCGTTGATATACAATCCTTGGTTTACGTTGATTTTTGAAGCATTAGAGTCTGTAACATCGTCTCTCAGTTTTACGGCAGCTGTTACTTATGCAGCTAAATTATCTACTACTACAACAGATACTTCGATACAAGGACTACTAGGTGGACTGTATTACGGTGTTGGTAAGATAATATATTTATTATATAATATATATATTTGTATCTTAACTGTTTGAAGCAAAGAATTTACAAGCAACTCAAAAAAACAGTAATGAAACTCTGATTCATTCTTAGGAACATTAACAGAAAGAAAAAAAAGATTTATTTTAATTATTTAAAAATAAATTTGTATTATCATAAACAAAACAATAAGAATACAAGTATTCTTTTGTTTATTCAATTATAAAAATAATTACTTAATTGAAGTTGTGGTTTAATAGTAATTTGAATCATTTGAACATAATCTATTATGTACCATATTTAAGTCACAAAAAAAAGATGGTGGCAGCTCTTAAATTTTATTATGCTTCAAAGAATTAAAAAAAAGAAAAGAAAAGAAAGGAAGAAATAAAAAGAAACTTTGGTTTTTTTCTTTTTCTTTTTATTTAATTATAAAACTAATATCTTTAGAAAGTTGTACTTCAAAAGTAATTGAAATCTCTCAAACAACATATTTAAGTCAAAAAAAAGATGGTGGCCACACTCTTAAATACTATTATGCTTCAAAGAGTTAAAACAAAGAAAGAAACTTTGCTTTTCTTTATTATTACTTAATTATCTAACTAATATCTTTAGAAAATTGTACTTCAAAAGTAATTTGTATTTTTCTAACATAACCTATTGTTCATATTTAAGTAAAAAAAAGATGGTGGACACACTCTTAAACTTTATTATGCTTCCAAGAATTAAAAAAAAGAAAGAAACTATGCTTTTCTTTATTATTATTTAATTATCAAACTAATATCTTTAGAAAGTTATACTTCAAAAGTAATTGAAATCTCTCAAACAACATATTTAAGTCAAAAAAAGATGGTGGACACACTCTTAAATACTATTATGCTTCAAACAGTTAAGAAAAAGAAAGCAACTATGCTTTATTTGTTTATTCAATTACAAAACTAATATCTTTAGAAAATTGTAATTCAAAAGTAATTTGAATCTTTCTAACATAACAACCTATTGTACATATTTAAGTACAAAAAAGATGGTGGCCATACTTTTAAACTTTTATAATGATTCAAAGAGTTAAAAAAAAAAAAAAAAAAAAAGAAACTTAGCTTAACAAGTTGTATTTGATATTTTCTTTCATTGAATTCAATTCTTGATGTATACATATATATATATACATGTTATTCACACAGGTAAAGGATCTGGTAGTTTGATCGGTGGTTATCTGATGAAAGCATTCGGTACAAGACCAACTTATCAGATCTTCGCAGTGACCTCTTTAGTGACCGGTTTAATATACTTCTTCTTCAATGCGTTATATTTGAAGAAAAGGCCACAAGTGGAAGGGAACGACATTGTTAAAAAGAAGCCAAAGACCATGACGACAACGACGACGACGACGACGACGACAACGATGACGGATAATCAGGATGTTATTGATCGTGTTATCGTTGAGACGATACCATTGGAAGAAAAAAATCAACACCGTGATATTACCAATAATGAAAAAGATCAAATATCGATAAATACCTATGGTGGTAATGTCAATGAAAATTTTGTCAATGATAAAGATGATGCGATGACCTTGAACAATGTTAAAGAAAATTCATTAAAAGATACGAAAGATCTCGAAACGATTAATAATGCAAAAAATCTCGACAATATGGATAAATCATCGTCAACGAATCAGGATAAAGTAGAAAGTGGACAAAATGGTTTGGTTAATCCTAATTTTATCGAGGATCATGAGAATGATCAAAATGAGGATGATGAGTGTAATATTACGATAGAGATACGACCGGATATTTAAAAAAAAAAAGAAGAAAAAAAAAGATTTTTTATTTATTTTTTTTTTTTTTTAATCAAGTTCCTCTTTAGAGATCTCTCTTCTGTGTGAAATAAAATTTCTTTGTTTTTTTTTTTTTTTTTTTTTTTTTTGTTGAACGAAACAATTTTTCGCATACATGAATGTGAATATAAATGTTTATGGGGGTAGGGGTGTAATTATTTTTTTTATTTATTTTTTTTTTAAATAATTCGATACACCGTGGGGTAATTAATTTTTATTATTTTTTAAATAATTCGACACACCCCTTTAATATATTTGAAGAACAAATATATACATATATTTATATATTTATATATAAATATGTGTGTGTATAAAAAGAGAGAGATAAATTTTTACGTCCGTTTTTATAATAAATTGTTAAATATTCAATATCAATTGATAATGTTATTTCGTTTTAATGATTTAAACGAAAGATAATTATTAATAGTATGTAAATTTTATAATATTAATTACTTATGTTATTTGTACATAAAAAAAAAAAAAAAAAGAAAATTGTATAGTTATATAAATAATCTATTGATTTTTGTAAATATTGTCCTTAATTAAGGAAACATTGCAAATTTTTATCTCTTATTGATTATATACTATTATTATTATAATTATTATTATATATTTAATATAAAATTTCCCTGTTTTTTTTTGGTTTTTTTTTTGTTTTTTTTTTTGTATAATAGTATTCAGATTATTTTATGCTTTAATAGATAATTATGTGTTTCATTAGAAATGGATGATGAGTTTTCCATGAAAACAATAATTCCTGTAAAACCATTATAAATATAAATGATGATTTATTACATGTATCCTTCAAAAATGATCCTTAAATATTATATTAGGTGGACCCAACAAGTAATGGCACATTTTTAACCTCAAAATTCAAAGGAATACAATTTCTAAATAATTTTTTATTTTCAATAGGATAATGTAATTCACAACCTTTTAATTATCAACAACTCTTTGTACCATTTGTTATGCAAATTATTAATTATTTTTACATATTGAACCAATAAAAAAATGAATCGATTTTTTTTTTAAATAAAATTGACATAAGTTGAAACGACATTACTTTCAGGTTCTTCTAATATTTTATTAGATTATATTTTTATATTTTAATGTTAAATTTCTTAAGAACAACAAAAAAAAGTAATTTAATTAAATATTATTTGATTTATGTAATTAGTTTTTTATTTTTTGTATTTTGCTTTTTCTTATTTCTTATCGTTAAAATATCTCTTTGAGTTATTTTGTGTAAGTATAAAAAAAAAAAAAAAAAAAAAAAAAAAAAACACAAAAAAAACGAAGAAAAAGAAAAATCATTTTCTTACAGAAAGATGATCGTATTAACGTAGATTGTTTGTCTTTATCTTAATTCACACATCGTTATGACAAAATATACATATTTATTTATGTCTTATGTCTGCTGGTAACGGTTAATAACGTTCAAATAGTTTGTGAAGAAAATTAGAGCAATTTTGTTTCATACGTCGTAGTCGTTTCGTTCAATTAGTATCGTCGAGAAGAAAACTATACTTGACGGGATATTTATTGACGAACGTCATTCAAAATTTTGTCAACATATTTTTTTTTTTTTTTAAACAGTCAATAACAACGATTTGATAATTTTCAATAATTGAACAACGATTACTTACAATGAATTGTCAAATGATTTATTTTTTAAATAATTACATATAATTATATAGAAATATATAATTATATATTTTAAATAATATATATATATATAACTTAATTTTTTTCAAATTAATATTATATTTATTTATTTTTGTTGTTGCAATTAATTAATTAATATTATAATTTTATTTTATTTTTTTCTTTTTAAATTAATATTATATTTATTTATTTTATATTGTAATTAATTAATTACTAATTAATTACTAATGATATTTAATTTTGGAATTAATAATATATTTATTTTGTTTTTGTAATTAATTAATTAATAAATATTATAATTATGTTTTTTGGTAATTATTATATATATATATATATATATATTTTACAATTAATATTGTAGAATATATAATTAATATTAATTATAATAAAAATTATATAATAATTATATACTAAAAATAGAAGATATAATTATCGTAGAAAGTTTTTTTCTAAAAAAAAATATTTAAAAAAGTAGAAAAAAAAATGAACTACATATGGACAAAATTTTTGCCACTACCACTACCACCCCAATGTTAGGTAGCACCGTTACAGTTACGTTGTCTATATATGAATGCGAGAAGTTCGATGGCATTGACCATTCAACCCATAGAAATCAGTGAAGATGATACCACGAATTTTGGTCGCATTATTAATATTATTCGGTCTTATATCAAACAAATCATTTGCATTGACGTTACCGGAAATAACGTCATACGCGAAAGTATCGAAGAATGGTGAAGAGACGAAAAATACCGGAAACGGACCATTTTCATGGATCACAAGGTTTTTAATCGTTAACACACACACACATCTAATATAAATACAATTAACGTACTATCAATTGTGACGATTACAAATATAAACAATTATTATTAATATCATTGTTCGATATAAAATCCTGTTACGTTGTTGTAGTTGAAGTAAAATTTAATTTAGAACAAAATAAAAAAATACAATCCGCGTTAGTGCGTTAAATAAAATATTATTTTTATTAGGAAACGAATATTATTATTATTATTATTGTTGGAATTAAAATAATTTGCATATATGTATAATTTCTTTTTTTTTTTAAATATAACTTTAATTTTATTTCAAATTACGTAGACAATATTAAATTAATATATAATTATTAAAAAAATTAAATAATATTAATTTAAAATTATTATATTTATTTATAAATATAATTATATTTAATTTTAAAATTAACTAATATTAATTTTTTACTATTGGAATATAAAATAGTTTGCATATACATATATAGTAAATATATAATTTGGAAAATATCATTTTAATTAATATTATTTTATAAATATATATAATATATATTTTTAATTAAATTTTAAGGGCATTAGTAAGAGCCAACAATTCTGGAATTGTCGAAAATGAAGGAAGAAATGCTAAGGATATTGCTATTACTATGTCACCAGTTTACATTCCGCCATCTAGAATTTCAAAATTAAAAAATGGAGAAGTTATAGATCATCCTTCAACGAAACGGTAAGTAACAAATAAAACTAATATTATTAATAAATATAAATTTAAAATAACATATTGGGATCTCTGACAGGGACACTGGCATGGCGTAGCAATTCGACCTATCTACTCTAATTTTGAATTTTGCCATCAGATAGCGTATTTAAGTGCTAGAGATCCCACGTGGCGTAGCAATTCAACCTATCTACTCTAATTTTAAATTTAGCCACCAGATAGCGTATTCAAGTGCTGGAGATCCCAATATAACACAAAATGAATACTTCTGTTAGGTCATTAAATATGAAATGTCTGATTTCAAGATGAAAATAATCCGAGTAATCAGACATTTCATCATTAATAACCTAATATAATTAAATTATATTTTTCCGTATACTTAAATAATAATTATAAGTATATAATAAATTAATAATTAATTCGTAATATTAATATTAATGAAATAATAATAATAATTTATTAGATATTCAACAATAGATGAAGAATTATTAGCCAAATTAGATTCAACAAAATCAAAACCTAAACTACAAGACAGATTTCATCCACCAGCAAGTTTCGAACGTAATGTTAAACAACAAATAGTTTCATCAGGTTCACCATCCCCTATGTCTTCAATGTCTGATACAAATTCAGATGTTTCATCAAGTTCAAGTATTTCAGGATATTCCAGACCAATATATGCTGGTCCTTATAGTATCAAAACTACTGATTATGATAAACCAAAGGATTATCTTATGGATAAACCAATTTCAAAACCAATTGGTATAAACAATTATCCTTCCATCGTAACAGATGATAAAGTATAATATAATATTTATTTATTCAATATGAATTAGGATGAAACAAAAGTTTAGAAATTTTTTTATATAATAATATTTTTTTTTTTTATAGTAAATTTTAGAAATAAATATAATAATGTTTGTAAAGTAATATTTTACCAATAACAAACAAAATAAAAATATTATTTTTTATTAAATATTAAAAATATATATATATATATATATATATATATATATATATAATATTTATTAAATTATTTATAAAATTATCTAAAACAATAAATGCATGAACTTTTGTTTCACCCTAATACTATAATTAAATTAACTTAATAAAAGAAAAAATAATAATAATAATAATAATAATAACAATTAACTTATTATAAATTTATATATTTTTTAGCCAATGGATTTATTTCCAAATCATCAAACGGATGATACTAATTTTCCTAATTTTTCTTCTGAACCATCTTACGACGACCATGCTGCACCTAAACCAATCGAATTTGATAAACCAACATTTGATGATGATACTGATGATAATAATGATAATGATGATACATATCCTCGTGATCATGATCATTATCATAATCATAATCATCATGAAGAAGTGATTTATGATCACATACCAGAATATTATTATCATCCTCATCATCATCATCATTTTACAACTACACCTGAACCTGAGATGAATGATCAACGACTTGACAAACGACCATATTCTTATTATTTCATTGGCAAAAAATTATGGTACATACCACTTTATTTTAGTATTTATTTTATTGTTTATATTGCTGCATTAGTTTTGAAAAGTATAGCCAGACACAAAATTACATTTCCATCACATTTGGCTGAAGTTGCTGGACATGGTAGAATGAACAATGATGAATCATTCGATTGGTGGGATTTAACTAATCGTATTTTTAATGGTATTGAAGATTTTTCTGAAAGATTTGGCAAAGGATCACAATAATTATTTATAATAATTAGTTTTTTTTTTTTTTTTAATTTAAAAACCAAAACAAACATGACTTTGAATTTAAATTTGTGCAATTGTTGTTGTTTTCTTTTTCTTTTTTTTTTTTTTTGGTTGTACAATGTGTCCTTAATATTCGTTTATTAATTTATTTATAAATTATGATGAAGTAAAAGTGTAAAAAAAAATATTTTACGTTAATACGACGTATTAATATTGAATGATAGAAAAATTATCTTGTATTATGTAAGTATATGTAATATATTTATGTAAAAAAAAAAAATTAAATAATATTTAAATTATTGATCAATTATGTGACATTATGAGGAGTACTAGGGAAATGTGTTTATTTAATTAAATAATTAATTACATTAATTAATTTTAATTCGTTTCTCGACAAATTGACTCTTTTAAGAGTTACATATGTATTATATACATATATTTATATTTATATATATATATATATATATTAATATGTAAATAAATGTAATTTAAGTTGTAACTTAAATTAGAAAATATTTGAATATAATTTTCAATTTTCAATTTACTATCAAAATTGTATTAATATTTATAAAATAATAGGGGTGCCCCGTCACACGTTGCTGTGATTCACAATCAGTCCGATACACACGATTCTTTAAGTCAACGAATTATCTTATACCGCCATCTGTTGGAATTTTATCGAATTAACAAAAATAATCATGACTCTTTGTTAATAAACAAATAATTCGCGATTATAAATTGAGATATAAACTATCCTATCTTTCAAGTTGAATGAAACTGCACACAGTGTGCAAAATTTGATTCAAATCGGTTCAGTAGTTTAGGAGTCCATTGCGGACAAACAACGTGACACCTAATTTATATATATTAAGATATACAGGGTGTCCTAAATCTTCTCCCTTTTCAATCCCCCTTAATTTAATCTTTTGAAGGGTTTGATCAGTTGTTTTCAAAGTGTTGTAAAAGTAATATATATATATATATATATATACAGTAAGTAATATTTAATTAATAATAATATTAAATAATATTGGGACCTCTGGCGTGGGCATAGCGTAGCAATTTGACCTATCTACTCTAATTTTGAATTTAGTCACCAGATAGCGTATTCAACTGCTAGAGATCCCAATAGTAATATTACTATAATAGTATACAAGGTGTCCCATACAACTGTATTCACAATTTTTCAAGTACTTGCAATAACCTGACAAAAAAAAAATTACTTTAAACAAATTTAAACTATTTTTGATTGAAACAAGTATATGAACAATTTTTTTTAAGACACCTTATATTTTTATATATATTTATATATGTTTATTATATTTAAAGTAAAGAAAAATATATATAAAAAAAATATAATAGGGAAAAACAACACAAGGTGTTCCTATCTATCTCTTTTAACCAACGTTATCTACCTGTAATTAACACCCCATCATAGAAGATTTTAGAGTAGTAGACTGAACGGGACTCGATTAGGAACATGCTAATATTCTGCTCTAATACACCATAAAGGAATGGTGTGAGACTTTGCTTTGGGTCAAATTTTAACATACATAAATATATATATATATATCATTTGTAGTAATATTCATTCAATAATCATCAATACTAATAATAATAACAATAATAATATTATCTTTCGTGACAATTTTGTGAAATTTTTTTCTCATCGATAGAAAGAAAAAAATAATAATTGAAATTCATAAAAAATAAAAAACATGAAAATTTATTGTTCAAAATTTACATTGAAAAATAAAGAAACTCATCCATCAATGAAATAATAAAAATTGATTGAAACATTAGTAAGTTAATGAAAAAACAAAAAAAGAAAAAAAACTAAATGATGAATGATGAATGATGAAAGAAGATGACAGATGATATATTTAAATGGGATAAATTTATGAAGCGTTTTACAATGATAATTATAGAAAATAACAAAATACAATAATCTATTTTAAAGATAAATGTCACGATCCGTAACAATTAGTACTCTTAGCATTCTCCACCAACTAAAGCCTCCCCATTTGTTTAACGTTTCTTACTGATACAGTTACGGTCTGGATAATATACAGAAAAAACGGTTCCTTACAAAACTTACTTCGAGAAATTCGTTCAGTTCGTTCTCTAGATTTCATCGACGAAGGTGTTCACCATTACATGAAATTATTTTTTTTTGGTTTTTGTGGGTGTTGTTCGTTTTTTTTGGAAGTAACTCTAGTTTTAATTAAGTAACTCCTAATCTCGTAATATGTTACATTGCTATCTAAGTTTTCGTATAGATGAATGATGAAATCAACAATCTTTGTGTTTAATAAATTATCATTACGATAAATATTAATTATTATTATTAATAAATAATACGAAACGTTTTTTTTGTTTTTTTTTTTTATTGCTTTCTTCGTTTTTTTTCTTTCTTTCTTTCTTTCTTACGAAAGAATATCATTGAAAAATCAATTGGTTTATTCATAAATTAAATAATATTTTAATAATATAATTTAATATATAATTAAAATAATAAAAAAAAATATATAAAACTATTCAAATTTATTTTATATTAAAATAAAAAATATTAAATCTAAAAATCCAATTTAATATAATCAAAAAAAAATATATATATATATATAAAAATTAATTATAAAATAAATAATTGAAAAAAATATCATAGTGATTTTGACATATACATTTAGGTGAGTTAATGTTTTATTATTATTTTCCTTTATTTTATTTTATTTTTTTTTGATTTCTAAACTCAATCAAGGAATATACTTTGAATAAAATATAATAATTATGATAAATTTATTCCAACAGAATGCATACCGATCGATTTATTCGATTACTCGTCATTTTCATTTACCTCGATCATGTATCGACGAAAGAAACAAACTTAGATTCGATATCAACTACTATGATTAATTTTCAACCTGTTACGAAGACACCTGTTGATCGAGAAAACACGGAACTTCAATCTTACAGGTAACAAAACCAATTCAATAATCATCAAGAATAACTTTTTTATATTTGAAATAATTGAAATCATCAATGTATGTGTGTATTGTTTCTTGAAAGGATGATTGTTCGAGTGTGTTTAAATAAAAATAAAAGATGTAAAAAGTGTTCCACTGAATGAAGGATGTAATTTTTTGTTTGTTTGTTTTCATGTTTCGTTTGAAGTAGTAGTAGAAGATCGAGATATTATCGTCGTGGTTATAATAAAAAACCAGACGAGAATGTTCCAGACTACATGAACGATTATGATGATAAGGACGATCATCATCATCATGACCATGATCAGGATGAAAACGATGATCACAACGATATGAAAGCTATAAGTCAACCGCAAACCGATTATTGGGCCGGTTACTATGATTTTCTTATAAACGAAGGAAGTTACAAATTTTGGGCCGTATTTCAAGTATGCGTAATATTTCAATATGTAATATAATTATTAGGTGTGTGGTTCGGAAAGTCGTTTGGTTTATTGCTGACGCAATAATAATTGGCATTAGTTGATGCAAAATGACAAATAGTAACACGTGAGATCGATCGATAGGTTAAATTGATCAAATTCAACTATTTATGACCACTCGAAAAGATTTAGGTTTAACCTCAAAGTACAAATTATATCTTCATTTTTACAAAAGAAAAACGAAACTTTCGACTTTCCTAATTACCTAATATATCAAAATTATTAACACGTTCTGTGTCATGTGTACAATTGGTGGTACACGTTAAACTTGTTCTTCAGGCCACGTGTATCACCGATGGTACACTAACCATCAAACATATTTATTTAATGCACTGAAAATATATGTTTAATTCTGTAGAAAAATATTTCTATTAAAATATTGATTCGTTATACAAAATGCAGTAGATAACAAAGCATATAAGTTTGTTTAATTGTTATATTAACAATAATTAATAATTACATGTGTAATGGTTGATTTTGTTCAAGGAAAATTAAATGACATGCCTGAATGACAAGTAAGGTAGAAAAGGGTTTGGCATGGAACGTGTTAATTAAATAATTGTAGACAAGAAAATACTATATTTAATATTACATAAATTTGATTTTACAGCTTGCCACAGCAGCTTTGTTAATTTACAGCGGATTTGCAGCATTGTATTATGCTAAAGTGAATCCACCTACTTCTGATGACGATTACGACGATATATTTCGTCGAAGACGAAAGAAACGTTATGCCATTTCACCCTTCGCATTGGATAAACCCTTTTCTGGATTAGACGATGTTACCTTTCAAAGGATACTTGATTCTATTGCAAGAGAAATTCATTGATAATACACAAAAGAAATTAATACAAAAAAGAAAATTATTATCAAATTTCATTCATGAATATCAATGATCCAATTTTGTATATAATAACGTTACCCCATATTAGGTATATATATCTATATATATATATAATTATTATATTTTAATATAATTTAATATATATAATAAGTTTAAATATAAATTAAATAAAATTTAAATAAAATTTAAATAAGGTAAATAAAATAAAATTAAATTAAATTACTATAAATAAAATTTAATAAATATATATGATAATATTTAATATTTATAATTTATTTATAATTATAATTATAATTTAAATAATATTAAAATAATATATATATATATATATATAGTAATAATATTATTATAATAATATTTAATATTTATAATTTATTTATAATTATAATTATAATTTTAAAATACATATATTATTAATACATATATATTATAATTTATATATTAATATTTAGGTATAATTAATAAATGTAATTTTATTATATACCATAAATTATAAATATTAAAAAAAAAAAAAATGTAAAAAAGAAGAAACAAAAAAAATAACGAAAATAATTCACTGATATAAACCAATAACAAATCCCATTAATTGTTAATAATAAAAATTCTAATAGAAATAAACAATAATAAATATAATCTATATATATATTTTATTTGTAAAAAAAAATTGAAGAAGAATTACGAAGTTAAGAGAAAGATCATCATCTCGTTTCTTTCATGGTTTTCCTTTTCGTGGTTAGTGGCCGCGAAATGTATGCGAAAAAAAGGGTGGGAAGGGGCTGAGGAGTGGAGGAAGAGGGATCAAAACGTAATAAAAATACCCCCTGAAAAAAATGTCGATCGATAAATCAAACGTGGTGGTTTGGTGATGGCGGTTTTAAGGTGGTCGTCTTGGTTGGTTCATTGGTTGGTTGGTTTGTTGGTTGGGGTGCTGAGTTAAAACAGAAATTGGGCTCAACGTGTAACCAAACTGATACATACAGTGCATAACATTGCACTGAGGTGTACTGGGTGTATTGCATAGAAGGCAAATTTTCTTGTCGAATGAAAGGTGCTACGTAACGAGAGGACCCTCAAGGGACACACTTGAACCCTATCAATGAGTAAGAGAAAGATAACAGGAACGTATCAATGATTATATTAATTTTTGGAATTTATTTGATTTATTATTGTACTTAGATATAATTTGGATTTAGTAGTTTATTATTTTTATTTATTTATTATTTTATTTATTATTAGATATTATTTTATAATATTTGTAAATTATAATATAAAATTAATATTTATATTATATTATATATTATATTTATTATTTTAATAAATATTGTATTATAATAATATGTATAATTATAATTTATAATATTATTATAATATTATTGTAATATTAATAATATAATTAAAATGTATAATATTTATAATTTTATTATTATTATTATAATATTTATAATATAATTACTAATATATTACATTATATATTATTTTTATTATTATATTATATATTGTAATTAATTATATTATTTTTTTGTCTCGTATTGTATTATAAATTTTAGAAAAACATTATTGTTATTTATTATTTAGTATTATATTAATTTTTTTTTTTTAGTCGTATTGTATTAAAAGTTTTGTGTATTAAAATCAGTTCAATTGGATCGTATATTGTACGGCCCTGTAAAAATCACCTACAGCGTTGTACAGATGCATTCCACCACGTAAACCAAGCTGCGATAGGGGGTTCTACCTTCGAGCAAAAGTATCGCCGATCTTTTGCGTTCCCGACGATGAGGATGAGGACGAGGACAACGTTGAGTACGAGGACGAGGACGAGGACGCAGGACATACCCAGAAGCAACGAACAACTTGGACTACAGAAAAAAAAAAAAATAAAAATAAGAACAAAAAAAATAAGAATAAGAATAAGAAAGGGGTTGGAATCAAGCTGGTTGATCACGGTAGGTGGTGGGGAGAAGGGAAAGGGAAAGAAAAAGGACAAGTAGAAGAAGGGTGAGAGGGGTTGTGAGAGCGTTTTCTTTTTTTTTTTTTTTGAAATTTTTCAGATAAATCTCCGAGGATGAACGGGAAACGTTCAAGAGGACTAAACTGTGTGGGGAAGCAAAAGGGGGAAAGTAAGGAGTAGGGGGTTAGGAGATAGGGGATAGGAAGGAAGGGATTTGATGTAGGGCTATTCTCTTTCTCTCTTCTCTTTGCCCGAAATCCTGACAGCCAACGATAAAAACAGTAATTTACGATCGTCGGTAACGTCATTCGATAATTTTCTCCTCTTTTCTACTCTTACTCTTTTACATTTTATTTTATTTTTATTAAATAATAATAATAACATTAATAATAATAATAATAATAATAATAATAATAATAATATGCAATGTTGATAATCAAATAGAAAAAAATTATTAATTATTCTAATTAATTTTTTTGGTTATAATATTTTTAGATATATATATCTATAATTACTGTACTTATACTATATATTAATAATATAAATATAATATAAGGACTGTTTGTGGCTCGGTGCTAGGGTTTCCGGCTCGTAATGGTTGGCATCGTGGGTTCGAATCCTACCAGTCGCGGAAAATATAATTCTTCTATAAATATAATATATATTATATATTTATAATCGCTATATAAATAAAATATTAATAAAATATAATTACTATTTAAATGTAATATTATTAATATAATATAATTAACGTATAAATATTAATATTAATATAACATTATTATTTACTTTACTAATAAATATACATATATAAAGGTTATAATTATAGTTATAATAATTATTTAATATTTTTTATGGTATTTGTAATTTTTATAAAATTGTTTAATTTAATAATAAATTAAATATAATATATTATAATTAATATAATAATTATTATACTATAATATATTTATATTGTACTAAAATATTGTACTATATTGTATTTATATTGTATACAATACTATACTATGATATAATATACTATAATAATTATACTAATAATATTACTATATAATTTGTATATAGTATTATTTAATATAATAATTAATAATATAGTAATATAATAATAATAACATAGTAGTAATTAATATAATTACTATATTAAATAAAAATTCTCTTGATTAACATATATGTTTTTTTTTTTTTTTTAATTTTCTAATAACAATATATAAAAGTTAAATAATACTGTAAATGTAAGTTATATATATATATATACAAATTTAGATTTAAATCGTAAATAACAACTTTATCGTGTATTCTCTTTCATGCCGAGATAGTTATACTACAACTCCGTTTATATCGAGATAAAGTTTCTGATAGATAACAGCCGTCATAATGAATTCTTTCCTGCTTCGAGAGAACACACATATACATATATACTATATATATAATATAATACATATGTTCCCTTTCGAACGGGTTCTTCGAAAGGGTTGTGTACCCGCCTTCTTCTTGTCTCGTACCGGTCATTATTATCATTGCCGTTGTTATTTTTATATTATACTTATGCGTATATATATATATGCATATAAAAATGCAACACGAGTTGCATACATATATACATGTATATTTATTATGTATTATTTATATGTATAAATATATATATATATATATACGAAGAGCCCGAACCAAGTCAAGAATTATCGATCGATTTGTGCCGAAAAATTAACTTCTCTTCTTGCATTTACCTTTTTATATATGCTTGAGGGCTAAATAAGAACATCTTACCGTCTCCTACCTTTCTCTACGTCGATTAAACTTTCCTGTAGAAGATTTCATCTTTTTCTTTTGTTTTGTTTTTTATTTATTTAGTTTTTTTCTTTCTCTTTCTTTTTGTTTTATCTCAAATTGAAACGTGTCATTTCTTTATTATTTAAATTATTAATAATTTAATTTAATTACTAATTTTGTGTGTTCATCAAAATACCTCTTTTACATACTTATATATATATATATATATAAATAATATTATATTATATTATACATGCTATACTGTAATAATATTATATTATATTTATTTATATTATGTAAATAGTAATATTATTTATTAAATGTAATATTATTATATATAATATATATTAAATATAATATTAGTAATTATTTAATATTTATATTATATTTTTATATTCTTATATAATATAATAATTATAATTATTATATAATTACATATCAATAATATAATATATATTATATAGTAATTGATCCATTTATAAGCTTCTTTTCATAAATTTATAAAGATTAGATTAATTTACATAATACCTACAGATTATTATTTATAATGATATTTAGAAATTGGATAACTTTTTTTTATTAATATCCACTTGTATACATTGTTATAAAAAATATAATATAAGTATCGAAAAGAAACGTGGAAAGAAAAATCGAACCCCTTTTTTCTAAAACAACGAAACCGAAATACCAGAATCAGGAACCCAAAGTTGTTTCACGAGGGGTTGTAAAAGAAGAAAAAAAGAAGAAAAAGGATGAGACACTATAAAATGAAAAGAATAAAACAAACATAAGAAAGAGAAAGAGAAAGAGAAAGAGAGAGAGAGAGAAAAGAGAGAGAGAGAGAGAGAGAGAAAGTGAGGAGGAAGAGGGTGGTGAGGTGAGGGAGGTGGTTAAGAGGGAACCAAGAGCAACGTTATGACACGAAAAACGGACAGAATGTAAACTGGAATTCGACTGGTTGCATTCCATCAAGCTACTTTACTCGATACAAGTTCTAACCCCCCTCCCCCCCCCAAAACTCTTCTCTTCTCCCCAAACATTTAGAAAACTTTTGTAAATAAATGAAACATTTCAACTTCAACGTACTCGGAAGGAATCAAATGGATTGAAAGATGAGGAAAAGTAGGTATGAAGGAATTAATGAGTAAGGGGTGATATTATTTATTATTTATTATTATTATTATTATTATTATTATTATTATTATTATTACTATTATTATTATTATTATTATTATTATTATTATTATTATTATTATTATTATTATTATTATTATTATTACTATTATTATTATTATTATTATTATTATTATTATTATTATTATTATTATTATTATTATTATTATTATTATTATTATTATTATTATTATTATTATTATTATTATTATTATTATTATTATTATTATTATTATTATTATTATTATTATTATTACTACTGGTTACTGATAAACTTTATTCCATGTCTACCCTCGCGAGTTTCTACATAACCTCCTTGCTACATCCAGTGTCACATATTCCTTATCCTATTATTATTATTAAAATTATTATTATGTTTCGATGGCATTATATTTATTATTAATAAAATTATTATTATATTTTGTTGGTATTATTTATTATTATTTAAATTATAATTATATTTTTATGATTGATTTTAGTTATGATTGATTGAAGGATTATTTTTGAGAAATTATTTAAGTGGATTAACGTGTTTTTTTTTTTTTAATTTTTTTTTTTTTAAGTATTCTATCTTTCTTTCGTTTTTTTGTTTTTTTGTTGACGATGTATGATTCATGTAGGTGTGAATTTATTTACATGAATGTAAGAATAAGTGAATGTGAATGTGAATGATGAAATATGTGAATAACGATACAAATAGGAAAGAATAATTATAATATTATAATAATAATTATTAAATTTAATAATTATATTCAAATAATTAGGAAAGTCATCGATTTAATTAAATAGGAAATAGGACAGAATATTTTTCTATCTTCTTAAAAAAAAAATCAAAAGAAACAAAATGAGTTTTCGAATGAATATGAATCAATGTTAGCGCCTGAAAACAGGCAACCCTTTCTACGTTGCATCATTGTAACTTTAGATAAATATTATAAAAGATTAATATAGATATTTTAAATATTTTAGAGATATAGGAATTGTTTATTACATTTTTTTCTTCTTCTTTTTTGTTTGTTTGTTTATAATTATATTATTATGGTTAACTAAAATTTCGTAAATTTATTGTGTAATCAATTGTATTATAAATTGCATGATGGATTGTTTCTTTGTTTCTTTTATAAAATTTATTGCTGGAAATATTCTTCACTAATTAATATAAGTGTTCTCTGTTTTTTTTTTATTAACAAGGAAGTACGTATATATACACACATATATATATATATAAATAAATACACACAAGGATAAAAATATTAAAGAAAAGGATTTTTGTTTGATCGTCGTATTTTGTTCTTTTTCAAAAAAAAATAAAAAATAAATAAATACATCTCCAATGATTGTTCAAATATACCGTTGTAAATATTTACGTTAAAACTTACGATGATTGCAGTAATGTGTACATATACTGAAATTATAAAGAAAGAAAGAAAGAAGACTAAAAAAAAAAAATAAAAAAAGATACCAAGGCTTAACATGAAGAGAAATCAAGGTTGTACGATGAGAAATAACATTAGGCATGTAAAAAGTAAAGTATTATACACGTCATAGTCATTCGTAATATGTAGTTGTAAATAGAATTCATGCGTGTAAATGGCGAACTATTTTACAAGCAACAGCTGCTATTCGGAAGCTTAAGTACACGTGCGCATGCGCGCGCAAACTCACAGTAGATTTTATGTCAGTGTTAGATATTAATCGTGTGTTTAGTGAATAGAAAATAAACTATTAGTCTGTGATAAAACTATAAACTAATATGCAGAAAAAAAAATTATATTGAACTCGATTATTATTAGATTGATGATTATTCATTTCTAACATAACCTACAAAATTAAAACATAGTAAAGAAAATAATTCGATATAATGCGATTTAAAAAACAAATTAAATTAATATTAAATTAACTATAAAATTATAAAATTAAATTAATATTAAATTAAATAGAAAAAATATATATATATAAATAAATTATATATAATAAAATATTTTTCGAATATTTTATAATTATTACTCATAATAATTATAATTACAATTATATTTACTATTTAAAAATTTATATAAAATACTATATTATTATTATTATATATTTATATATAATATATCATTTTTTTTTAAATTTGAAAACACATTATAGAATCAATATTACATTAATACACTTTTAAAAAGCCCGTTGAACAGGAATAGATATCTTTGAGTGCTTGCTAAACGTCGATGACTCTTTAATCTCGATCGAAGATGAAGAATAAAAAAAATACGAACAGAAGAGAAGTAAAAGGAGGAGGAGGAGGAGGAGTAGGAGGAGGAGGGAGAGGGCCATTTACCTGGTTTTAATCGGAGGAAAAAGCGTAATATCCTGAATGACGATCTTAATGGTTCCGAAGTTGAGAGAGGCGTGCTCACAGTTCTGCGCGTGCACAAACACAAGTTTAAAGTTTCAAGTGTGGGAAAAGTCAAGTTGTGAATCGAGTCTTCTTCCTCCTCCCCTCCCTCCTTTCTCTCCTCCTCTCCCATTCGTTGGGTTCTTCTCAAGAGTCGCTTTGTTTTGCTTTGCCATACTCATAGTCCCTCGGCTATTTACCTCAGTGGTAAACTTGGTACAGTCTTTGCCTATACCAAGCCCTGGTTACACCAACCAACCAAGTAACCACCATTACTACTTACTATCACCATCAAACTCCTGTTTGCTAGCCCTCATGGGTTGTTGCAGTTGCTGCTAGCCTTCGCATGTCTGCTAAACCTTTCTTTCTTTCCTTCTAACATGCTTTTCCTTACCTGATCATGAATTTGCACCTGAACGTGCAAACCTGAAATATGTCGCGTGTTAGTTAAATTCATGAAATTCCAACTTCAATATCGGTTTTTATCCATCCAAACTTTGATCTAATGTTTCATCTTTTGGAATATGTTTTGATTTTATTTTTTTTTTTTTTATATTAATTATTCACGTAATATTATTACGTTTATAAGTTAACAATATTATGTTAAATTATTTAAATTTAATTAAATAAAAAATTATTTTCTTCTCTAATTTTGATATATATATATATATATATTATAATTTATAATATAATAAAATATATAATATTATTTATTATTATATTTATTATTATAATATAAGTAAAATAATATAATTAATTAAATTATATTATAAATTTAAATTTAATTTAAAAAAATATATAAAATTATTTCTTAATAATATCTTTATTCAAAATTAGTATTCTTATTGCGTAAAATCATAACTTTTGTTTTCAATACTTTTTCAATCATCTTTTATATCATCTAATTATAAGATAAATATCAGTTTAATAGATTACCATAGAATATTTACATTTTGACGATCGTCGTTCAATCGTTATCGAACTTACGTCAGACTAATAATTCTTTCTGTTTTTCTTTTTCATTTTTGTTCAATCATTTTACCAGATTGTAATTGGAGATTACAAGACGTTGTCTAAAACATCTAAGATATAATTATTCTTCACGACAGGAAACTATTATTACTCGTTATAATCGCATTACTCGTCTCGTTTCGGATTAAAAACGTTTCGTCTAATTATACAAATAACCCAAAAAAAAAAAAAAACTATTGTAAGAAAATTTGTTTGAAACTATTACGAGACATCACGTATTTGTACTCTTGAATTTTTTATTTTTTTTTTATTTAAACAAACTCGTATCTCAAATACATACTTCCGCGTTATTTAACGTATCACACGTAATATAATTATATGTAAAATAAAAAAAAGTTTATCACGAGGATTTGTCCTTCTATTAAATAGAAAATATTAGCTTAGTATTAGTTGTAGAAAAATGACGTCGTGTTTTTTTTTTTATTCGAATAAAAACAAGGTCGACTGAAACGATAGAACAAACTAGTTTTAAACTATATTATCACAAATAAATATCGTAGAATTTTAAACGGTACTATTTTACGATATTTTAATTAATTACATTTAATTTGAAACGTTTAATTCAATCTCTGTTAGAAGAAATATATATATTATATTCATTACTTTGATTTTTATTATTATAAAAATTATATTAATAAGAAAGGATCGATTGGAAACTAATTTTGTACTTTGTAATTGCATTGGAAAAAAAAAACATCGTGTAGAAAAAAAAAGTAATTCCGATGCCTCGTTTTAACGGAGAGTTCGATGCCAGGCGTTAACGGAGACTTCGATGCGTGGAAAATGTTCAAGAGACATCAACGCCTGACGTGTAACGAAATATATATATATATATATATATATTATGTGTGTGTGTATATCTAGTACACAATACATATGTAATATTTTTCAATTGACCTCACGTTTTGTTCTACATATGTTTAGAATTTCTAATTTATATATTACGCGCCGTTATACAATAAAATATATTTCCGAGGTTTATATATATATATATATATATATATATAATAATATTTTAAATTATATTAAAAATTATTTAATATTAATTTAAAATTATATTATATATAATATTTATATTATAAATTTATATTATATATTATAATTATATTTTATAATAAATATTTATATTGTGTGTATAATATTTTAAATTATATTTATAATATCTATGGGTTTTATAAAATATAAAATAAAATTTATAAAGAGAACAAAAAAAATTTTAAAATAATATTAATTAAAATTATATTATATAATATTTATATTATAAATTTATAACACATAATAATTATATTTTATAATAAATACATTTATTCTTATATTTCATTTATTTAATTATTATTAAAATAATTCTTATCTTTTAAATTTCGCGAATATTTCGCATGACACATTATAAATATGAATTCTCACGTACGAAGTATGTACACATCATCTTCAAATAAAATGAATCGTAGTAGCAGCTAGTAGGTCACCGTGTTCCATCTCTCACGTTCCCTTCCTTTTTCCCGTTTACCTATTATTAATTTATGAATAGGTACATTATTTTTTCGCATAATCCATCCATTAATATTTTCCAGTTTTGCATATTACGTATATCTCTCGTAATGTTATTCATTGTGCTTCGTGCTAACACCCTTTCATGTTAAAGGATCACGAAAAACCGTTGCATTACTCTTTCTTATTGTTATTATTGTTATTATTATTATTATTATTGTTGTTGTTGTTGTTTTATCATCTAACGGTAGTAAATTCAATGCTAGGAAAGATTTCTCACGGTGGACATCGAGAAAATTCACAAAACTATACCTGTGTATTTTAATGATCTAATTGGTAGTACCGAATGACTTCAATTTTACCATTTAATTAATATGCCATTACTTACTTACTTACCAATGGCATTTACAGGAACAACGGGTATTCTGTATTATCATAATTGCTGATCGTTATTACCATAATTCTTTATCTCACAGGTCAGAATGATTTTACCTTATGAAATGAAAATATTTCTAAACGGTTTACATCCTAACTAGACTGCAACGTAATTTTATCTTAAAACTATTTGCAAAAATATTTAAAACATTTTTTTTTTATAAGAATTATTATTAAATAGTGTAACATATATTATTATCATTATTTTTAATAGAAAGCTAAAACTATAATCTACATACATATGTGTGACAGTGATAAATGATAAGGGGTTCACAGCCCGCATCTATTTTAACATTTAAATATCATTTCAATATATATATATATATGTATATATGTTTATATATTGTACTACATATATATTGTGTAATTATTATTTTTAATTTTATTATTTTTATATATTAATATAATATTTATTATTTAAAATTTATTTTACATTTATTATTTAATTATAATTATATATAATTATATAATTATATAATTGTGTAATTATATAGTATTGTGTATTATTTATATATTAAATTATACATATATATATATATAAAGTTGAATTCAAAGGTCTGTTGTTGAACATTTGATTCCAAAGTTAGAAATTTGATTGACGTGAATACGAAAGAGAATTAAAACATAAAAAGAATGAACATGTAAAATGTAAAATGTAAAATAAAAAGATGAATCAACATCAGCAGAAGAATCAGCATCAGCATCAGCATCAGCATCAGCAGCAGAAGCAGAAGCATCAGCAGAAGCAAATGCAGAAGCAGAAGCATGAGGAATAACGAAGTCGGCAGAAAGAGGTGGCTACAAACGTTGGTTAGCCGAACGGAAAGAACGAAGATAAAGAACAACGATGCGTGAAGATCTCTTGCTGTCAGTCGGTGGTCAACCGTCCCGTAGGAAGGACGTTGGGTGTGCTTGCGTGCCTTTAAATTACGATTTTTCTACCTTGCATTTGTTACTTCCTTAGTAACGATAAAAAAAGTTACAAACAACTGCAGAGAAAGAAGTAGAAAAGAATAGTTTAAATAAAAGAAACATTTAATATGAACAAATTTTGTTTAATCTAATCTAATATTTTTGTCATCTTTTGAATTGTGCAATAAATAAATAAATAAATAGATAATAAGAACAATATAATTCCGCGGGTACGGAAAAGTATTATATTTCGAATTTACGAAAGAATTTTGGTGATACAGTTTGATACAAATTTATAAAAAAAGAAGAAGAAGAAGAAGAAGAAGAAGAAGAAGAAGAAGAAGAAGAAGGAGGAGGATAATTAAAAATAATTAATTATGATTATTTAAACAAATATAAAAAATTTACAAGAAGGAAACATCGAATATATAAATAAATAAATAAATAAAAATATTATTCTTCGGGTATAGAAAAGGTGTTTCGCATTTCGAAAGAATTTCGGTGACAGTTTGATGAAAATTAACAAAAAGAAAAAGAAAGATAATTAAACATAATTATATTATTATAAATTAAACAAATTATAATAAATTTACAATAAGAAAAATAAGAAGAAGATAAATAAAAATAATTAATTTTATAATTATTTAAACAAATATAACGCCTACAAATAAAAATCTAATTTAATTCGAAGAACCCGTCTGAATATTTTCTTTTAACAAAAACCATTGCACAACTAAAAATAAGAAAAATAATTACTTATGATTATTTAAACAAATATCTCATCTACGAACAAACAAGAATTGAATTCGTTAATTTCAATCGACCCATCGGTTTTTTTTTTTTTTTTTTTTTTTTTTTTAACGTAAATATTGCAATGGCAAAATAATAAAGAAGAAAAAAACAAATAAAAAGAATGATCAGTGACCTTGTGCAAAACGAAACTCGCGTAATCGGCCGACTTACGGTTGTTCTACCTTATGTATGGTAGTCCAAGTTTATGTCCGTGGGTTTGAGAGTTCGAGTATTAAAATGAACCGAAGTTAAATCAGAAGAAACTTGTGCCAACAAAAGCAAACCTTTTACCTACATACCTTTGCGAAGATTCCACTCTACTTGTATGTGTGTCGTATATACATACATCGACAAGATTTAAAGAGGACGTACCACAAGTATTCACAAGTGTTAACAAATGAAAATTGAATCATTAAATTGTCACATTATTTTCATTTGTTATAAATAACAAATGAATGAATGTTAGAAAACTCTGATACAATTTGATCAATTGAACATTTGAATATTTTTGAAATTTGTGTTATTCTATTTTAATTTGCAATTTATTTAATGATAAAGTAAATTCGATACTATCATTTACAAAAAAAAAAAAAAAATATATAAAAAATGGCTTCCATGTGTGGTAGCAGTAAAAGTCATCCAGCATTGACTAACAGCAGCTATTACAGGAGTGGTGCTTATCCTTATCAAGTAAGTTTATTTTATATTTCTTTTATTTTTGTATAATTCATTTTTGTATTGCAGGATACTTGAAACATTTTGAGATCTTAAACAACTTTTTTTTTGTAAAATAAAATATATTTATATTTATATGTAATATTAGGTTTTTTTTTTTAACCAAAAGTTCATCTGCGATTTTTATTTTTAATTAATTATTAACCTTTGTTTATATACCACCCTTCCTGGAGTAACACACTTACCACATCCGGGTCCTTTGGACCCGAGCGAGAAAAATCGTTATAACAAAGAAACTATTGCATAGATTTACTTCAACATTTTTTTGAGACTTCTTTAATACTTACTTAAAAACACTATATAGGTTTTATAGCTTTAAATTACATTTCAATATGTTTAAAAAATTACCAAACTTGAGTACAATTGAGAAAAATGATTCAAGTTGCAAAAAAGGTCGTCTGGGTCCTTTGGATGAAGTGTCGTAAGTAACTATCCTAGAAGAGAATCCTAGAAGCTTTCTCGACACCGAAACCATTTATTCGACTGAATTACTTGAATAAAATAAAAAAATAAAAATAAAAAACAAGAAAATAAGTTAATAATTTTATCAACTAGAAAATTCAAATGTAATAAATAAATTTTCAAGTAGGTACATATAGAATTGATTTATTTAATTTTTATAATTGAATAACTTTCAATATTTTTGTACTTTTAATGTAATAAATATCAAATAATTAATATTAAATATTTTACTTTCTATTTGAATGACAGAGAAAATTATTTTATTATTAACAACAAAATAATATTTTTTTTTAATTATATAACATTATTGTAAAAATTACTTCAATTATATTATTCCACAATATTATAGGAAAGAAATTGATTTAATTTTGATAAGTATTCTCACACTTGAAATCGCGTAAACGTGACTACGAAACTCGTTTCTACGAGCAACAAACATTAATAATTTATTATGAGAAACGCGACGTAAATTGTTCACGTGAACGCCTACGTAGTATGTAATATATATATATATATATATAGAAAAGTATGTACATATATATATACGTTTGTATATATTATACATACTTAAATATAAAAGAATCCTTGTGTTTCATTCCCAACGCATTGGTTGGTTAACTTGTTAAAAGTAATTTTTATCGTTAACATCGAATATTCTACAAATTTTGTTTAATATAACAAAACCATTAGTGTAGTCTTTTTATTTTTTTTTAATTTTTAATCCTAACTATATAATTAAATATTAACCTAACAATTTTGATTTTAATAACATTTAATCATTATTACAATTTATTGATATAATACTTTTGATATTATATTAATTAATAAAATGATCCCAACCAACCCATTACAAGAATAATAATAATAGTAATAATAATAAGGTAATATCAAAGATAAAATACACCTGGATAAGATAATGACACATCACGAGGAAGGATACTTGGTCATTTGAATTTATCATGATATTGTATTGAACTGTCATTACTTCAAAACGATTTGAACGAATGATGGTCATCAATAAGCACTCAACTCGAACTCATTGCACGATTCACGTTCTATCATTCAAACACATTTATAAAATAAATATACACAACATATACATTTTAATATATATATATATACTTTTTTTCTACACCTGTAAAAGTTTTACGTCTTTTAATGAAGATAAAATTACTTTTACAAATTTAATCCGAAATTATTACAAACGTGTTTTTCAATTTAGATCTTTCAAACTGGTACAACTTGAATTATTTGTATTTTTTTTTTTTTTTTTTTTTTTAAAGTAGTTCAACAAATGTAACATGGTTTTTCTTTGGTTTTTATAAATTTTTGATTGGATATAATCACACGTTTGAATTTTGAATTTTGATCAAGAAAACAATTGGTTATTGGTAATTGATGATTGATTATTGTAACAATTTTGTTATTTGTTAATATGATATTGGTGTTGTTTTAACAAAAAATTGAAATATCAGTTTAACAACGAGAGTGACGAATAACGGTTAACTTCGTTAACCTTCTTTGGAGCTCGTTGAACGAATTTCCTCGTTTCTTGACCTCAACAACCATGATACTCGTTTCACTGTATTGGTGGTAATTCAACAAGTTTGTCAACGAAAGTGATGAGAGAAAACAAACGTTTTTTTTTTCTTCAACATTGTGAATCTTATTTATATATATATAGAATGTTTTTAAGATAATTGAAATAATATGTTTTCATGGAAATGATAGAAACGGAGAAGAATATAATATTATTAAAATAAAGAAGAAAAATAAGAAAAGAAATGTTATTCCTACTCGTGGTAGAAAAAAGTAGTCTATAATTAAATTAACATTTCAAATAGGATTACATATATATATATATATAATAATAACAGACGCTATATATATATATATAGATGTGTTAAGAATAATTATATAATAAATACGAGAAATGTTAAAGTAGTTGTAAAATGTTATTCAAATATTTCATTAGTACGAACAATGAGAAATTATCTTAACTAGATTAGATTGTTAATAGAAATGAAATATATTTTTATTTATTTATTTATTCTCGTATTTGAATAATACAATTGTGCCACAACTCTATTAATATTTTATTATAAATATGTGTATTAATATAAAAATAAAATAATACTATAATAATTCAATAAATAAATAGGAATACCAAATAATATTAGTAATTATTTATTATCTAATTTATTTATACTAGTATTTAAATAATACTATAACTTAACATTTATAATATATTAAAAATATTAATATTTTATTATAAATATTAATACACACAAAAATAAAATAATACTGATCCAATAAATAAAAATAAAATAAATAGATTTACCAAATAATATTAGTAATTATTTATTACCTAATTATTTAAACTAGTATTTAAATAATACTATAACTTGACTTTTTTAATATATTACATATTAATTATTATAAATACCACCATAAAAAGAAATAATACATATCCAATAAAAAAAAAATCCAACAAATAGGGTTATTACCAAATAATATTAATTCTTAATTGTTCCTTAATTATTTATACTAGTATTTAAATAATACTATTCCTCTTCACTCTTATATATTTATTAACATATTAATTATTTATTATAAATACAACCATAAAGTAACAAAAAAATTATCCTAATTTAATAAACAACAATCTCATAAAAATACTAACCAAATAATATTCTTACCTATGTTTATTGAAAAAAGAAAATCAAAACTATAAAAATCACCACCACCACTACCACCGCCACTAAAAAATATGACAATACCCATTCGCGAACCCTTTTTCTTCCTCCCTTCCTCTTTTCTGTGTAGACACGAAGTTACAGGAGGTAAAAGTAGTCGTACTACAAGGGCAAAAGAACGGGGTTCCAGTTTACGCCACCATAAATCGTTATTAAACGAGCATTCGCGAATACTACTACTACAAATACTATTACTAAGTCTTGTACACACTAACATCTATGTATTTGAGAGTAAGAAACTTAAGGACCACCCCGTAGATGTATAAAGTCGAACGTTTGACGCACCCATCGACGACCCTCGTGTCTCTTTTTCCTCTTCTTATATCCGACCTTTAAAAGAGGAGGAGGAGGAGGAGGGGGGAGGAAGAACCTTCTTCTTCTTCTTCTTCTTCTTCTCTTGGTATCATGCAAGAGAGGGTGGGGGCGGGGGGAAGAGGGAGGAAGAAGGGTGGAAAAGGAATGTATTTGTCCTATACGTTAACTCTCGTCCTTTGTCCTTTCGTAGTCCTTTATTTACGTTCCTTGTCAATGTATTTCTGGTATTTAAAACGTACCATCATTTTTGAACGAGAGGTTCAAGGGGGGAAGAAGACAAAAGGGTGTTATTTCAAATTATTGTTCAATTAATGTATGAAAGTAATTGGTATTTTTTAATTTTGAATAGTTTATGGTTTTTTTTCTTTTTCTTTTTAGAACTTTAAGTATTCATTAATTATTTGAAAATTAATTGTTATTATTTATTATTCGTAATTTATTATTATGCAGTTAAGGAAAAAGGGATAACAACTTTGAATTTGAATTTAATTTCAATGAGATTGGGATAAATTATTGATTATATTTTATATGGATAAATAATTGTTAATAAAATTATCAAAAATTTGAATTTTAATTAAATTATAAAAATTTAATTAATTAAAATTATATTTGAATAAATTGTAAATAATTTAATTTTTAGAATTTAATTTTAATGTGTTAATGAGCTAATAATTTGAATAATACGTGGCCCATTGCTGGGCCCATTAATCGGCAAACTACCATAATTCGGCCAATGATCAACTACCATTAATGGGCCGATGATAACTACCATTAATGGGCCGATGATAACTACCATTAATGGGCCGATAATAACTGCCATTAATGGGCCGATAATAACTGCCATTAATGGGCCGATAATAAATGCCGGTAATGGGCCGATAATAAATGCCGGTAATGGGCCGATAATAAATGCCGGTAATGGGCCGATAATAACTGCCGGTAATGGGCCGATAATAAATGCCGGTAATGGGCCGATAATAAATGCCGGTAATGGGCCGATAATTAATGCCGGTAATGGGCCGATAATTAATGCCGGTAATGGGCCGATAATAAATGCCGGTAATGGGCCGATAATAAATGCCGGTAATGGGCCGATAATTAATGCCGGTAATGGGCCGATAATTAATGCCGGTAATGGGCCGATAATTAATGCCGGTAATGGGCCGATAATTAATGCCGGTAATGGGCCGATAATAAATGCCGGTAATGGGCCGATAATAAATGCCGGTAATGGGCCGATAATAAATGCCGGTAATGGGCCGATAATAAATGCCGGTAATGGGCCGATAATAAATGCCGGTAATGGGCCGATAATTAATGCCGGTAATGGGCCGATAATAAATGCCGGTAATGGGCCGATAATAAATGCCGGTAATGGGCCGATAATAAATGCCGGTAATGGGCCGATAATAACTGCCGGTAATGGGCCGATAATAAATGCCGGTAATGGGCCGATAATAACTGCCGGTAATGGGTAGTTACGTTCAGGCACCGAAAATGTAGTTAGAGACATCGGATCTTTTTGAAATTTTAACACAATATTTCTACATATATATACATTCGAAAAATGTAAAAAAAAAAAAAGAATTTTTTTAAATTGCAGAGTAGAAGGTCCCCTTAAGTGAATTAATGTATATACTAATACATAATATTAGTTTATAGGTTAAGTTTAGTAATATTTCAATATGTTAAGTGAATTAATACGTATACTAATACATAATATTAGTTTATAGGTTAAGTTTGGTAATACTTTAATATGTTAAGTTAATTAATACATATACTAATACATAGTTATAATTTATAGGTTAAGTTTAGTAATAGGAAAGTATCATAAATCGTTTAAATGAAAGTATTAAGTATAATATATATAATATGAAAAAAAAACAACAACAAACAAATAGCAACACGTAACGATAGAAGAAAGAAAGGTGAGAAAAATGGAGAAGAAGAAAGTTAGCGATCTAGAAAGAGAGAAAGAAAGAACATTGAGGAGAATAGAAGGTAGTATAGTGTGAAGGGGAGGGGTGGGGGAGGGAGGGGGGAGGAATCATTATCATCATCTTCACGCGATGCTAAACGAAAAGGAGAAGAAACTTATGTAACTTTCTTTCACGCAAGACCAAGGCCAAGGTTTCGTTTTTCTTTTTTTCTTACTTTTTTTTCGCAAAGATACGAACACGTGGTCTCCCCCACTCTCTCGCTCTTCCCCCCCCACTCTCATATTTCGTCGTTCATATTTTACATGAGCGCGGGGGGAAAAAATATAATTGTCAATTGTATTTTTTTATGAACGATGAAACACACGGATATTTGTATTTTTTGTTTGTTTTAAACAAATATTTTTCTTAACACAAATGCATCGTTATCTTATTCTTGTAAAATTGTACTTTTGTTATAAATAATTTAATAGATAATAGAAAAATAGTAGATTGAAGTAAAATTTGATTATGAATAAGAAGAATAAAAAAATGAGAAAAAGGATAAGAATAATGTAAGGACTATCTACCCTTTTTGAACGATCAAGGATTGAATTGAAGAAATTGTAGATACCACAGTGGAAAAAGGATAGAACTACTAAACCTCTTCTTCAAAGGATATATCCTTGAGAATGTAGAAAGAAAAAAAAAAAAGAAAAAGAAAAATGAGAAAAGGGTATAAATAGCAGCTAGGTTTATAAACGCAGGAAAAGGGATCTTCTCTCTTTCTTTCTTTCTTTCTTTCCTGCATAATAAAATATTACGATGGTTGGTTGGTTGGTTGTTCGAACGATAAAGGATAAAATGGTTTAGGTACTTGCATAAATAGACAACAAAAAATCAAAATAAAATTAAATCCACCTACGTGTATGTTAGGACAATCATTTTCCATGTAATCTTTGTAATAATACGAAAAATAAAAAATTATCTAAATAAAATAGAATAGAATAATTTAAATAATTATTTTCAATATTTAAATTATTATTTAAGTATAAAATATAAATTAAAATTAAATTAATTTTATTATATTATATATATATATATATATATATATATATATATATATATATATTTTATGGACCTTAAAATAATGTCGCTTTCTAACCTTAAAAATGAAACGAATAAATCTCTAACAAATTTATATTTTTAATCAAAATATAATAAACCTTGTTATCAATAACCTTTCTTTATCTAGTATGCAAAATTTTAATATCAATTTGATAAAAATATACAAAATTTGACATTTGTAGAAACGACATTACTTTCTGGTTCATCTAATATATATATATAAAATTTAAAATTTATTAAACTAATACTAAATTAATACTAAACTTAACCTATAAACTAATATTATGTACTAGTATACAAATTAATTCACTTAACATATTAAAGTATTACTAAACTTAACCTATAAAGTAATATTATGTATTAGTATGCAAATTAATCCACTTAACATATTGAAGTAATACTAAACTTAACCTATAAACTAATAGTATGTACTAGTATACAAATTAATTCACTTAACATATTAAACTAATACTAAACATAACCTATAAACTAATATTATATATTAATATACACATTTATTATTAATATTATGTTTATTATATGCATTTTTAACAAATATTTACTACAAATTAAATCCTTACAAATAAAATCTTTATTCGACTGATCATGTGATACCTTTCAGTGTTAAAAATTTAACACCTAACCTAAAAGCCCTTTTTTTGATTCGAATCTACCACACCAACGAGAAAGAGAGAGAGAGAGAGAGAGAGAGAGAGAGAAAAACGAAGATTCGAAGACGAGATTAGGCGAGGGTAGGATTTAAATTCCTTATTAGGTAAAGGTTGGATAAATTTAAGGGGGAGATTAGAGAACTAAAACTAAAAAGATTTTCAGATCAAGGTTGTTTCAATGGTGGGAAAGGGAGGGAGGGCGGGGGGAAAGGGAGGGAGGGAGTTTAACTTTATAATCTTGAAAAGAATTTTTATATCTGCTTTGATGATCTCTTCAACTTCAACAATTTTTAATCTGACAAAATCAACGATAAACTTTTTTTTTTAACAAATTCATTCATCTGTCAATTTTCTTTTTTTTATTTTTTTTTTTTATTTTTTTTTATTTCTTTTTCTAACAAGACCATATTTGGATGATTTCTTTTTGTTAATCTTTTGTAATAATCGATTCGTACTAACGCAGAAGGAGGTCCTTTACTCGACCACCGCCCGTGCGTAAAAGCTCAAACGAGAAGAATATCAAAAAGAGAGAAAGAGAGAGAGAGAGAGAGAGAGAGAGAGATGGGGAAAGAGGGGTAAAAGGGCGGAGGGGGGAGAGCATGTCCTTTTTGCGAACACGCCGAGCAACCACAGGAATTTGTGGTCCAGACAAATCGATATCTGCTTGGACGTATCTGAAAAGTATAATACCGATAATCTCTCGCATGTGTTTTCTTCTTTTTATTTTTGTTTTTTTTTTCTATTTGTTTATTTTTTTTTTATTGTTTTATTTTTTTTAATAGTCGGCACGCTTCTTGCTTGGTCATATTGTAAATTTTACGACCAACTCTTTTTTCCACCCCCGCAATAATATTCTTCAAAGATAAATCTTTCTTTATCTTTTTTTTTATTTTTGTTTTTGTGAGAGGACACGCAACGTCATGTAAGGATGACGATAAAGTACGTCCCGTCGATTATTAATAATAATAATAATGATAATGAAAATTATTTTAATGAAAATTTAAAAATTATCATAATTAATATAATAATAGTATTATAATTAATATAGTATTATTATTGTTATTATTATATTAATTTATTATAATATTATTATTGTAATATTATACTATTTTATATATTTTATAATATTATTTAATATTATATTTACATTTAAAATTATTATTTTTATTATTATAATATATTTAATATTTTATTAAATATATATATATATATTTATTATTACATATTAAATTAATTATATATTAAATATATAATAATAATAATTATTATTATTATTATTATATTAATTTATTATAATATTAATAAAAATTATATAAAATTATATAAAATAAAATATATAATAATATATACAATAATAATATAAAATAAATAATAATATAAAATTATATAATAATAAAAATAATAATAATACAAATAATAATAATAAAACTTTAATTTTATTATTATTTTTAATAATTTTATTATTTTATTTTTTTTTATTATATTAATTTGTATTTATCATCTTTTTTTGTTATTTACATAATATATTTAGATTATATATATATATATATTTCTATATTTTAATATTTGAACGAACTCTATAATAATTTAATTAAATTCTAAAAAAAAAAAAAAACAGAAAAACAAACAACAACAAAATAAAAAAATAAATAAATATTGAGACCACTGAAAGTTTGAAATTAAATTACCCATTAAGAGAAAAAAATTCAACTTGAATGATATAACATAATATAATATAATATACTTATTCCAGTGTTTGAAAAACATTCACAGAACGAGTAGAAAGAATACGATGATAAATAACAAAAAATAAACAATAAAAAGAAAATAAACAAAAAGGATGAGATGATGTGATGTAGTTATACGTTAGTTGAGATCGTCTCTCGTTTGCTTTCCTTTCCTTATTTTTTGTTTTTTTGTTTTTTTCATTTAATCTTATTTTTCTTTTATCCTTCTTCTCACTTCTTACTGGCTGGGCTGTTACCTCAGAAACGAGACAAGCCAATTTTACGTTGACTTCACCGCAGACACACCGCAAATCTTCTTCTTTCATTTCTTTCTTTCTTTCTTTCTTTCTTTCTTTCTTTCTCTTTCTCTTTCTATCTCTCTTTCTGTTTCTTATCTTTTTTTTTTTTTAGTTGAGTGTCTTATTCATTCTCGTTGATCATCGTTTCGATCCGGTATCCCCACGAGCCAAAGTGACACTAAATTTCAAGGTGGCACTGACCTAACTGCTTTAGCTAGGATCATCTCAAAGTGAGATGGATGAATCGTTTTATATCTTTCTTTCTCTATCTTTCTTTATTTGTTTTCTTTATGTGTCTCCTTACACGATATAAGTACTGTTATTTCTCTGGCATACTTTGCTTGGAATGCTTAATGAATATATATATATATATATATATATGTATATGTATATATGTGTGTTTGCTGTGTATGACGAAAAAGAAGAAGGTGACTTTTGATAAGTCGTGAAATTTGAATTGTTTTGAATTTCAAATCAAATTAAAAGGTGTTCAGAGTATAGTCATAATTATTACTAACATTAAGTATTAGCTTGAATAAAATAGTTTGTAGTAATTTGTAAGAAGAAAATTAAATAGGTTTGATATATAAATATAATAAGTAAGATTAAGAATATTTTATGATTAGTTTGATAAAAATCATTTCTATTGGTTTACAATAATTACGTCAAAGTAATATTTTTTTATTTTATTACATGTTGTTAAATAAATATTATTTGATATAAAAAAATAAACAAAATAATATATATATATATGGCATATGTAATTTAAATCTTAAATTTAATATGCAAAATTTGAAATATAAAATAATATAAATATAATATAATAATAATAATAATAATATACTAAATATAGTATAATAATAATACTAAATTTCCTATTAATTAATAAAAATATCTACAACTTTTTATTTTGTTGCATATACCAAATTAAATATTATTTGTTGTAAAAAAAAAATAAAATATATTGCATATGCAATTAAAATCCAAAATCCAATATGCAAAATTTAAAATATAAAATAATATAAATATAATAAAATATAATAATAATAATAATAATAATAATAAACTTCCTATTAAATAATAAAAATATTTATAACATAAAATATATTGATATTCTTCTTCAAACCAGAACATTTTCAAACTTACATTCAAACATGAACATTCAAAAATAAAAAAAAAACTGCGAAACCAACGTTCAAGAACGATATCGTAAAGATCGATCGATTAAGATCGAAATCTCGAAAAAGGGATCCATACATTATCATAAGAAAAGTTCTCTAGATAAGGAAAAAGGATCGATTTAACAAAACGCATCATCTGACGTACTGTTTCAAGAGTACCTGACGCACCTGACCTCGAGCGTTAAAAAACTTCCGATCTATCGTAGTGGTTGTTGTTACGCTCGGTATGCAATCGCGATCTTGATTTTCGTTCTTGCACGCGATCCAAGATCCTTTCTCCTTTTCATTCACGATAAACAAAGAGGAAAATCTAACATAAGAAAGGTATATCACAGATAATAACAAAAATCAAATGGCCCATTAAGGTGAACTCAATTATTATTAAATCTTACTTTTTTATATTATCCTATTACTATTTTTTTATTATTATTAATACTAATATATTATTAATATTTTTTTATTATACTGTAGTATCTGTTATATGTGATCTGTTTTATTCATAAAATCTAACTTTTTTATATTACCCTTTTACTATTTTTCTTTTTATTATTATTAATTTAATAGTATTAGTATTATTTTATTATATATATTATACTAGGATGATTTAATATAATTCTAAACTATTAAAATAATAATAGTCGAAAAAATTATAAAAAGTAAGGTTAGTTACGCCATATGAAAATCTGAAAAAAACGTGAAATAATTGAATTGTAGTACAGCACCATCTATTGAAAACTAGAATGCATCAGGCACGCGTTTGATGTAGCTTTGTTATAAAATGTTAATTTAATATAATTCTAAAACTACTTAGTAAATTATATATATATAACAACACACAAAATAATATAACAATTAAAATGGAATACATAAAATAATAATACACGAAAAAAATATAAAAAGTAAGGTTAGTTATGCCATATGTAAATCTGAAATAATTGAATTGTAATACAACGCCAACTATTGGAAACTTACAGTACCAAGAGACTTAGATAACCTCTAAATAATAAATCTTTAAATTAGCGATAAAAAATAAAAAAATTAACGCGGTAAAAACTGTCCTATATTATAAATTAGAAAAAATCACATAAAATAGAAAAATTTCATTAAATTTTAGTAGTTTTTGTTTTACTTTAGTTCAGTAGTTTCGTAGTTTATTGAAAACCAATAATGTGCTACTGAATTTTTATATATAAAGAAGATTATATACTACTATTGGGATCTCTAGCAGGGACGTGGCTTAGCAATTCGACCTATCTACTCTAATTTTGAATTCAGCCACCAGATAGCGTATTGAAATGCTAGAGATCCCACGTGGGGGCGTAGCAATTCGACCTATATAATCTAATTTTGAATTCAGCCACCAGATAGCGTATTGAAATGTTAGAGATCCCACGTGGGGGTGTAGCAATTCGACCTATCTAATCTAATTTTGAATTCAGCCACCAGATAGCGTATTCAAGTGCTAGAGATCCCAATACTACTATATTATTATAGTATACTATTATTAATTAAGATGAACCAAGAATTCCGTACATTTTTAAATAAATATTTCACTTGCATATAAAAATAATTTGATTAACCTCAAAAAAATTACCTTATCTGAAACAACTCAATAAACATACGAACTTTATATTCCCTTTAATAATATTATTAATACTGTAGTACATGTTATTATATTAAAAAATGAAATTAAAAGTATACATTTATTTTTCATAGTCTCATTAAATCTCCATAATGTGTTTCTTCTTATTTTTATTTATTTTCATTTGAATAAAACATGGTAGGATGAAAAAATGCAAATATTTTATCTACTTCGTTTAAAGAAATTATTTAATACGTTCATTCTCTCGTTATAATTAAAGAAGAAGAAAGAAGATAGTTAGATGATTAAATCGTTTAGTTAATGAGCAAGAAAGAAAATTAATATTACCTGTCGACATTAAACGAACCCTTTTCTATTTGTTTAGTTACGATCGTTACACAATGGGTTGAACACAGTTAGGTTCGATGAACTCTGAATTGAACATCAATGCAATATATTTATTCGAACAAATAAATAAAAGAATAATATTTTTAAACAATCTACAAATTAATTATAATAATATAAATTGAAAGATTTTTTAAACATAAAAATATCTCAACACCTTAAATCAATGTTTTTGTTCCAAATCAATTAAATATTTCACACCGAATACTTAATCCGTTCATCTAACTGTATTTTATACAGAATTCCAATAAAAAAATATGATTAGAAATCTTCGATATAAGATTTACGTTTATTTCTTATTCCAAGGTTGATAATTTCTCATAAGATTGTTTCATTCGATTGTAATTTATTCCAGTTTAAGTATTCTACGAACGGTATAACATAATCTATATATTAAACACACACACACACACACATACACACATTGACATACAATTGAATAATCTCGAAAGGAAACTGTATAAATCAAATCTGTATGAAATCATCAAATTCTCACCCATGAATATAATAATAATAATAATAATAATAATAATAATAATTGTATAATAGAAACATTTCTTGAAGCAAAAACAACTTTAATCTGAGTTAAATCAGACATAAAAACAAGCTTGTAATTTTGTGAAAAATATTAAATACAAATAAATATAAGAAAGAAAGTGAAGAAGAATAAAAAAAAAAAAAAAAGGACCATAAGTTAAAAGATGGTACATTTTTGATCACGTGAGTGTCCTCGGGGCAACAATGTTGTAGTCTAGTCAGCCAGGTAAGGATTTGCATAGCATTGTGAGATACGAGATTAACGAGAATAAAAAGAGGAAGAAGAAGAAGAAGAAGAAGAAGAAGAAGGAAAAAAGGAAGAGGAAGAGAAAAAGGGTTGTACCCAACGTAGAAGAAGAAGAAGAAGAAGAAGAAGTTCCAGGATGACCCGTAATGCTTGGAAATCCTGGATCTAAAACGACTTGGGGGTCCTGAGAAACTCACGAGGTCAATTCAACTATAGTTACGTCAGGAGACTCTGAAGTATCTACCACCAACCTTCCGCCAAGTTGTAAATCAACTGTGAATAGGACTAAAATACACGAGACTTAAATGTCTAACTAATCTTTTTAGGGTTTTTTAGTTTTATTTTAACATTATAAATTGTAATTTTAGGTTAGGATTGATAAAACTTGTTTAAATTTATTATTAAATAAATGGTTAGTTTATGATTAGGTGTAGGTATTTAGTTATTATTATTATTATTAGAATGTGTAACAGTTATTATTTGCAATTTTAATTATATTTTTTGTTTTGTTTTTTTTTTTTTAAACTTATTTTTAGGTTAGTTTATAAACTTCCAAATTAGATTGGCAAACCTTTAACTTTATTCAGTAATTATATGTGACTTTAATTATATTTTTTTTTGTATTTTTATATATTGTTTTGTTTGTTTACTTATTTTTAGGTTAGTTTATAAACTTCAAAATTAGATTGGCAAACCTTTAACTTTATTCAGTAATTATATGCAATTTTAATTATTTTTTTTTTTTTGTATTTTTGTATATTGTTCTTTTTGTTTGTTAATACGATCAAGGTATATTAGTATTCGTGTTTTGATTTTTATTAAAGTTATACAAATTTTGTAGCACATTGAATTTATTATATTTTATTTAAATCAATGTAAAAAGGTTATGTCTACTCCTATTTATATTTTTAGGTTAGTTTCAACTTCGAAATTAGATTGACAAATATTGAACTTTATTATAAGAATATGTATCAGTAATTATTTGCAATTGTAATTATATTTTTATTTTATCTTTATTTAAATTAAAGTAAACAAGTGGTGTCTACCCATACTTATTTTTAGGTTAGTTTAAACTTCGAAATTAGATTGTCTTTGAAAAATAAGTGTTATCAACCCCTACGAATTAGATTGTTTGTCACAAATAAGTGGTACGTACACCCCACTTATTTTTTAATTTAGTTTAAACTAATTGTAAGATTCGTATTAATTAAATATAATTAACGTAAAATATTATTTAAAAAAAAAACAATTATAAATATTATATTACTACAAATTCTAAATTCTCTACAAACACGATACTTTTCAATACAAATTATTCTAACATTTAACTTTCACCTTTTTTCTCAATGAAACTCACGTGTGTACCTTGTAACACATGATACAATATATATATATATATATATATTCCTATTTTGTAATAATAAACAATAATTATCTTATACTATAACCGTAGTTTCAGTCAATGATTACACGGAAGGATTCGTCATGCTTCGATGATAAAATATATTATGCATTGAATCTAATTGTTCACTGAATCACCGGTAATTACTCGTGGTTAATCGTATCGGCCGCGAAAGAAAAAAAAAATAAAAAGAAAAATAAATAAAAAAAAAAAACAAGAACAAGAAGATGAAGAAGAAGAAGAAGAAGAAGATGATGAAGACAAAAAAAAAATAAACAAATGAACCTTAAGGAGAAAAAACATTCGTTACGAACTGCCTACCCTTGCCAATTAACTCGAGCAACTTGTGATTATTATAAAATCCACCCCTACCCCCTACCCCCACCCCGCACCTCCCCAACCCCCTTTACACATATATACAATATATTTTTCATCAGTCGTAAAACATATACACACACATATGTATATATATATATATATATAAATATGTTATATATAAGAAGTACAACATATAAATCTTACATATCTATTTATACATGTGTACTTGTGTGTGTGTGTGTGTGTGTGTATGTGTGTGTTAAATCGTCCTACGCTTAATTAAATTTACAAGGATGAATAATGATATTTCGATTGTAATAATTCTCACGTTGTTTTAATACATTGACGTTAGTTAAAATAAGACAAGACGGAAAGCACGTACGTATTTTATGTTAATCAACTATTCGTGTTTATATTCTTGCAAGCGTATCAATGAAGATATAACTTCCGCCATTTCTAAATTAGTTGATCAATCAATATGATGACGATCATACTCGATAATAATAATAATAATAATAATAATAATAATAATAATAATAATTTGTCATAAAGTAAATGTGAATTTAAAATTGTTGACCTTGTCCATTTTATCACGTCAAACTTATTCGCGGTTAAATCAAAGAACATTGAATAATAATAATAATTATTATTATTATAATGAAGAAATGGTGGTTAAGAATAAAATGTATGTGGAAAGAAAGATTTAAGAGTTATTTATAAATATGATGAGATTAACAATTTTGATTGGATGATTTTAAGAGAAATAAATGAACTATGAATTGCAATAATGATGATTGTGATTATGATAATGATGATGATGATGATGATAATTTTTGTATAGTCGGTAATATAAAATTGAAAAGAAATTCTTGCATATTTAAATTTGATATTTAATCAAATCTCGATGATATTTAACTTTAACTTTAATAATAATAATAATTATTATTATTCATAAAATAATATAATAATAATATATTATATTCATATAATATTCAAAAATAATATTCAAAAATAATATTCATATAATAATCAAAAATAATATTCAAAAATAATATTATATATAATAATATTATTTAATAATTATATTATTAATATAAATTAATAAATAAATAATTATATTTAATAATTAATATTTAATAACAATTCTAACTTTAATAATTATTAAATAAATATAACTATAACTATAATAATTATTAAATAAATATAGCTTCAACTTCAATAATTATACTTTACTAAAATAATTATTTGTAAAAAACAAATTTAAACAAATATTGATAAAACTAATGATTAATAATAATCTCGAAGAAAGTAAAAGAAAATTTATTATTTCCTTGTGGATGGTCACGGTATGAGGAACATCCTCGATTACGAGGGTAAAGAGACAAACTAAATGACGCATATATGTATGTACTATATATATATATATATATATATATATATATATATATATATATATATATATATATGTATTAGTAGATGTTTAAGCGAGCGTGACGTTAAGTAAGTAAGTATGTACGTACGTATGTATAATACAATCTAAGAAAGAAAAAAAAAAAAAAGAAAAAGAAGAAAACATATGAGAACTTGGAGAACGACGACGGTCTCGTCACCGAAGCCGCAAGGTAGATTAATCAGCAAACACCGTGAAATAAATCAGGATGTTCGTGATAAATCAAAAGGGGAGGGTTTAAGAAGGGGGGTATGTGGAATATCGACTCTTGACTATTATGGTTTGTACCTTTGCTTTATTTTTTTTTTTTTTTTTTATTTTCTTTTGCTTTTACTTTGCGTTTCTTCGTTCCTAACGTTCAGTCCGTTCGTTTCTACGTTCCATCGTTCCTACGTACTACGTAACTAGCCTTCATTACGATCAACCTTGGCAGAGAAATGTCGTGGAATCCTAAGAAGAATAAAATGAATAAGAAGAAGAAAAAGAAGAAGAAGAAGAAGAAGAAGAAGACTGGAATCTTCTTTCTTCACATTTTTTCTTTTCATTTGTTTTTTATTTGCATTTTTTTCTATTTATTTTATTATCTTACACACAGGTCAAAGACACGAGACGAGTACTATGGGCGGCCATTTTTTCCACGAATGTAATAGATCTCGATAATATCTATTACAATTATTTTGTTTTTTTTTAAAGATTCACGATTTATAATTTAGTTTATAATATTCCTTTTGGTGTTTCTTGTTTGTTTAAACAAAATTATTAAATCGTTTATAAGAATAATATTATATTGCAGTTAAATTGAATATATATATATATATATATATTGAAATACGCGAGTATAAGGTTATATTTAAAAATACATATTTTATATTTAACATATTAATATTTATATAAATTTAAATTAAATTAGATTTAATATATATGTAATATTATAATTTATTTAATATTAATAAATATATTTAATATTATATAATAATAAATTATATATATATATATATATATATATATATATATATAATATATGAAAGATAAAAAAAAATATATAAACAAAAATAAACAAATAAATATTTTCAAGACACAAAGTATTTTAACAAATCGAAATGGTCATCATTCTCTTTACGAAGATAGAGTTTGGTGGCCTTGAACGTTACAAAGCTAAACCTATAAGCTAAAGAAGTAACTATAATAACAACAACTATACATGCGTATGTTCATAGGGTATTTTCTCATTAAGTGAGAGACAAGGACGGTAAAAAGGTACATTGGCGTCCTTGAGAGATCTTTGCACTCCCTTACCAATGCTCGCGGTCTCATCTTCTTCTTCTTCTTCTTCTTCTTCTTCTTCTTCTTCTTCTTCCCCCTCCCTCTTCACCACTACTACTTTTACATTTCTTTTTTTTTTTTTCATTGCCGTCCCTTCGAAGGCCGCGAAATGACTCCGCCCAGGTCATGGACCAAGCCACCTGTATACACGTGCATATACCACCTGTGTTCAATTTCTTCAAATTTTCTTTTTTCTTTCTTTTATTTTTTTTTAAATTCTACAAACATCTTTTTCTTACACCACCACTCACACATTTATGTCCACCCTGTATCCAATTTCATGGAAATTTTATTTCTTTAAAAATATTCTATACAATTTGTTAATATTCGTTTATTTAATTTTTTTTTAAATTATTTTCTGAAATAATTCTCGTCAAGCGAGGGGTAGGGGGTAGGGGGGGGGTTGGGGTAGGGGTTTGGATCTCTGATCGTTCCGATGTAAAACACAAGAATGTAAGTTGTAAGAGGAAGAAGACACATTCTATTTTTCTTTTCTTTTCTTTTTGTTTTTTGTTTTCTTATCTTGTAATAAACTTCCTGAGAAACGAGTATCCGCTGTGATCCTGTTTTAAACTACCATCAAACCTATGATGGTTGCTTGTAACTTACTAATGTAATATATATCTAACACAGGATAATATATTTTATAAATTTTATACAAATTATACAAGGTGTCGTCATATTATTATAACTAATATTATATTAGGTTGTTCGAAAAGTAATTTCGTTTTATTTTTTTTTTTTTTTTTTTTTTTTTTTTTGTAAAAAATGAAGACAATATTTGTTCCGTGGTTAAAACTTAGGATATCCGAGTGAATTTATAATAGTTTAAGTTTGATAAATTTAAACTATCAATTCGATTTCACGTGTTGTTATTTGCCAATTTGCATTAACTAATTTCAAAATTGATTGTCAAGAAAAAACGAAATTACTTTTCATGCAACCTAATGTATAAACTATAATATATATAATTTTTTTTTAAATATTATTGAGTTCAATTTTGTTTTATTTTATTTCTATATAAATAATCTTACAGTTAATGAATAAATAAAATCAAAATCTTATTTTTATTCTCCTTTATTATTAAATGAATAAAATTAAACATTTTTCTGTTGAATAAATAATAATAATTGTAAACGTTAAATATATGAGGATGAGATGAAAAGAAGCAAAACTAAATCGAATTTATTTTTTCTTGATCGTATAAAAATTACAAATGGTGAAGTAAAAATGATGAAAATGATGACAATTGCATTACCATATGCACATAATTAAAATATATTTCTTAAAACTTGAAAGATAAATATATCTGTATGTGTATGTGTGTGTGTGTGTGTGTGTGTGTGTGTGTGTGTGTGTGTGTGTGTGTGTGTGTGTGTGTGTGTGTGTGTGTGTGTGTGTGTGTGTGTGTGTGTGTGTGTGTGTGTGTGTGAATCACGTTTTATCTTTAAATATTATACTTTGAAAAGTATTCAAGAGTTATTTTATTCAGGTTTGTTTTCAGGGCCGTACAGATATCGATCGATCCCGTAGTCGACTTTTTCATTACATTTTTCCCTCGTTTGAAATCTTTTTATTTCCTCCTCCTCCTCCTCCTCCTCCTCCTCCTCCTCCTCCTTTTCCTCCTCTTTTTTCTGAGTCTCCTTCCTTCTGATCTTCCTTTTCATACTCTTCTCATACACTTTTTTTCTTTGCGTTCCATTGCTCTTACTTTCAGTAATTGTGGATAAACTAGTCCGACGAGTAGGTTTAGTTGTTGGTACTTATATACCATTCTCTACCCATTCGTGGCACATCGTTTATAGAATACTATGGGGGGAATAAAACAAAAGAAAAATTGATAAAAAAAAAAAAAAGAAAATATAATTCACCTTTAAGTACTCTAACTATTCGTTTCGACGAAGGAACATTATGATGATGATGATGATGAAACAAAAAAAACAAAAAACATAACATTATTTTTAACGATTTTGAAATTTATTAACTATGATAAAAATTTAGATATTTATTTATTTTTTTTTTTTTTTATATATATATATTTATTATATCGATCGAAAGTGTTTGAACAAATTTTGTAAATTACATTTAGTATTTCATATTTGAATAAAATTAATAATCTTGAAATTATAATTAATAATTATATTATATTTTATATATTCTATTATATTATATTATTTTTATATTATATATATATTACAATATAAAATATATAATTATATTATAATAAATAATTATAATATTTATATATATATATAACAAAATAATATTTAGAAATTTAATTACCTTCTTTTATTTATTTTTTTTTTTACTTAGTATATCAATCGATAGTGTTTCAAAAAATTTTTTTGAATTATATAAATTTAATATAATAATTTTTAATATAATATTTATTTTATATTTTAATTAAATTAATAATCTAAAAATTATAATAATTAATTATATATTATATTTTATATCTTATATTTATTTATAATACAATATAATTATATAATATAAATAATTATATTCTACATATAATATATATATATATATATATTTATTATATAATATATATAATAAAATAATTTAGAAATTTATTTACTTTTTAATTGATTTTTTGTATTTACTATACCAACCGAGAGTATTTGAAACAAACCCTTGAATCAAATTTATTATAACAATTTTTTCTTATAATATTTATTATATATTTAAATAAAATTTAAATAAGATAATTCGCGAGCGTAAGAAAAAAATTTCTTTCTTGATTGAAAAAAAAAAAAAAAAGAAAAAGATGTAAAATAAATTTGTTACAAATAAATCCTACGTTGATTACACGAAAAGGTATTCATTCGTCGCTCCCCCCCCCCTACTTAACCCCCCCGCAAATATCCTGTTTCTCTGGATTTACGTAGTTGATTCGAATACTTTTATCCTTTGAGTATACGAAAGAAATGATGGTAAGTTGAGAAATTAATTGAATTTTCTGAAGAAACTAAATTGTTACATTAAACTTGAGATAAAAAGGAAATATCATTCATTTTGAATTCATTGCAATATCAAATGTGGTTTCTTTTAATTTCGTTGGTCATTAGCAAGAAGATTAATAAAAAACCATTAATGTTTCTTTACCATCATCATCATCATTATCATCATCATCATCATCATTTTAGATAGAAATGACAAAAAGATAAAAAGACAGTTGTACAGTGTCGTGTCAAGAATCGAATCAAGTTTCTTCCGCGTATAAAATATGTAGACATGTTTGTGTTTGTGTATATATATATATGTGTGTGTATGTGTAAGTTTCTCAAGTATGTTATATATTATTACATTATTACATTATTCTCGTAATAAAAAAGCACTTTCGCGATGCCGAAGCTAATGGCCTTTTCGAGAATCGTCTAGCTGTTACCACGCTTTGTGATCCACATAGTTGGATATGCTCGGTAACGCGACCTAAACGTTACCAATTTTTTTTTTTCTTATTTAATTTTTTTTTTTTTTTTTTTTTTATACTTTACAGTGTTCTTTAGCACTTCCCTTTTGTTCTTCCTCGAAAATAAATATAGTAATAAAGTTCGGGGAATAATATAATAAAAGAAGAAACGATAATTAACCATAGAAACACGTTTGAACTTAATCAAAGTTATTATTATTAGAAATGATAATAATAATAATAATATGATATTTATTATTTTATATTATTTAAATGCATTTATTATATTTATATTATACTATAAATGTGGATTGTCATGCCGTTAGTGTGGCTCATATGAATCAAAATATGTTTCGTATAGATAAAAGTCAGGTTATGTTCAAATGTTTCCCGCGCATTTACCAAAATGCGCGGGAAACGTGACCAATCATGATCTATGACCAACAAATGATGGCGCTGGATTTACTAGTATCTTCTTTTCTTGTTTGTTTTTGTTAAACTAATTAATTATTTCAAATCTTTGCATTACAATCATCGATAAATCAAAATATCATTCAATCTTGACTGAAAGAAGAATTTTTCGAAATACCAAAAGATAATAATATCTAATAATGGTAATAATAATAGAACAATAAAAACAATATAGATAATTAACCGAATATATACATAAATCCTTGAATTGATTTAACGATGTAATTCTTACTACGTGTATCCTATTTTAATGATGTATTATCAATCCTATGAGAAAAAGAAATTACATTGACGTATTTCTATTTTAACGAGAAGAAGAAGAAGAAGAAGAAATTCCATTTATATGTGGCTTTTTCCTATTTGCCGATTTATACTATGAGATTTGAGTTCGAGTAACGTGTCAAGGGAGTATCGATTCCTCTAATGGTCTGTTTTAATGGACAATTCTAATGGTATTTTCTCAGACTCGGTTAAACCCGTCGAACCATGAGTTAAACTACGTCCTTCAATGTGAAACGCATAATCTATTCCTTTGTACTATCATTCTCGTTACAAAGAAGAATATACGTTTATATATATATGTGTATATATGCACATGTGTGTACGTATATTTATGTGAATTTACCAGAACTTTATATTCTCATGAGATTTAATTTTAAAAATAATTATATAAATGTCTAGTATGACAAACTAGATTATTATAAACAAATCATAGTAAGTTTAACAGTTTAACATTCATAATAATATACATTGTTTATTATTATCTGAATAATTATAACTAAATTAATTATTTATATTTTTATTTATTCAATTTTATTTTAATATGGTTTATATAAATATAAAAACACACACAGACACACAATATTTATTTTTACAAATAATTAAATAAATATCCCAACAAACTATCTTAATATAAATATAAATTACGTGTCACGTTGTTTGTCCGCAATGGACTCCTAAACTACTGAACCGATTTGAATCAAATTTTGCACACTGTGTGCAGTTTCATCCAACTTAAAAGATAGAATAGTTTATATCTCAATTTATAATATAATAAAAAAAAATCATAGTAAGTTTACTATTTGTAATACTATACTTTGTTCAATAATATTTCAATAATTATATCAATATAGTTAAAAAAAAAAAAAAAAAAAAAAAAAACTATTGAAAGAACAACATTTCGTTTGCCATCGCGAAATGTAATTTCAAAAAACATCAAGACATCATTTTATCTTAAACCTAATCGAATAAAAGATACTCAAGAGGTCAAGCGTATCGAATGAAAAAAAGAAACCCCCTCCCTCCCCTCCCCCCTAAAAAAATATCTTAGGACGATCTAAAGGAATACAACAACAACACCGTTACAGGGTTCGATAGGTGGAGTGGGGAGGGGTGAGGGGGGGAATAAGCTGTAGGGGGTTTATCGGTGCTTCGTGATTCGATGAAAAGTACCAAGAAGTATCCTATCCTTTCCTTTCCTTTCCTATTTTTTTTTTTTTTGATTCTCTTCATTTTCTTTCTTCCTTCCTTCTTCTTCTTCTTCTTTCCCTTTCCATCCTATACCGTACCGTATCGTCCCGCTTGCGTACACTCAGCAGCACGTGCCGTACCGGTCATCAAGATGGTCACGGATAGAGGAAAGAACCGTTGCTAACCGACGCTTTTAACCATCGAAGATCGTTGAAAAAGCCTTTAAGCCTTTTGCTTCCAAAAGAAACTTCGTTTTCTTTCATACACACACACACACACATATATGTATATATTTATTTGTATCTGTTTTCTTTTTAATGTGTTTCTATTCATTTTTATTTTTCTCTTACGCATTAAGAAAACCAAACGTGTGTAACAACACACACCTTCTGTTCTACTTTTGCTTCAACGTTCGTTCGGTGCACCTCATCGTAATTAACGGTGTATATGCGTTTGTGTTGTGTAAAGTAACGAGGGAGGGGTAGGGGGTAGGGAAGGGAAGGGAAGGGAAGGGTGTAGGGTGAGGAAGGGAGAGGAGGTGGAAGTTCGAGGTACGAGATGGGTGTGGATTCAAAGTTATTTCGATTGGTAGAAATATTATATGATCGTAGAACATATACGAATTCTTTTCATATTAATCATTCGATTTAAATTTTACAAAAATATAAATTATACAAAATAATTATTTTAAATTAAATAATAATATTCTATTGAAATATAATTGAACGTAGGATATTATTACAAATGATAAACTTACACACACACATTTATGATTTTGTTATTATTCATTTTTATTTTGTTTTTTGTTTTATAATAATATATAGTTTGTTAAGATATTTATTGAATTATTTGTAAAAGTAGATATATATTAGGTCGAGTCATAAGTAACTTCCGATGCGTCTATGTAGAATCTATTTTTCGTATTTATCTACTATAAGTCACGGAAACGAACGAATTTTTGATATCACTGTATAGATGAGGATTCAATTAATCTTCTGTCAATTTTTTGAAGTAAAAACTTCTTTAGAATGGGTGTGATTTGAAAAAATGTAACGGAGCTGTAGACGGCGGCTATGTAACGGAGCGGTGGGAGCCAATGAAACGGCCGCGATACTAAATAAGAAGAGAATACAATTATCCTACAGCAGATATTTTGTATTCGTCTGATTCTCTTGAAACTTAGTTTTTTTTTTTTTTTTTTTGAAAATTTCACTTCTAACACGTGTGATCTGCACACATGTTTCTTTATGTAGTCAATGTTACATTTAACCGTTTTTCCTTAAACCACTGTAATGGATAGTAAAAAGTGTATATTCGACATGTAATGCTTTAAGAATTGAAACAAGACAATAGCACTAAGGTGGACAACTGAAAAAATATACAGCGTATACAGTGTAGAACTGATAACTGATAGGACAGTTCAGAAATTGGTTTGTAAAGTTCCGTTCTGAAGAATACGATCTTAAAAGATGAACAGAATGCAGGGACGTATTTCCGACTTTGATGAACCTTTTAAAGATAATATTGGAACAAAATCCAATAGATACGTTGAACAATTGCAAAGAGTGAGTGCAAAAAAAAAAAAACTCCATGAAAGGTGTCTTACATGCATTTATCAGTCGTAGAAAAGCGTCCATTCTTTTTTGTCTCATAAAAAACGGAAGTTATTTATGACTCGACCCAATAGTTGTTGTTTGTTGAGATATTTATTTAATTATTTTTAAAAGTAGATATATAATTATGGTCAAATGTAATTGTGCCCACATAATTATGAAAGTGATCTAATTGTATAAAATAAAAATTGAATTTATCAGTTATTATAAATTAAATAAATGCAATGTAATTTTTACGATATTATGAAAAATGAATCTTTAGATAATGTTTGTTATTTCAATATTGCGTAGAATTCATTTATAATGTTTAAATATAAATCTTTAAATATCTCGAAACAAGAGATATATGACTTAGACATAGTTTCATAATTATGGGCATAATTATATAATTAATATAAATTATAATCACACAAATTTTTCTCTCTCATTTTCATGATAATATACCGTAACTATGAATCATACATACCTCGCCCCACGTTATTTAACTTTTCACGAATATTCCTTCAACATTCCATTAACCTTCATCATTCGTTCCATCGAATCAACGAATCGTGAAGATAAGGTCAACTTCAAAATAAAAAAAAAAAATAAAAAAAGAAGGAATTCTTCTCTCAATGACATAAAGATACGCTCTATCTAGTTTTGAAAACCGAATGAACCGTTTGAAAACAACAACCGAATCATCAAAAGATAAAAATAAAAAAAATAGAACAAAAAATAAAAAACCCATAGAAGTATCTTATATCACAGGATTACACATTTTATTCGTTCAATTCCATTAAACAAAAAAAATAATAATAATAAATATAATAATTATAATTATAATATATTATAAAATATATAATTGTTTATGTGTGTGTGTGTGTGTGAGAGAGTATGAATTTGAATTTTTGAACTTGAATTTTGATTGCATATATTATCATAAATTATTTTTATTTATTATATTTATTATATTTTATATTATGTGAATATATATATATATATATTGTTATTCTAATTAAGTAATCAATCGTATTGGTAAGGGTGCGAAGGGGTAGGGTAGGGTAGGGGTTAGGGGGTAGGGGGGAACTTTAGGATCAATGATCTTTGGTAGACGGCCATTGACTCGCGCGAATATTAATTCTTTCAAACTCTTACACGTGTTATTTCTCACACACACAACAAACACACACATACACACAGACACATACTTTCTTTCCTTGATTCCTGAACAGGAGGAGGGAGGAAGATGGGAGAAAGGGAGACCCTTGGATGATCACTTACGTCACTCTTACACACGTAATACAATAAATACTAAAACGTTATTGGTACTTATCGTGACGAAAAAAAAAATAAAAAAATAAAAAAAATTGAAATAACATACAAGAACGTGTCTCGTATCTTACGACCTTGGCAATGTATTTACAAGATCATTTAATTCTATCTCTCTCTCTCTCTCTCACTCTTTTTAAAAATATTTTTCTTTCTTCAGTAAAAATATTTGTATTAAAGTTTGATCAATCAATTATTATTATAATAATATTATTATTATTATTATTATTATTTTATCGATAGATAGTGTTTGGCAGTGTTAATAAAAAGAAAAATATAATTTTTATGGAATTAAATAAAAAATTAAATATTTAACAAATTTTTAACAATATATATATATAGTTGAATTACATTTAATTAATTTATTATTATATTATATATAATAGAATTTATATTATATTTAATTTGTCATATATATATATGTATGTCACTGTAATAATATAAACTGTATATCACATATACAGTTTGTATTATTATATTTTGTTTTTTTTTTTTTTTCATGGAATAAAATCGTCTATTATTTTCCACGTGAAGAGAAGGTAAGAGGGGGAGATTAGGGAGAGAGTTCCATGGGTTCTATGATTTCATAGCACATGGTGCGTTTATAATCTTACAGCATAGAGAGAAAAGCGTGACAAATATTACACCTAGCATACATACACATACTATGGCAGTTCTTCACTGACATACTATGGGGGTTCCGTAATATTCGTAATCTCGATTGAAACGGACGAGATGACACCTTACTTCCTAGGACATCGACTTTACCTGAATTATCAGACCTTGACGACCCCTTAGGTCATTGTCTCAAAGGAATTTTCTATAGTTTTAGATCACAATTCGTAATAATACCTTTACAATATCTATTTTATTCAATAAAACTATTTTTTTATTATTATTATTATTATTATTAATTTTTTATTTATTGAATGCCTATCTAAAAAGAGGAAGGTATGTTTTGTAGAAAAATAATATGATTTTATTTTTTTAAATAATCAATCAATCATTTTGAATAATATTGTTGTACATATTATTTTAAAATAATTTGTTTAATTATAAATTTAATAATTTAAATGTTATTTGGATTAAAATTATTTGCTATATTTGAACAAATGTATAGATTAATATCGTATCATGGTTATGTCAAATTTATTCGTGAAATTATTAAAATAAATTAATATAAATAGTAAATAATTAATAATATAATAATAAATAAATATATGAAATATTATTTTGATTAAAATGATTAATTAAATTTGAACAAATGTACCAATTGGTCTCGTGTCAACATCATTATGTCAATTCATGAAATTAATTTGATAATAATAATAATAAAATATTAAATTAAATGATATACAACGCAATAGAAATATTTCATTTTGTTTCTAAAAATTAAATTGTAAACTCTACGTTAATTATAAAAATATTAATAATAATTTATTTTATTTTTTTTATTTTTTTTTTAAATCAGATAATAATGTCATTTGAATTTCTATGTCAAGAGGTTAAATCTTCTTATCTTGTGATTATCAGAGAAAATTCGCGTTGAATGATATTGCGAGTTTTTTTCTTTTTCTTTTTGTTTTTGTTTTTTTTTTTGTTGTTTTGTTTTGTTTTCGAAAATACCGTTTTCAACCTAACAACCGTATGTTTAATATAACATCCAGTAGAGTGACTTCACACTAACAGGTTCTTTACAAATTATATGTTATAAACATTTGGGTCGTGGTATCGTTACAAGGAAATACGTGTATGTGTAGGTATGTGTGTTATTTGACCGCACTGTAATAAGATTGAGAAAATAAATCATCCAAATGATTTAGAACTAAATGAAATATAAAAAAAAAAATATAATAAAATAAAATAAAAAGAAAATGACAGATTGAGTCAAAAGTTCCGTCTCATGATACAATTTATTATTACTTAATAAAAAAAAAAAGAATTTTATTGTTTATGTTAAATACAGGTATTATTGACATTATAAATAAATCATAACGTGAAGTATTAGTATTATTGCAAAGAAGAAGAAAAAAAATGATCTTGCGTGACCAGGACAAAAAAAAAGGACCCCCCATCATTATTTTTCTCAAAGATAAAAAAAAAAAACAACAAAAACAGATAAAAAGAGAGACACGTCGTGCAAATGTGACGCTTGTCCGTAAAAACTTGACTGAATTTTTGTCCTGGAATATTTTTCTTATTTTTCTTATTTTTTTTTTTTTTTTTAATCCTCTTTTTCATGGATTCCAAAGACTAAAATGCGATCAGTGTGGGTACCGTTAAAAGGTGTAGGGGGAAATTGCCAACCATGGGTGTTCAATTTATTGCAAGCACGTGTTGTTATTGGACATTGAATCGCGACGCTTGGTTGATTTTACTCTTGATACATAAGATTCATATAAACGTATATATAAAACAAAACTAAAACCAAAAAAAAAACAGAATAAAATAATAATATAACAAAAAAAAAACAAAAAAAATAATGACGTAACACGATCGAATTACAAATGAATTGTGCCCATAATTATGAAAGTGATCTAACTAAGTCAAAATTATACCAAAAAAAAAAAAAAAGTGTTTATTATTTATTACGTACCACATTATTTTAAATTAAATAAATTCAATGTAATTTGAAAACGATATTGTCAAAAATAAAATCTTTAAATATTTCGAAACAAGAGATACATGACTTAGACTTAGGGGTCTAAGGCAATCTTTTAAATTGGAAGAGCCAAAAATTACAATTTACAAAATTTCAAAGTTTTTAAACAGTCACAAAATTTGTTCTTCCCAACAATAAATAATAATCACATAAATAACATTTTTTGAGTAAAAAAAAACTAATCTATTTATTCATCGTTGCTTAATCCTCAACGATATTGCATGTGGCTCGCGAGCCGCAGGTTGCCGACCTCCTGACTTAGATCACTTTTATAATTATGGGCACAATTATATTCTCGTTTAATACTTAAAATGTATCGAGAACTTTATATGTTTATGTTATTTTTATCAAAACTTATCAAATAATACATATTTAAAAATATATATATATTATATTGTTATTATTAATACAAAACGTTGATATTTAATATAATTCTAAATTATTCAATGCAGTCAAATTAATCTGAAAAACCTGAAAAAATTGTTGTCACGTGATAAGAAATAATTGAATTGTAATACAGAGCCATCTATTGCAAATTTACAGAATCTAGAGACTAAGATAACCTCTAAAATAATAAATTTTTAAATGAGCGATAAAAAAAAATAAAAAATAAACGCGATAAAAACTATCCTATGTATTAAATTGAAGACAAATCATACAAAATAAAGTTAATTGAGTGAAAACTTACAAAATCTAGAGACCTACATAACCTCTAAATAATAAATTTTTAAATTAGCGATAAAAAATAAAAAATAAACGCGGGAAAAGCTATTTTGTATTTTAAATTAGAAACAATTACATAAAATAAACAAAATTTCATTAAATTTCAGTAGTTTTTGTTCTAATTTGGTTTAGTAATTTGGGGATCTATAAAAAAAAATCAATAATGTTACACTGAATTTTTATTAATAAAGATATAAATATATTTAATTTATTTTTTATCATACATGTATAGCAACAAATTATAACATTTATGCAATAAACATTTATTGATTAATCAAATATGATAACAATTTGTAAGAAATTGCATTGTGTAAAATACTTTTAAGTGTTTAAAGTAAAATATGAAGTGTATATGTGTTAAAAAATAATTCTATCATTTTACAGAGTGATTATTATTATCCACCCCGATCAACGTGGTCAAGGGTAACACAACATCCAACTAAAAAACAAAATGTCAATTCAACTTGGAAGATTGGCAGTGCTATGCTGATAATTTCAGCGATGCTTGTGTTAATTGCAGTACTTGCTATAGCTGGTCTTGCATTATGGTTGGGTGGTAAGTTTTTCTAATATTTATTATACAATAAAATTATATATATATATATATATAAGAAAATATGAAATAAAAATTCACATTTGTGTTTCAGCATTGAGAAATGATTCTAAAAATGGTGAGTAATTTTTTTATTATAATAAATTATTAAATATATTAAAATAGTTAAATGTCAATTATAAAAATAGTATTGCAATTTTAATTGATTTTACTTATTTAATAAATTATATATTATATTATTATTATATTAACAAATGTTACAATGAAGATATTATACTCCAAGATTGGATTTATTTAATATTGGATTTATTAATATATTAATAATGTTATTAACGTTTTTGTTTATTATATTATTAAATATTAATTAATGTGAATTAATTTTGTCAAATGTTTACAAAATTCAATTAATCCTTTTTAATATTTTTTGTTTTTGTTTTATTCACTTTCACAGCTATCATTGGATTCACTTGCAATTTCAGAGTAATTAAAGGTGAAAGATATAATCCAATGTTAAAATTGAACACCAGTATGGTGTTTAAAGATAAAGAAAGAAAGTACAAAAATATAGTAAGTTATTAAATTTCAAATATATAATTGAATATATCAATTTTAAATTATATATATATAATATATTAAATTTTTCTTTTTAGTTTGAATTATTATTCAGAAGAAGTGTATTAAGTCCAGCATACAAACAAACGATTATAGATAAATTTGAAAATGGTACACTCAAAGTTTTCTTTAGATTATATTTAGATAGAAGGAAGATACCAAGATCAATAACAAACATTGAAGATACCATTGAAGATATTATTGCTAAAGAAACTTATTCTGTCTCATCATTGTTCAAAGATTTGGAATTAGATCTTGCAAGTATCAATGTTAAACGTAAGTAATCACAAAATAACACATATATCCTCATATATATATATTTAATTTATTATATTATAATTTATTTCAATGTTTAATTAACACAGGAATAAATCAAGATATAACAACGAATCAAAAACAAACGATAAATCAACAAAGAAATGCCATGATCACAAAAAATGGTTTACTCCGACCAAACAGAACGAGTCCATTGATAACTGGAACCAATAAACCAAAGTCTAAATTAACTAAAATCGAATCTAACGAACCAGAAATTGATTTTAATAATATACCAACGATTCAAGGTACTTACAAAGCAACCAAAGTCAATGAAACTATGAAAAATTCGACCAAATTGGATGATAAAACCATCGAAACAAATGTTACAAATGTTAAAGATGATTCAAGATTGGACGAATTAATGAAAAGTACCATTACAAGGATTGATAATAATACCAAATTGGAATTAACATCGATTCAAACGATTTCTAGTACAACGATGAAGTACAAAACTACGAATAAAGTTGAACATACAGCTGACATCGTTAATAATCAAAAAGAAATGTCATTACCATCTGTAAAAGTGTCATCAAGTACTACACCAAGTACTAGCAGTGTTGTTTATCAAGATTTTCATAAACCAGACCTTGAAACTTCACCATGGAAACCGATAGTTCCTGAATATGTTAACACAGAACTTAAATTATTGTTAGAAACAACGATGTCATCATTGAACACTGATTCTAATGTTCAAAATCCGGTATATAATTTACAGGATAAAATTATAGAAAATACTAAGTCAAAATTAGTAAATAAAATGTCGGAAAATCTAGAACCAATTAATACGAGAATTGACGTATCAGGAATGAGTACGTTGGATGAAGAAGACACTGATTTTCCACATGACAGAATTGTTCCAGAAGATATGGTCAATTTTCGGGTTAATGGAAAGTTTAAAAATAAAATACCAGGTTTAATGGATGACGGTAATCTGTTCACAGCACCAACACCAACGATTGATGACATTAATAAACCAAGTATCGAAGTGTCAGGTCAATTACCATCGGAAACTTTTGATTTACGATTGAGTACTTCATCGGAATTAACAAAAACTGATGAACATAAGAAACAACATTTTTATCAAACTATCGATAGATCTAAGACAAAAGTTGAATCAATCGATTCAACTAATGAAAAAAATGAAAATTCGAATGTTACTAGGTGGACTCTTCAAACGAACAAACCTAACATTAGTGTGAATGATGAATCAATCGATAGTAGCATCTCTGGAATAGGTGTAGCTGAACCTGTTCCTGATTTAGATGAAAATTTGGAAACCAGAAGTAGGTTCAGTGTTATCGAGGCATTGGAAAAAGATCAAAATGATGCATTACGTGACAGAAAGGTTGATCAGAGACCAATTTACACGAGTTATCGTAGTCCTGATTTGAGTGGTAGTGCAATTAGGCCTAGTAGTCTTATTGAAAATTCTGGAACTATTAAACCCTTTCGACATACAATTCCTGTTGATAAAATTACATCGGCAATCATTACGGAAAATGACAATAAAAGATTACCTGTAATATCGGTTGATACTGACGATGAAAATGATGAACATAACCTCAAAGATAAATGGTTGACATCGATGGATATTAAAAAAGCTACCGAAATGATTCATTTAAATAAACCTAATTACGAGTCATCTGTTAAAAATGAAAACATCGAATTAACCGAACCACCAACGATATCAACGAAATTTAATGAAGAAGAATTAATCGATGACGATGAAAAAATTTTGAAACTGGGTACAACTGAAGTTTATTCAGAAATATTACATCCAATCAATAATGATAATGGACAAAAATTAATTGTTAACAATGATGATCAAAATAAAGAAATGATACCAGAAAAATTAACTTCCAGTGTATCAAGAAATTCAACTTTCATTGAAGTTGATACAGTTCAACATGTACCTAATCGAGATAACAACGATGAATTTGATGATACTAATTCAAAAAATGAAAACAACGATGTTCCCATTAATCCTCATTTGACAACTACTCCAGGAACACGTAAAAAAATTTACAACGACACGTTGAAAGCATACGTGGTTGAAAATTTGGTTACTTTGGCACCTGTTAAAAGTAATACAGGTGTTGGTAGACCTGTCAGACCTAGACCTAAAATTGATAATGACAAATCAACGAAAATTTCATTGAAACCATCTGCCGTCAGAAGTACACCTGAACGTTTAGATGAAACAACGTTGCTCGAACAATTGTTCGGTTTAAAAGCATTAGAAACAAATGATAAGAATAAATCTAATTCAAATAATCATACGTTTGATAATACTAATCAAAATAATACTCGTATTGAACAAATCGTTGAAGTTGTAACATCAGTAAGTACAAAAGTATCATCCAAGGAAAATCCTGATCGTGTTGTTCTCAGATTTGTCGTAACGAATTCAACCTCATCACCGATAATTCATACAGATGGTAATAAAAAATCAGACAAATTATTGTCATTTGAAAATACCGAAGAAAAACGTTCATTCAAAAATGACAATCCTACAAACTTAAATCCACTGACCATCTTAACATCCGATAGAAAAATATCAACGTCAGAAGAGGACCGTTTTATTTTGGATAAATTGAAACAATTAGCTGAAGTTAGAACACACGATAATAAACCTAGCCTAAAAATTGTCAAAAATTCGTCAGATCATTCTATACAAAATTCCAATTTCCAATTAAACGATAGCAAATTGATATCGCATTTTGATGAATTAAAAAAAATCGCTGACGTAGCAATTGGAAACGAGACATTGAAAAATGACAGTTCGTTGTTCACGTTGAGCCGTGACGGTGTCAGGATTTTAACGAAGATAATGAACAAGGTGAATGACGATGACAACGATCATCAAATGAAAAATCATACGACGGAATATCCCGATTTAATAATATATGGTAAATAATAATTGATAAACGAACTACTACTACTCCTATAATCAACCTTTAAGGATTCCCAATTGAATGATTGATGATCATCATATACATATGTATATATTTTTCACAGATAACTGTCTAGGAGGTGAAGGATTTCGATGCAACGACAACAAATGTTTGCCATCCAGTGCTAGATGCAATATGTTAGGTGAATGTAAGAATTCCGAAGACGAGGCCAATTGTACCTGTGCTGATTTTTTAAAAGCCCAATTACTACATCAAAAGATTTGCGATGGTACACCAGACTGTTGGGATTATTCCGACGAAACTGATTGCGGTGATTAACTGCTCTAAAACAAACATAACCTGTAAAATCAAAGAATTACAATACTGTCTCATTTCCCATGTTGACAGATTGGTGTGTCGAGGGTCAGTTCGTTTGCGGTAACAGCAGGTACTGCGTGGATCAAAACAAGGTTTGTGATGGTTTCCGTGATTGTCCTACTGGTGAAGATGAAAAAAAGTGTGCTGCATTGATCGAGGATTATATCGAACAAGTAACTGACATCTTTGAAAATAAAACCAGTCTATTGGGGAATGGAAATGAAGGAAATGACGAAGACATCTTCAACAAGTCTGAAGATTATTCGTTCGATATGGAAACCGGTCATGATGATGTCCAACACCAGGTGTACGATGATCAAGAAGCTGTGGAATCCACGTTATCCAAAACATCTGCCATACCTGATTCCTTAAATTTATCAATGAACAGAGACACTTACGTGACTGTTGTACAAACTACTATATTACCGGAAGAATCCACAAACTTAACCTATTTAGTATCGGGAAGAGAAATATCTTCAAATTTGAGAAACAATCTTAACAGTGGAACAACGTCCTATCACACAAAAACAAATTCTGCGATTACTTCGATCAAAGGATTTGAAAAAGAATTAAATGGTTACAACGATAAAGGTTATTTGAATATTAGAAAAAATGGCAAGTGGGGGAAACTTTGTTTAAATTCGACCAATAGTTATGACCAGGAAAGACAAACCAATTGGACCATTGAAGATCTTGGTAGGGCTGTTTGCAAAGCTATCACTTATCAGTAAGTTACGATCAATTTATTTTTTATCTTCTTTTAGCAAAAGAAAATAATTCAAATAATTAATTGTAATTTATTGTACAGAGATTATGAAAAAGTAGAAAAAGTTTTTGAAGAAAATCCATCGAAAGGTAATTCGTATTACGTGTTGTCGTTCAATGATAAAACATCTGACAAAACCGTGTTGACTTTTAAACCGTCCAATTGTCCCAGTGGTGAAATTCTTAAGGTCAAGTGTAAAAATTTAGAATGTGGAATAAGAACTCAAACCCCATCGCAAGCCAGGTAAATTGTCCACGTGTGACTCCCAGTTTTTTTCAAGTTTCATGTATACACCAAGTGAATTTCATTTGAAAAACAGATCTCACGTTTCACGACGTTACAGAATTGTTGGGGGCGGTAGTTCATCGGCTGGAAGTTGGCCTTGGCAAGTAGCACTTTACAAAGAAGGGGATTATCAATGCGGAGGTGCACTTATCAATGACAAATGGGTACTCTCAGCGGCCCACTGTTTTTATCGGTAAGTTTTGTCTTGACAATTTTTCATTTGACCCTATCCCTCTCACTCAATAAGATTATTTTCAAAGTATAATATATTTTTCAATGATAACTTTTTTTAACAATTGTTTCGTCATTTTTATTTTTAACCTGTTAACCAGGAGAGACGTATAAATACGTCACAAACGTATTTTACATATTTTATATATAAATAAACGAAAAAAATATATATATATTTCATAGTGTTTTCATTTATTTGAAGCATAAATAATAATAAATAAATAAATTAATAAAAAATAATTAAATATAATAAAAAATATATAATTAAATAAATAAAATAAAATAAAATAAAATAAAATAATATATAAATAAATAATAAAACAATAATTAAATAAAAATAAATAATAAAAAAACTGTGCAATTAAAAGGGAATTCCCCGGTTAACGCGTTGAGCGCCACGCGCGGCAAAAACGAAAAGTTAAACGTCAGGCACCGATGCTTGACATGGCCTCCCTCAACGTTTTAAAGTTAAACAAATAACTTTGAAACAAAAAAGATTATCAAAACGAACGATACCTCATTTTAAAGCTTTAGTCTCTTTTGTCCCTATCGATAGAAACAAATGAAAATAAAATGAAACAACAAATGATAAAAAATATTTGTTTAGTACACTCGACGAGTATTGGGTTGCAAGAATTGGTGCTACAAGAAGAGGAAGTTTTCCAAGTCCACACGAACAATTGTTACGATTGGATCGTATTGTACTTCATCCTGATTATATTGACAATGGGTTTATCAATGATATAGCATTACTCAGATTAGAAAAATCGGTTACTTTTAGCGATTATGTTAGACCAGTATGTTTACCACAGAATGAACCTAAAAGTGGTACAACATGCACTGTAACCGGTTGGGGACAATTGTTTGAGATCGGTAGAATATTTCGTAAGTTTTAACATTAATATTTATACATTAAATATTGTCAAATAATGTTGTAATATTTGTTTTTATATTATTGACAGCTGATACTTTGCAAGAGGTTCAATTACCTTTGATATCAACTGAGGAATGTCGTAGGAAAACTATCTTCTTACCTTTGTACAGAATAACATCTGGAATGTTGTGTGCTGGATTGAAAGATGGCGGAAGGGACGCGTGTTTGGGTGACAGTGGTGGTCCATTGGTTTGTTCTGGATCGGATAATAAATATACCATTCATGGTAAAATATATTATAAAGAAAATGAAATTGTTTAACATTAGATTTACGGATTGAATATTAATTTGACTCTTTAAAAATTTGATTACTATATATTTAGTATATTGTATTTAATATATAGTATATACTCTCTCTCTCTCTCTCTCTAATTATTATAATTAAAATTATTTAATAATATATAATAATATAATAAAATTATAAAAAAAAATTGATAAAATTTTAATATTAAATTTAATTTTATTATAATAAAATTTAAATATATAATATTAAAATTATAATAATTAGTGTAATTATTATAAATATATTATAAACTAATATATATATATATATATATATAACTTAAATATTATTTTTTTTAAAAACATAAAATATTTAATTACCTAATGAAATATACATAAAAAATTAAGTTTTTTATTCAAATGATATTCGTATGTCATTAAAAAAAATATATCCGTAAATCTAGAGTTTAAATTAAAAGATCATAGTTGATAAAATGAATAATTATTGGTTTTGTTTTTTTTTTTTTTTAATTAATTTAGGTATCACTTCAAACGGTTATGGCTGTGCAAGACCAGGAAGACCTGGAGTTTATACGAAAGTTCATCATTATTTATCATACATTGAACGTGTTATTAATTCACATGACAACGTACCATCTATTATAGCATCCTGTAAAGGTCACAGATGTCCTTTGGGTGAATGTTTGCCTAAATCAAGAATATGCAATGGATTCCTCGAATGTTCCGATGGCAGCGACGAACGTGATTGCTCTACGAATTTAAGATAAAAAAAAAAGAAACAAAAAAAAATGCAAAAAAAAAAAAAATAAAAAGACTGACACACACACGTATTTATATACATATATATTATATAAGATTATTTTTTTCCACCATTTTTTTTTTTTCGTATCTTTTGAAAGGTTTATTTTTGACATTTTATTCATTTGCAAAAATCGATTCAAAGAATACGAAAATTCGAACGATATTTTTTTCTTTGCATTTATTCGTAGAAATAATCGAACACGAATAAATGCAAAAGTGCAAATTGTTTATAATTTGTATTAAAAAAAAAAAAAAAAAAAAAAAAGAAAAAACATATCAGTGAGACAAACCTAACCTAAATTTTTTGTTTCTGGGTGGTGTATCTTGTAAGATATTAAAAAAAATAAGGTGTCTATATAAATAGAAAGAGAGAAAAAAATATTAATTGATAAATAATTTCTATCGATTTTTATACTAACCCTTTTTTAGTGCCATATTAACCAACCCTTATCGGTATTTATGTTTGCATATACCGTTGTAAATGAAATTAGCACTAAAAGGGTTAAATTGCATTTGAACAATTGTCACAACTGTAAGTTGTTAGATAAATTAATTAATTAATAATTTTAATATTAATGTAAATGAAATTAGCACTAAATGGGTTAAATTGCATTTGAACAATTGTCACAGCTGTAAGTTGTTAGATAAATTAATTAATTAATTAATAATATTAATAATAATAATGATAAAATATAGATGGATAAATAACTTTCGTATTTCTAATATAAATTATCAATTTTAGAAATAATCGTAAAGTTAATTTATCATTTTAAAACATTAAACAATTAAGAATTCGTGGTACTCGTTGAAAATAATTATGGAGTTCGCGTTATTCGAATTAAGTATTACAATTTAAAATAATTATGTTGTTTTTTTTTTGTTCTTTTAGTAAAAGTTAGAATTTGTATATATACATAGGATATAAATTAAAAAAAAATAAAAACTGAGAGAGTGAAAGAAAAAGAAAAAGAAAAAGAAGATGGCGTCCTTAGCACAATGGTTTCCAAAAAGAAAAAAAAAGAATTAACGTCTTTAGGACAATGGTTCCCAAATATAAAAATAAAAACTGAACCCTTTCTACAAAATTAAAAACTTTTGACAATTTATTTTACAAATTAAATTCAAATAATTATAATAAAATTTTTATTTGAAAATTTATTTCTAATCCTAACCTAAAAATGTGATAATTAAAGAAAGGGTGCAGCATAGATAATATTAAAAATTTAAGAACCATAAAGCTGTAAAGAAAATTAAATTAATAATAATATTATTATTAATAATAATAATAATAATAATTGAAGAAGAGAAACATTTAAAAAGCAAATTTGTTTAAGAGACAGAAGAATAAATGTATTTCTACTACAAGAATCTTTTTCCTATTTTGATCAGACTTTTGTTTTTCTTGTACGTTTTTTTTTTTTTTTTTTTTTTTTTATTGCAATAAAACAGGAAAAAAAAAGATCTTGCGAGCATTTATCATCTGAAAGAATAATTATTATGCGAGAAAAATAGCATGACTAATAATACTCACGATGATGATAATAATAATAATAACAATTAATAATAATAATAATAATTAATAATATTATATCCGATCAAAACTTGGATAAGATATTTTTAAAAGCAGAAATGTAATTGCGTAATTTTTTTTTTTTCTTTTCTTTTTGTTGCATAGGATTATTTTTATAAATATTATAAGAGAGAGTGTTTGTGTGTGTTTGTGTGTGTTTATGTGTATGTGTTTTTTTGTTCACAAGAGAGTAGTAGTAGTAATAGTAATAGTAGTAGTAGTAGTTAAAGCGCGAATGTATTATTATTATTTGATTTCTTTTCTCGTTACCCATAATACAATTTTTAAACGTAAAAATTATGCATACGTCACGACATGTTTTTTTTTTTTTTTTTTTTTTTTTTTATACAACACGGCTCGATATAATTCTCTTTTGTTTTTTGTTTATTAATAATAATAATAATAATAATATTATTAAAATGCTGTGTTAAATAGCAGATAATATTACGTAACTACGACGTCCTTTTATGATTAAAATCCAAATGATATTATTATAATAATAATAATAATAATAATTAAAAAGAAATAAAAAAGTTAGGTTAAGTTAGAAAATAAAAGGTTAATTATTCCTTTCTTTTGTTTTTTCTTTCTTTCTTTGTAATATGTAAATATGTACGATTCATTAAAAAGAAATGATTAATCTCAATATGTCATACTCCGTTTTTTTTTTTTTTTTCATACTTTCATTTCTTTTCTTTAGTTTGTTTGTTTTGTTCGTTCTTCATTTCTTTTTTTTTCTTCTTTTTTTTTTTTTTTTTAATAATGAAACATTTATTTATTTTAATTATACCAAGATAAGGAATAGAGAAATTTGAATATAAGTTATTCATATTTAGTATTGATTAAAAAAAGCCTTTGAATAAAAACGTTCATTTGATTATCGCAAATTGTTGTTCTTTTTTCCTTTTCGCAAAAATCTAAACATTGAAAACTGATTGAAAGTTGTAATTCTAAACTATATTAATTATGCTTAGACAATTAATGACTGTGTACGATTAAACCTTACACTTACGATTAGCATTAGTTATTTATACCGATTGGTAAAAATCACAATTGCAATTTGTATCACGATAATTAACACACCTTGTTGTTGTTGTTGTTGTTGTTTCTTTTTCTTTTTTTTTTTTTTTTGCTTATTCTTGTTTTACATTTTAATTAATTCATCAATTAATTAATTTTTGCTTTTCTGCGCTTTGTTAAAAGACATTCTTCTTCAGGACCGAACAAACCCCATCATCATCATCATCATCATCATCATCATCATCAATGTCGTCATCGTCATCGTACCACATGAGATTTTTAACTAACATGTTATTGTTCACTTATTTACAAAGTTATACGAAGGAAGCCAACGTATTATAATTGAACATAAAGAAAAATTACAATTTATCCAAATGTATCATTTTTAACATTTTCCTTTTCATTCTTTCTTTCTTCTTTCATTTTGTTTTTGTTTTTTTTTTTTTTTTTTTTTTATTTTCGATAGAGTATGAGGAAACCTAAGGAGTGAGAGTGTATATATATATATTTATATATATATGTATGTAATATATAATTTAAATATATACGCTCGAAGAGGAAGAGACATGCAAACCCGGTGATTAAACAAAACTCCCTAAAAATGGCGTTGAACAACAAAAAATTACCCAATGTCGAATGATGCATTAATTATATTATGATCAAACTATTTCAATATGGCGCCGTATGAATAAGCAACGCGCATGCAGCACGCTTCGAATAATTATTATTTATTTATTTATGTATTGAGAAAAAAAAAAACTCATGTTTTAAATTAAATGATTTTGTTGTTTGATGTATTTTAACAATTCCCCGATTGCTATAATAATAATAATAAATATTCGAACTTTGTACGTTTGGTTTGGACAAAAGTTTCATCATTACTGTTATATAAAATTGTGTAAATATATAAAAGTGCTGATAGAACATTTCTATCAACTTTTGTCCACACCTAACCTGAAATTTCATCTCGATTATAGCATTACTATATTATCACGTAGTCATCATCATCATCATCATTATTATCATCATCATCATTATCATCATCATTAAATATTTTATCGAATTCTCGATTCCTAATCTTGCTAAATTGTTTTACCATATTTATTTTCCATATTTCATTTCGAGTAATACGAGAGTCAAATATTTTTTAATATTTTGTCGTCTTCCATTTTGTTTTTTTCTTCTTCTTCTTCTTCTTCTTATTTTTCTTTAAATGAAACACATATACAGAGCTGTATACAACAATGTAGCAGTTCTTTGTAAATTATTTTCTTTTTTTGTTAATAATTTTCTTCTTTTTGAGAAATTACTTTTTCAATTTAATTTTTAATTTTTCTTTTTAAATGAGAATTTATCTAATACCTAGTCTCTCTCTCTCTCTCTCTCTCTCTCTCTTTATCTTTTATTCTCTCTCTCTTTCTCTCTCTCTCTCACTCACGTGGGTCGAAGAAAGGAAGAAGAAAGGATTATTAATCCTAATTTTAAGATAGGATTGAAATCAATTCGTAGCGCGCTTAATTTTTTGTTTTTTGTTTCTTGTTTCTTCTTTTAACGAAGTTCTCGATCCTTTTTAACTCGACTTCATCTTATCATCATCATCATCATCATCATCATCATCATTATCATCATCGTTATCATAACTTCCGAGCATACCTTATTCGAGAAGACAATAAATAATAATAAATTGATGATATCCTTAACGATGACATAACCTCTAATGTGAATCGTACTTGTTAGAAAGATATTTTTAGGCTACGATTAGTAGTATTTTAATTAGGGTGGTTTTTTTTTTTGCTTGTTTTCATGGGATTTTGTTTTTTTTTTGCTTTTTTGTTTTTTTTTTAACCAAGGGAATCGATTGCAATTGTGCTGAGGCCTTTTGGACTGATGGTTGTCTTAAATTGTTCTGGAACAGGATACTCCGTCTGTAAATAATTACAATTTCAATATTATTTTATTATAAATAACTTGATAGAGAGATCAAATGAAATTGTTTAAGATGAACAATTGAATATGTAACAATAATAATAATAATATTGGAAAAAGGGTTTAATAAAGTTTGATTTTTATTTTGTTAAATAAATTATAATATGAAATTCTTTCTTACATAATCTCCATTCCCTTTGGGCACCATGACGTTCATTTCGCTAGATTTGCTTGTTATTAATTCGACGTCCAATGATTCAGAATTCAGATACATTTGACAACCGTCTGTCTTGTCAATTGAAATAGTTGGCACCTTACCGAGTACCTAAAAAAAAAAAAAAGAGAAACAAGAATTAATTGATTTATCAAAAAATTAACAATTGTTTTTGTATAATTACAGTAAATTAGATAAATCAACATTTATATATTATATAATATTATTATAATTATAATGATTACTATATATATATACATAAATATTATAATTTAATATAAATAATAAATAAAAATATTATATATTTATATAAATATATATATATATATATATATATATATATAGTTAATTAATTAATTATATATAATTTTATATATAATTAGTAAGTTACATATATTTATTTACTTGTTATTTTTAATATTAATTTTAATTTTTTTATATTAAATTTTCTTTTTTTTTTAAATGCAACAACAAATTAATTTGTAATCATTAAATAAATAAAAGATTGAAAAATAATATTAAGATATAATAAAATGTTTGTGATGAACTATAACTAATTGAAATGACCTTGTTTCGCATAAATTAAATAGAAAAGGATAAAAAATTATATATTATACATATATATATAACAAAAGCAAAACGTTACTAATATCATAAACAACAACAACAACAACAACAACAACATCGATTTATTCGATTTTGAAGATCTGTTACACGTCATGATATTATACAAATATATTTAATTTTTACAATAAATAATAATCTCGTGGTTGAAACGTATTTGTCCATTTAGGATAAAAACTTCTCCATGAGAGAATATTATCAACATCGATATGCGTTGGCAACCAGGTAAATCAATAATAAATAAAGAATATTAATAAAATGATATATTTTGTAGTACCACGTATAAAACATAACCTAAAAAAAGAAATCATTTCATATTGTATTATATTATGGAAATAAGGTGGTAATTTAGAACCAGTGAGAATAATTTGTGAGACCGATTGGAAACAATGTATACGTGCTATTTTGAGATACATTTGGATGGAAGTTGTTACAGATGTTGTTGATTGTTTAACAACTAAATTAACATTATGGAGAGAAGGATTGTATACATGCAAAGTAATATATATATATATATATATTATCATCGTATTACACAAAACATTGTTTTTAATAAATAATATTAATAATACATATATATTATATATTATATATGTGTTATTTTTATTAAATTTAATACATATATAATAATAAAATAATATTAATTTTTTTAATCAATAATAATAATAATATTATATAAATAATTATATATAATATTGTTAATAATATTATTTTAATCTGTATCGAATTATTATCTTAAGTATTAATTATTTTCATTTAACACGTTAACGCCGGCGCGTACCACCGGTGGCCCGCGTTTGACTGTCCCATCGGGCGGCGTGTACCACCGGTGGCTCGCGTTAGACTGTCCCATCGGGCGGCGCGTACCACCGGTGGTCCACCTTGTTCCAGGTTTGAACAAGCAAAAATCACGCGCCGCCAGATGAGGCGCATCTTAGATTTGAGTGCCGCCCCACAGCGCAGACACTGAAAATTGGCGCCGGCGTCAACGTGTTAAAATAATTTCCTATAAAAAAAATAATACACCATAATTTTTGAAACATTAAACCATCTCATTGATTTTTCTATTTTCCAATTTCACGTTTATATTTCATAAAGAAAAAGAAATTTTATTTGAATTAAATTTTAATTACGTTTTTTTTTTCTTTTTGAAGATTATTACAATTTGCATTATATGTCTGCTGTTATTACTACTACGTGTATTATACATGAAAAGAAAATGGACATTGAATACGATACCACCTAGCAAATATATTCTCAACAGTGTTGGTTGCAAGGTCGATGATTTAGAATTGAAAATTAATATATTGACTTATAAACTTCAATATGGAACATGGCCATTACCTTATCAAATTTTAAATCCTAAATTAAAAAAACAATTACGTAATTTGAGATTAACTTTGTCAACATCGAACGATCGTAATACTTGGATCAAACATATGTTGCTGAAGTAAATAAAAAATAAAATAATAAAATAATAATCATTGAATTTAATTTGAAACAACATTTGTGTACAAGTTTTTGTTATATTTTTGTTTAAATAAATATTATGAGTATATTTTTTTTTTTTGTATATTTAGTTCATCGTCAAAAACGTACTCGTCATCTTCAAAATTGGATTTAACGTCATCTTTACATCGATTGAACGAATTGTTTGACAAAAATATGGAATACAATTTGTCAGAAATAAAATCAAAAGTATTGTCAAATGATCGACAACAAAATTTAACGATTGAATCATTAAAAACAACCAGCAATGAATCTGTCAAGTAAGTTAAAAAAAAAAAAAATTTTTTTAAATAATATTAAACCCTTTGAGTGTTAAAGAAAATTCAATTTAAAAAAAAAACAAAAACAAATTTATTATTAGTATTACTAATAACATTAATTGATATTTTATTATAATCAAATTCTAGTAATAAATTATATTTTTAATATAATTAATAATAATAATAATAATAATAATAATTTAATATATATATAATATTAAAAAATCTACTTTTTATATATTATTATTATTTATATATAAAATAATAATTAAAATAATAATTAATAATCAATACAATTACAGTAAAACAAAATTAAATTATTTTCATTTATATTTATGCAACAATATGCCACGTTGGACGCATATATGCGTCCATAGAGTACTCAAAGGGGTTAAATAAAAATTGTAAAAAAAAAGAAAAAAATAAAACACCTAATATTACAATTTATATATCATAGAAAAAGAAATTCAAATGATATTCAACAATTGTTCGATGGATTTGCGAAGAACAAAAATGTAGAATCAGAAGCTTGTCAAAATGCAAAACAACTTTCATTAGTGGCACGTAAAAACAATGATTCATGTTCATTAAAAAAATTGTTGAAGGATGATAATTCGAAATTTGTAACGTCACCATCGAAAATAATTAATGACGATGGTTGTAATAAATATATCGAAAGTATCGAAGAATGTAAAAGATTTTTACGTGAATTGAAAGAAAGTAATAAAAGATTAGAATTAAATTATAGTTCGTCGGAAATCAGTGAAGATTCTTCTTCTACATTTTTTAAAACTAACACGGACGATAAGGTATTTAAATTTATATAAATTAAAAAAATTAAATATAAAAAAGGAATATTACAAAATATATTATTATATATATTATCTATATAATTTATAAAATAAATAACTATATATATTAAATTGACAACTAAATTCCACAACTAGTTTTAATTTTTACAATTTATTTTTAATAAAATAATTTCCACAAAAAAAAAAAAAACTAAAACCTGAAAACCCATGAAATGCTACAATTTAAAAACAAATGGCTTAAATTTAGTTGCCAATGTAATAATATGTAAAAAAAAAAAAAAAAAAAAATTAGAAAAATAAATGTAACAGATGACCAATACAAATCGTATTATTTTCTGACGATGTATTAACGTTCTGTTTTGTTAAAGTCATCATCATCTTTGCACGCTCAAACAACAGATGCAAGGAATGCAAGTGAAAGATGCAAAATCATCGGACGAGTAAAAGGAACTATCGTTAAACTACAAGAAGAAGAACAACAACAACAACAACAACAAAAACAGCGGTTAGAAAAAAATCATCCAAAAACGTTCGTGAATGCTTATACTAATGGTTTATTACAAATAGATCAAATTAATAATAATAATTGTTCGTTAACTTCGTTAAATTTAAGTATACAACACGATTATGACGATGATAATGACAATGAGGATGATAATTTGTTATCGAATAATTTCATCAACAATTCTACAAATGATAACGTCATATTAATGTCACAAGAAACTTTATATCAGATAAAACGTAAATTGGAAAATCTTGAAAATGTTTTAAACAAATATGGTGTTGTCACGTTAAATTCATCAGTAAAAAATATCGTCAAATTAAAACAACAAGAAGAAGATGAAACAAATAATTCAAAAATAACCACCAACGATATTAAAACAATTTATCGTAATGCAATTGACAACACATATGACAAAATGAAAAATGTAATTAATAATGAACAGATGAATTTCAATGTAAATTTCAATTTGAAACAATATGACGATAAAATGTTACAAACAACTAGCAGCGATTGGGAATTATTTGAAAGTATCGATTCTGAAGAAAATAATTCGACAAGTTCAATGAAAAAAAGTCATTCAGAAAAATCAATGATAGAATATCATGAAGAATCTTATAAAAGTGATGATAATACAATGACAAATGACAAATTTATTTCAAGTAATGATTTGCATAAAGAAGATAAAGAATTATCATCGTCAGAATTTATGGAAACTGACGATGATGATGATGATGATCATAATTCGATTATGTTATCAACTAATTCTACAAATGAATTAGAAATATTGAAATATAGTGACGTAGAAAACAATGAATCTACAGAAATGTTGATAAAAGAAGCATTGCAATGTAAAAACAAACTTTTACACAAATTATATTCTAACGTTGAAATAATAAATGAAATTGAAGAACAAACTATTTCAAATAATTATACAAATGATATTGATAATAATATTGATTGTTTAAATAATGAAAAGACAAATTTGCAATGTAAATTATTGGATATTATTACTGAAGAATCAAGTACTAGTAATTGTACTGATAAAACTAGTGGTACATATATTTTTCAAGAAACTAAACAATCATACAATGATTCAACGTCATCATTGAATGTGAAAATAAATGACGATGAACAAAACAAGGACAAAATTATAATCAACAATAATAACATTGATACAGAATTATATGATAATTTATCGAAACAAATTATACCAATGAATAATTCATCTCAATATTTTAGTTCAAATGATATTTCATCGCCAGAAGAAATTGCAAATGATTCTGAAACATTTGTTATGGAAAAAATAAATAAATCATCATTGAAAGGTAAAAGAAGACACGATGAAGTTACATTGTTAAATGATGACAATGATGATAATAATGATCATGATGATATAAATGATGATTGTAAAAGACAATGTCATCGTGACGATGATGAAGAAGATGAAGATAATAAATGTTTGATATCTTATGGTGAATTACGTAAAGCTAAGAGCTTTAATATGTCATTTTATCAAAATGATTATTATAAAAATAATGTTACAAATAATATCAATGATAATTTATTAACAAAAAAATGTATTAAAGATAACCTAGAAAATTCAACAACTCCTAACAATGATAATAATGACACAAACAATAAAAATCATGATGATGATGATGATAATGATGATTTTCAAGATGATAATAATAAAATGGAAGAAACCGATGATGATTTATTATCATTCAATCGAACTACCGATTCATCTAGTTATGGTGGTAGTAGTAATATAAAATATCAATTAATGATTGATAATGGTAGCATGACAAATTTATTTTCACCAACTGATTCAAATTTGGATAATAAAAGTTGTTGTTTGTCATCGTCGGTCATTAAAAAAGATGACATATTATACGATCATGATTTGTCATTAAAAAGACGACCAGGAATGTTATCATTTGCCCAACTCAAAATGAATACCCTAATACCCAATGAAAATGATTTATTTCAAAATCCATATTTTTTATCAGAAACAACAACAACAACTCTTTCAGAAATAAATTGTCGTGAAAGTATTGAATTTAATTTAATTCCAATATCAAATATTTTTACAATGACGCGTGAACAAATTTTCAATGATATTACAAATGATTTATCATCGTCATCAGCATTACGAATATCTTATAAAAATGATGGACAAAAAAATGGCATTGAAGTAACTGAAATGATTGAAAATCAAATTTATGAAACTTCTGATAATCAACGTGAAATGCAAATAATTCATGAAGATGATCAAATTTATGAAACTTCTGATCATCAACATGAAATGCAAATAATTCATGAAGATGATCATGAAAAAAGTATACTTTGTATTACGAATATTATTGATAATAAAAATGATGATAATCAAGATAGTATGATATCACAATATAACATGATTTCAAAAGAAAGTAGTTCATATTTTACAGGTGATGATACTTCAAGTTCTATTAATAAAATAGATGATTTGGATTGTTATCAAGAATCATCGAGTAATATTAAAATGAACAATGATACAATTCAAGAAATTGATATTTGTAATGATATATTAGAATATTGTTTAAATACTTGTATAAAATTGTTAATAAAAAAAGAAACTGTGTGTGATGAGATGAATAACAACAACGAATCATTGGAACAATTGAATGATATAAAAACAACAACAACAACAACAGCAAAGAGTGAAGAATGTATTATTTATAACAATAATGAAACATTGATTTCACATATTGAAGAAACAAACGATTTGGAATTATTCAACGATGTTAAAAAATCTATCGAAGAATTTAATGAAAATTTCATGGAAAATAAATCCGAAGGATTTATATTTGATGGTAGTATTTGTTACAAAAAACCACCACAACCATTTCCTATTACAGATGAATCCAATTTCAAAAGAAATAATCGTACACGTAATACAAACATTAATTCCAAATGTAAAATAACAAATAATAATAATAATAATAATAATAATAATAACAAATCTAAAGAACCGATAAATGTGAAAGGAAGTACGATGACGTATTCCAAAAGATATGGAACAATAAATAACAATAACAATAATAATAATAATAATAATAATTCGCAGCTTAAAGCAAAAAGTAATTTGAATATAATAATTGATAACAAAGATATGGTTGTATCAGATTCTTTAACAAAATCATATACCAGACCTAACAGTTGCAATTTATCACGAGATAAATCACGATTAAATAATAAAAATGATTATTTTTCATCACGTTCGGCTGTTTTTTCTCGATCGAATAACGATCAAATGAAATCGAATTCAGAAACAGGTTCCAAATGTTCAATAATATTGACCCAACCGAAATCATTTTCTAAATCATGTATACCAATATTAAAAAGTCGATTGGATTCACGAAAAATTGAACAACATCCAACATGTCGACCTAAAAGTCCAATCAGAGGACCATTAACTATGCGTGGTTCATTTAGAAATAAATTACATGATAATAATAATGATAATCTTAGTGAAATCAATGTTATACCAAATGAAGGTAATTTTATTAATAAAGAAGAAACACTTGGACAACATTTGGATAATAATAATAAAATTATTGAGAAACAATTTAAAACTGTATCATCATTGTCATCATCGTCATCGTTGTTATCGTTTAAAGAAGAAAAAGTTAATCTAATTGATGATGAAGATTGTAATAATAATAATAATAATAATAATAATAATAATAATAATAATATCGTACCTAACGAACAAACAATAATATACGTTAATATAATCAATCATCATGATAGCAACGTAACAAGAATACTTGATCCTGATAAATTTCTTGAATATAATAAAAAAAAAGATTGGAAATGATTCATCATCGTCAGATCCTAAATTCCATGAAAACGTGTCGTCATCTTCACCATTTGTAATAATGACTCAAGAAAAACATATCTTGCCAAAAGTTGTAACAATAATGTCTTCTATAACACCTAACAATACTAATACTAATAATAATAATAATAATGATATCGATTCAAACGATAGTCAAAATTTATCCAATACAAATGTATCATCAAGTGGTAAGTTAAAAAATTTCTGGTCATTCACGATTCAACAAAAAGAAATGGAAGTTTCTGTAAAACCATCGGTCACTGATACGAGTACTTCAATGTCGGATTTTCTTAAAATCAATGAAACGATTATGCCATTTAAAGAGTGTCAAATATTTGGCGTACCTAAAGAATTAACCAATGAAGAATATTCTTATTTGTTTGAAATTTTAACGTGTAAACAAAATCTTGGTTATTTAAAGGAAATACAAAATTTGTGCAATAGACTTAGATTAAGAAACAACACTAATAATGTTTAAACGTGATGATTTTATCTCTTCATCTATTCATATCGATTCTTCTTATGATATTTGTGTCTTTTGTTATATATATATTTTTTTTGAGAAGAAATATACCTCTCGTTTTGTTTGTATAACGTTATATACTTTAATATAAATTTTGAATAATTAAATAAAAAACAAATTATTAAAAAAACGTACCTGCATCTGTACACTTTGACAGTTGACGAACTCGATACTCGATACTACCGAGTCGAATACAACCGACGATTTGCGACAAGAATCCATGACGATTGAATTAACTTTTCCTTTGACGACCATTGTACTGTCCTGACAACGGAACATGTAAACAACGTTGTTCATCTCGACGTTGTCGATGACCAAGTCTTTGTTACCTTTGTGATATTCCTGTTTTTCATTTTTTTTTTTTTAAGGAAATAAGAACAAAATCATTCATTAATAATATATATATTATCAATTCATTGGTAATTGTATATATTAAGTGGATAGGAAAGTAATGTCGTTTTCTAACTTGAAATTTAAACGAATAAATCTTTAAATTAATAATATAATAACACCTTGTGTGTTATCAACAACTTTTTTTTTATCTAATATGCAAATGTTAGAATATTGGATTGATAAAAATCACAATTGGTTTTTAATTAAAATATGCATGTGTAGAAACAACATTAGGGTTCAATACAGGTACCCCTAATAATAGGACGATTTGAATGAGGATACATACCACTAGCCATTTTTTACCATCCTTAGTAAACACAGGTGGTTTATCGATAGGCGCGTTAGCTGGTAATACAGTTTTTCCTGGTACTGCATTACCAAAAACAGGAGCTTTAAATGGAGCTGGACCAGTTCTTAAAGATGGGTTCTTATGGGTCTGCATGTCCGACGTGACTTTTTTCAAATCTATAAACGAGTATAAAATAAAATAGAAATAAAATATAAATGATAGTGAAACACATACCACAAACACATGAGTATCATCGAGATTATGTGTTATTTTATTATTGCCAAAATATACACTTACTCTTCGTGATACCTTCCCCTTGATTAATTTCTTTGAACAGTGCACTTCTGTCGTCGCTGACGTTCAATGCTGATACCTCTGGTAAAGGCATGGAAGGTGGTGGTGGTGGTGGAATCCCCACTGGCGCAGAACCACCACCAGATTTTGCCCATACCAATCCCGTTGTATGATGTTGTCTAACGTATTGTTGAAGATCGTTCAATGTTTGTACCCATGCTTTACACCAATCCACGTGCGTTTTGTCTCTGTCAAATATAAACATAAATTATATTTAATATTTAAAATCAAACGATGATGTTTTTTATTTCAAAAAAAAAAAAAAAAAAAAAAAAACAAATACTAACTTCTCTTTCCAATCCTTTAAAACACGATTGGTATAAAATTGTCCAGCATCGTTCATCTCTTTAACGTAAGGAGCTGGTGTAGGTGAAAAAGCAACCCATCCCAATGCTGGAATACTTCCACTTATGGCAGATAAATGATTGAAAAATGGCGAGTTTCTATTCTTCTCGCTGAATTCTTGAATTTGAACAATCTGTGCTGATGTTGGTGCTAACAGTGACATTTGTTCGGATTGATTGGTTGGGGCTGTACGACTGCCAGCCAATTTGATGAAACCAAGTTGTATTCTTTAAAATATCAAACGTTCAAAGATTATTTTTTTTTTTTTTTTTTATAATAGAAACAAATGTGATTTTTATACAGACATTAAATAATATTACAAATAAAACAAAAAAAAAGTTAATAATACAACTTACTGGAATGCTTTTTCAACCATTTCACTTTGGGTGGCTACAACTCCGCCAATTTTTTGGCTCAATTGAAGATACTCCTTCAACGATCCTGCCAACAAATCTTCATAGCCTGCGACAGACATACTGTTGCTGTTGATGTTACTGTTACTATTAATATTATTGTTGTTGTTGTTGCTGCTGGTTGATTGTATTAAATTGTAAGATGCTTTTTCTGGTGAAGATAATGGCGACGCCGCTGTATTTCTCGTTGATACCGGTTGTGGTTTATTCGGTGACGGTGCGTTGGTTTCAACTGCTATTTCTTGAGTTTGAGTTTGAGTTACAGACTGTCCAACAGCTGGTACTCTTTCCAATCGTTTGATACCACTCTCAAGTCGATTAACCAGATCCACCAATTGTTCCAACTTGTCGCTTGCTTCGCAACCTTAAATTTAATTAATGTTATAATTAATATACTGTATATATGTATATATGTATATTTATAAGAATATATATTTTTTTTTTTAATTAACGATACTAGATGCAAGAACAAAATTATTTCTCAATTGTTTTAATAAAACATTTACACTCCCTTAGGAAAAAAACAAACAAACATTAAGTTATTAAATTTACGAACGATGTGATGATTCTTATCATTATTATTATTATTATATTATATGCGTTCTAGATGAAATTACTTTCATGCTGTAAAAATAAAATATATAACACTTACATGCAATGCAAGGTAATCAAAAAAAAAAAAAAAAAAAACATGTAACAATTTTTCTAACATACATTTATTAAAATTATTTATTTAATTATTTATATTGCATGCTAATGTTAAATAATTAAATATTAAATAGGGATTACTATACTTTTTTTTTTTTTTTTATAAAAATACTGCAAATACGAACGTATTATACATGTAATATTAAAGGTAACATTTTTGTGGTAGTATTTTTTTTTTTTTTTTTTTACTGTTAGAATGGAATTTCGACAAGTTAGGAGAAATGAGAATTTTATGCACGTTGTTGCCATAATAATAATAATTCGTAACACCTGGTGATGGTATGAAGAAAATGTTCGCGTATTTTAAGATGTTTTTTTTTTTTTTTTTTAAGACCGTATATATTATTAAAAACGGAATTTACGGTTTTAAAAATAGTTTCATGTCAACATTCTATCATCATTTTCTCATCATTATTATGTTGCAAGTATTGTAACACGTATTTAAAATACTTTTTAGAATTTATACAAAAGTGTAATATAATAACTGGAAAGTTTAACAAAATATTTAGAACATGTTAACGAACACATCTATAAATATACACACCCACACAGACACACAAACAAACAGACACATAGATAAACAGACACACTTGAGATAGATGACAAAGATTTAATTGTAATATTTAATAAATTTGAGTATTAAATATTGAAAAATGAATTCTTGGAATAATAATAATAATAATAATAATAATATTATTAAATCAAACTATATTATATATACATATGTATATAATATAATTATTTATTTATTATTATAATATATATATATATATAATATAATATAATATAATATAATATAATATTGTAATATTACATTATATATATATATATATATAGTAATAATATAATATATATTAATAACATATTAATTAATATTAATAAAATAATATATATTAATAACATATTAATTAATATTAATAAAATAATAAAATATAACTAATATTAATATAATAATAATAATAATATAAATATAATGATTATGATAGAAAATTAAAGTACTAATACACACACAAAAATAAAAAATAAAAATAGAATTAATAAATTGATAATTTACTGTACCTTAAAAATAAAATAAAATAAAATAAAAAACAAAGAAAATTATTGAAAAATATTTCTATAATAAATTTGAAGTATTATGACGTTGTTATGTAATATTATACAGATTATTAACATATACACCAATAACAATACGTATATTATATATACTTTATTAGTCTCTTTAATACTCTCTGTAAAAAAAAAAAAAATTAGTAAAAAAAGAAAAAGATAGACAACGTGAATTTGAACGTACTTGACTTTAGGAAAATCTACGTAAGACTGAAAAAGATACTTTCAGAAAGATAGTTTCAAGATTCTAGAATATCCGTGTTCTATTATTAGATAACTTTACGCAAATCCACCAACAGATGTATATTAGTAATATAATTTTACTGTATACTTTCGTATAAAATATCTTCAACACACACTCAGAGAAACACACATACTCACATACATCATACACACATATATATATATATTTAAAGAATATTTATAAAACGAATAAAAATACGTGTAGGTGTTAAAATTACTATGATATGACTCAGATCAAAATACGATTTATATTTGTCTGTATTATAATTCATTTAATAACATAAATATATAACATGCTCGTTGATTATACGGTTTGTTAAACATAACCTTACTTATCAACACAAATATACATGTAGTATTAATACGTACATGTATACATATGTGGTATACTCTAAGATAAATTAATAAAAGTTTACGTTAGAATAATAATCTTTTATTATTATTATTTTTTGATTTTTTGTGTTATTCGTAAACTTAGCACCCTCACCACCATAATCAAAACAATAACTGTATGGTTGATTATTTCTTTCTTTTATTTATTTCTATTTTATTATGTCAATGTTAATAATGTTATGTTAATGTTTTCTATTTTATAACAATGTTAATATATAATAATAATAATTATTATTATTATTATTTTTATTCGTAAACTTAGCACCCTCACCACCATATTCAAAACAATAACTGTATGAGTTGATTATTACTTTCTTTTCTTTATTTCTATTTTATTATGTCAATGTTAAAAAAAATACTATTAATAATTATTATTATTCGTAAACTTAGCACCACCATAATCAACACAATAATTGTATGGTTAATTATTTCTTTCGTTTATTTATTTCTATTTTATTATGTCAATGTTAATATATAATAATAATAATAATTATTATTATTTTTATTCGTAAACTTAGCACCTTCACCACCATAATCAACACAATAACTGTATGGTTGATTATTCCTAGCTTTTTTTTATTTCTATTGTATGTGAATATTAAAAATAACAAAAGAAAGTTGAAATATAGGTCAAAGACACAAAGATTAAAAAAAAATAATAATAAAAATAATAATAATTGCAGTGAGAAATGACTACGTTGGTGAACTAAAGGAAATCTTCCAACTTTGTCCTTTTATATTTTTTCCATTTATTTAAACGTCTATGTCTTGGCACACACACACACACATACATACACATGAACATACACACATTCGTATCTATTCTCAGATGAATTGTTCTTTATTTTAAGATAAAAACCGTATATATATATAGTGAGTGACATTTAAAAATAGTAAACTGTAACACTTATCAGACATTTACTTGAACAACTATTTGTTATAAATGATAGTAGTATTTATTTTAGAATAAATACAGGAATAATACTAATGTCAATCATTTTGATTTATATTATATTTACGAACTGTTTAATTTATTAATAATGTTTCAATAGTATCGTGTAATTCAATTAATTCGATTTAATGAAAAAATTTTCAAACAGTTCGATTTAAAATCCGTGTCATTCGTTCGATTTTCTATTTTTATTTTTCCTCTATTTTCTTTGATTTTCTTTTACTAATCTAAACGAACACGAAACAACGTTCATTCTCATTCTCACTCTAATTGATAACTGCAATAAATTTATATTAATTAAATAGATATGTATATATATATATCAATACGTCTGTTATAAATTCTGGCACGTATTTTCAATTATTTTCAATATTGAATTTATTTTTCAAATAAAATTGTATTTTTACACGTAATATGAAATACGATATGTGTTGTATAAAAAGTTTATACAAGAGATAAAAAATAAAAAAAAAAAAAAGTGATAATTTTTGTAATATAAAAATCGTGCATAATAATAATCTCATGCAATCGTGAATAAATTAAAAATATAAAAAAATATAAAAGAAAATATTTAAAAAATGCATACAGAAACATACACACACACACACACACGCACGCACGTACACGTACACAAGAAAAATAGAGAATTTAATTTTTATTTATAAAAAAAAAATAATTAATATAATAAATTTCATAATTATATTATATATCATTGATTGGTATAGAATTCTGTTCTATTTATTTTGTTTTATTTTTTATTATGATACAAATAGAAAGGTTAATAAATATTAAGAAATATATATATATTTTTTTTTTTATATATATATATACCTAAAAGATAAAAACTAATTTTAGTTTTATGAAAAAAACAAATTTTAATATCAAACGTAATTTCATTATTACGTTATACCAAAGAAGAAAACTTGTATTCTCGCTTGAGTACTGAAAAAAAAAAAACCAAACCGTAAAACATAGAAAAGAAAAAAAAGAAAAAAAAAGAAAAAAAAAATATAACCGGAGGCAAGAAATATTTCACGAGCCTTGATAAACTCGGTGACGCAAGTTTTTAAAGGTAGAGGTGAGTACATGTACCATGTTTTAATAAATAAAAAAATAGTATATATATATATATATATATACAACCTCGATGAAGTTATATAGTTTGTGAAAGGAACTTTTAACGAAAGGAAAAGAAAGTAAAAAAAAAAAAAATAAATAATAAATTGGAACAAAGAAAAATATTATTTTTCAGAAAATTGTACGAGGTTTTTTCGAATTACGTAAAAAATTCAAGCGCATACTCCTCCTAAATAAAAATTAAAAAAAAATAATTAAAAAAAAAAACTACAACCAAACAACAAAAAATAAAAATGAATAAATAAATACTGAAAAGAATAAAAATACCCTGTATATTAATTGACTAAATGAATTATACAAAATGAATTATAAATATATGTATAATAAATATAACTGTACTAAAAGTATTACTATATATACATATATATATATAAAATAATGTTTAATAATAAATTATATAAAAGTAAAGTAATATATATATATATATAGATATTACTATATATATTTATAGTAATATATAGTAATATATGGCAATATAAAATAATATATAGTAATAAATAGCAATATCTAGTAATATATAGTAATATATATTACTATAGAATATAATATAATAAAATAAAATAGATAAATACAAATTTATATATAATATCAAAAGTTAAATAATCAATCAACAGATGGTTAGTTAACCACCAACAACAAGAACAACAATAACAACCATAACAACCATAACAATAATAAAAGTAGATAACAATTATGGTTAGATTCATTTCGCAGAGTAGGATAATTAAATGATGAACGAGTTATGGATGATTTTCATTGATAAAACCTCGATTTCTATAATAACAACAATAATAATAATAGTAAAGAAACATGTGTGTGTGTGTGTGTGTGTGTATCATGCATAATATAATAAATAAAATGATTGTTATTAATCGGAGCCCTAACCGGAGTGAACCATCGGTCCTAAAGGGTCGAATCTCACTCTGTGCTCCGAAGAATTTTGTGTAGCTTGAAGTAAATCGGAGAAGAACCTGTGACGCCTTAATGCTAGCTCGTCGCGTGCTACGGGGGTTGCAGGGGGTTCTTGCATCCCACTGCATCCCTCTGATCCTGAATCATCGTCATCCTCTTCTGACAGCCAACGTGGAATCGCAGAAACTACGAAAAGCATAGTTTTTTTCTTTCTTTCTTTCTTTCTTTCTTTCTTTCTTTCTTTACCCCCAACCCCTACAATCTCTACAATCTCTACAACTCTACACTCTACACTTTCTAATTATTTCATCCCCTTCAAACCCCCCATTGTTTCTTTTAACAAGTATCACATTCGTCACTCTTTCTTTTATGTTTTATTTGTTAAATTTGATTTGTTATTAATTATTATCGCGTATTTAAATAATTATGGGAATATATGTGTTTGAAATAATTTTTTTTAATGAGTTTGTAATACATATTATTTGTTTATATGAAAATGTCTGGTATATGGTGATCCAAATTTTAATTAATTATAATTTAAATATATTATAATTGTAATTTAAATATATATATAATTATATATTAATAATTATATAATAATATATATATATATATATATACATATATAATAATATATAAAATAATATATATATAATATATTATATTATATACGTAATATATAAAATAAATTATATAATTATAATTTAAATATATAATAAAAATTGTGTATCGCAATTTTTGTTTTATTTATGTATTGTTTCTTTTTTTTTTTTTTTTTTTGAACAAATTAATTATAAAAATTAAATTAATTTCTATTTATAATTATAGTTCAATTTTTTAATTATTTTTTATTTCCCTATACACCCTGACAAAATATCGGCGTCGGTGTTTAACACTTTAATGGCCGCTCACACAACATAATATGTGTTATAATATTATAATTTTACATATAAATAATTGTTTTAATAATTAATATTAAATTGCTATTGTTTATTATTTTACGTGTATGTTGATACATGTTGTATATTATTTCGTGAATTTTTTATACAAATTTGTTTCAATTAACTCTTCAAAAATATTACCATGCCCCAGGCGACATTTGACTGCATAAACGTGCGGCCATTAAAGTGTTAAAAAACGTGTAAAATTACGACAATCGTGTATTACATTAAAAAAAAAAAAAAATATGTCCAATAATAATAATAATAATAATAATACGCTCGAAATAATCCTATCACGAAATACCATTTTGATTCGAACAATAGGAATGATCACAGGGGTGCAGTGAGGGATGGTAATTTACGGTCGATCGGATAACAATCTTCGATAATCGATTAACTTAATCGTCGTGATTCTCAATAACAAAAAAAATAAAAAAAAAAATAAAAGAAAAATAGCTTTTGCATCCATCTTCTCGTCATGATCGATCGAAAAAATCGAATCCCAGAAATTGCCGATGCCAACAATATGGGGGGATGGAATGGGGATGAGGGATGGGGATGATGGTTTCTCACTCTAGTAAAACGAATATCGGATTTTCTATCGTAACCCTTTTCCTTCCTTTTTTTACACGATAGTATTGAACATGACATAAGGAAGAAGAGGATGACGAGGGGGTGAGTGGAGGGAAAGGATAGGAAGGGTCGAGGATAATCGAAGGATAATAAAAGACGACAACAGTCGGTAGTTGGTGGAATTTCTAAAGATGGAACACGAATAACCAACGTAATCGAAACTTGGAAATCTCATATCGGATATAAAAGAGTATTATAATAATAATAATAATAGGGAAAATTGTATGTGTGCGTGTGTGTGTGTGTGATGGATGGGGATGATAACGAATCGAATCATGTTATGATAAATAAAAAAAAAAAATGGACATTATTGCTATACTAAAGCCTATTCCAACATTTATTGTGGTTTGTTATCTTGTCGATAAAAATACTTTGTCAACCGAAGCCATTGAAAAAGATAAAAAAAGGGGTGGAAGAGAAGAAAGGGTAAGGAGTGAGAGAGAGATATAATATTTGTGTGTGTGTGTGTGTGTGTGTGTGTGTGTGTGTGTGTGTGTGTGTGTGTGTGTGTGTGTGTGTGTGTGTAAGTGTGTGTATTCTAGTTTCTATTAAAACCATTTTAGGTCAAATAATCAATTTTCGATGAACGTTATGATCGACCTTAACCAACCAACTACCTTTCCAAACACCCACCCCACTACCACCCCACTCTAACCTCGTTTTGGTTCTCAATTTGATTGCGGTCTTGGTCGTGAATGTGAATTTATTTTTAAATAATATCATGTAAATATATGATGGTAATTGCATATATATATAAACGAAAATATATGTACGAAATTTGGAAAATATTTTATTCGAAGATGGATGGATGGATGGATGAAAGGAATGTTTTATTTTGACTTTCTTTTTTTTTTTTTTTTTGGTGAGAAATGATGACGATAAAGGACACGGAAATAACAGGAATGAAAAAGTAAGCAACTGTATTTTAAAAGAGGATACCTCACTCGAATAAATTCAGTATACGTCAGCTCGTTTCTTAAGTATTCTCGACCTTCCTGTATAAGTATTATATATATATATATATATGATAATCATATAGGATTATATTAAAGGGACAACAACTTTTAGCATTCGGTTGACAAAGCGGTTTACAATATTTCAAATATAAATTTATTTATTATCTCATAGAAATTAATATTAAGAAAGATTGACGAGTATGTATAAACACACACATATTATATATGTTAATATGTGTAATTCAAATAATTATGAAACTAATTGAAATCCTTAAAAAAAAAAATTGTAAAACATATTATAATATTAATATAAAAAATTCTAATAATTATTTATTTTAATACTATAATATAATATATTATAGTATTATTATATAATAAATAATGTATTATTTATATTAATACTATAATAATTTAATTAGCAGTTAATTGGATTTTTTTATTTATTCTACCCTTTCCCTACCCTTTCCTAAACCACATATGCCAATAAATTAAAAAAATAAATTAAATATTAAATATGTTAATACGTGTAACTAAAAAAATAATTAAACTAATAGAAAATCTCTTTAAAAAAAATATATATATATAATAGAACATTAAATTATAATATAAAAAATTGTAATACTATAATAATTTAATTATAATAATTAAATAATAATTTAATTATCAGTTAAATTAATTTCTCTATTTACTCTACCCTTTCCTTTTCCTTCCCTTTCCTAAACCATATATAAATAAATAAATAAAAAAAAAAATTAATTACCCATAATTAATTAATTAATTTAGAAAGAGTGACGAATATGTATAAACACACATATTAAATATTTTAATACGTGTAATTAAAATTTGCATTAAACTAATTGAAATCCTTCCAAAAAATAAAATAATAAAAATTCTAATACTATAATAATTTAATTATAATAATTAAATAAATTCTTCGAAATATTCTACCCTTTCTCTAAATCCTTCCTTAAACCATATATAAAAATAAATAAAATAAACATATATCACCACTATCATATTTCCTTTCCTAACCAAAGCCATTTTTTTGCTTTGAATAATTTTTACAATATTCAATTTTTCACAAACGATTTATTTTTCCAAAACAATATATCTAACGATGAAAGAAGGATAAAAATCAATCAATTCAACATATATACCTGTTACAACTTTAGCAGGTGTCTCGTTATCAATCTCGTTATCAATCTCGTTATCATTTTCATTCTCGTTCTCGTTCGGACAAGATTCAAAAACAGAATCATCCCCCTCTTCGTCAGGACCATCGTCAATCGTTCTCTCGATATATGCCGAGGCATTGTATAAATTTGATTTAACAACAACATTGATAGTTTTAACAGAAGCTATTGCAGTTTCTACAGCATCGAATTCACCCCCACCATCAACACCAACAACACCGTCACAACCACCACCACCACCACCACCACCCTCCTCCCCTTTAGCTTCGTCAGTACCAATGCAACCCTTCTGCATCGTTTCTTTCAAATCTCCTCTACCTTTTTCATCTGACCCTTCTACACCCTCACCTTGACCTTTCTGTTCTACCCCCTCACCCCCATCATTTTCTTTTGTCTCTTTATTTTTCACCTGGTTTTCTTCTTTTTCTTTTTCTTCTTCTTTTCCAATTTGTTCTTTATTATCATTATCATTCATTGTTAATTTTTCCATATTAGTTAAATGATTTTCCAATAACAACGATGTTGATGAGGAAGATACTTTAGTATTTGTTTCTAATCGTTGATTAATTTCACCGTTAGCAGATTTATCTTTATTTTCATCTATTATAACATATTTATCGTCGTTATCACTTTTAATGGATGAATCGATCACTTTGTTTCCCAATGATTTGTTGTTACTGCTGTTATTGTCCATTTCATTGGTCATAAGCTGCTTTTCCTTCCTCGAACTCTTGTTGCATACGCAGCATTTGAACATCCTCGATAATAACTATACTTCTTTATCTATTTCCGGTATGTATTTATTATTAATATTATTATTATTATATTTAATTTGTTTTGATTAATAATTCAAACGAATAATATATTTTTAATATTTTTGTCAACGTTTAAAGAAAAAAAAATATAAGAAAAAGAATTTTATATTGGGATCTGTAGCACTTGAATACGCTATCTGGTGGCTAAATTCAAAATTACAGTAGATAGGTCGAATTGCTACGCCCCCACGTGAGATCTCTAGCAATTGAATACGCTATCTGGTGGCTAAATTCAAAACTAGAGTAGACAGGTCGAATTCCTAGGTTACTTGTGATCTGTAGAACTTGAATACGCTATCTGGTGGCTAAATTCAAAATTAGAGTAGACAGGTCGAATTCCTAGGTTACTTGTGATCTGTAGAACTTGAATACGCTATCTGGTGGCTAAATTCAAAATTAAAGTAGATAGGTCGAATTGCTAAGCCACGCCCCTGCCAGAGATCCCAATATATAGTTTTTTGGATTTACTATAAACAATCTTAAATATAATTATAATATAAATTCGTTATATATTATTATTATTATTTAATTTGTTTGATTAATAATTGAACGAATAATATATTTATTATATTTTTATCAATTAACAAAAAAAAAGAATTTCTCAATAATTTTTTTTAATAATTTTTAGTTTTAATAACAACGATCTTAAATATAATTATATAATTATAAATTAAATAATAAACTATGAATTAAATAATTATATAATTATATAATAAACTCGTTCATTTAATTATTTTATTTTTTTTTAGTTATCGATTAAATAATTTGTTGCTTTTCTACGAACACTCCTTGTCAACTTTCTTCTTGTTTCTTACTTAGTGTTGATTAATAATTAAAAATTGATGAAGCGTTTTATTTACGTATATATCACCTAAATTTAACTTTCGTCAAACGATTATCGATAACACAGAGACACACACACATACATACATACATACATACATACATACATACATACATACATACATACATACATACATACATACATACATACATACATACACATACATACAATATATAGTCTATCTTAGAATTCTTATAATTATCATCAACCCTAATCCCATCCAAGAAATTCATCCTCACGTTTTGGCGTCTTCTCATAAATTAAAATATTTGTCAACAAATTTAATTAAATAATTCAAAAATCTTTGAATCTTTTTATCTTTTTATCTTATGAAATATTCCGATAATCAAATATTTTAATATATATTTAAGTAAATATTTACAATCATAAAAAGATAACTCGTACATTTCAATAAAATGCTCATATATTATTTTCAATTCGAAATCATTGAAATTTAAAAAATACAGTAACTTCAACCAAAGTTCCTTTTATCCCCCTAACAAAATGAGATATTTGTATTCTTCAAATTTACCCAAATGCTTTTCTTCCCTTCATCCATTATCCTCCCTTCGTGAACACGTTATTTGGATTTCTCATGTAAACCGTGAAAGCATACAACCATAATGTGATTTCAAGTTGACTAACATTGGAATACTTAAACATTTCAACTATAATAATATAATCTTTGATCGTTCAACATACATACCTAAAAAAATTCATCCAAGTATATAAAATTAAAAAAAAAAAAAAAAAAACCAAAAATTTAATTAAATTTTAATTTATTATATTAACGAAATAAAAAATTGGAATTCATCTCATCTAAGTATAATAAAATAAAATATAATTAAAAAAATACAAAATTTAATTAAATCTTTTATATTTAAATTTTTTAAATTTTTTATTTAATTTATTCAAAGTCAGGGAATAAAAAATTTCAATTCAATGCTATTTATTTTTAATAATAATTATTTTCTATACGTTTATTCATTCGTACGATTAATTGATTGATTGATTGATTAGGCACAAACAAAACAAATGAAAAAAGAAAAGAAATATAAAAGCACAGAAATAAAATGAAAAAAAAAATAAAACTAAATTATTTATTTATCGCGACACCGTATATATAATCTCCTTTTTTTTTTTGTTTTTCAAGAGAATATTAAAATCGATTTACACGTTCACACATACACACCCACTCATATACAAACGCCCAGGCACACAACAGATGCTTTTCAAATGAATTTTTGTCCTCTTTTCTATCGTATCGTAAAGTCAGTTGTAACCCTTTCTTTACATTTTTGTTTATTTTTTTTTTTTTTATTATTCTTCTACTTCTTCTTTTCCCTCTCGAGAACGAATAAAGAAACAAAGATGGGGTAAAAAAAACACACATACATATACACACCCACACAAATCCAACGCGTTTGGTAAAGTAAACTCTGTTAATTTAGTTAGAAATACAAATACATAAAACGTTAACGTTTTCAAAATATTTTTTTTTAATTATAAACTGTATCTAACACACACACACACACACACACACACACACACGTGTTATTGAATAATTAAAAAAAATATATATATAACATTATTATCTACGATGAAAAGTTTCGTAGAATAATTCGATTAAATTGTATGACGTTAAAGGCTTACCTTATTATCAACCCTCGAAATAAAATAAACGTTTAATATATAAATATTTCAATTTTATATTATCCAATAATAATAATAATAATAATAATAATTCCATTTTTTATTAATATTATAAACAAAAAGAAGAATGCTTATTAATAGGATTTATTTTATTAACTGAAACGAAAAATTATTATAAAATAAAAACAGATAGATAACACAATAAGAAGATAACAATTCTAAATTAAATATTCGATTAAAAATGAAACTATATTATAATTATAATTATTTATTTTATTAACTGAAAAAAAAAGTAATTATTATTAAAAAAAAAAAATAAAAGGCAGCAATAACAATAAAGAAATAAAAATTCGAATAAAATTAATTCTAATCAAATATTAGATTAAAAATCAAACTATTATAATTATAATTATTTATTTTGTTAAGTGGAAAAAAAATTATTATTAAAAAAAATAAAGAAAAACAGCAATAAAACAAAAAAGAAATAAAAATTCGAATAAAATTAATTAAAATCTAAAACTCAATTTTCTAATCAAATATTAGATTAAAAACCAAACAATATTATAATTATTATAATAATTATTATTATTATTATTATTTTCCTTAGCAAAAATTTCAATTAAATACGATTTAACATAAGATCGATCAAGGGTTGATATTATTTTTCCGTATAATTTGTCTGTAATAATAATTTCCAATAACAAATTGATATTGATTAATAATAACATCAATGAGAAAAAATAAACAAATTTAAAAATATGTTAGATGAATTGTACGACGACGAATAAACATTGCACGAAGTCTAACGAACGACTGACTACTGGTCCACATTTGTAAAACGAAGTCCACCCTTAGAAGATGAAGACCTGGGTGGATGTTGCGTCTGCGTCAGTGGGTTCGTTCAATCGCGAGAGAGATCAAATATATACAATCCCCACCCTCAACCCCCACCTCACTCCACACCACTCCCACGTTCTTCTATCACAGATGTGTTTTCTCTCTTTCTCTCTCTCTCTCTCTCTTTCAACCTCACCCTTTCCTTCACCCTCACACCCACAGCCTCTCCTTCACCCACAGCCTATCCTTCACCCACAGCCTATCCTTCACCCATAGCCTCTCCTTCACCCTCAGCTTCTCATTCACCCTGTCTCTTTCTATCTTTCTCACTTTGTCTCTTTCTATCTGAATTTTACATTTCTTTTCCTCCAATCTTACAATCGGTCTCATCGTTTCCTTATTTTCTTCTCTCTTTTGCACAATTCAACCCCGACACCCCCCCCAACCCGACCACAATCTCACCACACCCCTCTTGAGTTTATATAAACAATAAAGTATTCTCTAAAGAAGGATATAAAATAAAATAAGTCACGTTGTTTATTTTGTTTTTCTCTTCCATCATCGTAAATTTGCTTTCTTTTACAGAAGGGGAAAACAATCTCGTGTTGAATTTTTTAAATATATATATATATATAAAAGAAAAGGTGGATGATAATAATTAGTATCAACGGTAAAGTCCAATTAGTAAACGAATACAAATTATTTAATATAATTTGCACAAGAGAGAGAAAGAGAGAAAGTGATATTAACAAAATGATGAATTTAATTAAAGTTTTACATACAATTAAAAAAATATAACAAAAAAAAAGAAATAAAAAGAATTTTTCAAATATATACACACAAATATTAATAAATAATATACCTAATATACATATTTATATATTCAAATATATAATAAATAAAATAAATACAGTAATATGACAATATATTACTGTACTTTCATCAAGAGAATTAAAAAACATTGATTTATTATCTGATAAATATTTGTACTGTTACCATTAAACTATTATTACTAAAAAAACAAAAACAAAAAAAAAAAAAAAAAGAGATGACATTTTTACGAGAAATTTTACGTTCTAAATTTAACCATAAGATGAAGTTAAAAATAGGCGTGGGTGGATATCGTTTTCTTACAAACGACGACAACGACGAAAGATATTCGATCCTTAGAAAGTACTACTACAAACACGTTTGGGGATGAAATGTGAGAACATGAAACTTAAAGGAAGTCCAATAGTCAAAAAAATATTGGGGAATCCAATTTTACTACAATATATATATATATACACATATTATTTTCTTTTCTGTCTGTTGACTTGATATTTTTATCAAACTTTTGAATATTTTCTTGTTTAAAAAAAAAATACAAAAGTAAAAATACGAAATATGAACTTTGTTTTTCAAAGCTTATAAATACTACTTTCTATACATATATGAGAGTATATGTATGTATGTATGTATGTGTGTATATATATGTGTATATTTTTTCTGTAAAAGGAAAGAGTAGTAGTAGAAGTTAACAAAAAACATATAACATGATATTATTCTGTTTGATATCTGTAGTAGCCTGTTTTCTCGTGAAAATACATTTTACATTTTAACCTTTCTCGTAAAAAGAGAAATAATGATGAAACGATGAAACTGTGGGAAAGGCTACTACTCTCACAAACCAACTTGCTGCAACATATACCAAGAGAATTACCTTATAAGGCTCGATCCTCCAACTCGTATAAAAATACAAAAAAATAAAAAGGATTCTCTCTAGAATATTTACAGTTAATAATAAAATGATATCTGTGATTTATCCATAACTGTACTTCTATTAAAAAAATAATAAAATAAAAACTTAGTGACGAAATATTAACATTAGATATACCAGACCAGTCATTTTGACTGATCGGGCCAATTTTAGTTCAAAATTTCTACTTCATATAGTAACATTTGATTTCTGTAAATAATTAAACATTTTGTTATTTAAAAATATCTATAAATTCATTTATCTATTAAAATTATTATTGTTAAACACATTGTTTTGTTATTTTTTGAAGAGTAAATAAAGACTGAAAAAGTCAAAAAGCATTTCTTTTTATACACCAATCATTTTGACTAGTGTGGTTGAAATAGGTATACTGAAAATGGTACTATATCTAGTGTTTAATTAAATCGTTCCCAAAAGTTACTTCATTTTTTTTTTATTCAATAATTTTACACGCATAATATTTGTTTATATTGAATAATATACAGTTAAAATAAAAAGGTAATATAGAATAAAATCGATATTATTTAAATTTATTGAAATAACATGAAAAATATTACGAATACATTATATTGTGCTCTTACTAGGGATTTGTCACCAATAAAAATTAAAGAGAAGAAATTTTGCGAAACGATTTAATTTCTATTTTATTTTCACTAATAAAAAAACAACAACAACGAAAGAAATGAGATATACTTTTTACAACAGGTGTATAAATTACACTTTTTTTTTTTTTTTTTTTTAAATAAAAATACGTTAATTCGTTTAAAATTCAGCCGTAATTGTTACGCAAATTACGAGATCGTGACAAATCAACGTTAAGGCTACAACAACGGCGTTAATTAAAACTGCATCATTAAACGCACACCGTTGTACGAGACAATTATTATTGTATTAATTATAAACGCGAGAACTTTTTTTTTTTTTTTAATAAAAAAGAAAATAAATATAAATTGGAATTAAATAAAAAAAAAAAAAAAAACATTTTAGATCGTTACGGCTTACCAATTGTTACGGTAGTTCTAATGAAATTTCACCACCCACGAAGATGATGATGGTTCGATGTAATTATGTTGGTAGGTAGAGATAGGTGTAGGTAGGTAGGTAACTAGGTAGCAAGCAAGGAAATAAGGAAGCACACAAATGCCAATGATGATAGATCCTTGAATTTTCCAACAGCCTTTTTGACAAGATCCTTTTCAAATGTTGTGATATTATTTCCCACTAGGATGAAAAACGTTATCTCGTTCGATGATTAAAAAGAAAACATTCCTCTCTTCTTTCAATTGACAATAAGGGTGATGGATGCTACGCCTTCTTTCTTTCCGTGTATCCTCTTCTTTTTTTTTCCTCTTTTTTACACTACCCTCCCTTACTCACAAACACATTCACTCTATATATATATATACTTCTTTTTACGTTCCTACGACGTCGCGATATTAAATCGAATCGTTTTAATGAAAGCAAAAAAAAACTTTTAATAAAAAAATCTCAATATAAATATAAAGTGACAATTATTATTTGTTAAATACCGTAAGAACCCTCCCTTAAGGGGGGCGTAGCTCACTAACCGCGAACCGCGAAAAATCTGACAAGCAAGTTACGAGATGAACGGCCGGCGTACTACTGAACCTCCTCATTCTGAGTTTCGACCGGTTAGTCGCAGTGCTGCCACCTAGCGGTCGAGACCCGAAGTTATGTAAGCTTTGATAGTAGAACATGGACCACCACGTGGCACACAGCCACCCGTACGTGTATAACTAGTATATTGGTATGCGTGTGTGTGCGCGCGCATGAAACAAGGGTAAGAGAGAGAGGGGGGAAGGGTGAGGGGGGGGAAAAAACTCGGAAATGCAATTTCTCTACATCGTCTGACGGATTCTCCCGGAAATCCGAAAACGTTTCCAACTTTCGATCCTCTCGATTGTCTCTTCTTTTTTGATAACGTTTTACTATTTATTGCTTTTGTATTTTTTTTTTTTTTTTTGATGGGTAAAATATGTTTTTATTTGTATTATTTTTTTTTTTTTAATAATTTTATAGAATTGTTAATTATGTATATTAGTATGTAACATTATGAGATGATCAATAGGTCATGGTAAATTATATATATTTATTTATAAATTGATCATTTGTTGTTTGACAAAATATTGAACAAATAAATAAAAGTATTTTACATGTAATATGTGTGTGTGTGTGTATGTGTGTGTGTGAATTTGTAATGTATTATTTAAATAAAATTCTGAACACTTTATCAAAGTAACTGTTTGCTGATACTGCATTGAATTATATAATCTCGGTAAGCCTCTTTTTTTCCTATTCTAAAAGATATTGCAATAAATGTGAAACTTCGAAAAGAGTTATTGTTAACTTTACGTTGTACTTTAAATCGTATTGCAAATCGTAAAATTGAAATCTACTTTATAAATATATATAGCAAATAAAATAACGATGTCTTCATTGAAATATTAAACGAGTATGAGAAAAACCGCAAAAGAAATCAACCTTAACCGCATTTCACGTTTTATTCGAGGTCAAGTTTTTATTATTTCGATTTGTGTACAGATTTAAAAAAATATATATATATTTTATATACGAGTTAATCTTTTTAATTAAATAATAATAATAATAATAATAATAATAATAATAAAAAAAAGAAGACTAATATATAATCTGAATAATTGTCAATACGTGTATTGCAAAATTTAAAAATAGAAAAAAGAAGAAAAAAAAGACAAACTTAATTTTCTAAGCGCAATAAAAAGTTATCCTTACGTGTACAAAATAGAATCCAATTAAGGACATGTCGCTTAAAGTCATTTGAATTAATTTGACTTGGAAATTCTTTTTTTTTTTCCTTTTCCCATAAGGAAGAGGAATGTGGATGATGTATTTTTAACCGATGCAAAATAAGTTGCTACTTTACTCACGTAAAGGAGAGACACTATTTTAATGGTATACATAAAATAACAAAAAAAAAAAAAGAAATAGGTATATAAATTCTAAAAGAGTACTATATATATATATATATATTTGATTGTGAAAGAAATAAAAAATGAGAATAAATATACCATGTTATTATACCTCAGAGAAAAGAAAAATACACGTAGAAAGAAAGAGAGTTGGAAAAACAACATGAAGATCTACGACTGATAAAATATTCTTTCCCATAGAAAAATACACATTGCAAATAAAATATAATGATAAAATGTTTGCACTAAAGGTGATTAAAAAAAAAAAAAAAAAAAAAAAAAAACTTTATCAAAATTATTGAACTCTCTTGGATTGGTAATATTATCTTGAAATTTACAATATTATTCGAATAAATTTTCTAGAACGATAATACTGCCAATGAGAAGAATAACTACGTTTTAACGAAACAATATAATATACGAGACGAGATTACGATTGTGAGTTAAATCGATAACGATATCCGCATGATAGGAATATGGATTTAGATATAAATTGATAATATATAATATAATATATATATATAAAATATATTAGTAAATTATTAATAATATAATAATTTAAATATTTAAATAATTATATAATTTATATAATTATTATTTTATTAATTTAAGTAATTAATTTAATAATTAATTTATTTTATTTTTATTTGATTTTTATTTTATTTTATTAATTTAATTATATATTATATTTATAATATAATTAATATGTAAAAATAGATAGAAAATATTCTTTATATATAATTGATTTGAATTATATGCATTATGAAATAAATGAAGATTCATTCTTGTATATTTGCTAGACAGATTTGTCTCTGAATATGATACAATAATACTGTATTCATTACACACATTCATCATTGTTAATAATAACGTCACGTACATTCAATAATACGATACATTAATCGCATAAGAATTTAAAATGAGTAAACAACAACACAATATATAAATAAATTATAATATGATATATATAATATGAATTTTTGCAAATTTATTAGTATACGTATTAACCCTTTGAGTGGTGAATACTTTTAACTAATATTGTTTGTACGAATAGAATAATTTATTATTAATCAGGTTCTGAATATAATTTAAATAATTAATATACACTACATTATTTTATATTAATATTAAAAAACACGTAGGATGCATATCGTAATTTTTACCAAACTCAAATATGCGTCCATAACACTCTAAGGGTTAAAATAATAGACAGATACTTGTTGATAAATGAACAAAATGTTATCAATGATAAAAGAATCTTTAACAAGATTAGTATTACGATCATTTGTCTCACGGTAACTATTATTCCACAGGACAGGTATAAATTAAGTAACGATTCGAAATAGTCGTTTGTTACCAGATCACCGTTTATCCGAATCAACGTGACACACATCCGGGAATCCCGCTACTTTTTAACTCGCATCAGCTATTTTACAGTTAGAGAATTACTTTTCGTAAAGAAATATAAATAAAAAAGTAGAAAAAGAAAAAAAAAAAAAAGCAGATAACAAATGATTGTAACGAAAACATGTAAATTCAACAAGTAGAGAAAAGATTCCACCAACCAGACACGTGAAAGATTTTTCTTTATTTTTTTTTTTTTATTTTTTTCCAAATCATACTAATTGCAATTAATAATTCTGATTAAATAGCTCGTTTGTTCCGCCAAAACTCTATTTGTCTTTTTCTATTCATTTATAATTGTACAACACATACACTTTACATACATTTATACAATGATACGTGTATATATTAAATGATAATACGATTATGCGATCAATTTCAATAAAATTGTAATAATAATTAAAAAAAAGAAAAGGATCCGGAAATCCGGCACTCACGATTCTGCCACATATTTAATATGCTCTTGTACGTTTCCGGTACCATCCGAGATTCATTATTATTATTATTATTCTTCTGCTTGGGTTCTTTGATATGCGGCATTTTACAAATTTCTTTCTTGTCCGTTTGATAAACGAAAAACTAATCACAGCAAAATCAGAGATCAAATTATGGTATCACAGAAAAATGTTTTTAAAAATACAAAAACATATATATATATATATATATATATATAATGTATAGGAAAAAAACTTGACGACGATAAATGATAAAATAATTCGAAAGAAAAGGAGAATTTAAGAAGGAACGATAAAACGATATCACGAGGATAACGATGCGTGACTAATGAAGGATGTTAAGCGACTGACTTCGTCAGTTTTCACGATTGAATTCTAATCTCACCTTCTGAATCTCAGGGCCGTAACGCTTTAAGACAAACAACAGTGTCTTACGATAAAAAAAATTACCCCCGTTCCCCTTCTCTCTCTCTCTCTCTCTCTCCCACATTCGTACTACTCAACGATTAGATTTAGATAAATTTGTTATCTTTTTGTTGTTTTACTTTTCTCTTTCTTTTGATTAAAATTATTCATTCGTATAATGATATGAATTTACAGATATAATATTTTGAAAATAGAAATTTTATCGTAATATTTGAAGAAAGAAAAAAAAAAAAAAAAGAGAAATGTGTGACGATTTAAAAATTTATTTCGTAGGTGTATGCAAAAACTTGATACGTAACAAAAGTTACTTTCGATGATACGTTGTGGTATTCGAAGTTTTTCCTTTTTTTTTTTTTTTCTATCAATGTTTCGATTTTATTTTTATTCTTTTTTTTTTAGTAAATTAAATTACTCGCCATAAAATCTATATGTGAGTTGATATTTTAACTTTGTTCTTCCATGTCAAACTTAAATTTATTTTTCAACGTAATTTCCAAACTTGTAGAGAAAAGAATAAGCTGAGAATTTTTGCAACTCACCGTTCGTATTATATAAAATTAAAAATAATAATATCATTAAAAAAAAAAAAAAGAAAAAAGAAAAGAAAGATAAACTATCTGTTTCTACAGTTTATTTTATTTTATTTTTTTTTTTTTTTGTAATGAAACATATCAAGTTTTTGAATAAACCTACTGGTTTGCAATTGAAATTATTATTCAAATAAAAGTATCATACTCGTAGGTAGTATAAAAGCAATAGATACTAAATACAATGATGTTGTTTTTGCGAGACACCGAGTAGACAGCAATGAACTCTAACGGCATTCGCGAGCTTCATTAAAAATTCTCATAAAACTAGTGGAAGAGAAATTTACGATGGGATACAATATTCTTGAATAGATTCCAAGCATTAATGTGCGAAATGTGTAATTGGATGAATTAATGTAGTTACAAATAATTTACTTGATGAATGAATATAAACCATGTAAAATAACATTTCCGAAAGAACTTTTAAAAACGTAATTCGTTATATTCACATCGATGAAAAGATGTATGAATATAAAATACTTATATTTTTAATAAAAGTAAATTTTAATAGAAATAAAAAAAATGTTTCTACATTAAATTCAAAAAACTTTTTAACTTGTGTGTAAATAGATATTTTTATAGATTAATATTATTTTCTAATTAATATACTACGAAGAAATCGAAAATAACTATGAAGCTTCAAAATGTATTAAAAATCAAAAAATTCAACTAATTAATTCAACGCACACACACAAAGCAATTAAAAAAAAAAAGCTAATAAAAACATGGCAAATAAAAAAAAAATAAAAAGTATAGCATACATTTCGCTAGATATAACAATTTCCTATTACAATTCTCGATTGCAATAATAATAATAATAATAATAATAAGAAGAGATATGATCTCGTACGTTTAATTTGAACGGAGTACATTTTCGCGCGTATATGATGCACACATGCGCACGCACGAGCGCATCTCACTCAACGTAGATAAATATGCATCCGGGAGGACTTGTAATTAACGAAATTATTCAATCGAATCCTAAATATTTAAATAAATACATATTTCTTTTTTTAAATTTTGTAAAAATTAATAATCAAGTAATTTTGAGCGGTGTGATAAAAACACTTGTCAAGTCAGATTGACATTATTTTGATATCCCTACCCCCTTGTATTCGTTATCAATAAAATAAAATTAAAAAAGAAAAACAAAGTAACACAAAATAAAAACTCCCTAAATTATAATTTCATCCAAAATGGACGCATATAATTAAACAACTAATTAAAACAAAAAATCGATTGTCTTTTAATAAAAATAAATGTAACCGACTTAACCGACAGTTGTCATTTTGGTCGCGTCGTGAAGTCTGTCACAAACATGGCGATATGTTTTAAAGGAAGGACCTACCTAAAAGAGAGTTTACACTGTGCGTCGATGAACCGTACTATCTACTAAATTAATAATAAACTAAACGAATGGTTTGTCGTTTGCAACAAACGAACGAATGGACAAGAAGACAATTTGAAAACTCTCTTGTACCGAAATACACATACATACATACATACGTAGATAAATACATACACGCATAGATGCATGTATATACTTAGGGATGATTCAAAGTAGATAAATCAGAAATGAGACATGAGAAAGCGTCGATGAAAGATGAGTCCTCGTTTGTTTGAGAAAGTAACATACCAATCGAATCACCGTAAGTAAGCGTGTGTCAATAAATCAGGAAATAAAATATATCCAATACCAGCTGTGTCGAAGTGACAGGTGCGATCGGTGGTGACTCACGCGCTTCTAATCGAATATATATATATATATATGTATATCCTCTATGAGTGTGTGTATGTATTCGAAAAGAAGGAAGGGGTAGAAAGATTAAGAGTGGGGAGGGGAAGACGGCAAGATTGGCCGGGGGGTGAGAGGGACGCAACGAATAAACACACGAGCGTTCTCTAACCCCCTTTTCTTCCGGATTTCAATGAAGCCCACGTAAGGACGTTGCTCGTACCCTTTCGCGCGTATTTTTGGCACAACGAATAAGAAGATACACCAGAGAATAAGGAAACAAGGGACAAGGGTGGGAGAAAGGATTCATGTAAATAGACAGCAGACAGACACATACATACATACATACATATACATATATATCATAGTTATATATGATGCATACATACATGCACAACAACAAAAAACAGAGATAAATAACAAGTAACTACAGTTGTATATTGCGATTACTTTCGTATATTTGAATATTTGTATATATATATATATATATTATGTTATGTTATAATTAAAAAAAATACGTACTTCTCATTCCTTTTCTTTGTTTATTGTCTATCTGTTTCTCTTTCTCACTCGTCAAGCATATAGATTCGTTTAGAAACAGGCACCATTTATACGATCGAACTAACGACAAAAGATATTTTGACAATGACGCAAACGCGGCGTTTACCGGTATAAGTAAAAAAAAGCCTACAGATGGACGACACTCTAGATAGACTCGGGGCGTTTACCGGATACCGGAAGTACTAGTTCTCTCATTGCACTGCGCCGAGCCGGCATTTGGGAATGTCAGTCGTACGCACATGCGCCTTTATCGTAACGCGTCCTGAATATAAAGGAGACCAAAGATTTTTTAATTCAATCTGACTTTGTCTCTACCACCAATCACGATGCTTCAAATATAGAATGCACTTTCTCCGATAAAAGATTGCTTTCTTCGATTATTAATTTTTGTTTGTTTGTTTGTTCGTTTAACCTTTTATCTATTTTATGAAAGTTGACCGTTCGATCGAACATATTTAACCTTAAAATATTGAACGATTTCTAATTCTATATAAAAGGATTGTTCGAAAGTTCCATTTAACGTTTATTCAAAATATCTTTTTTTTTCTTATGTGGGATTTAATAATTTAAATAACCGCCTTCTATTTAAAAATGTCTTACTTTTTTATCAATAGCCATTGAAGGATTAGGTAATGTACGTGAATTGGGATTGGTCGACGATAACAGAACTTCTATGATTGGTTGGCTAAATCGAAGGCCGCTTTTATGATAGTATATAAGAATTTTATATAGATTACTATTTTCTAGTATAATGCTAACAGTTCATCGTTATCGTTCTAAGTGAATTGCGTATACAATAAAAAATAATTTAAAAATAATACTTTATATAAAAGTCTCATTTATGATTTTTCTTTATTGTGAACTTGACCGCCACCTATCTTCACAATTATTATTAAAGAATTTAGTGACTAATGTGGACGATTTTATACGGTACGATTTAAATTAAAAATTTATTTAAAATAATTGATAATATAAATATGAATATACATATACATTAATCATATCATTGATTCATTGTTAAGTACTAAAAGTACAGTACTGTTTTATTTTTTATTGCGATATATTTATATTATTATATATATATATATGTATATACACGTTAAGTAGAGTTCAATCATCAAATAAGAAAGCACCAAAAACTAAACAATATAAAAAGTTGAAATTATAACATCTATAAAAATGAGTTCCAAATTTCTATTTATAGAATCCATGGAGATTCTTAGTACTATACCACAATATTACACTTTGTTAAAAATATTTATAGTACTTTTATTCTTATGGTTCATTATCAAAAAACTATATCCTAGAGAAAATATAACAGAAGATGTATTAAACAAAAAGTTAGCAGAATGGAGACCAGAACCATTAGTACCTGAAGTAGATCCTAATCATCCATCTTTAGATCCTTTAATAGTTACCTCCAGAGTTGGTAAAAATGTAGTAATTAATGGCAAAAAATGCCTTAATGTGGGAAGTCAAAATTATTTAGGCCTAACGGAAAGTAGGGAATTAGATTTAACGGCAATGTGGGCTGTAAAAAAATATGGAGTTGGATCCTGTGGTCCACGTGGTTTTTATGGTACCATTGATACTCATCTTGATTTGGAAGAAAGATTAGCTAAATTTACAGGAACCGAAGAAGCTATAGTATTTTCTTACGCATTCAGTACTGTTTCCACTGCCATACCTGCATATTGTAAAAAGAATGATCTAGTATACGTAGATAGTAAAATAAATTATGCCATACAAAAAGGATTAGATGCTTCTAGATCAACGATTATATATTTCAATCATAATGATGTTCAACATTTAGAAGAATTGTTATTAGAACAAGATAAAAAGGATAAACAAAATCCTAAAAAAGCTGCTAAAATCAAACGCTTCTTAATTATAGAAGGAATTTATGCATATACAGGACAAATTTGTCCTTTACCTGAATTAGTTGCATTACGTAAGAAATACAAATTAAGATTATTCATTGATGAATCTATATCAATTGGAACTCTTGGTGCTAATGGAAAAGGAGTCACTGAACATTTTGATGTTCCTAAAGACGAAATTGATATGATTATGGGTAAGCATTAATCTGTTCACTATTTTAAATGATTTTTGTTTTTCATATATATATATACATTTTATACATTGGATATTTTGTTTATTGTTGATTTTGTAGGATCCTTTGAAACAGCTATGGGATCTGTTGGTGGATTTTGCGCTGGTACATCTTTTATTATAGAACATCAACGTTTAGGTGCTCTTGGATATTGTTTTTCAGCATCATTAGCACCACTTTTAACAAAGGCAACTATTACTGCTATAACTATTATGGAAAAATCTCCAAGAAATTTTGAACGGTTGAAAGAAAACTGTATAGTTGTTGATAATGCTCTTAAAGAAGTGCCGTATATTAAAACCACAAGCTCCGTGGAGTCTCCTTTAAAACATTTATATTTGAAAGAAGAGAAAAGTTACTTGGAGGAAGTCAAAATTCTTAATTCTATTTCTAAAAAGTGCATTGAAAATAAATTAGCTATTGTAAGGCCAATTTATCTGGAAAATGAATACAAACAACCAAGACCTAGTTTACGTCTGTGTGTTTCCGTATTATTAGATGACAGTGATATCGATTTCGCAATCTCTACATTAAAGAAATGTGTTAACGAAGTTTTTAAATAATAAGATATAACACATATACAGAAAGAGAAAAATAGATATTTTAAAAACATATGTATATATGTATATGTATGTATTCATTATAAATAGAATTATGTATAATGTATTGTTTAATTTAATTAAAGAGCTTATAAATTAATTATTATATTATTTTACTTTCAATGTTTATTTTAAAATAACATGATAACACAACACACATATATATATATATATATGCTATTCATTGTGAGCGGAAGTGACTGCGCATGTGCGCGCGCATAGTTACATAGATGGCGTTACTTGCAACATTATTCGGAGATACGCGTGCATCTCATTCTTTCCGTGTTTGGTGCTTTCGGAGGTATGTTGCATCGACATTTTTTTTACCATTGCATCTTAATTGTTTAACAAAGTTTCAAGTATTTTCATTGCCTGATTGTTAATAATTAATTATATTAAATATTTTTTTTAGTTCGAAGTACATTTAAACCGCAAAAATGGTTGCTCAAAGAAAGCAGGTATGTATATTCTTTTTTAACAACCACGTGTTCACATTTTTGTTTCATTATTATTTATTTTAATTATACAATTTATTAATGAATTTTTTTTCTGTTAACATTTTTTTTGTTTAATAAAATACTCTTCTAATATTTGTAATAATTTTGTGATAAGTATAGAAATTAAATGATATTATGGAACAGCTTGTGTAGTTTTATACAAAGAGGTTAGGTTAAAAGATTTCTAATTTTTATTCGACTTAAAATAACATTAAATATTTAGTTTAAAAAAAAGAAATGAAGAAAAATATAACTTTTTTTTTTAATATAAATATATTACTTGTTTTAACAGAAAAAGGACAAAGATAGTATTAACAATACGCTTGCCCTTGTTATGAAATCGGGCAAGTACGTATTGGGATACAAGCAAACTCTGAAATCTCTACGACAAGGCAAAGCTAAGCTCGTCATAATTGCAAACAATACTCCTCCTTTAAGGTGAGACTGAGATGTAGTACTCCTTAAAAAAAAAGAAAATAAAAAAACATAACCTATAACCTGAAAGTTACAAATCTATCTATAGATGAGATATTTTATATAAAATTTGTCTAAATATTATTATATTAATAATAAAATATGAAATATATTTTTGTAACTTTCTTGTTTGGTTATATTAAAAATAATGAAGGAGAACTACGGAGTAGTCTCTAGTCCCTGTTTGTAAGTACAGTGGACAATGAAAATAAAAATCAATTCTGTAAAATAATAATCATTTCTATTATTAGGAAATCTGAGATCGAGTACTACGCTATGCTAGCAAAGACAGGTGTACATCACTACACTGGAAATAACATTGAATTGGGAACAGCATGTGGAAAGTATTTCCGTGTTTGTACTCTTTCGATAACAGATCCAGGAAATTCAGATATTATTAAAGCTGTACCTACTGGTGATCATGCATAAGAAATAAATTTTGTTTATTAAAATGAAAATAGAATTATTTCATTAAATCTATACTTTACATTTTTTCTATATATATATATATATATATATTTTAACTTTAAAATATGAAAGATAGATTTAATCTTAGATAATATAAGACACAAATTATTTAAATATTCAAAATTACTTAATAACAATATATAAAGTGATATATTGAATCAAAAAAAAAAAAAAGAATAATAATTTATTTATTTGACTTTTTTTACTGCAACCTTTGTACCCAATATTTTCTTTCTCTGTGACAACATGTGCGAGTATAATATAAACGAACCTACAATGTAAGAAAAAAAACATTTATTAATATTAAGAAAAAAGGTAATTAACATGACGATGATAATAATAATGCTTACCTGGAATATACGTTAAAACAATAATTATCAACAAGTACAAATAACTAAATGTAAAATTCCATGGATTAGGTAATGCATAACTCCATAATTCAGGATGAGACATGGAATAAACAATTGCATAATAAATACACCAAAGTTCTCCGCTAATACCAGTGGGATAAAGTACCATAAATGTAGAATATCTATACAAATACAAATTATGTTATATAATTGTTATAAAAAAAAATCACAATTAAATCAAATGAAATCAATATCAAAATGTATTTTTTTACCTCAGCCATGTTAGAAACTTTGGTACGCATGATATAATGTTCAATAGATAATATAAATATCTGAGAATTTCTGTAATACTCCATGATAGAACAGTGTATGGTAAACAAAGTGATGATTCAACGAATTCCCATGGTAATGAGAATAATACCAAGATAAGAAATGCACGACTTGAAACTTGTGCCAATGTTATAAATGCATTTGATGGAACAAAACCTATTATACAATGTATTACCTAAATGAACAAGAAAATATTTCTATTTTATATATAATCAATGAAATATATATTTACAAAATAATTGGATAATATTAATTCAATTTAAAATTAATTGTCTTGTTTATTTAAATACCTCCAAATAAGCAGAATATTGAATAAAGGTTAAAGGAAGCCAAATTTTATCCCAAAGACTTAACGTTGACGTATTATCCCCATAATGGGATATCAATATATAGAATACGTAAGACCAACTGTAAAATAAATCAAATGTTGTTAGTAAGAAAAATATATATAAAATAAATTTAATAAATATAATAATATTAATTATTGTTAAATGATATTATTGTTAAATGATATTATTGATACAAAATATCATTTAAAATTTGAATTAAACAATTGAATGTGTATTTGTCATCAATAGATAAAATAACAGTATACTATGTATACGTATGTAAACCTAACCACAAATATAATAACTATTGTGAAAATTAATCAAATTTGTATATTTTTCATAATACATATATATATATATATATATATGTTCAAACAATTTAATATAATTTTAAAAATAATGCAAATAATATAAAAAACAAAAAAAAATTACTTACCCGATAACCTCTATCGCATTATAAGCGATCAAATATAATTTTTTAAAAGGTAACATGATTTGACAATTCTTACTTCTTCAAAGTCCGTTCGTTAACTAAAGTTCATCACATAAAATAAGCATATATAATAAGAATCGTATACATATTTATAATAGTATATGTAATGACGGTGACTGTGTATATATGCGTGATTGCTTAATGTTTTTTAATTGACAAATTACAAAATTGTTTAGTTTAAGTATTGACACATCAAACATAATGTGATACAAAACAATGAATTTTCTTTCAACTTCCGTATTTTCTCTTTTATTTCGTTCTTTTTTTCTTTTTTTTTTTGTTATAATTAATAATTATTATGAAAAACAAAAAAAAAACAAATTTTTTTCTCTCCTAGTTCTATATTTACTAAGCTTTGATAACTATATACTTTGCATATGGAAATGTGATGTGAGTGATGTCACTGGCATGGTGGCCTTTCAAATAACACGATAATGTTAAATCTATGTATAAACAAGAGAGAAATCATAGTATTGTTTGTTTTTGAACAAAGTTAAATATTAGAAAATATTCATTATTATTTTATATATTTACAAGTAAATATATGCATATATTATATCACACACATATCAATGTATATTCGTAATGACAATTGTTTTCTTTTTTAATAAAATACTTAAACATATTAATCAATCAATACTATATATATATATATATATATATATATATATATATTTCAATATTATTAAACGTTTGTTCATGCGTAATAAATATTTCAAATATTTTTATAATTTTATTCTAAAATTTGCTTTTGTTTCTGTGTGTGTTTTTTGTTTTTATTGTACGATGCATATTCATATCTTCCATAATACACACACATATATATATATATATATATATATATAGTATAGTATATTATTTATACTATACTATATAACTATAGTATATAGCATACTATATAGTATATTATATAATATAGTATATTATTTATACTATACTATATAACTATATTTATATAATTTATATATTTATATAGCATAGTATATTTATATAATTATATAGTTAAATATAAATATATATAAATATATATATATATATATATATGTAGATATATTTATGTAGTTATATTTATGTAGATAAATATTTATATATATGAAACATTAATTAAAAATATTTATAAATATTGTTATTTATTTGTGATCAATCATTGGTATCTCTATCATATTTTTTGTAATATAATATTAATCGTTATATATGTATATATATATATATATATATATATAAAGAAAAAAGAAGAAACAGAAGAAGATATCAACATTTTGTGTTTTTTTTCTTTCATGTTCATCATTGCAATTTAAGTTGAAAACGTGTCAATTACACAAGTGTTGTTGTTTGAATTGAAATAACAATCGTCATGCGTCTTATATATTCTATGAAATTTTGGAAAAAGTTGAGAAATATTGATTCACCTTCTCGATCATTAAGCAATCAATGGAAACATATTATTTATGGGAAGGATGTTATTGATGGGAAAAATCATTCTCAACCGATAGTTGCATTGGAATCCACGATTATAACCCATGGGATGCCTTTTCCTGAAAACTTTCAAACTGCTCTCAAAGTTGAAGATGCTGTGAAAAAACAAGTGTGTATATATGTCTCTCTGTGTGTGTGTTCGTATATATATATATATATATATATATTTATTTTCCATTTTGTTTCTTTTCTTTTAATTATATCACACGCGACATCTATAAAAAAATAATCAAATTGTTTGTAAAATATATCATAAATATAAATGTTTAAATTGTTGCAATTATTGTTGAGTGTTACATTGTCATGCTTTGATTGTAATTAATTTTCAATGATATGATTATATTTTAATTATTAATCTTGTTTTTCTTTTTAGGGAGCAATACCTGCTACAATAGGAATCATTGATGGAATTATACACGTTGGTCTTGATCATGAACAATTAAAAATATTATCTAAAAGTAATCCCGAAAATACAGTTAAATGTTCAGCAAGAGATCTATCTTCTGTCGTATTGCAAAAGTTGAATGGTGGGACTACAGTTAGTGCTACAATGTTAATAGCAAATTTAGCAGGCATACCGATTATGGCCACAGGTGGTATAGGTGGTGTTCACAGAGAAGCAGAAACTACCTTCGATATAAGTACAGATTTAATTGAACTTGGTCGTACACCCATTGCTGTTGTTTGTTCCGGTGTTAAATCTATTTTGGATATTGGTAAAACGTTAGAATATCTAGTAAGTATTATTTAAATATATATATATATATTTGTTTACATTATTTGTCAGTTGATAAAAATATTATTATATTGTTTCATTAGGAAACTCAAGGAGTACCTGTTGTAAATATTGGCAATAATTATAATTTCCCAGCTTTCTATTGTGCTGAAACATATGATCAATTAAAAGCTCCATTTAAAGTAAAAGATTCTAAAGATGCAGCAGATCTTATAAGAATACAAAGAGAATTAAATCTTTCTACAGGCATATTGTTAACTGTTTCTGTTCCTAATGAGCATGCATTGAATCCTAATGAAGTAGAAATAGAAATAAGTAAAGCATTAGAAAAGGCTAAACGTATGCATATCAAAGGAAAATATGTTACACCATTATTATTGAAAGAACTTAATGAAATGACAAGTGGCAAGTTTCTTAAGACTAGTAAGTATATACATATATATGATAGAATGTAGCTTAATAATAATAATAATAATTATAAGATTGTGCAATGTAATATAATGTTAAAGATTTCATTGAAGATTTACAATTGCAGATATTGCACTTATAGAAAATAATGCTAAAGTTGCAGCAGAAATAGCAAAATATCTTTGTGAAGAAATTCAACAAGCTTCTACCTTATCTCAACATTCCAAACACTTACCAGCATTTAAAAAAAGTCCTGTAAGTTTTAAATATACACTTACATCTTAATCATCATATCACTCATATTTATATGTCCAATATTTTTCTTTGTATATCTAATATATACACCATAAAATGAATAATTACTTATTATTTTGTACAAATACACGAATTGTTGTTAATCCTAATAATTATAAGGATCATTATTTGTTTGTTTTGTTATTCAATACAGGTAGTGGTAGGTGCTGCAATTGTGGATACCATTTTGCAAGTGGAGGATTCTGAGATAAAAGTAAGTTCAATTTCGTAGTCATAATTATACTAAATAACCAATTTTCCTTGTATTCATATTTCATGGTAATCATAGAATGTGTAACAGTATTTACATACAATTACGGCCACATATGTTTTATATGTACACTTAAGGGTGTCGAATAACACGAACTCTCATAGTACAGTATGGGGAAGAGTGGTTTTTGCTGATAAAAGCTATGGAAGAAAACAAAATAATTAAAGTTTCAATTATTTTTCTCATGTGTCTTGTCAATTTGCATTTATAGTTTTGACTTGAAGGTAAAAAAAACTTATTTTCAAATAATTTAAAACTAACGTATATTATCTATAAATCAATTTATACATGACCTATATATATTAATGAATTACGCTGCCATTTTGAATTAACATATATTAATATTAATTAGCGATTATATTTATGTATTTCGTTGTGCATTGTTTTATGTTATGATTTAAAAACAATAAAATTATTCGCATAAATGACACTTTTTCCCATACTTTGCTACGAATAGCTTTCTATTTAATCTGTCGGTTATTTCGTAATGTGAATACCATATCTAACCATATCAGATATAGTAAACTGGATTTTTTTAAGCAGGCACTATTCAAAGCTCCCTTTCTTAGAGACTCACCTCAATTTATACATATTATATATATATATGTATATATATATATACCTTTAAATATCAATCAGTTTTATAAATCGCTAAGTATTTACTTTAAAGCCTTCTTTACGACAGGACTGTATATTCTGTTAGGATTTATTGGCCGAGTTAGATTTGAGTGTACAAATCATTCTTTCTTTTCTTTTCTTTTCTTTTTTTTTTATCTTTTTCTTATCTTTTCTTTATACGAATAATCAGAGTACATGGTAGCTAAGGTCGATTAACATTAAATTCTACTCGGCCAAAAGTTTATAATGTAAAAGCAGTTATACGTAGTTACATATTTTTTTTTTCTTTTTTTTTTTATTCTCTATAATCAAAATGATCAGCGTGATTTTCATTTCACCTCTTTGGGCGGCTTAAGTAAACGCACACTTGCGCTGCCACCCCCTTCCCCTCCCCACCCCCTACCCCTCATACCCTTCTTCTTCTAAATAATTAATTACAAATCATTTAGTCTATTTTGTTGTTTTTTTTTTTCTTTTTTCTTTTTTCTTTTTTCTTCTTTTCACGTTATGTATTAATGTCCTTACGATTACAATTCATTGGCAGAGGCTGCGTGTCCTGCGAGGTGTAAGCTTTGAGACTTTATTTGGTTTAATAGTTTTATTATTACATTCAACGATTATTCGATAGCCTGATTAAGAAAGAACCCTTTTACAGTTTCTTTTTTTTTTTTCTTTTCTTTTTTTTTTTTTAAATCTTTTTTTCTTGTTTTTCTTTTACGATGAGAAACGTCTTTCAAATTAATATTCTAATAAATGTGATCACATGTGTGTGTGTGTCAAGGAAACTGAAAGGTATTATAAAGTTTCGTTTTTTTTTTTGTTTTTTGTTTTTGGTTTGTTTTTTTTTTTTTTTTTTACAGTAACAAATATGTTATGTAAACTCACATAATATATGATACTATAATTTACTAGAATGATTTTTTTTTTTCTTTCTTTTTTTTTGCTAATAATCGATTACTGACGTTCGTCATTTTGATATAATACCCTGTTTTCCACGCCATCGTTTAGTGATTTATACAGACAAATATAAAAAAGAATGATATTTTGAAGAAGAACCAGAAGAAGAAGAAGAAGAAGAAGAAGAATGATGATGATGAGAATTTGTTATGATAATTCATTTTAATAGAAAAAGATTGTTAATTCTTTTTCAACAAAATGATTTATCCCCTAGGACCCTTTTACAGTAATGCGAAATAACTTTTTTTGCGATATTTGAATGTTTGTTAATGATAATAATGGTCATTCGATTTTTCTCGTTTGTTTAGTTTTCATTTTTTTGCATTCCCTCTTTGTTTTTTTTTTCTTTTTTTTTTTTGTAGATACAATTTATTTGACTGGCTTTTTTCTTAAGCAGACGATCGACACTTAAATTTAAACTGTATTTTTTTTTTTGTTTCTACCATACACCACTATATACAGCCTACTAATATTATTTCTTATTAGTTGTATACAATATTATCTTTTTTGTCATTTTTATTTTTATTTTGTTTTGTTTTTTTTTTTTACTTCTTTTGCATTTTGTTTAATGCATATAATAATAATAATAATAATAATGATAATGATAATAATAATAATAATAATAATAATAATCCTAAGATTCGATAGATTCCCTAACTAGGAAGCCAATTTAAACTTCGAATGTTTTTACATGTATAATATCATATATCCAGTAAAGTTTTACAACAAATCAATACATACTAACTAATTCGCACTAAATGTATATAATATATAGATATATACATACATATATATATAGATATAAATATATATGTATATATATATCATTTGTGTAAAAAGAATTAGAAACAGTTGATCATCGTTTATGAGCATGGTGGGAGACATTTTTTACATTCGTCCCTTTTTTTTATCCAAACATGTTTTTCCCTTTTTATATATATATATATATAGGTCTACTGAAAAATTCTGTCCATTTTGTAAATAAAATAAAATAATAAATTATTCATAATTTGAACAATTAATTGAATTACTATTGAATTTTTGCCAACATGGTAGCAATTTGTATATTCCATTTTTAAAAAATGGGGCCTTACGACGAAAAAATACCCCTAGTGACGAAAAATTGAACTAACGTTTGTTTAAACGGACCGAATTTGACGGTAGACCTAATATATATTAAGGGGACCAAAAAGTAATGTCGGTTACTACGCATGTCAAATTATTTTTTTCTAATATTTTATATTATATAATATAATATAAAATATTATAAAAAATATAAATAAATATAAAATATTATATAATATTATATAATTAATAATATATATATTATTAATTATTATATATCAATTAATATATTATTATATATATTAATATAATATACAATAATATATAATATTATATATATATTTATTATAATATTATAATATATATATTATAATAATATATATAATAAATATATATATATATATATATATATATATATATATATATATATTAGATAAGGTGATTAATTAATTTAATTATTGTTTAATAATAAAACACTTGTTTGAACAAATTTGTTTGAATTTTGAGGTTAAAAAGCAACATTACTTTCTAGTCCACCTAATACATATATAAATATATATATATATATATATATATATATAAGGAAAAATGAATGATGATACGTTAATGATAGTATATCTCACATATTATTTCTATGATAATAATAACTATCGTATCTAAAAAATACTTCTATAAATCGATGTTTTTCTTCTTTTATCTTTTTTATTTTTTTTATTTTTGTTTTGTTTACATCGTTTCTATATACTTCGTTAGATTCCTATCGTTAGGAAACTTTATTTTATTTTATTTTTTTTTACTAACGACGATAGTTAACGCGACCCATTTTTGGTGATAATATACTATCAACGAGAATTTACTTGTGTTTGTTTGTTTTTTTTTGTCCCCCTTTTCTTCTTTTCTTTTCTTTTCATTTTTTCTTTTTTATTTCCCATATATAAAAATGATCCGTCAGAGAATAATTTGTTTTAGGCTGTTGAAAAATGTGTCTCGGGAAAAGCAATCATAGTTTTCTTTTTTTTTTCTTTTTGTTTAACTGTTACAAGAATTTTCAGATGAAACAAATTCCAAATATTTCTTATCTTTTTTTTTTTTTTTTATCTTTCTCACGTATTACATACATTACATATATACACTCATACATACACTATGTCTCTCTCTCTCTCTCTCTCTCTCTCTTTCTTTATTTTTCTTTTTTTTTAAATATTCTTTCTTATTATTAGCTAAAAATATATTTTAATATAAAGTATATTAATTTGTTTAATAAACCAAATCATGCGAGAATGGAAAGGATGTATAAGAGAGAAGGAAAATATGTGAAAGGATATTATAAGGGTAGAAAAAAATCTTTGACCATACCATAACCATGGTGTATGTGTATGTGTGTGTGTTTGCGTGTGTGTTATGTTAGAATAATTATTTTTGAACAAAATTATCAAGATTGATAATTATGATGTAACTTTGATCTATTTCTGATCATCTATTTGTTGCTATCTCTCTCTCTTTCTCTCTCTTTCTTTCTTGTGTGTATTTTCTTTCTTATTATCTTTCATTATTTTGTTTTTGTGTCTCTCTTTTTTATGGGGTATCGTTACTGATATGACATCGACTCGATCATGCAATCTCTTGGGTCTTTTAATAAAGAAATAGGTGTTAGTTTCTTACTTATATTACTTAGAGTACTTACAGACACATACACACACACCCAATATGTATATATATATATATATATTGGGTGTAACTTTATCACTTGAAATATTCCAGTCATGTTTGCTTTTACAACAAAAAAAAATAAAATAAAAAGAAAGTGTTCATATAAATGAAGGTTACATTTGTCCATAACGTTGGTATTTTATAATATAAAAATATATATATATATATATATACCCTGGTAGTACAAAATATTGAAAAAATATTGAATACACGTGTATTTAATATTAAAAAGAGATTTAATGTCTTTTTAATATTAAATACACATGTATTCAATATTTTATTACTACTAGGGTATATAATATAAATAATAATTTAATATAATAAAATATTATATATATATAATTTAATATAATAAAATTATTATATATAATTTAATAATTATAAATTATATAAATATAATATAAATATGATATAAATTTCCAATTAAAAAAAAAAATAAATAAATAAATAAAAAAACTATTATGTGTTGTATTTAATGATAGATATATACGCGTATGTGATACAAATATAATATAAACAAAAAATAATATATATATATATATATAATATAAATATAATATATATATATATATATATCTATATTAAATATATAAATAATTATAAAATTATTAAAATAAATTAAATTAAAAAATTAATATAAAAAAAAAACTATGATTTGTTACATTTAATGATAGATACACCAGTATATCATTTATCATATATATATATATATATATATATATATATATGTATATATAGGTGAAGAAACGGATCGTGTCACTGTCAGGTCTCGTCTTATTCGACAAGCCAAAGAAAAAGCAAACGATGTAAGATAAATTTAGTAGAACATTGCGAAGTCGAAGCCACGATTAGAACGCTTTTAAAAGCGTACCTACACCTATATATATACTTCTCTTTTTCTCTCTTTCTATTTCTCTCTTTCTCTCTCTCTCTCTCTCTATTTCATTTCTTTCATCGTCTAAAACTTTTCCTGCCCTTTTTAACTTAATTTCAAACTCTACCATTTTACTATTATATTCCTCTTTTGATCGACCACAAAGTAGTTTTTAGAATTTTCTCTTTTGTAAAACAAACATCCATACATACATACATACATATATATATATATGTTAAAAGAAAATGAGAAAGAGTAAAAAAAAAAAAAGAAGAAAAAAAAAAAAACTTGTTATTTGTTACGTTGAAATACAGTAATGTTGATTTTTACTATTTTGATGAAATTAACAAAAGAAAAAAAAGAAAATGAAAAAGAAAAGAAACAAATATCCTCTTGAAGCTTTGTTTTTCTTCTAACTAAATTGCATACGTGCATTTTCTATATACAAACACGTATTTACTTATGCACGACCTACGTATCCTATATATATATGTATATATGTGTGTATATGTGCATACGTGCATGCATGCACGTATTCAGGTTCTTTCTCCGTCGTTTTTCTCGTTGTAGCTATTTCTGAAACTGAAAGGAAGGGCTTCCTATTACTCCGGGGAAAACTAAAAGACTGATCGAGCTGTTTCTTTACTGTATAAATTATTATTATTATTATTATTATTATTATTATACTTATTCTTTTTTATGGGATATATTTTCTTATTTTCTTTCGTCAATTTTACAAACATCCTAGGATTTAAAAAATAAGAATAATAAAAATATAAAGAAAGAAAAATAATAGAGAAAGAAAGAGATACATATACACATACACACATACACAGATAACACACACTTTTCTTGAACTATCATCATAGGTAGGTACATTTTAATTTGGTCTTGGTTTTTTTTCTTTTCTTTTATTATTATTATTATTTTTTTTTTTTTTTTTAAATAAATTAATCTTCTTAGATTGCATCTAATTAATTTTGTTATGGTCTCTCTTTTTTTTTTTTTTTTTTTGGTCTTTGAGTTCATGAGTGTATTTCTTAGTGGGTGTATGTGTGTCTCTATGTGTGGGTTATTATCAGACTGTAAAACGTTTAACGTGTCAGTTCATCCGCACGGTATTCTTTTTTTTTTTTAATTAATTAACAAAGTATTTCATTTAGTTGAAAATTTGACCGTTCTATTATTAAACATTTTAAGAGACATTTTTATTATGATAGTAATATTACTAGATAGATCTGATAAAAGATTGAATTATTTGTAATATTAATTAATAAAAAAAAAAAAAAAAAAACAAAAAAAAGAAACGAGAAGGGATATCGAATCATCGTACACAACATTCATCCCTTTGTGTTAAAATAATTGTATAAATTTTTTATTGTCTTTCTTTCTATTCTTTTTTTTTTTTTTTGTTTAATATTATGGTTATAATAATTTTTCGAAAAGTACCCTTTTTTTTTTTTTTTTTTTTAAATGATAGATCAAAGTATAACAATTATAGGATATTTTTATCAAATAATATATAATGAGATTTTTTCTGGGATTTTTAAATTGTTTCCAAATTTCAAAATATTAGAAATATTTGGAAGAAAAAAAAAAAAAAGAAAAAAATATTAAAATTAAATATAAATTTATTTTTTTTAATTTTATATTTTATAATTTTATGTTTAATTTTTAAAATTAATTAATTTAAAAAAATTTAAATTTAATCAAAATTAATTAATTTTTTTTATATTTAATTTAATTTAATTTATATTTTATATTTTATAATGTAATTTTTAATTTAATTAAATTTCAATTTGATATTTTTACAATTTTAAATTTAAATATATAAATACTATTTACAAATAAATAAAATTTACTTTTTTTTTTTTTTTTAAATAATAAGTTAAAGTATAACAATTATATAATATTTTTCAAAAATAATATACAATCAGATCTATAGGGTTTCTAAATTCTTTCAATACTATAATATTTCACTAACTAATATTTCAATATTATAAATAATAATAAAAAAAAAAGAATATTAATAAACTATAATAATTAAATAAAAAAAAAAAATTAAAATAAAATAAAAACATTAACAATATTGAGAGAGATAACAACAATAACATTATTTTCATCCTAATCTTGTTTTATCATGTATATATATATATATATAAAGTTTGAAACTTAATGGTGGTAGTTGTAGTAGTGGGGGATGATTACCACCCATCCAATCCTTCCTTTCATATCTTTATCATTTCTATCGTCTTTCCTTATCACAAAACAAAAAATAAATCAAAGAATAATAAAAAAAAAAAAAAAAAAAAAAATTAAGAATGAGAAGATTAGAGAAATTTTTGTTCAAAATCAATGGTGGTACACGTTCTCAATCATTGTTATTGGCTGTTCATTTCGCGAAATATATATATAGACACCCCTTTAAATTACAAAATACAAAACTATATCATTTCAAATATACACATACATAATCATCAATATAATTCATATTATAGCATTGAATAATTTATAATTATCATTGACGAATAATAATATGCAATTAATTTAGTTTAGTTGTACGTATGTTGTTATTGTTGTTGCGTAAATAAGTATGCGTATTTGAATATGAAGTATGTATATATATGTGTATTTTATTCTATATTTTCTGATAAACATCCATACATACATACATATATATATATATATACATGCATACACACATACATACATTAATAGAACACGCATATGGGGATGGGGGTAAAGTTTTTACTTTTTTCTAATGGTGTTATGGAACAGCTAATAAGAGAAACGATCGTGAACGTGTGTGTCGGTGTTTTATATATATATATATATATATGTTTCTATACATAGTTGGTAATATGTGTATATATATACACATATATTTATGGTACAAATTTTCCACGTAAAATACCCTAAAAGAGAGACCATCGTGTTCAGATTCATGCAATCAATTCGTGTTGGGAGTTAAATTCATAAATAAAATTAAAATAAATCAAATAAAAGCGAATCCTTTTCTCGAGACGCGATAGGATAAAAATAATATTATAAGAGTGGGGATGAAGGGAGGAGTGGAGGGGGACGTATAACGATCGCGTATCATATATACCTATATATATATGCCTATGATTAATTTTTTGGTTATTTTTGTCTTTCCTTTTTTCTTTCTTTCTTTCGTTTATGGAGGGTAGAGGTTAAGAGTAATTTGAAAAAGTGTCCAACTGTATGCTATAAATAACAGTTCAAAAACCTTCTAGAATGGCGCTAGTGTAGACAAAGGGTATGATATGAATATAGCAATTGTAAACGAATTGAAGTATGCCGAGTTAAAAAATGTAATATTATTGGGCGACTAAAGTAGTTAATTATTAAAAATTTCAACTACTTGCGTAGTACAAAATAATGTAGTAAATATAACCTTAAAAAGAATTATTATGATAAAACGTATAACTAGAGTGATTTGATTTCGTGAATTGTGAATAATACGTTTATTGATTTTTTAATCATTTTAATTTTATGAAAAAGTAATGTGAATAATAACAGAACAGAGTTATGGGTAAAATTTGTCTTGTGAAATTTGTGTTCTATGTTTATTTCTCAATTTTACTCTAATAATATTTGGCGCTTTCTTTAAAATATACACTGAAGCTACTGTGGCGCCACCCTAATTTAATGCATTTCGACGGACACTTTTCATATACACAGATGATACTCCTTACCCCTACCCTCCATACTTTCGTTATAGCAAAAAAAAAAGATATGCCATATCAATATATATATATATATATATATATATATATATATTACTGATACCGTTCTATTTTTTTACTTATAAAATGTTTATAAGTGTTTTTTTTTTTTTCCTATTACACTGATCACGTTCATTTATATTTCTTGTTGTCCTTGAATATTTCTTAAGAACAATTGTCGGGTTTTTCTGTTTGTTAAAAAAAAAAAAAAAGAAAAAACAAAAACAAAAAGTTAACCTCTATATCATAACACGATATAGTATTTATATATGTATATTATGTATATTATGTATAGAAGTGGTTTTTTTGTATATGTGTGTGTGTGTGTATGTGTGTATTATATTTACGTAGGCTTATTTATATACTGGTACTTCGGCGGGCCGATTGCTCCTATAAAGAAGATGATTCCAGGTGTTACGCCACCACTTCCATAGTCAGGTACGCCTGCTTTGTCCACCTGCCGTAACACCTTGCGTACCAGGACTACCACCGTTTGATAGTAATAATCTTCTATTGAATTCTCTCATTTCGTAATTATTGTTGCCATTGCTCTTTTCCCGCGTACCACCGCCGCAATTGTGATTGGCTGAAGTTGGTGTAGTCTCTTCCAATATCAATGCACAATGACTATTCGTGTCACTGTCTGCTCCGCCATCTTGAAGATTGTTCGCTAACAAAGGATGTCGTCCTGTATTGCATTCCTCGGTTTGCAATAACAACGATGCATTACCTGTTAAAATATAAACACAAATTTTTCTTTATTATTCGAATTATTCAAGTGAAAACTTTTTTTTTTATTTTTTTTTTATAGTAGTTTGTTTAGTTTTATTTTATTAATTTGCGTTAGTATTACAGTTGTTAGTCTTGGGTGAGGAAAACTCAGGGGAGGGGGAGGGGACTGTAAGGGGTTTCAGTTGTAAATAATTTTTAATATTATTTATATATATGTTTCAATAATAATTATTATTATTGAATACATCGATATGATTTATAAACATGTATATATATATATTTAATAGATAATTAATAAGTTAATATTCCGTACGTTTTATTTATAAATATTGTTGACACGTGTAACATTATATCTAGCAGATTTGTTTTACATTCGATAGCTCGTTAATTAGATATAAGTTATTTAATATACTATATCATATGTATATCTGATTTAATTGCAGTATATACATGTATATTATCTTAGTATGATTTTCATTTCGTTATATTTTAATAATTTTTTGTTGAATAAAGTAAATAGCAAAAAATGGAATCCAAAAATTCGTGAGTTTATGGTGCATTGAAACATTTACTTTGAAATTGCATTAAAGATTGTTCTGTATTTTTGAAAAAAATTTACTTTGAAAATATTAATAAAAAAAAAAAAAAATTACTATATATATTATTATAAATAATATAAATTAAAAAAAGAAATACAAAAACTCGTACGTTTGTTTATTGTGTGTTGAAACTTTATTTTGAAATTGCATAATGGCTGTTATTTTTATTTTTTGAAACAATTTACTTTAAAAATATTAATAAAAAAAACCAAAATTATTATATATATATATATATATTATATTATATATTATAATATATTATATATATTATTATTATATATTATTTCTATAATTATAGGTAAACAAATTCGTGTAGTTTAAAATACTAAAACAATGGTTTAGCATAGTCGTAGTTGTAGGTTAATAAAAAAATATTTAATAGAGTCAGAATATTAAAAACCAGCATGAGCCAAGATCGGTTATTGGTCAGATATGTTTTTTTTTTTTGGTTATGTTTGACTCTTGATTTCATAGCATAAACGAGATTTTCCGTCGTTGTACATACGGATCGTGCCGAGGTCGACTCTTTGCGGCGAATTGGAGTGGCACGAGAGATAAATACCAAATACATATATACATACATACATATATATATACATATATACATACATATGTATATGTATATATATACGTAATTTTTCTTCGTAGTGTTGTGGTCGTTATTTGTAGTTCCGACATATAACAGGGACAACACAGTTGTGTATTTGTGTATTTGTGTAGTTATTGTGTTGGTCGTGTAAGTTGTGTAAATGTATTGGTAACTCTCTCTCTCTCTCTCTCTCTATCTTTCTCTCTCTTTTCGAGAGTGTGAGTAGATGCATGGTGCATGTACAAGTGCATCGTGTCGAGAGAGATCGATCGTACCCTCTCGGAAGCTTGCAAGCTTTTCTCTCTTTTCGGCTTTTTTTTGTCTCTCACTTTCTCTCTCTCTTTCTCTCTCTTTTTCTCCAAGTTTTTGTTTCTTTGTCTCTTTTTTGTTTGTATTTTTTGTTACCTTTCCTTTTGTCTTCTTGTTTTTGTTTTGGTTTTTTATGAGTTAAAAGTTATTGTCCTATGACAATGTTTCGATTAGCTTATTGAAAGCTTAATCTGTCAATAATTAGCCTAATTATTGTACTAATACTTTGTTATATTTATTTTTTTTTTTGAAAATAAAATAATATTTGTTTATGTAGGGTAATTAATAAAACATTAGATTTAGGTTAGGTTGGAAAATTTTCTAATTTTGATCAAAGTTCTTTTATTTTCTTTTATACACATTTATTTTATATAATAATAATAATAATAATTTTTATTATTATATATAATAAATGTAAAAAAAAAATAATAAAAAATAAAACAATAAAATTTTATAAAATAATAATAATAAAACATTAATCTCTCTTTCTCTCTCTTATGTTGATAATTAACTAAACATTTGAAATACTTCGTTATATTTGTGTAGAAATAAAATAATATTTGTTTTTTTTTTGTAGAATAATTGATAAAATATTAGTTTTAGGTTAGGTTAAAAAATTAGGTTTTGTTTTGATCAAAACCTATAATTTTGTTTTACATTTATTATATGTAATAATAATAGTAATAATAATAATAATAATAGAACATTAATCTCTCTTTCTCTTATGTGAATAATTAACCTAACTTTTGAAATATTTTGTTATATTAATTAAAAAAAAAACTATTTGTTTATGTAGAATAATTGATAAAACATTAAATTTAGGTTAGGTTAGAAAATGTTCTTTTTTTTTATCAAACCTTATTAACCTTACTTAATCCTAATAATTAACCCTTAAATAATAAATTATAGAACATTGTTTTTTTTTGCTTATAATTTCACTATCATCACCATTACCATCACCATCTTCATCCTCATCGTCATCGTCATCGTCATCGTCATCGTCATCGTCATCGTCATCGTCATCGTCATTCGTGTCAGGATAATTATGAAAAAATGTATTCTTTCGAAATTATGCACTTATGAATATATTTTACAATTCAATGTTGGCTCGTCGGATAGATTTTAATTAAAAGGCGTGAAAGTAAAGCTTGTTACAAGCACTTTACATATATCCCTACATTTACAAACTTCCTTTCTTCTTGGTTTATGATGAAAGACCAATCGATAGCTTGGAAAGACATAGTTTTCAAGATTCTACCGACAAAACGAGACACCGATTCTTCCTACGATAAGGTCGTAGGGTAAGAGTTTTCAATGCAAATGGAATTTTATAAACTAGGACAGTTCGTGTGATCGTTTTCCACCATTCCTCCTAACCCCCTAACCCCCTAACCCTTTAACCATCTTCTCATCTTTCTCTCTCTCTCTTTCTCTCTCTTTTTCTCTTTTTTTTTTTATTTTGCTCATTTTTATTTTGCTTATTTTGCTCGGGAAATATTATTGTCAGTTAAAATGTTAAACTTTCCTTCATTAAAACACAATATATATATTGAATTAATTGTTAATAAAAAAAAATTCATTTTGAACAATCTTAGTAAGTTGTTTTCAATTTTAAACAACATAAAAATTCTATTACCATTGGAGTTACTTTAAAATTTATATATATATATATGTATATTTATTATAGTTAATTAGATTATTTTATTTAATTTTATATTTTATATTTTAATTATATTTTAATAATTTAAATTATTATATTTAATTTTATATTTTATATTTTGATTATATTTAAATATTTTAAATTATTATATTAATTATTATATATTAATTATTTTAATATTTTAAATTATTTAATTAAATTATTATATTTTAATTTAATATTTTAATTATTTTTTAATACTGATACTGATACTGATACTGATAAACTTAATTCCATGTCTACCCTCGCGTGTTTCAACATAACCTCCTTGCTACATACAGTGTCACATATTCCTTCATTATTTTTTAATATTTTAAATTATTATTATATTAATTTTCATATTTTTATTATATATTTTTATTAAAAGTATATTTGATGTCAAATCAACGTAAAAGTTTCATCACATTTGAGATAATTTTCTTTATGAAATAAAACACACCGGTTAAAAGAATGATTTAAAAAGTTAAGATTAAGAAAAAGAAGAAAAAGAAGAAAAAGAAGAAAAAGAAGAAGAAGAAATATAATAAAAGAAAAGAAATAAAATTTCTTAGATAGGTATACTCAGCAGACTAACAAATTCTACGACCTTATCCAAGGAACCTGGCCATGATCCAAAAGAGATAGTAACACCCAGGTCTTGAAAGGCTACCGGAAGATGTGACGCCTAGAACTATCACACTAATATATACACACACACACACACACACACATATACTAGACGAACACACTGTATAATATTATTCTTTGTAAATATTATTTCTTTCTTTTTTCTTTTTTCTTTTTTTTTTTTAGTGTGTAAATTAAACCCACTTTCGATAGGATTCCGATCGAGAAATGGAAAGGATATTGAGGTCAAGACCTCAGCATTTTTCTATTTTCTTTATTTTTTTTAGTTTTTTTATTTTTATATTTTATTTTTTTTTTCTATTTCTATCCAATTCACACACGTTAGTAAAAAGTTTCTTTTTAATCAAAGTAATTCTTTTTATTTTTTATTTTTGTTTGCAAACTAATATTCGCTCTTACTCCATTTTGGTTATATATATATATATATATATATATATATATATATATATATATAGATGATAGAACTAAATAATAAAAAATAATAAAATAAATAATAGAATAATATTATTTATAAAATAAATATTCTATATAAATAATACTAATATTTATAACACATAATATATAATATATTGTTTTTTTAAATTTGAAAATAAATTTTATTTAAAAAAAAATAATAAAATTTATAAAATAAACTATTTTTTATTTAATATAATTTTATATAATTTATATAATTAAAATTATAATATTTTTATTTAATAATTATTATTTACAAATATTATATAATTTAATATAATATTATAAATATATTATTTATAAAATAAATATTATATATAAATAATAATATTTATAATATATAATATATTATATATATTTTTTTCTTAATTTGAAAATAAATTATTAATTAAAATATCAATCTTGATATTATCGGTACCAAGAACGTATATATGTACCTCTCGTAAATACAGTACATAAATATACATACATATATATATATATATATATACTTTATATACTATTTGTATATATTGTATATATATTTGTATATACTTTGTATACTTTAGGATACTATTTGGTTTTTCCTTTTAGTTATTACTATTCACTAGTATACTCTATATGTAACTCTAGTAACAAATCCTCTTCTTCAACTTGGTGAAACCCCCTTTTGAATAAGGATAAAATTACTATATATCCTGTTCATAGAAATGTTCGTTCAAGACTTTTTAGTTTTGCTACTACTACTACTACTACTACTATTACCCCTTTTTTTTTACTTCCTCCCTATACCTTCTCATCCCTCACCCCTGTCACCTTCTCACTTGTATGAGAAATGGTGTAACGAAAAGAGCTTTATCTATCTTCATGAAAAATAAAAGAAAAATATGATAGAATGTAAGATAGAAAGAACGAGTTATGTCATAAGAAGAAGAAAAAGAAGAAAAAGAAGAAGAAGAAGAAGATGTAAAAAAAAAAATGAAAACCTATTCATTTTCATACTATTCTCATATATCAAAACAATTTTCATTCGATATGTCATCATATCTGAAAAATTTTCTTTTCTTTTTATTTGTATCTTTTTTTTTATTTCACGTATAATACGAATACTGAGTACGATGTTCTCAAATGTACGATTTACTTAAACCAACACCCCCTTTCGAAGGGTATTGTTCTTTCTATTTCACTCACACACCCCCTTTTTTTTTAAATTGATGATAAAAGATGTTCTCAGACTGGTTATATATTTTTCTTTTTTTTATTGTTTGTTTGTTGTTTTTTAGGTTACAATTTACTTGAACCAACAACCAACCCCTTTAAAGGGTATTGTTCTTTCTATTTCCCTCACACACCCCCTTTTTTTTTAAATTGATGATAAAAGATGTTCTCAGACTGGTTATATATTTTTCTTTTTTTATTGTTTGTTTGTTGTTTTTTAGGTTACAATTTACTTGAACCAACAACCAACCCCTTTAAAGGGTATTGTTCTTTTTATTTCACTCACACTCACACACCCCCTTTTTTTTTAAATTGATAATAAAAGATGTTCTCAGACTGGTTATATATTTTTCTTTTTTTTATTGTTTGTTTGTTGTTTTTCAAGTTACAATTTACTCGAACCAACAACCCCTTTCGAAGGGTATTGTTCTTTCTATTTCCCTCACACACCTCCCTTTTTTTGTTTTTTAAATTGATCATAAAATATCTTCTCAGACTGGATAGATATTTTTTTCTTTATTTGATTGTCTGTATATATATATATGGGTGTATAATATATTGACAGACGACAAAAAAAAAAAATGAAAAAAAAAAAGAAAAGTGGATTAGGTCGTCGGTGTCTATAAACGCAAATTAGATTTTCAAAGGGGTCAAGGCTCATATGAGAGAGACAAAGAGAGAAAGAGAGAGAGGGAGAGAGAGAGAGAGAGAGGGGAGTGTGTCTTCGACCTTCGCACTTTGATGTGTCCTCCCCATTTTTTTAATTTTTTGTTTTCTTTTTTTCTTGTCGTAAAGTAAAAACAGCCCATATAAAACGATAATGAAAACTAAAAAAGGGTGATCCTCCCACCCCCTTGTAGTAATATTTTTATTATAGAAATAAACAATTGTTATAATTGTTACTAATTAATACAATTAATCTTAATAATGATCGTTAAATATAACGTATTATTTTATTAATATAAAAATTAATAATTTAAATAATAAAATTAAATTTTAATAATAATTAAATTAAATAATTAAACAAATTGTAAAATTAATTCTAATTAATTATATTTATAGAAGTAGTTTCAGGTGTATCCCTTTAGGGTGTTTATCCCGAAGGCCCCCCACCCCCCGACATAATTAATTATATTTATAATATATTTTGTATAAAATATATATTAAATACAATAAAAAATATATAATAAATAAATATTATATTGAAAATTAATTTTAATTAATTATATTAAATATATTTTATATAATTATATAATAAATTAAAATAAATAATAAATTAATTATATAAATACATATATATAATTAATAATATTAATTATCTATATTATAGATAAATGATATTTTATATAATTATAATAATATAAGATTATATTAATTATATTTAATATATTTTATATAATTAATATAAAATTAACTCTAATTAGTTTAATCGTAACAAAAGAAGAAAAAGAAATAATTAGAAATAGACATTATTATATATTTGACATTTTATTTGTTATTTTCCTTTTTTTTTTTCTATTTTTCTCATCGTTTATATATATATATATATATATATATATATATATATATATATTTCAATCTAGAATAACTAAACTAATGTTCATTTTACTGACATTTCTAGGCCGTTTAATATAGGGAAAATATATAAACGTGGCGTAGAGAAAGAGAAAGAGAGTTTGTGCTGCTGCTGCTGCTGCTGCTGCTGCGTTTGAAGGATTATCTTGTAGATAATTCTATCTTTTTCTATTTTTTTTGCTCATTTAGAGAAAGAGAGAGAGAGATAAAGAAAGAGAGAATAGTATCTCGTTAGAAGCCGTAGAATATTTCTTTGTCATCTGTCGAGGGTTGCTTTCAAACGAAGACATCTTCCACCCCCGTTAGTTCACCTATCTTCCTTTGCAACTCTTCCCCCTCTCCCACTCTTCCAATCCCAAAGACACTCCTCTTCTTCCCCCTCCTCTTCTACATTCTCCCCACTTGTTATTTTTTATTTTCTATTGCTTTAGTTCAAACCTTTTATTACGTTTAATATCCAATCACATTTTTAATAGGGTACCAACGACGTTATCGAAATTTTTTTTTAATTCATTACTATCTGCCAATGGCCTTTTTTTTGGGACGCATTTTCAATATTATACTGTATAATAATATTAATATTATTATATAGTATAATACTAACATGTTGGGATCTCTAGCACTTAATTACGCTATCTGGTGGCTAAATTCAAAATTAGAGTAGACAGGTCGAACTGCTAAGTCACGTGGGATCTCTAGCACTTGAATACGCAATCTGGTGGCTAAATTCAAAATTAGAGTAGATAGGTCGAATTGCTACGCGCACGCCTCTGCCAGAGATCCCAATATAGTATAATATATAGTAATATAATATATAGTAAATTATATAATATAATATATAGTAAAATTTACTATATAATATTAATAATAAAAATATGTATTAATATTTTTATTAAATTATTATTATTATTATTTTTATTAAAAATTCTAATATTTTTATATAGTATTATACTATATAGTAATATTATACTATTTCTAATATATAATTGTACTATATATACATATATTATATAATATAATACTATACTATATAATAATATAATATAATAATATAATAAATAATAATAAATAATATATAATATAAATAATATAAATTATATAATATAAATAATAATAAAATAATATAATATTAATACAATAGTATAATATATTATAATATTCCAGTTAGTTTTTTTATTTGTTACATTTTGGTATTTTAGTTGGTAATGGATTAATAGAAAAATTTACAAACTTAACAATTTTTTAACTTTATTTTTTTTTGTTTTTTATTTGAATGATTTCATCTTTCTTTTTCTCTTTCTTTTTTTTTTTTTTTTTTTTTTACTTCTCTCATAAATATTACGAATAATAATATTACGAAAATGCTAAAAGTGTGTGTTTGTGAGTAACACAACAGCGAAGTTCTTTTTAATGTTTTTTTAATTTTATTTTTTATCTCAAATAAAATGAGGAAAGTGTAGAAAGTTTAATAAATATCATCCCCCTCTTCATCCTCATCTTCAACCCCTCACCACTTTCCTTATCTTTCTACTACCAACGATTTCTATACTCTCCCAAGCGAATTAAGTCGAAACTTTGGAAGAAAAAAAAAAAAAAAAAAGTAAAAAGCTCTTTTACTTTTATTTTTATTTATTTATTTTTTTTTTTTATTAAGTTTAATTTAACAATTCTCGAAGTACCGAAAGCTTTCTTTTTCTTTTTTTTTTTACTTTATTATCATCCCTACTACACACACACACACACACACACACACACACGCATTTCAGGATAAAAATTACTTCAAGTCTTTCTTCTCCATTCGTTGTAATTAACCTTGGAAATTTCTTTTTTTATTTATTTAACCAAAGAAGAAGAAGAAGAAGAAGAAGAAGAAGAAGAAGAAAGAAAAGTCAATGATCAAATTCGAAATAATTGAAAAACCGTAAAAAAAAAGAAGTAAGTTTTACGCGAATAAAGAAAAAAAGAAAAAGAAAAATAGAAAACAAAAAAGAAAGAAAAAAACGAGTCGTAACCTCATAAAGGAGAAAAAGTGAGGTTAGAATGCAGATAGAAGAGTGGGGGGGAGGGTAAGTAGTTAGAAGTTAG